>NC_142053.1:101536597-102168312 GCF_982192425.1 Myodes glareolus | reverse complement strand
TGGGGTTAGGCCATTATAACCATTGTCTTGTCTGCACTGTTCCTTATGATAATTAAGATCACCTTCCATCTGGTGATTCAATGTTGCCACCTGATCCATCTTAACTTAAGGCCCAATTAAACCCATTGCAGTTAATTTATCCAACTGAACAACAGTATCTCTAACCCTGAGGTCTCACACAAGGAGAAGGGCAATAACAAAACTTTTAAATATGCTGGTGCCCATCTCCTCAGTTTTCACATTATAGGATTCATGAGATGCATGTCTTCTGAGCCTTCCTATTGTGGTGGATTAGATTTTATAGTGTACACACTCTAGAACTGAAATTTTCCTGAGCCTGAAAATCCTTTCATCAACAATAAATCAAGGGATAGTATGCATCCCCAACTCATTTTCAGTAGGCCATCTTTGGATAAACACTTCAGCCAAGCATTCAAACAATTTTTGACACCATTCTTTTGAATGTGTGAACTTTCATATAAAACACAGAATTTTACTCAGAGGGCCCATGTCAATAAATTGAGTCTGATTTGGTTCTATGTTCTTCCACCATCATCGATACTCTGAAAGTCCATTCACATACTTATACCTCTGACTTTGACTTGAATAAATTAACAAAAGCAGTAAGCTCTTTATAAGTGTAGCATGAATCATCATGAACTATATGTTCTACTTCCCCTCTAGGATCCTGCATTGCATTGAGTCTGGTTATATGTCTAGAGGCAAATATTAATGGGCTCTGAGGGAAAACAGTATTATTTGCCTGGCATTTCCTTCAGTAAAAAAGCTACTATTAATTTATCAGATACAGAATCATTAATTTACTTAGTGAAAGGTGATATGGTATTTTGAATGTAATTGAACTCCATAATCTCATAGGGAGTGACACTATTAAAAAGTGTGACTTTCTTGGAGTAGGTACAGTGTTATTGGAGGAAGTGAGTCACTATGGGGATGGGTTTTCCTAAACTCAGAATACTGGCCAGTGAATCAGTTGACTTTCTATAGCCTCCACAGAAGACTGTAAGATATTCTTTCAACACCACATCTGCCTGCATACTGACATGCTCCCAGCAATGATGATAATGGACTGAACCTCTGAAATTGTAAGCTAGCACTTTCAATTATATGTTTTCTATATTAGAGTTGCCATGGTCCTGGTGTCTTCACAAGAAAAAAAAATAAGACAGCAATTGCCACTAGAGACTGGGATATTGCTCTGATAGGTTTGGAGGAATTTGGTCTTTGGTACTTTGGTTATGAGAGCAGTGGAATGCTTTAAGTGCTGACGAACAGGCCATACTAGTAGGAGCATGGCAGAAAGTGACCCTGTGTGTGATTTGATGAAGTGTGGGGCACTCACTTAAGAGATTTCAGAGAAGAACTATATAGTATGTTGCCTTGAGAAATTCTTGTGGTATTTTAGTGAAGAAAGTGTCTATCTAAAGAGTTTGTCTGAGGCTAAACTTAAGAGTTTCAGATTAATTCAATTGGTAAGAGAAAATTCCTAAACAACCTACTGTAACCTTTGTGGTATGGTATTTAGTGGTAACTCTAATGAAAATTTATAAAGCAAAGGAGCAAGATGAGCAGGGTAAATTACGAAATGAAAAATTTGAGGAGAAAAAGAATACCATGAAGTGGAATAGAGTTCTACTCTGTGTTCAAGGAGATAAAAAGATTAAGAAATGTAAAGAAGGGAATGGTGACCTCCAGACAAGATCCCACTTACCTAAATTTCCAAATTTTGGAAAGAAATTAAAGAAAAGCATAGAGTCTGGAATGGTGGGGCACACCTTTAGTTCAAGCACTGGGAAGGAAGATGCTGGTGGATCTATGAGTCTAAGGCCAGCCTGGTGTACAGAGCAAGATTCAGGCAGCACAGCTGAGGCAATTGAGGACAGAAAGCTATTGAAGATACAATTGAATGAAGGGGACATATTAAAGCCCCAAAATGCAGCAGAAATTGCCAGATTTCGTCTTCTGGCCGTTGGACTCTGAGGAGCAGAGGGTCTTGGATGGCGAACAAGCAGCTGGCACGATGGCAAAGCACTGACATCACTGACTTTTCATACCCTTAATGCAGACTGGGACTTGGGGTTTGCCTAGAGTATGAGTGTAGAAGAAGACAGCTGCTAAAACCCGGGTTCCTGAATTCTTGGATTGATCTCAGAGCAACTTCTAAGGCTTAGATGATTCTCAGAACATTGCTCTTCTTGCTGGGAAAATATGATCAGGAATGGTTGCCTAATGAAAATTACCAGGTCCTTGAACAAGATATTCCAAACTGTGGTGGTTACCTGGACCCCTTGGAAGGATCCTTCACCAGCCCCAATTATCCAAAGCAACATGAGCTGGCATACTGTGTGTGGCACATACCAGTGGAGAAAGGCTATAAAATAAAACTGAAATTTAAAGAGTTCTTAAGCGGACGATCACTGCCGATTTGATTTCATCACGCACTACAATGGCCTCCACCACATCTGGCCTGCTCAAACAATTATGTGGTCGTATGCAGCCTACCTTCGAGTCCTCCTAAAACTCCATGACTGTTGTGCTTTCTCCAGATTATGCCAGTTCCTACAGAGGCTTTTCTGCTTCCTATACTTCAATTTATACAGAAGATGTCAACACTAATTTGGAACTTGTGTAGATGTTGAAATCTGTGCTGAATCAAGCAAATTCACTCAAGAAAAGATCATCGGGCCAAACATATTACTGATGAGTCTTGTACCCTCCCATACTGTGAGGAGTGTAGCATCTATGCAGATTCTGGAACACTGCCACCTTGTTTTTGTTGCCTCAGTGATGGCTGAGGTGGAACCCAAAATTATCACCATCAGTATTTCTTTGTCAGTAGAATATTTTATTTTTCAAATTATTTTCTGTTATGTTTATACTCTTATTTATTCTCTAATATGGTTTTATGTTATTTGTATAAATGCACAATAATAAAAATAGTCTTATACCTTCAAAAAAAGAAAAAAGAAATTGCCAGATTTCTTTACATAGTTCTAGGATAAGAATTAAGGATAGAAGAAGTGAATTAAGGAATAAAGTCACTGAGGCCAGGCATGTGTCAGAAGTATCCGTGAGTAGAGACCTGGTGGAGAGGCCATTGTGTAATTCTGTGAAGTTGAAACCTGGAATGCCTTGGAGTACCCAAAATGTTAGAGATATCAGAGCTGTGAAATGTTTGTTAAGGAGAGATGCTAACAGGGAATGGAATTAGCTCCAGAGAAAGAAGCATGTTGCAGTCAACAAAGCTGAATGCAATTAGAGATTTCAGTGAGTGTTTCAGAATCAGACATGGAGATTCAGAGATCAGATGGTTTTCATCTTACCCTGGTCCTATATTTCTTTGCTATGCTCCCTTCCCTATTTTGGAATGGTCCTGTATATCCTGTGCTATAATGTGTGTTGGAAGGATGTGATTTCTTTTTAATTTTCTAGGTGATTACAGTTAAGAGATTGCATGAATCTCAGAAGAGATTTTGAACATTGGATTTTGAAACATAGTTGAAACTGTGATAGACTATGGGAACTTTTGACAGTATACTAAATTATGATATTTTTAAAAGCTTATTTGTGTTAGGGAGTGGAATATGATTCATTGAATGAAACTGGTCCCCCATGGTCTCATAAAGAGTAGCTCTTTTAGGAGGTGTGGCATTGTTGGAGTAGGTCTGGCTTTCTTGGAGGAAGTGTGTAACTGTTGGGGGCTAGGTTTCAAGGTATTCTAAGGTCAATATACTGCTTAATGTCTCAATTGAATTCCTGTTGCCTACAAAGTGTAGGACTCTAAGCTACTCCTTCAGAACCACATCTGTCTGAATACTGACAAGCTCCGTGCCATGATGATAATGACCTGAACCTCTGAAATTATATCTGAGCCTCCTCAATTGAATGTTTTCCTTATAGGTATTGCCATGGTCATGGTGGCTTTTCACAACAATAAAACCCCCTAGATCCTGTCAAAAGAGAAATATTTCAAAGAGTGGGACTGAGGGTACTACTTTCTCAGGTAAGATGTTATTTAAGTACCCAAAGTTTCAAAGTTCTCAGCTTTAATATGGTCCATTCATACATTCACATACCAGTTTATTGGATCTCATTCTTTACCAACTAATGCTCTTACTTTAACTGTTGATGCTTTTTGAGGTCGAGACTTTGATTTTTGTCATAACTCTGTCAACATTATAATGAGGGCTTCAGTTTAATTTTCTGCAACTCAAACTGTGGCTGCAGGAGAGAAGAGTCTCTTCCAGGGCACACTTAAAAATTTTTAGGCAAGGTGCTAATGAATTTAAAAGCCTACTGCAGATACATAAAAGATTCATCCTTATATTTATCTAGAATCATTGAGGTATCAAAATCTACATTAGTAATAAAGGGTTCTTGAGAGTCACTGAACTTATATAGTATATATGTTATATATTTATATATGTATAATACATACAATATATAAAGTATTATATATATATATATTTCTATAAATGGAATTTATTGGAATTACATATAGACTTCAGTCCCACTGATCCAACAATGGTTAGCTGTGAATGGAAAATTCAAGAATCTAGTAGTTTCTCAGTTCAGTTCTGCAATGGTGGGTGTTTCAACTGGTTGTTGTATATGGTAGAATCCTGAAGAAGAAGAAGACTCCAATGCCAGTAAAGGAATAAATGTACTGACAAGGTGAGGGACAGCAGATAAAGGAGCAAATTTTTCTTCTTCCACTGTCCTTTTATAGGTTTCCAGCTGGTGTGGCTCAGATTAAAGGAATGTGCCATCCAACTTCAAGATGTGGATTAAAAGCCTGTGCCATCTAGCTAAAATTCTACATAAAAGAGATGTTTTCTTCCTGTTTGAAGATATGAATCACAGACATGTCCTCCATTTCTGCATTATAGTTCATTCCAGATATAGTCAAGTTGACAGCAATGAATAGCCATCTCAGAGTCAATTTTGTTAGATATTTTTATAGCTACATTAACTTTCTTCCTGGTTCCATTTGCTTGGAAAATTGTTTCTAACCCTTTCCTCTGATGTAACGTCTGTCTTTGATATTGAGTTTGCAACAGAAGGATGGATCCTGTTTTGGTATCCAGTATGTTAGCCTATCATTTTTTTAGAGAGGGGAATTGAGTCCAATGATATTGAAAGACATTAATGACCAATAATTGTTATTTTTTAATTTTCATATTTTTTATTTTTAATATATTTTTAAATATATTATACATTCCATCTACAGCTCTCCTCCTCCCCTCCTCTCATCACTTCTCCTGCCCAGCCCAACCATCATCATAGGACCAACGATTGTTATTTCCAGTTATTTTGTTTGTGGTAGTAATGTGTGTGTGTGTGTGTGTGTGTGTGTGTGTGTGTGTGTGTTTATACCTATATATCCGTTCTCTGTGTTTTGCTGATGTGATATTATTTATTACCTGTGTTTTTGTGGATGTAGCTTACTTCCTTGAGTTAGAGTTTTCCTTATAATACCTTCTGCTGAGTTGTATTTACAGATAGATAATGTTTTACTTTGACTTTTGCTTTCTCCATCTATGGTTATTGAAATTTTCCATGGTTATAGTAGTCTAGACTGGCATCTGTAGTCTTTTAGTCTGCAAGATGCCAGTCCAAGTTCCTCTGGATTTTAGAATCCCTGCTCAGAAGTCGGGTACAATTCTAATATATCTACCTTAAAAAGTTACTTGGCCTTTCCTTTTTCCTTTTTTACTATTTCCACTATGTTCTATTTGTTTAATTTTTGATTATTATGTCTTGAGGGCTTTTATTTTTGCTCCCAATGATTTTGTGTACTGTAAGATTCTTGTACCAATATAGACATACTCTTCTTTAGAAGAGGTTAGGGAAACTTTCTGCCATGATTTTGTTAAAATATTTTGTGTATTTTTGAGCTGGGATTCTTCTCTTTCTACTATTCTTAGGTTTAGTTTTTCCATGGAGATCTAGTTTCAAGAATCTTTCGTGTTAGGAATGTTTTATATTTAACATTTTCTTTGATCAGTGAATTTATTTCTTCTCTTGCATCTTCAACACATGAGATACTCTATTCCCTCTCCTGTATTCAGTTGTTGATGCTTCCTTGCATCTGTAGTTCCTCTTGATTTACCTAGCATTTCCACTTTTAGAACTCCCTCAGTTACTTTACTGGTTCTGTTTCCATTTTGGTTGGTTCTGTTTCCATTTGGGTGGTTTGGGGGTAGTGAGGCAGTGGAATGTGTCCTTGAACATCGAATATAATGAGTGGGACAGTTGTTTGAGCATCCAGGTCATTCAGTTGTTCTTATGATTGGTGTAGTCTACACCTGAGCAGTAGAAATTCACTAGTTTTGGAGTCCAGGACCTGGCATCTGGGGAGGACTGGGAGGGCAGTAGGGTGGTCTTTGGAAATCAAATCTAGGATGTCAGGAATGCACAAGCTCTGAAGGTACTTGGGTCACTCACCTGTTCTTCTGACTGCTATGGCATTTCTTAATTATTAATTTGTAGTAAGTCTATCTCTTCCTTAAGATAACCTAATTTTTAAGGATGACATCAGAAACATGCCAAAAACAAGACTGTTTTGCAAATGTGTTAGTAAAGCTGATTATCCACTTTCATAAGAATAAATTTAGATCCATTTTTAAATCCTGCTTACAAAAAAAATCAACTTAAAATATAGCAAAATCCTTAATCTTAAAAGTGAAAGGCTAAAAGTGCTACAGGAAAGTATAGTAAAAACTCCTCAAGATACAGACATGAGCACAAACTTTACTAATAGGATACCAATCACAGAGGAAATAACTCAAAAAATGAAAACTAAGTTTGCATAAAATAAAAACCTCTGCAAAAGAAAGAGAACTATCAAAAATGTGAATAGACTGTGTATAGAATGGGAGGAAATGTGTGCTAGTTACATTTTCGGCATGAAGTTGATGTCTGAAAAGTTTAAAAACCAAAACTTCCAGTCAATAAAATGTTAGCTCTTATAAGAAGAAATACAAATGTGGGAAATGAAGGACTCTTATTCACTAAAGTTGAGAGAGTAAACCTTGAAGATGTTATGAAAATTAACATGAAGGGCTCCCAAATGGCTAAAATTAGAAGTAAGATGTGATACAGCTATACAACTCTGAGTTTGTGATGGTTGCCCGTAATTATCATCTTGCACAACCTAGAATTACCTGTGAAGAGAATCTCTATGTGTGATTGCATACTTCACTTGACCTGTGGCCATATCTGTGGAGGGTTGTCTTAAGTAAACTCATTGATATGGGAAGGTCTAGCACACTGTGTGGGGTACCATTTCATAGGCAGGTGCTCCTAAACTGTAGAGAATCTGAACTGCGTATAAGCAAACAAATAGAACACATATAATTATTTCTCTCTATCCATAACTGTGGATGCCAGTTAACTTGCTGCTTCAACCTTTTTTTCCCCATTTTGATAACATTGTAAATGGAAATAGATATCTAACTTTGCTGAGCTATTTTTTTGTCAGGGCATCTTAGTACTGTAGTAGATATAAAATTACTCACCCTAGCTTTCTATATACTATCTCAAAGATATTTGAAAATACCTGCTTATTGCTGCTTTATTCACAGTAGCAAGGAAACATATTGGCCTAATCAAATGGATAAATAAAATATATAAGTTTTAGAAATCATTTTAACTGGGGAAGAATTTTTACATTTGGTTATGCTATAGAATATAATTTTACTTGTTTAAAGGTGTGTTACTTTTGATTATGCTGCTTTTGTTTAATGATGGAAGGATTGTAACCTTTGATTTTGCTGCCATTTGTGTAATTATGGAAAAATATGTTATTTTTATTTCACCTTGCCTGACTAAGGCAACTAAATTGTCTGATAAAAAGGTAAATGGTCAATAACTAGGTAGGGCAGGGATACGCAGGGTTTTCCTGCAGAGAGAATAAGTAGGAGGAGAAATATAGCCTCAAGAGAGAAGAGGAGAGAAGAAAAAGAGGGAGAAGAAGAGGGACATGCCCAGGGTCAGAAGTCAGGAAGCTACCAGTCAGACATGGAAACAGCAGGAAAGTATGATATACAGAAAGACAGAAAGAAAGGTAAAAAGATCAATGGCAAAATATAGATAAAGAGAAACAGATTTACATAAGAGCTAAGATAAGGCTGAGCATTCATAACTAATAAGCCTCTGTGTCATGATTTGGGGACTGGCTGGGGGCCAAAATAAATGCATTTCACAAATCCATTTTATTCAGCCATAAAGGTAAATGAAATTTTGAAACTTGAAATAGATGGCTCTCAAAATTATATTAAATGAAGCATGCCAGGCTCAGAGGACAAAAGCTACATTTTCTCTCTCATTCATATGTGGATCTTATTCATTTCTTCTAAATCACTGTGATCTGAGAAGATAAAGGGACATATTTCTATTTTTTCTTTTGTATGTGTTCAGACTTGATTGCTGGTCTAATGCCATAAGTTTCAGAAAAAGTCATAGGTTGCTGAGAAGCATGTATATTCTGTGTCTGCTCAATGGAATGCTCTGTAGGTATTTTTTCAAACCAATTGACCTATGGTATAGTTTATCTTTAAAGTATCGTTGTTGATATTATGTTTGGAATCCCTATTTAAAGATAGGAGTGAGGTACAGAAGACTCCCACATCTATTGTATCCTCACATGCCTAACATTTATGATTTTTTATATCTATTTTATGAAATAAGACAGCCTCAATATTTGATGTGTGAATATTTACAATTATTATATCTTTTAATGATGTATTCCTCTGTTAATAGATAGTAGTTCTCTTTATTTCTTATGACTAGTGTTAGTTTGCAATGTAATTTGGCAGGTACCAAAATAGCTATGCCAGCTCGCTTTCTGTTTTCAGTAACTCATTATTTTGATACCCATATCTCAGTTTGTGAGTGGCTTTGCTAATTATGTGTTTCTTAGGGACAACAAATAGTTTCCTTTTTAGTGTCTGTTAAATGAGGTAAAACCACTTGCATTCATTTTATCATATTTTTAGATTAAATATTTTCCATTTTTTGTATTATCTAGATTTATACATTCAATTTTAAAGATTTCTATGATATAGACTATGCTAAATTATTAAATTTTACATATACTTACCTGAAATTATATCATTATGATTTTTTGACCATTTGTTCCCAAAATACTCACAGAATCTACTATATTAACTGGCTGCTATCAGTAGTATATAATGTACACTGTTTCTGAATTTTGTGTGTTTTGTATTTAATAAAATAAAAATACAGAGTCTGTTTTTTACTTCCTCATCTGGGTTCAACGGTCCTTCTTAAAGTCATTATTTAATGGCATACACTAAACTATCATGTATCAGACACATGTGAATGTCTTTTGAAGCAACATATTATCTTTCTCCATTTTTATCACAGTGATATGTGGTTCTAAGTAGTGAAGTTTCTTCTAAGACAACTGAATGTAATTAAAAGCCATTAATTTTATTTAAATTTAATTTAAAAAACCACTGATTTTATTGAAATTTAAATTCTTACAGAGTAGGGCATGAGAAGGTCAGCCACAGCTGTGACCAAGGAGAGTTGGCGTGGTTGGGCAGAAATCAAACACAGGATTCCTAGTGCCTGTCATCATGCACCATTATGGTAAGTGAGAATATATGGTGGGGAAATGAGGAAAAGAGAAGCAGAATATTTCATATGTTGGGGAAAAAGACAGACCTGAAGAAGGGAGGGTGGTAAGGGACAGGGCCATGCTGATGTTGAGGCCTTAACTGCTGCCAAAGGCTATGGTCCATGGTCCTGACACAGCCCACAACCATGGTGGTCTGGGTTGATGTCTGTGACTCCTGTTACTATCAAAGGCCCTGTAGCCACCTGGAGTCAGGAGCATCACCTGTGATCACCTGTGATCATGTTGCTTGTCTGAGTCATGTGCCCCACAGGGACCATATCCATTTGGGTGGACTATGCTGCTACCCAGGGACATGGTAATATCTGGACCCGAACTTCAGCTGAGGGCCATATCTAGATCCATGTCCCTAATGCAGCCAGGGCCTGAGTTGATGTCTGTGACTGCTTGTTAATATCAAAGGCCAAGCTGATGACCAGGATCTGGACTGCCACCTGGGGATGTGTTGGTGTTTTGGGGCCTTGCTACCAGTGGGGCTAGTCTGATCTGGGTGATCTGCAATGCTTTTATTTGTTTGCTTGTTTTTTTTTTGTTTTGCTTTGTTTTTCTTTTAAATCTCACTTTATTTTGGAATAGGGATGACTACAAATGCAGAGGGCAGATTCTAAGGGATGGGGAGATGAATGGGATTCAGATGCATGATATAAAATCTAAAATGAATCAATAGAAAGATTCTAAAATTTTCTTACTACATAACAGATGATTGATAACATCATCTTATTGTCCTCTCTCTTACATCTACTATTCCAAAAATAAAATGCACAATATTGAATAACTAACTAAAAACAGTAGCGAAAAACAGACAGTGTTGAAAGTAGACTTAAAAATACTTAAATATGCTTTTGTCATCAACTAAAGCAGCGGGATTCACCCTTGCTAATGCTTTGACCCTTTATTAAAGTTTTTCATGTTGTGGAGACCCCCAACCATAAAATCATTTCACTGCTGCTTCATATCTATAATTTTTTACTGGTATGAACTATAATATAAGTATCTGTTATTCAAAATATCTGATACCTGACACCTGTGAAAGTGTCATTACCCACAAGTTGAGAATGACTGATTTAGAAAGTGTTATAGAGCAGTACATATTAAACCATGAATACAAGAGGTTAGGCCTTGAAATCGTGCTATTTGAGTTGGGAAGATAAAAGTTCCCTTTCACAGTTTTCATCTAGAAGCAATGAATTTTTTTTTGCCAAAATACACAAGCATTTTATTGTATTTACATTTAAAATAAAATGAATGATAAAATTACTACAGGTATGATTTAATCACTATGTTTTCCATAGAACCATGTGCATAGCACTATACATTATACTATATATGAAAATTAAATTTTATTGTAAGAATAGGACTTTATAAATCAATTCAACAAACTAAGCGATATTTTAGAAAATTTGTTCAATATTCAAAACAGGGTTCAATATGATAGGTAATAAATTGTCTTAGAAATCATGTCCTCCAGAAAATTTTCAATAGATAGATGGATAAATATAAAATTTATTATATATGTTTATATATATAAACAAAAGTACATTTTAACTCTTTCAGTGTGTAAACAATGATTTTCATTATATATGTGTATATATACATAAATATATTTTTGCTGCTCTACAATATTAATGTTTCAAAACAAAATAACATGGTACAGTTCATGTGACCCTATTTAAAATATGAATAGTTTCTATGTAACTAGCAATATATGTTGATATCTCAAAATTTAGAAGTTTATAATTTCAAGTTTAAATATAAGTTGTCGTACATGAAACAGAGTTTTGGATAAATAAATACAAAGATTATACAATATTATTTATGAATATCTTACAGCACTGTAGGCTTTTCTAAGGACTGAGATTTTTTTCTCCTAATCTGTTTGTGTCTTGCTTTGTTCTGATATGTTAGCTTTTTAATTTTTAATTTCTTGTTTTCTAAAGAAAGAGAAATAAGGTGGGGAGTTGTGTGGATGGAGACATGGAGAGGATCTGGGAGGAGATAAAGGATGTAAAGCCATGATGAGAATATGTCATATAAGAAGATTTATTTATTTTATTTTTTGAAAATAATTTTCATTTACAAAAAGATTAAGGGATTTATGGCAATTCATTATTATGTTTTATAATTGTTAATATGAAATTGTTTCAGGAGGAAAATCAGAGATTCTAGGACTTGCCTTTTTGGAAATCTTTGAAACCTCTGGATTTTTTTTCCAACAAACTGGCTAGTTATCATGTCACATCATGATTTGAAAAAGTCTTAAATTAAGTCATAATCAAAGGAAAACAAACATACAAACAAACCTGTACATAGATAATCTGAATATCTTTTGTAGGGTTGCTATTGTTGTAATGAAACACCATGACCAAAAACAACTTAGGAAGGAAAGAATTTACTTGAATACATATTGATTGTATATCCTGAGTCACAGTTCCTAGAGGGAAGTCAAGGCACAAACTCAAAGAGGGCAGGAACCTGGATGCAGGAACTGATGCAGGGGACAGGAAGAGGTGCTGGTTACTCACTTGCTACTCACTGCTTACTTAAAAAACTCAAGGCCACCAGGGATGGAACCACCCACAATGGCCTGGGTACTCTCATTTAAATCACTAATTAAGAAAATGCCAGTATAAACAGTAGGGATAAATCCTGGTGCCACTGGCAATGTCCCTCCAGTTTGGCCCAGCAATGCAACTGTCAACCACATTCAGAGGGACTAGTTTGGTCCTATGCCTGGTCCTTCCCATTTAGACTAGTATTGGTGAGCTTCCATTAGCTCAGGAAAACTGTTTCAGTGGATGAACACTTCATGGTCATGACTTCCTTACTCATACTCTCACTCCTTCCTTCTCTAGGATCTTCAACTGGATATTGGGAGCTCAGTCTAGTGCCCCGATGTGGGTCTTTGCTTCTGCTTTCATCTGTTGTTGGACAAAGGTTCTATGGTGATATTCAAGATAATAATAAGTCTGACTACAGGACAAGGCCAGTTCAGGCACCCTCTCCTCTATTGTTTAGGGTCTTAGCTGGGGTCATCATTGTGGATTCCTGGGAATTTTTCTAGAGCCAGGTTTCTTGCTAACTCTCTTATGGCTCCCTCAATCAAGATATCTCTTTCCTTGCTCTTATCTCTGTCCTTCCTCTATCTCAACTATCCTGTTCCCTCAAGTTCTCCTTGCCCCTCTCCTTCTTCCCTCCTTTTTCCTTTCTGCTCTCCCTTCTCCCCCACCCATATATTCCCAATTTTGTCAGATGATCTTGTCTATTTTGACTTTCCAGATGGATCTACAAATTTTTTCTTTGTGTTCACCTTGTTACTAGCTAAGGAAGTTATCTCTAGGATCATGAACTATAGGCTCAATGTTCTTTGTTTATGACTAGTATCCACTTACGAGTGAGTACACTTATACTGGCTTTTTGAGAACCTATTCTCTTTGGAAGGATACCTTGCTTAGATATTGTAGGAAGGGTCTTGGACCTTCTGCAAACAATGTGCCTTACCATCTCTGAAGAGTGGATAGGTGTGTGGGGGAGAATATGTGGAGGGAATGGGAAGAGGGGAGGGAGTGGGAACTTGGATTGGTATGTATTGATGAAAGAAAGATAGTTTGTTTTCTGTTTTTAAAAAATAATAATAAAACAATGGTAGAAATCTTGTCTATCAGGCTTAAGTTTCATGGTTTTTTTTTTGAATGCAAAATATATAAGGTGAACTCAAAGAAAAAACATATATAGATCCTCCTGAAAATTAGAAACAGACAAGTGTTCCAAGCAAAAGTTGGGAGCATGGGGGCAGGGAGGGAGAGAGGGGGGAGAGAGGAGAGAAAGGGAAGGTTGGAGAGAGCTTGGGGGAGTGGAATGGTTGAGATGGAGGAAGGACAGATATGGAGCAAGGAAGGAGATATCTTAATTGAGGGAGCCATTTTGGGGTTGGCAAGAGGCTTGGTTCTGGAGGGGTTCCTAGGAGTCCATGGGGATGACCCCAGCTAGGACCCTGGGCAGTGAAGGAGATGATGCCTGAACTAGCTTTGTCCCATATTCAGACTGATGACTATCTTAAATATCAACATAGAACCTTCATCCAGTGACAGATGGAGACAGAGTCAGAGACCCACATTAGAGCACTGAACTGAGCTTGCAAGGTTCAGTTGAAGAACAGAAGGAGAGAGAATATGAGCAAAGAAGTCAGGACCACGAGGGGTTGGTCCACCCACTGAGACAGTGTACCTAATCTAATGGGTGCTCACCAACTCCAGGCTAACTGGGAATAAATAAGCATGGGATCAAACTGGACACTCTGAATGTAGTTGACATTTGGGGCAGGCTGTGGGGCCAATGACAATGGTACTGGAATTTGTCACTGCTGCATATACTGGCTTTTTGGCATCCTATTCTCTTTGGATGCATACCTTCCCAAGCCTGGATGTAGGGGGGAAGGCCTTGGACTTCCCACAGGGCAGAGTGTCTTGCCCTCTCTTAGGACTGGAGGGGGTGGGGGGAATGGTGTGGGGGGAGTGGGAGGGAAGTGGGAGGAGGGGAGGAAGTAGGAATTTTGATTGGTATTATTTATAAAGTAATAAAAATATGAAAAGGCAAAAAATAAATAAAAATGCAAAATATAAGATAGAAAACATTTTTTATTTTTATTCAAACAAATACTCTTTATTTTTGTTTTAACACTTACTTGTGGGTGTGTGGGGCCACCTTCTTCATCAACTTACCAAGCAGGCAGAAGAACTTTACTAAAGAATTATATCCATCATATTGGCCCATAGACATGTCTTTCGTGACTAATCTTTGATATAGGAGGGCACAGCCCACTGTGGGTATGCCATCTCTAGGCAGGTAAGCCTTCATTGGCTATATAAGAAAGGTAGCTAAATGAATACAAGAGCACTAGTCTGTAAGCAGCACTCCTCCGTGGGCTCGGTTCCAGTTCCTACCATGAGTTCCTGCCCTGAATTCTGTCGGGGATTGTGAAATGAGAATTGTAAGATGAAATAAATTCTCTCTCCTCTAAAAAAAGAAAAGACAATGTCTTACATGATTGCCTACAGCTGATTCCAATGGAGGAGCTCTTTCAGTTTAGGATCCCTCCTTTCAGATGACTGTAATTTGTGTCAAGTTAACATATCACTGCACACTGATGGAGGAGGTACAGCTTGCTTGCTTTTAGGTTTAGGTTTTCTACCAAAATATCACACTATAAAACTCAAAGCTTATCTCTAGAAAATAAAAAATCCACTATCTTTAATAAAGTACACATAAAAAATTCTGCATTTCTGGTAGTCCTCTTACCAAAACCTATAATGTGTGTCTCTTACTCATTCTAGCACAAATTTTGATTTTCTTCTCTTTTTCTACTTTCCTTTTTATGTTTATAAAACAATCTTTTTTGTTTTACATGCCAATCCCACTTATCTCTCCCTGTCCTCCTCTTGCTCCCCTCAAATTTCCCCCACTGTATCCTCATTCACTGCTCAGAGAGGGTGAGGCTACCCATGGGGAGTTAACAGTCTGTCATATCACTTGAGGCATGGCCAGTGCCCCCACCCTATATCTAGGCTGAGCAAGGTATCCCTTCATAGAGAATGGGTTCCCAAAGCCAGTTCATGCACTAGGGATAAATGTTGGTTTCACTGCCAGTAGTGTCACAGACTTCCCAAGCCACAACTGTTACCTGCATTCAGAGGGCCTAGTTCTGTCCTATGCAGGTTCCTCTTTTTCTATTTTCTACCATACAAACTTAACTTTTCTTTAACCATTAACTCAAAAACTACCCAGTATATGTGAGAAGATTTTTAAAAACACCAGAATTCCTGCTGTAATCCAAAATGACTTACTACAGATCCCCACCAACTATATCAGAATTGGTTTTTTAACACACAGTTCTATAACCCACCAAAAATCTAAGTTCTAATTTTATTTATCACTCGTTCTGTTACAGAGACAAGCAGACTAACCAGATGGTAATTTGTAAAATTACATCCTCTGTGTTTACCAAAAAAGTCACTATTATGGCCTTAGTCCAATTTTAGTGTACTCCATCTAAATTAAAAAATGTCAACTGGTGTCCTTGTGTGGAAATATCAAGTTACAGTAATGCTTACAGAGTCCATTAAAATATTTACAGCATAACTGACCACCACTGGAAAATCAAAAACATACACCAAAATGTATAATTTATAGACACTTTCCTAGCTTAGGAGTACAAAGAATGTTTTAACATTATAATGGGACTCTAGTTTTTCTTTTTCCTTTTTGTTTTTACAGAGTTATTCTTTACTCTACAAAGGTACTGGCTGATAAATAAAAGTGTGAGTTATGTTCTTTTCACTGAAGTATGTTTCAATCTAATTAGAAATCTAGCTGGGCAATGCTGGCACATGCCTTTAATCCCTGAACTCAGGAGACAGAGGCAGGTGGATCTCTGTGAGTTTAAGACCGGCTTGGTTTACAAGAGCTAGTTCCAGGACAGGATCCAAAGGTACAAAGAAACCCTGACTCAAAAAACAAACAAAAAAAATAAGTAATCTAGAAAAAATGATATCTTTATTTCATATGAGAAATTTTCAACATAAAGTAACTATCTTCCTTGACAAGTTAAAGGAAGTCAACACTCAAGAATCTTATTAACATTTAATGAATGATTAATCATACATATTTCCATGGTAATTTCTAATAAGTATTTTATCATGTTCAAGAGACACGTAAATAATCAAGTTCAATGTCATTTATAAGTCATTTATATTGTAAATGGTTGATGGAATATTATTCCTGACCTGTTTCAAACACTAAAAATGTAAAAGTAGGCTTCTTAATGTCTAAATCTTAAGTCTATGCTATCATTAATCAAGTTTAAGCTTCTAAATGCTACATCAATTTAAAATGAACTGCCATATCTTATTCAGTGCTCCTCTCAGGTAAAAGTGGAACAAATCTGCTAAACTCAAGCAATATAAACATGATGACAGAAGTGCTAGTGCAGTGGAACTAAAATTAGGAACAAATTTCCTGTCATCAAAGCCTAGAATATTCTATTAATTCTAATTACAATCTAATAAATAGTTTATGATGTATGTTTCCAAATAACCTTTCACACTTAATTACTAACATGAAGTATAATTTGCAGGTGAATATCATGGTCTGTGGAGATGGTTCATTTGTTAAACCAGAATTGGGTTCCCAATCCTCAAGTAAATTCCTAGGAGAGAGTGGCAAAATACTTCTGGACCAGCCTAAGAAAAGACACACAGGGGATCCCTGAGGAAACTCTCTAATGAAACCAGTCATGTTAGTAATATTTGGTTTTGTGTAAGTAAGAGATCATGTTTCAATAATAACGAAGGTAGAAGAGTGGTCAAAGAAGATTCGGATTTCAGGCTTAAGACTTTGCACCAGTACCCGTGTGCATGCAAATACTTGTCTACACACAAACGCACACACACACACACACACACACACAGGAATAACCATACACATTCAAACATGCATATGCAAATGCACACAGAAAGAATAATAAAAAGAAATGGCTGTTATTTATCATTGAAATACAGGAAGGTTCTTGTACTTTGGGGTATTTTCCCTCTACCTAGCTTCATAATCGAAATTTGACCTAAATTATGCAATTACAGACCCCTATACTGTAAATAACATTTACAGAAACTATGATTAGGAGAAAAATACTTACCAACTTCTCCTGAGATCAGAAAGAGTGAAATCTAGTTGTCTTTAAGAGAGGACAATAATGAAATGTGGAAAGGATTGCTTAAAGGTTGATACTTCTTTAGTCATTAAACAAAAATTAATTCTAAGGAGTATAAGAAAACCTGTGTGTGTGTATGTGTATGTGTGTGTGTTTATAAATATGTTTCAGGCACCCAGGCACATTTGTGTGCATTCATTAGCAAGTGCATAGAGTGTCTAGAGGTCAATGTTGGGTATTAGTTTGCAGACACTGTTAACTTTGATTGTTATGGCAGGGATTCTCTATGGCCTGAAGAACATGAAATGGACTTAGCTGAATGGCCAGTTAGTTCCAAGGATCTCCCTGCCTCTGATTCTCAGCACTAGGATTAAAAGTGTTTGCTATGATGCTCAGTTAGTTTATATGGATTTAAAGTCACAAATTGAGATCCTTTACTAAATGCACCAATCCCCCAGTCATAGAACACGTTTTTATTGCAGATTGCTTTCTGCTTGAATTTTCCTTTACTTTTTAGTTTAAAACGTTATTACTGTTAGCAGTTTACAAAATGCATGGTATGTTGATGGCTCCTAAATAAAACAAAAACAAAAACTTCACCCTTATTTAATAGAAAATGTCACTCACCATTTAGAGTCCCAATTTATTGTTTCATCTTCCAAAATACCTCTCTATATCCCCTGGAAAAATAAACATTTTTGCAATATTTTTAAAAGAATTTTACACATAAGTACTGCATTTTTATCATGCCCACCCATGCTTCTTTCTGACAACTCCCTTCTGTGTTGTTTTGCTCTCAAATTCACTATTTTACTTACTTATTGTTATTACATGTAAATGCACACCCATATATGTATACACTCTACACACCCAGATACACACACATATACTGCTGAGTTCATTTACTGACCATGGAATACTCAATTCAAAGTACTACATCTACAACACAACTCTTACACGTAAGGTTCAGGAAACAAAGTAGAAGAAGATGCAGAAAAATTGGAAGAGTCAGATGACCAGGACATCTAATGACAGTGTCTTCTATATACAACAGGGAAGCTGCACCCCAGATATCTCAACAATCTGGCCACCTAAACAAGATTTGTACAATGATGAAATAAGTTGGCATTCTACAACTACTGCAGTCATAGTATATATAAGTCTTTCTTCTGTGTGTCTTTATCTTAGGTCCCTCTGCGATTTTGCTTTTTTTTTCTATGTCCAATGTCTTTTTTTCTTAGGGTACTAGTCATTGCATAAGGGCCTACTCTGGACTACTAAGAACACCCCTTAAATAAACTTGAGCATTGAAGACCAAATCACGTGACAACTGAGATTCTCAGGGGACACCGAAGAGAACACCTCAATCCAATAAGAGTACAAACTATATGTGGAATCTTTGGAATTTCTTTCTTTCTTTCTTTCTTTCGTTCGTTCGTTCGTTCTTTCTTTCTTTCTTTCTTTCTTTCTTTCTTTTCTTTCTTTCTTTCTTTTTGGTTTATTGAGACAGGGTTTCTCTGTAGCTTTGGAGCTTGTCCTGGAACTAGCTCTTATAGTCCAGCTTGGTCTTGAAACTCACAGAGATTTGCCTGCCTCTGCCTCCTGAGTGCTGGGACTAAACGTGTGCACCACTGCCACCTGACAGTTTCCTATATTTAAACCACTGTATTTTAGTTGGTGCCCAAATCAACCATTATTTTTCTTCACATTCTATATTTGTCTCATTTTGTAGTTATGCAAATTCCCTCCCTTTCCTGCTGATATGAGAAAGAAAAGTTGAATTGCTAACTACTTCTGCAGGTATAAGTAGGCATGTATCTTAGTTTGGGTTTCTATTGCTATAAAGAGAATCATGACCATGGCAACTCTTACAAAGCAAAATATTTAAATGGGACTGCCATTAAGGGGTTTAATTCATTATTTCATAGCAGTAATCATGGTGTCATGCAAGCAGACATAATGCTGGAGAATGATCCAACAGATACGCATCTGGATTAATAGGCAACAGGAGGAGAGAGTGCCACTAGACTTGGCTTTGGATTCTGAACCCATAAAGATCATGTCCAGTGACATACTTCCTCCAACAAGGCCACACTGATTCCAACACAGCGACAACATCCCAATCCTGCCACTCTCTATTAGCCTATGGGGGCTATTTTCATTCAAACCTTATGACAAAATCTTTAGTAGAACATTGTCCCACAAAATAGTTGAAAGTCATTTCTCATTTCTCTCTCTCTCTCTCTCTCTCTCTCTCTCTCTCTCTCTCTCTCTCTCTCTCATCTTTGGAAAGACACAGTGGTCAGAAGCATGTCTACCACCTTGTGAACATAATGATGAAGCATAAACAGAAACAGAAACACATACACACACACACCACAATGAAGTAAAGAAGAAACTTAAAGGGAACTCATGTACCTGGTAATAATATGAAGGCTCCATAATATTGAGTCTGTTCCTAGACTTTTTGTGGGTATAAGCCAAAATGTGAAGTGTTTCCTTTAATTGACAGTCAAATATAACATTGATTAATAACCTCATACAGCTTCCTAAATTGAAGTTCTATTTATTAAATATTCAGTTTAGACACTCCTTTCTTTAACTAGAGAAATATTTTATTATTTGAAAAGACATAATGACAGATTTCTGGAATTCAGTTACTTATTAATCATGCCCTACCAATTTCCTCTATTCTACTCTTAAACTGTTATTACCATATTTTATGTACTTTCTTTTTATATGTAGCTATTTAAATAATGATAAAATAATTTTATTCTATGAGTCACAAATATAATTAATAGAAAACTTAATTTTTAATATGTTCCTACTTCATATCATCAAGTATCACACAGAGATACTCAATGTGTAAACTCAGAACTTGTTTTTTATACAAACCACAACTCATAGTTGCTTTGGGAATTTGCTCTTGGAAATGAAATTGGTGAGACCAAATGTTTCCTTTGATGTCTAGAGAGAAGACAAAAATAGCTAATGATAGTGTTTGTGATGAATTTAAAGCACTCATTCAATGTTCCACCTCTCCTATGATAACTACTTTACTATTTTAGGAGGAATTTTATGATGATGGTTTATGAAAGCTCAAGCCTAGCCCATGGTGGTTTTAACTCTGAGTTTCTAGTTATGTACCCTCATAAATAGACACATATACCTAAAATATTAACAAAAAGTGAACATAGACATGCATAATAAGAGATCAACACATTCATTAACATCCACAAATATCTATAAATATTCAACCATGTGTGGGGTCCCACAAAAGTTTAAGCCTATCTTACTCATTCAAAGTTATTGACAAGTGATCTGATTTAAGGAGTGACTACAAACAAGATTTACTGGCCTAGGGTGTGGTTACTTGGTGTTTTGGATATTAAGGTGGCTCAAAGAGGTAGATCCACTCCTCCTTAACCAAAGGTCAGAGAATTCAAGCCTATTTCTGCTCCTTCAAGGCTATGACAGTAGGTTTGAGCTAGGGACTGGCTGTCTGCAGGATATTTGGTCTAAAGTTTGCTACATGTCCTGCCTAAAACAACAGAATGCCTAACTAGGATATAGTGGCTTTATGTTTCAAGTATTGGAGCAAGTAATTGCTCTGTTTATTCTGTGTCATGTTAAAACAGTCTTTTGCATCCCCCCCTTTTTGGACTGGGGTATATAAGCGTATAGAAAATAGACGTGGGCATATTCAGAATTCACTGGATTGCCCTCCCAATTCTATCCTGTGTCTCTGCATTTCTTTCACATCTCTGTTCCTCCTACCTATTTTTTTGTAATCCACATGCCCCTTCATTGAAATGTGCAAACCCCATCAAAGCTGGACCCTGACGGATATTGCCCCAATATGAGGTTATGACACATGTACACATAGAAACCCTACTATATTAACATCTTGAAAATGCCAGATCTTGTAGGTAAAATATAAATGGAATTTTGTTGTTGCTGCTGATATTTGTTTCTTTGTAATGCAGCAGATCAAAACCAGGTCTTCCCATATGCTAAACAGTGCACTGTGTTAGTGACCTATATCTTTATCCCTGCATAGTGCTTTCAACATAAAATGTACAATGAACAGATTCTTTTGCCTCACCATTATTTTAAGAAAGCTAACTTCCCTTTGAACAGGATAAAAGAAACTCCATGTCTCAAGTATTTACAATGACAACTAAGTAGCCAGACATGTTAGTGTGCACATGCAATTCAAACTACTTAGAAAATAGAGTGAGAAGCACTACAAATTCAAAACTAATCTGAAAAATGTTGATTGAAACTTTTCTCAGAAAAAAAAATCAAAAGAGAAAGACCAAAAACATCAGTAGCCCTCCTTTACACAGATCATAAATGAGAAAAAAATCATAGAAACATCACCCTTCATAATAGCCGCAAGTAGCATAAAATATCCCAGAGTAACTCTAACCAAACAAGGGAAAGATCTGTATGGCAAGTACTTTAAATCTTTGAAGAAGAAAATTGAAGTAGATATCAGAAGATGGAAAAATCTCTCATGCTCTTTGGTTGGTAGAATTAACGCGGTAAAAATGGCAATCTTACCAAAAACCATCTACAGATTCAATGCAATACCCAGCAAAATTCTTCACAGCCCTCAAAAGAACAGTATTCAACCTCATACGGAAAAGCAAAAAGAAAAAAAAAAGAAAAAAGAAAAAAAGCCAAAATAGCCAAAACAGTCCTGTACAATAAAGGAACTTCTGGAGGCATCACAATCCCTGATTTAAAACTCTACTACAGAGCTACAGTAATAAAAATAGCCTGGTGTTGGCATAAAAACAGCCAGGAGGATCAATGGAACTGAAGCAAAAACCGAGATATTAATACAAACACCTACAAACAACTGATTTTTGACAAAGAAGCAAAAAAATATAAAATTGAATAAATAAAGCATATTTAACAAATGTTGCTACCATAACTGGGTATCAACATATACAAGAATGAAAATAGATCCATATCTATCATCATGCATAAAACTCAATCCAAATGGATCAAAGTCCTCAACATAAAGCCAACCATATTGAACCTCATAGAAGAGAAAGTGGGACGTATACTTGAATGTATTGGCACAGGAGACCACTTTCTAAATATAATCCCAGCAGCACAGACACTGAGAGAAGCAATTAATAAATGAGACCTCCTGAAACTGAAAAGCTTCTGTAAAGCAAAGGGCATGGTCAACAAGACAAAACAGCAGCCTACAGAACGGCAAAAGATCTTCATCAACACCACATCAGACAGAGGGCTGATCTACCAAATAAACAAAGAACTCAAGAAACTGTTCATCAAAAGAACAAATAATAGAATAAAAATGGGGTACAGACTTAGAGAGAGAAGTCTTAAGAGGGGAATCTAAAATGACTGATAGACACTAAAGAAATGCTCAGTGTCCATAGCCACCAGAGAAATGCAAATCAAAACAACCTTGATATTCTATCTTATATGTGTAAAACTGGCCAAGATCAAAAACACTGTTGACAAATGATGCTGGACAGGATGTGGGGTACAGGGAACACTCCTGCATTGCTGTGTGGAGAGTAAACTGGTATAGCTCCTTTTGCTATCAGTATGGTGATTTCTCAGAAAATTAGGAAACAACCATCCTCAAGACCCAGCAATACCACTTTTGGGTATATACCCAAAGGATGCTCAAGCATACCACAAGGACATGTGCTAAACTATGTTCATAGCAGCATTCTTTGTAATAGTCAGAATGGGGAAACAACCTAAATGTCCCTCGACTGAAGAATGGATAAGGAGAATGTGGTACATTTATACAATAGAGTACTACACAACAGAAAAAAAAATGAATCTTGAGTTTGTAGGCAAATGGATGGAACTAGAAAATATCATACTGAGTTAGGCAACCCAGACCCAGAAATACAAATATCGTATGTACTCACTCATAAGTGACTTTTAGACATAAAGCAAAGAAAACCATTCTACAATTCACAATCCCAGAGAACCTAGGCAACAATGAGGACCTTAAGAGTGACATACATGGATCTAATCTACATGGGATGTAGTAAAAGACAAGATCTCCTGAGTAAATTGGGAGCATGGGTACCATGGGAAACGGTTGAAGGGGAGGGGAGCAAAGAAATATGTATAGCTCAATAAAATCAATAAAAAAGAAGCAATATGTATTGGATTTTGGTTATCTAGTTAAATTCACAAATGCAGACTGAATCCAGCAACTCTAGTATTGGCTACATAGACAAAAGAAATGAAATAAACTATCCAATGAAACAGCATATCTGTAATCCTGTGTGCCTTGAAGCATTATTCACAGTAGTAAAGATACAAAACAACCCAATTGTCATTTGACAAATTTAATATTGTGACACAAATAAATGGCAGAGTAATGCATAAAGTATATTTGTTTGTGTGTTTTACTTAGTACATGCAATTGCCCATTCATTTTATGAATATATAATTAAAAGTTCCTTTAAAACTTGCTAATGAAAGAATATTCAGTTTACGTAATTACTTTTATTTAAAATTTTGCATAACTATATTTTGATCATGTTTTCTTCTATCAACTCTCTTTATATCCTCTCTACTTTCCTATTACCCACCTTCATGTTCTCTCTTTCTGTCTCTCACAACAAGTACCCAAGAAACAAAAAGACAGTAAGACAAAAATGGAAAGAGAAAGTAAAACAAAAAAAATATATCCACTAAAGCATAAATTGAAACATGATCAGGCCTGCTTGTTGGGAGTTTCTCTCCCACATGGTACCCCACAACCGGCAAGCCCCAAATAAAGTCACACAGAGATCTCTATAAGTTATAAAGGTGATTGGTCCATTAGGTCAGACTACTTATTAGCTCTTATGACTTATATTAGCCCATTATTTTGATCTATTTTAGGCATATGACTGTACTTTTTTCAGTGGGGCAGATCACATCTTGCTTCTTTGGGGTCTGGGCAGGAGTGGGAGGAATCAACTTCCTCCTTCCCAGAATTCTCCTGTTCTCCTTGCATCATTTCCACTTCCTGTCTTGTTTTTCCACCTATACTTCCTGCCTGGCCAATCAGCATTTATTTAAAACTTGATTGGTAGAATACAGACAATTTTTCCACACCACTTCCCTATCTTTTTTAAAAAACAAAACAAAACAAAGCAAAACAAAAAACAAAGGAAAATATCTATAGTCCATTTTTTGGGAATGTAGGTGTAGTAATATTTCAGGCTACTTCCAGCTGGTTGGGGGCACTGATAATCTTATGGGGACGTAAAGGAAATTAAGAGTTATGATCAAGTCCTGACTGAAGTATCCTGTGAGTCTTGATCATCTCAGGCAGCAGTCTTGAACCTGCTCCGGATGAAGAATTCAGACATCTGGGCAATCTATTTCTGATGGAAATTTCTCAGGTGATCTTCCTTGATCAAACCTGATTTTTCTTAACTCTGAATAAATCCACAGCCTCTCATTTTCTGTGGAAACAAAAGCAAAATCTCTTCTCCAAATGAACATACCTTTTGATTTCAATTTTGAAGTCAAGATATTTTTACAATATCTATCTTGGATTAATTTTGTAGCATTTATAAGCAAATGTCTTTTAGCAGCTGTTGCTCCTTCCTCATCATTCAAACAATTCAAAGAGAGCATAATACCATACAGTATCAAGATTCTCCGTGTATTTTCCATCTTTATGTGTCTTTATTTTAACCTCTATTTTTTAATTTTTAATTTTAACTTTTGGCTTTTTGAGACAGGTTCTCTGTATATCTTTGTCCTGGAATAACCATAGACCAGACTGTCCTTGAACTCACAGGGATCCGTCTGTCTCTGCCTCCCAAGTAAATCCTATTGGAGTGTGTCACCACAACCGGCTACTCTCTTTCTTTCTTTCTTTCTTTCTTTACTCTGAGAACTTTAACCTTTAGCTTGTATATATTTTAACACCCTGTAAACCATTTAGAGGTTTTCTTCCTCTTTGAATCTCTCTTTACTGTATATCATTCTTTTTCCAACCATGTAGGTCTTTCGGCGAGGAGGAGCTCAGACTTCCCCCACACAATATTTAATTTGCTAAGGAATATGAAGAAGTTTTTTTTGCCACAACTCTATGGCCTTTTAAGGTCCTTGCCAGGAAGCAAGCTGCAACAGTGTTTCCATAAACAACATTCAAAAGCGCCTATGGCGTTTCAAGGTACTTGCCAGGAAGCAAGCTGCAACAGTGTGTATCCATAGCTCCATAGTTCTGACCGCCTGCTTGAAAGAGTCAGAGTTTTTCCTGGTAGGATGGCCCAGAAAGCCGACATTTTAAAACAGCGCAGCTATTTTCCTGCTACGGCTGAAACTGAAATGCTTTACTATAATCTTTCCCAAGCTTTCTCAGGCTTTCTGTGAATGCAGTTATCCACGTTGGGTGCCATTCTGTAACATGAAGGGGATTGCTTGTTGGGGTTTTCTGCCCTGCCCAGTTCCCCCAACCATTTAGCTCCAAAGAAAAATCACACAGAGATCCTCATAAGTTATAAAGCTGATTGGCCCATTAGGTCTAGCCTCTTACTGGCTAACTCTCACATCTTGATTAATCCATTTTTCTGATCTATGTTAGCCATATGGCTCTATACCTTTTTCAATGGGGCAGATCACATCTTGCTTCTTTGGAGTCTGGGCAGGAGTGGGAGGAATCAACTTCCTCCTTCCCAGAATTCTCCTGTTCTTCTTGCATCATTTCTACTTCCTGTCTTGTTTTCTGGCCTATACTTTTTGCCTGGCCAATCAGCATTTATTTAAAACATGATTGACAGCATACAGACAATTCTCCTGTCCCAATAAACAAAAAAATAAAGAGTTTATTTTTGGCCAACAATGCTTACTTTGGAATTGTTTGATAAGCCCAGTGACACCCCATCACAGAAAAGTGATTTTCCCTTTGTCATCAGATATCAAATGCAAATAGCTTCTTGGTTGGGAGTGGTACCCAATCCCCTTTTTCACTCTCAATGTTGGTAGCCTGTCTGGCTTGAATATATGCAGGTATTGTGCATTCTGTCACAGTCTCTCTGAATTCTTATGACCAACAGTTCTATTTTGTATGGAAAGCACTTGTTCCTTGAAGTCATCCACCATTTCTGACTCTTGTGATCTCTCTGTCTCCTCTTCTGCATTTATCCCTAAGACTTCATGGGAAGTGTTTGGTAAAAAAATAGCTGTTTAGAACTGAATGTTCCAAAGTGTCTCCATATTCACATGATCCTGTTATGAGTTCCCATATTTGTTTCCATCTACTGAAAGAAAATAAGAATCTCTGATGAAGTTTGATCAATATACTGATCTATGGGTATAGAAATATGCCAGGAGAACGAATTTTATTGCTATATTTCTTTCTGCAGAATGTAGAGTTTCCTCTTACAACAATAACCTAAGTAGTCTTGGGTACATAGGTACTTAAATAGTGCCAAGTATGAGCTCTGTCTCATGGGGAAGACCTTAAATTCAATCCACAAAGTGATTGGTTACACACATAGCATTTGTGTCATTTGTTATACAGGTGTATCTTGCAGGCAGGTAACTAATGTATGTAATAGGATTTGTAATTAGATAACATTAAAGATTATATATTTCTTCAGATAGCGTGGATAGCTTTTAGAGTATCTTTCAGCAGCAAAAGGGGTAAAACTTCTATCAGAAGTTTACTTTTTCACATTTGATTACATAAGTAAATGGTGTCTTCAGTAATAGAGTTTTAACATAAGTTATAGAGAGCAACCAATGTCCTAACCTGTGATGTTTGGGTGGTTCACTTGGATACCTCTGTCCAATGACTCAAAAATATGTAACCCATTCCTACCAATGGAGGCTTTGTGGCAAAAGGTGTCTAGTTTTCTCATGAACTACATTATAATCTAAGAAAAAACAGATACTCTAACTAGTATAATAATTCTACTTAATTTAATACGCAGAAACATAGCAGTTAGACAGAAAAAGTAATTAAACATGTTTCTATCTTTAAAATTTTGGATATAGGGTCTCACTATGTAGCTCTGGTTATCTTAGCACTCAGTATGTAGACCATACGGTCATCAAACTCATAGAAATCCACCTTCCTCTGTCTCCCAAGTACTGGAATTAAAGTTGTGTGCAACCATACCTACAGAGATAGATTTATAATTCAAGAGGAGAAAAATTATCACTGTCATGCATCAAAAGTCAATAAACTACATAAAAATAAGCAAAATCTAAGAGAAAATACTTGCTTAAAAATTAGGAAATCTATTCATATATGAATTCCAAGCATATTTTGAATCAATTTATCTACAAAATTTCTGACCCTTTTATGTTTTTATATGTTTCACTAAGTAGCCTAACCTAGAACTCTTTATATATCCCATACTTGATTCAAGTATGAGATTTTCCTGCCTCAGCTCCCCAAGTGACATTATACGAGACCCAAGAATGTTGATTGCTTGTATAAGTATCCTTCTGTGCCATCATCTAAAAGTTCATCCCCTTCAAGATCACAAAAAAATGATTTATGCCAGCAATATATCAATAACTATAACCAAGGAATAGAAAACCCTGTTGGTTAATTCATTTCAATCTATGCATACCTCTTTGTATTAATAAGCTCACAATTTGATAGAAAAAATCTTGGTACTCTGAAGAATGGGAACAGATTAATGTGTTGAATATAGTTGACTAAAGCCTGACATTAATGATCTGTAACATGTATAACATCAGAGGTGAGGCATCATATTGTGTATCAAATGCAATTATACCTCCCTCTCCAATTCATTTGTAAAAGTTCTGATTTAAGATGTATTAATTAGTTTTTCATCTCTATGACACAAATCCCTTAACAGATGTTATTCAAGGCAGTATGGAAATATTTTGGCTACCAGTTCCAAGAGAAGTATTTTGTAATTGCAGATAAGTTGGTAATAGCATCAGGGAATGGGAGACGCCTGCACTATTTCATAGCATAAATATGGTGGGCAGTGATAAATGCTGGTGCTCAGCTTGCTTTCTCCTTTTCAAACAGTCTAGGACTCTGACCAAGCATGGAATGGTGCCATCCACACACAGGGTAAGTTTTCTTACTTCAGTTAGTGGATAATCCCTCATAAGCTTCCCTACAGGCTTATCTTTCTAGTGATCCTGGATTTGGTCAAGTTGCCTGTCAATATTAATAATCATGTCAGGTTAACACAGAATATTATTATAATGAGATAGAAATTTTAAATATGATTATTGGGTTAATCTAAGTAGCTAAGACAGACTCACCAACAATATGACTTTTTCACATGAAAAAAGATACTAGGTCACTAACATTTGTTGGTAGAGGAATGATCTTGTAAAAATACACTGACTACAGTCTGACTCAAAGAGAAGAGACCTGAGGAGTAATCAAAGCCTTGATTAGAAGGAATTAGAAGTTCTGGAACTGTGAGAAGGTAAATTGCTGTTTTTCATCAGCATTGCTAGAAAACTAATACTAGAGACCATGTGTTTCCACCACTTATTAGTTATTCCTGTAGAAGTTAATGGACGGCAATTCATAACTGATTTGATGCAGTGGTGGCAACCTGAATTCCATTCTTGAAAACCACATGTTGAAAGCAGACGACTGAATCCCTCTGACCTCTGCATGAACTCATATCCTCTCCCAACACAAAAATGTTTTAAAACATACTAACAGGTAATGTAAAACTTTTAACAGCAAATATACTTGGGATTGCTTGTACATTTTGTCAATATTTCTGTTTAAGCGGATTTATAAAAAGTAGCAATTTCTAGGTCCTGAAGAAAGGAAATAAGAGCAATTTCACATTAAATATCTACCAGGAAATAGTAAAGTACTCCTCCACATTATATCCTATCCCAAACACTGTAAAGCCAACCACTGGGAACTGTTATCATAAATCTGCTTCCTAAGCAGATGGTCTCATTTCAATTATGTAATTATAAGTATATATAAATTAAGAATAGATTTCTCTAAGTGTTACTAAGTAATAGATAAATTTGGGGCCGTGTACCTATAAAAACTGCAAAAGAATGACTATAGAGATTCTTAGACCAAATGAGAAAATGACTGCCTAACATGCTTGTCCATGAAATAAAATCAAAACCCTCTGATTTTCTGCTCTTAATTCATGTTTTCTATAGTACATATGTCTGTTAGTAAAGAAGCCCAATGCTTTCTCAATGATACCTTTTCTTTAATTGTTTTAGTAGTCATTTAATTTTCTCAAGGATTTCCCAGTCAGCTGATGTGTTGATTATAGTTCTTTTGTACCATCAAATTTGTTCTTCAATTTTCCCTTACTGGTTCTCAAGTGGGTGACTTCTTTAGACTATATTTTTAACCTTCCTTTATTATTTTCAAATTAGTAGACCAATGGAATGGGAGGTCAGGAGATAATCTCTGCCTCTTCATTCTTTCATTGTGAGATGGGCAGAACACAGAAATATTTTACTAGTTTCAGCTATAATTTTTTCTACTTTTCACTGTGGGAAAGTGCGGGGCGCCATCCCGTCCAGCAGGAATAAACGCCACCAAAAACGAGAATTCCTTCTCTGGTCACATCTTTATTTGGAGCATTCCCTTGAGGAAAATTGGGAGAAGGGACGATAGAGCAGGGACGAGAGAAAGCTTAGAGAGAGGAAGTAGGGTCCCGAGGCATCTGCTTTTAAACGGTGGAGCAGCTTGAACGCTGTCCTGATTGGTTAATGCCATTCTGCTGGTCTGAGCATGTGCAGGCAAGGGTGCAGGCAGGGTTGCTCAGCCCCACGTGGCTACCTCCAAACTGCAGGACCACCTGTGCCTCCAGGTGGCTCCCAACATCTCCCCCTAATTATTGTCTTTAAGAGCAATAAGGCAAAACTATTTTCCAATCTGGTCCCCACCTAGACGCAGCATGCCAAGGATATCTCTGCTCCCACCCATTCCTAAGGAAGGAAAAGGCAAAATAGAGTAAGAGATAAGAGGTTGCACAGGGTGTTGCTCAAGTCGATGGTGTGAAACAGCTGCTCTTGGCACCGCCCAGAAGGTCATCTCTGCTGTCTCCGCATGAATCTTCCACAGCAGGACACTCAGCATCCACTGGGTCATCTTCTTTATCTCTCTGGTCGGTCTCGCTGGCATCCAGATGTATGTCAGCATTCCTAGAAAAACATAAACAAAACTCTCCTCCCAAATTAACATTTAAGAGTACTAAAAACTCTCAGTGTAAAAATTCAGCACAATCAGTACTGGAAGTAGGCTGGTTTTGAACTTAGAGATCTGCAGGTCTCTGCTTCAAAAAGCAAATCTTGTTTGCCTGTACCAGCAAAATTTTGAATTAAAAATTAAGTGTAAAGAATGCAAGAGAAATCCTTTCTCTGGGGGAAGCTGTCACTGGTAATGTAGTCCCCCTCTATTGTTTAAAAACCAAAGCAGTTGTCACTGGGAATTGAACTCATAACCTTTGGAAGAGCAGTCAATGCCCTTAACCGCTGAGCCATCTCTCCAGCTCCCTTATTCAGATGGAAAAACCTCTAGGTAGCATTGTTTATCTCACCAGGTGCCTCAGGCAAAAGGTCCGCCTTTCTTTGTTACCTAGGATACGGTAACCAGGTAAACATGCCTTTATTATGATAATCACGACCAGTTCTTTAAGGGAGAATGGGCGTAGCATCGATCTGGCTACTTCCTGCTGACGAAGGGACGTTGTTTAGGGGATAAATGTTTTTATCTGACTGAATTTTTGGCGACAAATGTTTTTATCTGACTGAATTCTTGGCGACCTTGACTGAGGGCGGCAGCAGCGGAGGCGGCGGCTGCCACAGCTCCGCCTCTGAAGCCCATTATGGCGCGCTCCGCATGGCCCGAAGGCATGGCTCCGCCCCGGGCCGTGGGCGGGCTCGCCGGTCATCCCGTAACTGCGAACTGTACCTCAGCCTCACCTCAGGCATTGAATTCGCACCGCCAAGCTCCGGCGACGGGGGGCATCCGCCCACCCGTGGGGGGGCTTCTCCTGCCCGGTCCGCCCGCGCGCAGAGCCCCGTTCTCTGGGAACTCACCTCCCCGCTCGCCCATGTTGCTATGGAAACACAGTTTTTCCGCAGAGCCGATTCAGCTCCTCTCTGCCTTCTATGGCGCCGCTGCTCACCACGCAGCTTCCGCCTCAGTCAGGCGAGTCCGCTCAGGTGCTGAAAAAGTCCTCCAAAAACCATAGCCCCGCCAGAAGGCCGGGACATATAGCCTCTGATGTCACACGGACTTTAGCCTGCCCGCGACCTGGCTATTCGCAGGCCTCCAGCAAACTCCCCGCCAGCAACTGGTTGCGTCTCCCTCCTGAGTAGCTGGGATTACAGGTGTGCACCACCGTGCCTGGCCCACTTCCGTGTTTCTAATCAGGCATTACCGCTCAAAGGCGGGCCGGCTGCCGCCAGCACTCTCAGCACGATCAAGCAGCTTGTCTTTCTCAGTCAAAAATTAAAGTTTTTTGTACGTGAGAGCCAGAGACTGAGCTCTCTAACAAAATTAGGCGAAAATCACCTCAGAAACTCTGTGGCTCTTTAAGAACAGGGAAGGCAGTGATCAAGCTCGCCTCCCTACGAGACTGTTGCCTCCAGTCTCTAACAGCGAGTACACAGGTGGACGGAGAGGGAGCGGAAGCCGCGGTCTCCCGTACCCCATCGTCCTCAAAGTCCCGCCTTAGTTACCTCGCCTTTTTTGCTGCTGTTTACATTCCTCCTGCACTGAACTTAAGGGATTTTTCTTCCCTGTTGCTTTCTGTACCTTCTTTCAGATACCTTAACTTTGATATTTTTTTTTTTTTGTATTTTCTTTTCTATTTAGGCCTATCCTTTGAAATTCCTTTTTACATTTCTTTTCCTCCCCTTTCTGGGGATTTCAACCGACGTCACTCACCGCTCCATGTTCTCAGAGTTCTGAAATTCAAGGCTCTCTGTGTCCTGGTGTCTGATTTCAGCTTTTTTTTTCCGGGCTTTCAGGGTCCCCCGGCGTAGTTGTCAGGGTCCCTCAGCGTCCCGGGGTTTCGAGCACCAGTTGCGGGGCGCCATCCCGTCCAGCAGGAATAAACGCCACCAAAAACGAGAATTCCTTCTCTGGTCACATCTTTATTTGGAGCATTCCCTTGAGGAAAATTGGGAGAAGGGACGATAGAGCAGGGACGAGAGAAAGCTTAGAGAGAGGAAGTAGGGTCCCGAGGCATCTGCTTTTAAACGGTGGAGCAGCTTGAACGCTGTCCTGATTGGTTAATGCCATTCTGCTGGTCTGAGCATGTGCAGGCAAGGGTGCAGGCAGGGTTGCTCAGCCCCACGTGGCTACCTCCAAACTGCAGGACCACCTGTGCCTCCAGGTGGCTCCCAACAGGAAAGAATAGGAGTTTCCTTGCAAATAGATGATAGGTATTTGGGTACATGAATAATGGGAACTCTATTTGGATATTCAGTGTAGCAGTGCATTTTAATTTGTGTAATTCTAAATGTTAACAGACATTTTATCTGATATGCGAGTTCTTCTTAATCCATAGAACCATCTTTGGAGATGAATTTTAGGAAGCTCCTAGAATGTTCCATAGAAAGTAACCCCACAAAATTCTTGACAATTTTTAAAGATTTATTTTATTTGATTTGTGTATGTTAGTGAAAACATGTATGTATGTGTATCATGTGCATTGCAGGTGTCCTTGGAGGCCAGAAGAGTTTGTAAGAGCCATGGAGCTAGAGTTATATATGGTTGTATGCCACTCTTTGTGGGTGCTGACAAGCAAACCCTTGTCCTCTGCAAAGTCAACATGTGCTCCTAACTTCTGAACCATTGCTCCAGCTTCTTACGAAAAAGAGTTATTTTATTTATAGTTTTTAACTAGCAATAAAAAAGCATTACTCTTACATTTTCATAAGCAATTTAGCTACTTTGAACTAATTTCTTCTTCAATTGAAAATATAGATGATACATACCACAGAAAGCTTCTAAAAGTAAATCAACCCAGCATCTATAATATGCCAAGTAATATAAAGAATGTTAAAGGCTGGTGCTGAAAATAACCAGTTTATGATAAATTAGATGAATTGAGATTAATGAATTACATACACATGTACAATATTCCAATCAACACCATGGACCACATATATGACAGTGGTCACCAACAGCTTCATATGCTTAACACTTTCTTATATATTTGATTTAATTTCATATTTCTAGATTCACTATGTGTAATAGGCATGGAAAATCTAACGCTAATGGTGTCAGTAAGATGCCACATCAACTGACTGATGTGGAAACCAAATTAAAAATAATTAAGGACATTGAAGGTGGAAGAAGTGACACATACATGCACAAAAAGAAATGCATCCCACTCAGCACCTTGATGATCATAGCAAAGCATGTTGTCTGTGATGTTCAAAAAAGCCTAGAGTAACCTATTATGTTGAATTTGTTGCTAGATCTTAATGGTTTAAATGATTAAAGAGTTTTTACACACTTTACTGTGTTAGAATAAGTGGTTTGTTAGTACTGATATGAAGGAAGCTAAAGAATTCTTGGAAAGTGCAGATAAAATGCTTATGAAGGAAATTGTTTGGCCAAAGCACATCTACAAAACAAATTTCTCAGTTCTAGAAACAGATACCTACAATGATTCTCTTTTATCAGAAAATCAAATATATAACACATTCTAATACATTTAAAGATAAGATAAAAGTCTTGCTTGGAGGCAGAGTTTAGGGAATACAAATTGAAATTGTGATGTGGCACAATGACGACCCTTGAATCTTCAGGCACAAATGTACATACAAACTGAAACCTCACTACCAAAGCAATAAAAAGGCAGAGATAAGCCAATTTAGCTATACCAGTCATATGGCGAAGTACTATATAGAGGACAACATGCTCTTGACGATTTTGCTTATGGTTCATAACAGTCTAACTCACCTTCCTTTACTGTGACATTTACCCAAGATCAAAGTGTGGTCTACACCAATGAACAGCATCTCTTTCGTTCACCCAATACTTCAAGTAGTTACAGAGGTTTCTAAGGTCAACTGCAAGAGAAGGCCCATATTCCAAACTAGTGCTGAAATTTAGAAGGAAAATGAAAATAAAATGTATACAACTTTGGAGCTACTAAAACATAAAATGAACTATAGAATGAACAGTTGGTGGAGGTGTATGAATGCTATATGGAAAAACAAAGGGAGTTTTCTCATGGCTTCAAAGTATTTTTTCATTTTATTCAAAATAGATTTTTTTCTAATATAATATATATCACCATTGTTTCTCCCTCTAAACCCAGCTCCTCCTCACCTCACCTTACTTCCCCTGCAAATCCATTCCCATTCAGTCTCTCATTTAAAAAAGAGCAGGATCTCTGAGTCTGTGGATTGTAGCATGATTGTCAATTGCTTAACAGTTAATATCAGCTTATACTGTGTTTGTCTTTATGAGTCTAGGCTACCTCAGTCAGGGTGAATTTTCATAGTTCCTACTACTTGCCTGCAAATTTCATGATATCATTTTTAACAGCTGAACTCCATTGTGTGAATGAGTTTTACACATTTTAAAATAATCTATTCTTCAGTTAAGGGATATCAAGGTTGTTCCTGGATATTGTGGGTAAAACTGCTTTGAACATCGTTGAGCTAGTATCCTTGGTGTAAAATAGGGTGCTCATTTGGCATTTACCCAGGAGTGATATAGCTGGGTCTTGACATAGATAGATTCCAAATTTTCTGAGGAACAGCCCCATATTAATATTCAAAGCACTTGTAGAAAGTTGTACTCCAACCAGCAATAGAACAGCATTCCTCTTACACCACATCCTGCTCAGCATGTGCTGTCACTTGTGTTTTGGATCTCAGCCATTGTGGTAGGTGTAAAATGGAATCTCAAAGATGTTTTGATTTGCATTTCCCTGATGGCTAAAGATGTTGAACATGTTGTTAAGTGTTTCTCAGCCATTTGAAATTCCTCTGTTGAAAATTCTCTGTTTAGATATATGGTCAATTTCATAAGTGGATTATTTGATTTGTAGATATATAGTTTCTTGGATTTTTAAATATTTTTTATATTGACACTCTGGAATTTTTTTCCAATTCTCTGAGCTTCCATTTTGTCCTATTGATGGTGTCCCTTGTTTTAGAGAAGCTTTTCAGTTGTATGACATCCCATTTGTTAGTTGTCAATCTTAGTGCATGTCCCATTGGCTTTCTCTTAATGAAGTTTTCTCATGTGCTCCTTGGGTAGGTGAAATAGAGTAGATTTCATCACAGGTGGACTGGAGCAAGTGGCAATGGCAACAGGAGGAATAAGTAGAAGTTAGGTGTCAATAATACAAGGAAAGAGACAAATAGAATTAGTGGGCATTTCGGGGTGATGTGGAAACCTAGTTTAATGGAAAATCCCTATGAATGTTTAATGGAAAATCTATGAGGGTAACACTACAAATATACCTGGTAATGGAAGATATAAAGCCTGAACTCACAATCTTCTGTAACTAGGCAAAGATTCTAGTGGTTGGACTGGGACATTAACCCAGCCACAAATCTTCCACCTAAAATTTGTCTGGCTTGCAAGATGTGCTGGGGAAAAGGTAGCATGGCACTGTGGGAATGGTCAACCAATGATTGGCACTAATTGTGGCCTATAAAATGAGAGGGACCCCATGCCTGACACTGCCTGGATTTCTAGGAACAAGAGACTGGATAGTCTAGAGACCCAGGACATAACCAAACACAATTGGTCTTAAAATGTAAATGAAATGATTCCTAATGGTATTTTGCTGTACTAGACTGAAGTATAACATAATCACCATCAGAGGTCATTTATTCAGTAATTGATAGGAGCAGATGCACATACCCATAACCAAACATTAGGTGAAGCTCTAGGAACCATGAAAAAATGGGTAGGATAGATGGTAGGATCCAGGATCAAGGACACCCCCACAATCATGACCTATATATTCAAATAAGCAGAGCTTATTAGGACTCTCAGAGACTGAAACTACCAAACCTGGGCCCTATATCTGTTTGAGCTAGGTCATCTGAATATATGAGATGGTTAGGAAACTTGATGTTCTTGTGGTATTCCTTAAAATGGGAGCACAGTTGTCTCTGATTCTTTTGTCTATGGTTGGTACCTTTTCTCCCTATATTGTTGCCTTTCCAACCTGGATATGAGGCTAACTATCTAGTCTTATTGTAACTTGTTATTCCTTGTTATGCTGATATCCCTTGGAGGCCTTCTCTGTTCTAAAAGGAAATTGAGGAAAAGTTGGTCTGGGAAGAAGGGAGGTGGGGGAGAGGACTTCAGAGGAGAGAAGGTAGGGGAAGTTGTATTCAGGATGAATATGAATATGAAAGAATTTTTTTTAAGAAAAGGGCACTTGGCACTCTTGTCTCCTGGGCCCTGGGAAGACCAGCTACCCCTGTAGCAGTGCCGAGGAGTTCTACCCGGAGAGGTGAGTGGGAGCTAGCCTGGGCGGCCAGCCCAGGAAGAGAGCACAGCCCCTCCTCCCTCAGCTTCTGCAGCAGGGTCTTCCATGTTTCACCGGACCCCTCCCTGCCCCCACTGCCGCTGCACTCTTGTCTCCTGGGCCCTGGGAAGGCCAGATATCCCAGCTGCAGTGCTGAGGAGCTCTATCCAGAGAGTGCTGAGGAGTTCTATCCAGAGAGTGCGGAGGAGATTCATCCAGAGAGGTCGAGATGGGCAGGCGCCAAGACAAGAATTCCTCTAACAACCTGAAAGGCAACATGACATCTCCAGAATCCAGGGAGCACGAAATGAGAAGAATTGAACACCCTACTCCAGAAGAAATCGACTCTAAGCGGATCTATATGAAAATAATAGAGGAACTTAAACAGGAGGTGAAAACCTGCCATAAAGAAATGGAAGATAAGTATAACAAAAAGATTGAGGAAATGAATAAAGAAATGGAAGAGAAATATACCAAAAAGTTTGAAGAAATGAGTAAATCCGTAAATGAAATTCTGGGAAACCAAGAAAAAACAATCAAACAGGTAATGGAAACAGTTCAAGATTTGAAAACTGAAATGGAGTCAATGAAGAAATCACAAACTGAGGGCCGGCTGGCTATGGAAAATCTAGGTAAATGAACAGAGACTACAGAAACAAGCATAACCAACAGAATACAAGAGATAGAAGAAAGAATCTCAGACTCTGAGGACACCATAGAGAAATTAAACGCTCTGACCAAAGAAAACAGCAAGTCCAACAAATTCTCATCACAAAATATTCAGGAATTGGGGGGACACAATAAAAATACCAAATCTAAGAATAATAGGGATTGAAAAAGGAGAATAAAGGCAGATCAAAGGCCCAGAAAATATATTCAACAAAATTATAGAAGAAAACTTTCCCAATCTAAAAAACGATATTCCTATGAAGGTGCAAGAAGCATACAGAACAATGAATAGACTGGATCAGAAAAAAACATCCCCTCGCCATATAATAATCAAAACACAAAACATACAGATTAAAGAAAGAATATTAAGAGCTGCAAAGGAACAAGGTCAAGTAACTTATAAAGGTAAACCTATCAGTCTTACACCGGCCTTCTCTATGGAAACCATGAAAGCCAGAAGATCCTGGATAGAGGTACTGCAGAAACTAAGAGACCATGGAAGCAAGCCCAGACTACTATACCCAGCCAAGCTATCGTTCACTATCAACGGAGAAAACAGAATATTCCAGGATAAAAATAAATTTAAACAATTCATAGCCACAAATCCAGCCTTACAGAACGTAATAGAAGGCAAATCACAACCCAAGGAATCCAACATTGCCATCACTACCTACAATAACCCAGACATCTAGCGATCCTTCACAACCACAACTCAAAGAAGAGAAACACACAAACTCTACTACACACACACACACACACACAAAAAGTAGTAACCGGAATAAACAACCACTGGTCATTAATATCACTTAATATTAATGGACTCAACTCACCTATAAAAAGGCACAGACTAAGAGATTGGATACGAAAACAGGATCCAACATTTTGCTGTTTACAAGAAACACACCTCAAACACAAAGATAGACATCTACTCAGAGTAAAGGGTTGGGAAAAAGTTTTCCAAGCAAAGAGACCTAAGAAACAAGCTGGTGTGGCCATTCTAATATCTAACAAAATTGACTTCAAACTAAAATCAATCAGAAGAGATGGAGATGGACATTTCATACTCATAACAGGAACAATTCATCAGGAGGAAGTCTCAATCCTGAATATCTATGCTTCTAATATAAAAGCACCCACTTATGTAAAAGAAAATCTTTTAGAACTCAAGGCAGTCATCAAACCACACATACTAATAGTAGGAGACTTCAACACACCTGTCTCACCAAAGAACAGGTCAATCAAACAGAAACTCAACAGAGAAATAAGAGAATTACTAGAGGTAATGAATCAAATGGACTTAACAGATAACTATAGAACATTCCACCCAAATAGGAAAGAATATACCTTCTTCTCTGCAGCTCATGGAACCTTCTCAAAAATTGACCACATACTCGGTAACAAAGCAAACTTCCAAAGATACAAAAATTTTAATAACCACCTGTGTCTTGTTGGATCACCACGGTATAAAGTTAGAATTCAATAACAATTCGAACACCAGAAAGCATACAAACGCATGGAAGTTGAACAGTCAACTACTGAATTATCCATGGGTCAAGGAAGAAATAAAGAAAGAAATTAAAATCTTCCTTGAATTTAATGAAAATTAAGACACAACATACTCAAACCTATGGGACACAATGAAAGCAGTGCTAAGAGAAAAGTTCATAGCACTAAGTGCCCATTTAAAGAAAAGGGAGAAAGCACATATTGGAGTCTTAACAGCACACCTGAAATCTCTGGAAAATAGAGAAGCAGACTCTCCCAGGAGGAGTAGAAGACTGGAAATAATCAAACTGAGGGCTGAAATCAACAAAATAGAAACACAGAAAACAATCCAAAAAATCAACGAAACAAAAAGTTGGTTCTTGGAGAAAATCAACAAGATTGACAAACCCCTAGCCAAACTAATCAAAAGGCAGAGAGAGAACACACAAATTAATAAGATCAGAAATGAAAAGGGGGACATAACAACAGACACAGAGGAAATTCAGAGAATCATTAGATCTTACTACAAAAGTTTATATGCCACAAAGTTGGAAAATGTACAAGAAATGGATTTGTTTTTAGATAAATACCATTTACCAAAGTTAAATGAAGACCAGGTGAACAATCTAAATAGACCTTTTGGTCGCAAAGAATTAGAAGCTGTTATTAAAAACCTCCCGACCAAAGAAAAACCCAGGGCCATATGGTTACAATGCAGAATTCTACCAGAACTTCCAAGAAGAGCTGATACCTATACTCCCTAAGGTATTTCACAATATAGAAACAGAAGAGTCATTGCCAAACTCTTTTTATGAAGCTACAGTTACCCTGTAACTTGTACAGTTACCAAAACCACATAAAGACACAACCAAGAAAGAGAATTACAGGCCAATCACACTCATAAACATTGACACAAAAATTCTCAACAAAATCCTGGCAAACCGATTACAAGAGCACATTAGAAAAATTATCCATTATGATCAAGTAGGCTTCATTCCAGAGATGCAGGGTTGGTTCAACATACGCAAATCTATCAACGTAATCCATCATATAAATAAACTGAAAGAAAAAAACCATATGATCATTTCATTAGATGCTGAAAAAGCATTTGACAAAATCCAACATCCCTTTATGTTGAAGAGATTGGGGATACAAGGATCATACCTAAATATACTAAAAGCTATTTACAGCAAGCCAACAGCTAACATCAAACTGAATGGTGAGAAACTCAAAGCCATTCCATTGAAATCAGGAACAAGACAAGGCTGTCCACTCTCCCTATACCTCTTCAATATAGTGCTTGAAGTTCTAGGAATAGCAATAAGACAACATAAGGGGATCAAGGGGACTCGAATTGGAAAGGATGAAGTTAAAATTTTGTCAAATTAGAAAAGAAGTAGTTAAACTCTCGTTATTTGCAGACGATATGATAGTATACATGAGCGACCCCAAAAACTCTACCAAAGAACTCCTACACCTGATAAACACCTTTAGTAATGTGGCAGGATACAAGATCAACTCCAAAAAATCAGTTGCCCTCCTATACACAAAGGATAAAGAAGCAGGGAGGGAAATCAGAGAAACTTCACCTTTCACGATAGCCACAATTAGCATAAGATATCTTGGGATAACTCTGACCAAGGAAGTGAAAGACCTATTTGACAAGAACTTTAAGTCTTTGAAGAAAGAAATAGAGGAGGATACCAGAAAATGGAAAGATCTCCCTTGCTCTTTGATTAGGAGGATCAACATTGTAAAAATGGCAATTCTACCAAAAGCAATCTATAGATTCAATGCAATCCCCATCATAATCCCATCAAACTTCTTCACAGACCTTGAGAGAACAATAATCAAGTTTATATGGAAAAACAAAAAACCCAGGATAGCCAAAACAATCTTATGTAATAAAGGAACTTCTGGAGGTATAACCATCCCTGACTTCAAACCCTATTACAGAGCTACAGTATTGAAAACAGCTTGGTACTGGCATAAGAACAGAGAAGTCGACCTATGGAATCAAATAAAAGACCCAGATATTAACCCACAAACCTATGAACACTTGATTTTCGACAAGGGGGCTAAAGGTATGCAATGGAAGAAGGAAAGCATCTTTAACAAATGGTGCTGGCTTAACTGGATGTCAACCTGTAGAAGAATGTAAATAGATCCATATCTATCACCATGTACAAAAATCAAGTCCAAATGGGTTAAAGACATCAACATTAATTGGATCACTTTGAATCAGATAGAAGAGAAAGTGGGAAATAGTCTACAAGAAATAGGCACAGGAGGCCACTTCCTAAGTAGAACCCCAGTAGCTCAGACAATAAGAGAATCAATGAATAAATGGGACCTCCTGAAACTGAGAAGCTTCTGTAAAGCAAAGGACACCGTCAGTAAGACAAAAAGGCTACCTTCTGACTGGGAGAAGATCTTCACCAACCCCTCATCAGATAAAGGCCTGATCTCCAAAATATACAAAGAACTCAAGAAACTAGACAAGAAAACTCTAATTAACCCAATTAAAAAATGGGGTGCTGATCTGAACAGGGAATTCTCAACAGAAGAACTCCGAATGGCCAAAAGACACTTAAGGTCATGCTCAACCTCCTTAGCGATCAGGGAAATGCAAATCAAAACAACTATGAGATACCATTTTACACCGGTCAGATTAGCTAAAGTCAAAAACACCAATGATAGCCTATGCTGGAGAGGATGTGGAGAGAGGGGAACTCTCATCCATTGTTGGTGGGAATGCAAACTTGTGCAGCCACTGTGGAAATCAGTGTGGCGGTTTCTCAGGAAACTGGGAGTCAATCTCCCTCAAGACCCAGCAATTCCACTCTTGGTAATATACCCAAGAGATGCCCTATCATACCACAAAAGCATTTGTTCAACTATGTTCATAGCAGCACTATTTGTAATAGCCAGAACCTGGAAACAACCTAGGTGGCCCTCAATGGAAGAATGGTTAAAGAAGGTGTGGAACATATATACACTAGAGTTTTACTCAGCGGTAAAAAACAATGACATCTGGAATTTTGCATGCAAATGGATGGACATAGAAAATGCTTTACTGAGTGAGGTAAGCCAGACCCAAAAAGAGGAATATGGTATGTATTCTCTCATAAGTGGATTCTAGCCATAATTAAAGGTCTTTGAGCCTATTATTCGAGATCCTAGAGAAGCTAAATAAGAAGGTGAACCTGAAGAAAATCATGTAGTTATCCTCCTGGAGATTGGAAATAGACAAGAGTCCCAGGTAACCTCGGGTGCATGGGGTGGGTGGGTGGGAGGGTTGTTGAAGGGGAGAGGGTTAGGGAGAAGGGAGTAGGGGAGGAATGGGGAAAACTCGGGGGACTGAGATGGGGGAGGGAGGAAGGATGGATGTGGAATCAGGGAAGAATATATCTCAACTAAAGGAATCATTTCAGGGTTTACAAGAGACTTGATTATAGATGGGATCCCAGGTCCAAGGAGAGATCCCCAGAGTGTTCTCTGGACAGAGGAGAGGGTGCCTGAACTGGCCTTGGCCTATAACCATACTGATGAAGATTTTGCTTATCACCATAGATCCTTCATCCGACGATGGATGGCGATACAGACGTAAACCCACATTGGAGCACTGGACTGAGGCCCCCATGGTCCAAATGAGGAGCAGAAGGAGGAAGAACATGAAAAAAAAAAAAAAAACTCAGGACCGCGAGGGATGCGATCACCCACTGATACAAGGGGACTGATCTAATGAGAGTTCACCAAGGCCAGTTGGACTGGGACTGAATGAGCATGTGATCCAACCAGATTTTCTGAATGTGACCGGATTCTCTGAATGTGGCTGGCCTGGAGCCTTTCTGAAAAGCCATTGACAATGACACTGGGACTTGTTTCCTCTGCATATACTGGATTTTTGGGATCCAGTCTGTTTGGATATTCACCTTCCAAACAGGACCTGGAGGGAGGGGGGAGGAACTTGAACTTCCCACAGGGCTGGAAGCCCTGACTGCTCTTAGGGATGGAGAGGGAGGAGGAGGGGGAGGGGAGAGTGGGAGGGTGTTGGGAGGAGGGGTGGAAATGGAAACTTTCATAATTTAATAGACTTTGCAAAAAAATAAAATTACTTGACTTGAAAGCAAAAAAAAGAAAAGAAAATGGCACTTATCCAGTTCTCAGCACCCTTATGCGGACTTACACTCACCCATAATTCAGGTTCAGAGGTTCCATCACCCTCTTCTGACCTCAATAGATATGAGAGAATTGTACAATTGATGCAGTATTTTCATGAGAAACACTCACAAACATAAAATAAAATAAATCTTTTAAAGATGAGATTAAGGTGATCTTTGGGCATACATTTTAAAGTAAATTAAATTAAAAAATAAGTAGATCTTATAGTTATCTTGGAATCAAACTGCTTGGAAAATTTTAAAGCCAATAAAATTGCCCTGAAAGGAAAAAAGAAGACGAATTGAGAAGGAAAAGGAGAAGAAGAAGAAAGAAGAAGGAGAAGGAGGAGGAGGAGGAGGAAGGAGGAGGAGGAGGAAGGAGGAGGAAGAAGGAGAAGAAAAAGAAGAAGGAGAAGAAGAAGAAGAAGAAGAAGAAGAAGAAGAAGAAGAAGAAGAAGAAGAAGAAAAGAGGCTTCTAAGAGATAACAATAAAACATGAAAAAATAAAAGCAAAAGCCATGACAAAGATGCTGGATAATGAGACCAAACAGAATGAAAAGAGCCTGAGATCAGGAACAAGAATCAGAGACTCACTTGTTCTCACCCAAAGGAATCCCATACAAATACTAAGATATAAACTTTAATATATATGAAGATAACCTGGTACAGTCCCCTGTATCAGCCCTGTGTCAACTGCTTTATTCTTTGCGAGTTCATATGAACCTTGCTTAGCTGATTCAAAGGGCCTTATTCTCCTTTTTTCATGTTTCTATTCTGACTCTTACATTCTTTCTGCCTCCTCTTCTAAGTGAATTCCTTGAACTCTGAGGAGAAGGAATTTGATGGACACATCCCATTGAGAGTTCTGTGTTCCAAAGATTCACTTTCTGCTTAATGTCTGGCTGTGTGTTTAAGTATCTGTTCTCATCTATTGTAGGTGGAAACTTCTGTGATGACTGAACAATGTGCTTATCTATGAGTACAGCCCTTTTATTGATACTTTTTTAGACCAATAGTGGTTAGTTTTCACCATTGCTCTTTGTGGGATTTAGTTTCTGGTTGTTGGTGATATTAGCAATATGAGGTTGGGGGTTTTGTCTTATGCAGTATAATTTAAGACAAATTAGAAATTGGTTGGCTAATATTACAAATTCTGTTTTACCATTTCCCTAGCATATCTTGCCGACAGGACAGATTAGATTGATTGAAGAGTAAAAGTGTTGTGGCCAACAATTGCATTGAATGCAATGCCATCTTAGTACTAGAAGCCTCATTTGGTAACAAGAAGTGGCCAGCTGGGATTCTATCTTCCCCATTATTACTACATCCCATTAGGATGACCTTCATATAGCTTAGAAAGTTTCCAGTGCACTAGTTTCCAAATCATCCCTGAAATGCATTGTCATTCCAACTGTCTCTCCAAGCATTACTTCCCTCAACAATATCTCCCTTCCCCTTTCCCAACTGATATTCTGATTCCTATTCACTTACCCACAGACCAAACACAAAATTTATTCTATTAGGATGTTTCAGGTTGATTCATGTGACTCCCACCCCCAGTCCCTTCACCTGAACTCTCTGGGTCTTAATATTGTAGGTTAGTCATCATATTTAATGGATAATATACATACAAAAATGAATATATGTCATATTTCTCTTTCTTGGTTTCAATTACCTTACTCAAGATGATTTTTTTTTCTGGTTGCATTCATTTACATGGAAAGCTCATGATGTCATTTTTAAAGAGCTGAGTAATACTCTATTGCATAAATGTATCATATTTTCTTTATCCATTCTGCAGTTGATAGATATCAAGATTATTTACAGTTTTCAGCTAATATTAATATAGCAGCAATAAACATGATAGAGCAAGTATCTTGTGGTATAGTAAATTATCCCTTGAGTACATGTTCATGAGTGGTACAGCTATTGAAGTAGATGAATTCTCAACATTCTGAGGAACCTCCACATTGATTTCTCAAGTGGCTATTGAAGTTTAAACTTCCACGAGCAATGAATGAGTATTCCTCTTATTCTATAATGAATGAGTATTACCCTTATTCTATATCTTTGCCAGCTTGTTCTGTCACTTGTAGTATTGATCTTAGTCATTATGACAGGAATAAGATGGAATCTCAAATTAGTTTTGATTTACAGTCCCATGATGGCTAAGGATATTGAGCACTTCTTCTGGTGTTTCTCAGCCATTTCACTTTTCTCTATGAGAATACTATCTATCTATCTATCTATCTATCTATCTATCTATCTATCTATCTATCTACATAATTTATGAATGTATTACATATATAAAACTCATATATATGAGTTTTAATTAGACTTTGATCTTTGGATATATTTTGAATATAAATCTTTTATGGGATGTGGAGTTGATAAAAAAATCTTATTGGTTGCCTCTTTTTCTAAATGATGATGTCCTTTGCCTTTTAGAAGTTTTTCAGTTTCATGAGGTCCCATGTTTTATAAATTGTTGATCTCAGCACATACGTATCAGTGTTCTGTAAAGGAAATCTCCTATGCCAATATGTTAGAGGGCCACTTTCACTTCTGTCAGAGTAATTGTATATGGTTTTATGTTTACTCCTTTGATCTACTTCACATGGACTTGATTAAGGTAGATAATAATATATATAGATCAATTTGTATTTTTCTACATGAAACAAATACTGACCAACCAACACCAAGATGCTATCTTTTTCTAGGTGAATATTTCTAGCTTCTTTTTTAAAAAGAAAATGTCTTTGGGAATATGGTTTCATTTCTGATTCTTCAGTATGATTCCATTGATCAACATCTCTGTTTTAGGCAAATATTATTACATAGTTTTCATTACTATAACTCTATAGTACAGCAAGAAATTTGGGATGGTGATGCTTCTAGTCATCCTTTCATTTTATAGGATTATTTTAACTTCCCTGAGTGACTTGATTTTCCATATGAAGTTGATAATTATCGTTTCAAGGTCTGGAAAGAACTGTGTTGGAATTTGGATGAGGATTGAATTAAATCTGTAGATTGCTTTTGATAGGATGGCCATTTTGTTGTGTTATACATATCTCTTCACGAGCATGGGTGATCTTTCCATCTTCTGATATCTTACTCAATTTCTTTCTTTAATAACTAAGAGTTTCAATCATACAGTCTTTGTATTGATTAGTTAGAGTTACCCAAGATATTTTATAATATTTGAGACTTTTGTGAAAAGTGTTTTTTCCTGATTTCTTTCTTGGTCAACTTGTCATTTGTATATGGAATGGTGACCTGGTTTTCTTTTGAGTTAATTTTGTATCCTGTTATATTTCTGAGCATGCCTGTCAGCTGTAGAAAAGTGTTTATCAACTATATTGTTTCCATTGTGGAATACTTAGGGTCACTTTTGTATACTATATCACTTTCAAAGAAAGATACTTTGATCTAAGCTTTATCAAATTTTATCTCCCTGATCTCCTTCTGTTGTATCATTGTTCTACATTGTTCTAGTGACTCCAATACTATATTAAAACGGTATGGAGAGAGTGGAAATTCTTGAATTGTTTTTGATTTTAGAAGAAATGTTTTGAGTATCCCTCCATTTAAATTGATGATTCCCATAGGCTTTTTGTAAACTGCCTTTAATTTCATTTATGTATGTCTCTTGTATTCCTAATTTCTCCAGGAGTTTTAACATGAACAGGAGTTGAATTTTGCCTTAGGCTTTATCTGCATCTAATGAGATGATCATATGGTTGTTTTTCATTCTGTTTCTTTATATGGTAGATTATATTTATTGACTCTTACAGAGTGAGCCATTCCTTTGTTGCCAGCACGGCAACTGTCGTTCTTCTGAGCGAGGGACGTCGGGATTAACACACAACACAACTTCAGGTTCTGCAGACAAGTCTTTATTCCACTTTCTCACACAGTATATATAGCCCTCAGCAGGGGAGGCCAAGACAGCAAAAGCAGGAAGCTCATCACCGTAACTCAATAGCTTAGGGGTTAACATCCTTAGAAACATTGCTGAAAACAACAGATTGTTCCTGGTTTTGTTCCTGTTTTCAACCAAGTGCAAGAGTGCAAAACAGATCAAGTGGGGGTGCGAAGGCCTGTCCTCTAGGGACCCAACACTTCATCTCTGGAATGGAGAGTACTTGATCATGGTGAATGACCTTTTTGATGCATTCTTCAATTCTTTTTGCAAGTATTTTGTTAAGTGTTTTTACATCTGTGTTTAAAAGGGAAATTAATCTGTGATTTTCTTTCTTTAATTTGGTCAGAGAAACTATCACCTCATAGAATGAATTAGGCAATGCTTCCTCTGTTTCTTTGTAGTGTAATAATTCGAGAAGTATTTGTGTAAACTTTTTGAAAATTTGATAGAATTCTGTACAGGAACCATCAGGTCCATGGCTGTTTTTTCGTTGGGATCACTGGAAGTTTCTCTCCATTTCGTTTGATGCTGGCTGTTGTCTTACTGTGTTATGCCTTTATTATGTTTAGGTATGTTCCTTGTATCCCTGATTTCTCCAAGACCTTTATCGTGAAGGGATGTTGTATTTTTCGAAAGCTTTTTCAGCATCTAATGAGATATCAAGTGGTTTTTATATTTCAGTTTGCTTATATGGTGGATTACATTGACAGATTTTCATATGTTGAACCATCCCAGCATTTCTGGGATAAAGCTGACTTAATCATGATGGATGATGGTTCTTAGGTGTTCCATTTTTTTTTGTATTTGTTGAGGTTTATTTTGTTACCGAGTATGTCAGTTATTGAGATGGTTCCATGACGTGCTGAGAAGGTATATTCTTTTATGTTTGGAAGAAATATTCTTCCTGCGAGCTCCGTGGAACCCTGCAACACAGCCTGCTCCAATACTAAGTGGACCTAAGAAGTGAGTCAGCATCAGCCACAGGTTCAGACACGCAGACGCCCCACTCTCTAGGACCTTCCCCATGGGACAAAACCCAAGGGCCCCTCCCCAACTCCCTCAGCTTTTCTAGCCAGCCAGCAGGGAGTTTTCCTGCTATCCCCCAATCCTCCTGGCTGCCAAACTCACATGTTCCCTAAGGGCTCTATGGATTCCTGCAACACAGTCTACTTCAATACTGAGTGAACTTAACACAACCCTGCAACACAGCTTGCTCCAATACTGAGGGAACCTAAGAGATAGCCACAGCAAGGATTGAACCAAAATGCCAAGACACTGCCAGAACCATTTGAAGGAAAAGATGGGTAGGTGCCAATGCAAGAATTTCTCCAACTCAGTGGACACACAACAGGAAGACTTGATCATCCTAACCCAGAAGAAGTAGAAGAAAACGAATTTACAAAAAGCTTTATAAAAATGAGGGATACCTTTAAAGAGGAAGTGAAAAACTCCCTTAAAGAAATGGAAGAGAAGACATTTTAAACACTGGAAAAAAATAATAAATGCAACAAAGAAACCAAAGAAAACCAAAAAAAAAAAAACCAAAACAGGTGAAGGAAACAGTTCAAGACTTGAAGACTGAAATAGAGGTAATAAAGGAAACACAAACCAAGAAATGGAAAATCTGGGTAAATGAACAGGAACTACAGAGACAAATATAACCAGCATAATATAAGAGATAGAAAAAGAATCTTAGGCGCTGACGATACTATAGAGGAAATAGACTCGTTGATCAAAGAAAACAGCAAATCCAACAAATTCTTAGCACAAAACATTCAGGAAAACTAGGACATCATGAAAAGACCAAACCTAAGAATAACTGGAGTAGAAGGAGAAGAATTGCAGTTAAAAAACACAGAACATATATTCAACAAAAATATAGAAGATAACTTTCCCAAACTAAATAAGAATATCTCTATGAAGGTACAAGAAGCTTATAGAACACTACATAGGCTAGATATAAAAATACCCTTGCCATATAATAATCAAAACACAAAACATATAGAATAAAGAAAGAATGTTAAGAGCTGCAAAGGAAAAAGGTCAAGTAACATATAAAGGTAAACCTATCAGAATTACACCTGACTTCTCATTGGAATCCATGAAAGTCAGAAGGTCATTGATAGATGTGTTGCAGACATTAGAAGACCATGGATGCAAGCCCAGACTACTATACCCATCAAAACTTTCATTCACCATTGATGGAGAAAACAAAATATTCAATGACAAAAATAGATTTAAACAATAAGTATCCACAAACGCAGACTTACAGAAAGTACTAGAAGGAAAACCTCAACCCAAGGAAGTTAACTATACCCACAATAACATAGATATCTGATAATCCCCCACCAGCATAACCCAAAGAAGGGAAACACACAAACATTACTACCGAAAAATAACCAGAGTTATCAACCACTGGTCATTAATATCACTAAATATAAATGAACTCAATTCACCTATAAAAAGACACAGCTAAGAGAATGGATAAGAAAACAGGATCGAGCATTCTGCTGTCTAGAAGGAACACACCTCAATCTCAAAGACAGACACTACCTCAGAGTAAAGGGTTGGGAAAATGTTTTCCGATCAAATGGTCCAAAGAAACAAGCAAGTGTGGCTATCCTAATATCTAACAAAATTGATTTCAAACTAAAATCAATCAAAAGAAATAGAGGAGGATACTTTATAATCATAAGAAGAACAATTTATCAAGATGAAGTCTCAATAAAATATCTATGCCCCTAAAACAAGAGCAACCACATATGTAAAAGAAACAATACTAAAACTTTGGGCTTTTTTGTTATTTATTTATTTATTTATTAAGAATTTCCACCTCCTTCCCACCTCCATTTTCCTTCCCTTCCCCACCTCCCGCTCCCTGTCTAGTCCTAAGAGCAGTCAGGGTTCCCTCCCCCCTGGGAAGTCCAAGGTCCCCCCCGCCTTCCATCCAGGTATATAAAGGTGAGCATCCAAACAAACCAGGCACCCACAAAGTCAGTCCATGCAGTAGAATCAAAACCCAGTGCCATTGCCATTGGCTTCTCAGTCAGCCTTCATTGCCAGCCACATTCAGAGTGTACATTTTGATCACATGCTCCATCACTCCCAGTCCAGCTGGCCTTGGTGAGCTCCCATTAGATCAGTTCCACTGTCTCAGTGAGTGGACGCACCCCTCGTGGTCCTGACTTCCTTGTTCATGTTCTCCCTCCTTCTGCTCTTCATTTGGACCTTGGGAGCTTAGTCAAGTGCTCCAATGTGCGTCTCTGTTTCTATCTCCATCCATTGCCAGATGTAGGTTCTATGGTGATATCCAAGATATTCATCATTGTGGCTATGGGACAAAGCCAGTTCAGGCATCCTCTCCTCTGCTGCCCAAGGAACAATCTCACACATCAAACCACACACACACAAGTAGTAGGAGATCTCAACACTCCTCGCTCAGCAATGGACAGGTCATCCATACAAAAACTTAACAGAGAAATAAGAGAACTAACAGATGTAATGAATCAAATGGACTTAACAGATATCTATAGAACATTCCACCCAAGCATTATAGAATATACCTTATTCTCAGTACCTCATGGAACCTTCTCCAAAATTGATCACATACTCTGTAACAAAGCAGACATCCACAGATACAAGAAATTAGAGTAGCCCACTGTGTCTGATCATATCACCATAGATGAAGTTAGAATTCAACAGCAATACTACTCACAGAAAGCTTACAAGCACACAGAAACTGAATGTTCAACTACTGAACCACCCATGGGTCTGGGAAGAAATAAAGAAAGAAATTAAAATCTTCCTTGAATCATATGAAAATGAAGGCATAACATACCCAAACCTGTGGTTCACTATGAAAGCAGTGCTAAAGGGAAAGTTCATAGCACTAAGTGCCCACATAAAGAAAGTGGAGAAAACTCACATTAGAGACTTAACAACACACCTGAATGCTCTAGAAAAAAAAAGAAATAGACTCATCCAGGAGATGTAGAAGGCAGGAAATAATCAAATTGAGGGCTGAAATCAACAAAATATAAACACAGAAAACAATACAAAGAAACAATGAAACAAAGAGCTGATTCTTTGAGAAAATCAACAGGATTGACAAATCCTATCCAAACTAAGCAAAATGCAGGGAGAGAATATCCAAATTAACAAAATTAGAAAGAAGTAGGGGGGGCATAACAACAGAGGAAATTTAGAGAATCATTAGGTCTTACTACAAAAACCTGTACTCCACAAAATTGGAAAATGCAAAAGAATGGACACTTTTTTCAATAGATATCATATAGCAAAATTAAACAAGACCAGGTGAGCAATATAAATAAACCTATAAGCCATGAGGGGATATAATCTGTCATCAAAAGCCTCAAAACCAAAAGAGCCCAGGGCCGGATGATTTTGGTACAAAATTTTACCAGAAATTTCTAGAAGAGATAATACCTATACTCATCAAAGTGTTTCACATAACAGAAACAGAAAGGGCATTGCCAAATTCTTTTTATAGGGCTACAGTAACCCTCATACCAAAACCACACAAAGACTCAACCAAGAAAGAGAATTACAGACCAATGTCACTCATGAACATGGATGCAAATATTCTCAATAAAATACTTACAAATGAAATACAAGAACACATAAAAAAAACATCCATCATGATCAAGTATGATTCATACCAGAGATGCAGGTCTGATTCAATGTCTGAAAATCTATCAATGAAATTCATCATATAAATAAACTGAAAGAAACAAAACATACAATCATTTCATTAGATGCTGAAAAAGCATTTGACAAAATCCCACACCCTTTCATGATAAAAGTCTTAGAGAGATTAGAGACATGAGGATCATGTCTAAATATAACAAAAGCAATATACAGCAAGTTGACAGCTAGCATCATATTAAATGGAGAGAAACTCATAGCAATTCCACTAAAATCAGGAACAAGACAAGTCTGTCCACTATATCTCTTCAACATAGTGCTTGAAGTTTTAGAAATAGCAATAAGACAACATAAAGATATCAAGAGGATTCAAATTGGAAAGGAAAAAGTTAAACTTTTGCTATTTGTTGGTGATATGATAGTGTGCATAAGTGGCCCCAAAAACTCTACCAGAGAACTCCTACAGCTGATAAATACCTTCAGTGATGTGGGAGGACACAAGGTCAACTCAAAAAAATCAGTAACCCTCCTGTACTCAAAGGATAAAGAAGCTGAGAGGGAAATCAGAGAAACATCACCTTTCACAATAGTCACAAATAACATAAAATATCTTGGGGTAACACTAACTAAGGACGGGAAAAACATATTTGACCAAAGCTTTAAGTCTTTGAAGAAAAAGCTTGAAGAAGATACCAGAAAATGGAAAGATCTCCCATACTCTTGGATTGGAAGGTTAAACATAGTAAAAATGGCAATTCTTCCAAAAGCAATCTATAGATTTAATGCAATCCCCATCAAAATCCCAACAAAATTCTTCACAGGCTATGAAAGAACATTAATTAACTTAATATGGAAAAACAAAAACCAAGGATAACCAAAACAATTCTATACAATAGCGTATCTTCTGGAGGCATTACCATCCCTGACATCAGGATCTGTTACAGAGTTACAGGAATGAAAATAGCTTGGTATTGGCTTATAAATAGAGATGTTGACCAATGGAATCAAATTGAAGACTCTAATATTAATCCACACACCTATGAACATCTGATTTTTGACAAAGAAGCTAAAATTATACAATGGAAAAAGAAATCTTCTTCAACAAATGGTCCTGACATAACTGGATGTCAACCTGTTGAAGAATGAAAATAGGTCCATATCTGTCACCATGCACAAAACTCAAGTCCAAATAGGTTATAGACCTCAATATAAATCTGAGCACTCTGAACTTCATAGAGGAGAAATTGGGAAGTAGCCTTCAATGCATAGGCACAGGAGACCACTTCCTAAATAAAATCTTAGTAGGGCAGACAATAAGAACAACAATTAAAAAATGGAAACTCCTAAAACTGAGAAGCTTCTGTAAAGCAAAGGACACAGTCAATAAAACAAAAAAGCAGTCTACTGAATGAAAAAAGATCTTCACCAACCTCACATCAGACAAAGGATTGATCTCCAAATTATATAAAGTTCTCATGAAATTAGACATTGAAATTCTGAATAACCTAATTTAAAAAATGGTGTACTAAACTAAACAGAGAATTCTCAACAAAGGAATTTCAAATGGCCAAAAGATACTTAAGGACATGTTCAACTTTCTTAGCTATCAGGGGAATGCAAATCAAAACAACTCTTAGGTACCATCTTACACCTATCGAAATGGCTAAGATCAAAACCACTAATGATAGCTTCCGCTGGAAAGAATGTGGGGTAAGGGGAACACTCATCCATTCCAGGTGGGAATGTAAACTTGTACAACCACTTTGAATTTCAGTGTGGTGGTTTCTCAGAAAACTGGGAATCACCCTACTTCAGGATCCAGCAATACCACTCTTGGGAATATACCCAAAAATCCTCAATTATGCTACAAAAGAATTTGTTCCACTATGTTCATAGCAGTATTATTTATAATAGCCAGAACCTGAAAGCAACCTTGATGCCCCTCAACTGAACAATGGAGAAAGAAAGTGTGACACATCTACACATTAGAGTACTACTCAGCAGAACAAAAAACAATGAAATATTGAATTTTGTATGCAAATAGATGGAATGAGAAAACACTATCCTGTGTGAGGTAACCTAGACCTAAAAAAAAATGTTTTATGTACTCACTCATAAGTGGATACTGGCCATAAACAAAGGACATTGAGCCTATAGTTCGTTATCCTAGAGAATCTAAGTAATAATATGAACCCAAAGAAAAACTTACTTAGATCCACCTGGAGACAGACAAGATTGCCTGACAAAATATGGAAGCATAAGGGCAGAGGGTAGAAGGAAGGGGAGAAGGGGAGGGTTGAGTAGAACTTGAGGGAATGGAATAGTCGAGATGGAGAAAGGACAGTGATGAAAGCAAGGAAAGAGATATCTTGATTGAGGAAGCAATTACAGAGTTAGCAAGAAACCTAGCCCTAGAAAAATTCCCAGGAATCTACAAGGATGACCCTAGCAAAACCCTAAGAAATAGAGGAGAAGGTGTCTGAAATGGCCTTGTCCTGTAGTCAGATTTATGATTATCTTAAATATCACCATAGAACCTTTGTCCAACAACAGATGAAAACAAAAACAAAGACCCACATTGGAATGCTAAGGTGCATTGCCTTCTCTTAGGATTGAGTAGGTAGGGTGGGAGGGTGTGTAGAAGAAGTGGGAGGAGGGAAGGGAGTGAGAATTTGAATTGATATTTTTTTTTTTTTGATTTTTTCGAGACAGGGTTTCTCTGTTGTTTTTGGTGCCTGTCCTGGAACTAGCTCTTGTAGACCAGGCTGGCCTCGAACTCACAAGGATTCGCCTGCCTCTGCCTCCCGAGTGCTGGGATTAAAGGCGTGCGCCACCACCGCCCGGCTTGAATTGATATTTTTAAAGTAATAAAATAAAATAATTTTAACAACAGTTTCTTTTTCACTATGTTTTATTAGATTTTTTTTAAAAAAAAAATCACGAATACAAATTCCCACTTCCTCCGCTCCCCCCATTCCCTCTACACACCCTCCCAACCCACGCCCTCTAATCCCAAGAGTGGTTAAGGCAATTTTCTTTGTGAAAGGTTTATAGATCTATAGACAACCTACTTGCTTCTCTGGAGGAGTTGGCTATGAGTTATCATGGAGTGACTGAAACGGATGAGGACTGTGATTATACAAGTAGAGAAAGAGTGGTTTGAAGGGAAAGGTTTATGAGATTCACAAAAAATGTGGACAGAGGGGAAAAGAATGCTGCAGAAGGTCTTCTGTTGCAGAGATAGGGATGAGACTAGTGGGTGGGGTTTGAAGGAAAAGAAGACAGATCTTCTGTTTCCTTATCTGTTTCCCTCTCTTGCTCAGCTGGTGTATTCATAGAATATTCCTACTGCAATTGGAGGTCAGGATATCCTTTCCCTGGCCATTCCAGTTGGTATGTTTTAAATGAAGGTTTGTTCTTTTTGTAGTTGGACTATTTGGATAAGCCTGGAGAAGAAGATCTTTGTGATCTTTTGGGATGGGGTCAGAGAGGAAGGGGAGACTGAAACAGGTGTTCTGCCACAGGGTGGGGATGAGTGAGGCAGATTTGTGACTAGAGGAGCAGAAGGAAGAGTAAATATATGCTGTCAGTCTGTGTGTTTCCCTGTCAGTTATGTCCTTTGGGTTAGCAGGGAATGTCAGCTTGAGTTGTCCTGGGATAAAGCAAAAAGTGGGGAGAGGAATGATAGATGGGAAAGATACATGAGGGCCACATTACATGAGAGAAGTAACTAGGAAGGAATTTTAAATGATTTACCAAAGTAAAGCTTCAAGATGTTTCAGTGCTGTCATTGGAGAGATATTTTTTTTTGGTGGCCTAGACACTGGGTACATCACCCATTACACATGTTCATGTAACAAATCCTAATTAAACTCATTGGGGAAAATGACAGGAAAATTGAAGGTGTCTAGAGACAAGAGAGGAAATTTGGACTGATTATGATCAAAATTTGTGTGTGTGTATACGTGTGTGTGTGTGTAAATATCAATGTAACAGATTTAAGTTCAACGGGTTTGAGAGTGATATTGGGGAACTCACAAATATTGTCCTTGGGAAACTGACTTGTTGAAATGTAGTAGAAGGCACAGTTAAAGAAGAAGCACTGGATAATAAAAAGAAAATTTTGATTTTCCTTTTATTTCTATAGTGAAAACTGCATATAATCTATTTCCTCTCTTGACAATCTTATTTAAAAGTTTGAAAACATAAGCACTGAAGAGATTACTCAGTTGAAGAGTTCTTGCTATGCTTGAAGAAGACACAGGGTCAGTTTCCAGGACACATGTGATAGCTCATAGTAACCTGTAACTCTAGTCCTAGGTGATCCAATGACCTGATTTCTTTGGGCACAGCACACCCATATAAAGCACAGATACACATGCAGACAAAATACTCATACACAAAAATATAAAAATAAATAAATTTTTTAAAGTTTGAAAACACAAACAGATTTTCATTAATGGAGAGGAAAGTTCAGGGACATTATAGGCTTACAAGATAATTTATGTGGATAGAGGTATAGTTTTTGTGAGACAGTAAAGGTCTGATGTGAAAAATTACAGGTTCTATCCACACATATCTATAAAAGTGAATAAATAAAACAAATTTGAGAAGTCTATAACATCAAGGAAATATCCCTGAAAGGAATATCTCTTCAAGAAGATCTTCAGGGGTGGCGGGGGAGATGACTCAATTTTTAAGAGTATTTGCTGTTCTTGCAAAGAATGAGAATTTGTTTTCTGGAGCCACGTGATAATTTAAAACCATCCTTAACTCCAGTTCCAGGAGATCCATTCAATTTATGGTTTCCATGAGCACTAGACATGTATGAAGTATTCTTACATACATACAGGCAAAATACACATACACATAACGTAAAAATAAATAAAATTTTGTTAAATAAAAATTTAAAAAGATGATCCTCAGCTTCTGTCTCTTGACATAGTGTGAGAAGTTGCTATGTAGCCTACTAAAGAAGAAAAGTCATTAATAGTTTTACCTAGCTTGAAACTCTGAATGATATAGTATCAAGATGTTGAACAAGCTAGGTACCCTGGAGAAATAGTGGTGTGATTGGGAGGTATAAGCAATTGTTTTCTGACTGCATGTAAAATTGTATCCATGGGACAGAATAAATGCCTGATACTATAAAACTGATCAAAATTCTATGGTTGGGATGGTCATAGACTCTAAGGGGAATCTTCTACAAATGTTTTTCTAAATGGCAATTTACACTTTTCATTGAGTTTTCTGTAATCTAAGTGAGTAGTGATTACAAACTACAGTAGTGCACTGTCAATTTGTAAGCACTCAAATTCATTCCCCACTCATTGACATTGGGATGATTTCTAGTCCTGGAAGCTCCATTTATGTTAAAATTTTTAAAGTAGTCTATTAATTTTGTCTTTCAGAACACACACACAGAATATGTATATTCTTGCATTATTTATTACTTGCATTATTTATTATAATATCCTGTTGTCATATTTCTAAAACCTATACTTGACAAAACTGGAAAATCTTAAAAAATGGACAACTTTCTTGACATGTACCACATACCATAATTAAATCAAGACCAGATAAACAATTTAAACAGGACCATAATCCCTAAAAAATTAGAAACAGTCCCTAATTGTCTCCCCCCCCAAAAAAGAAAAAGGCAAAGGCCAGATGATTTTAGCACAGAATTCTATCAGAATTTCAAAGTGTCAATACCAATACTTCACAAATCATTCCATACAACAGAAACAGAGGAATATTGCCAAATTCTTTTAATGAGACCACAATTATCCTGACAGACAAACCAAACAGAGATGCAACAAAGAAATAAAATTACAGACAAATCTCCCTTGTGAACATTGATGTAAAAATATTCAACAAAATACTGGCAAACCGAATCCAAGGACACATCCAAAAAAAATTATCCCCCAGGCTCAAGTAGGCTTCATCCCAAAGATGCAGGAATGGTTCAAAATATGAAAATCTGTCAATGTAATTTACCATATAAAATTGAAAAAAAATCATTGCATTAGATGCCAAAAAATCCTTTGACAAAATCTCACACCCTTTTATGAAAATGGTTCTGGGGAGGACAGGGATTCAAGGTATATGCCTAAATACAATAAAGGCAATTTACAACAAGTCTATAGCCAGCATCAAATTAAGTGGAGAGAAACTAAAAGAGATTCCACTAAAATCGGGGAAAAGGCTGTCCACTCTCTCCACATCGATTAACTGTAATATTTGAGGTTCTAGCTAAAGCAATATGGCAACAAAAAAAATCAAGTGGATACAAATTGGAAAGGAAGAAGTCAAGTTACACTTTTTGCAGGTGATATGAAAGTATACAATAGTGACCCCAAAAACTCTACCAGGGAAGTCCTTCAGCTGATAAACACCTTCAGTAATGTTTCTAAATATAAGATTAACTCAAATAATTCAGTAGCCTTCTTATTTAAAAAGTATAAAATGAATGAGACGGAAATAGAGCAACAACACCCTTTACAATAGCCACAAACAATATAAAATATCTTGGGGTAAATCTAATCAAAGAAGGGAAAGACCTATATGAGAATTATTTTAAGTCTTTGAAGAAAGAAATTGACAAAAAGTTCAGAAAATGAAAAGATTTTCCATTCCCATGGATTAGTAGGATTAACATAGTAAAAATTGCAATTTTACCAAAAGCAATCTACTAATTCACTGCAATCCCCATCAAAATCTCAGTACAACTCTACACAGACCTCAAAAGAACAATATTTAACTTAATATAGAAAAACAAAAAATAAAGACTATCAAAACCAATTCGGTACAATGAAGTAAATTTTTAAGTATCTGCATCTGTCACTTCAACCTTTACTATAAACCTATAATAATAAAAGTGGTTGGTGTTGGCATAAAAACAGACACATGGATCAGGGGAAACAAACTGAAGACCATGACATAGTCACACACACCTACAAATACCTCATTTTGACAAAGAAGTCAGAGATATACAACGGAAAAAGAAAGCATCTTCAACAAATGATGCTTACATTACTGGTTGGTGGCATGTAGAAGAATGCAAATAGATTCATATCTATCACCCTGGATAAAACTCAAGTCCAAATGGATCAAAGACCTCAATATAAATTTAGTTATAATGAACCTGATAGAAAAGAAAGTGGGAAGTAGGCTTGAACTTGTTGTCATATGAGATACTTCCTGAATAGAATTCCAATAGTACAGACACTGAGATGGATAGTTAATAAATGGGACCTCCTGAAAGTATAAAGCTTCAGTAAAGCAAAGGACATTGTCAGTAAGACAAAACAGCAGCCTACAGAACAGAAATAGATCTTCACCAGCCCCACAATTGCCAGAGGACTGATATTCAAAATATGTTTTAAAAAAAGAAAGTAGACACCAAAATACCAAATAATCTAATTAAAAATGGACTACAGATCTAATCAGAGAATTCTCAACACAGCAAATTCAAATGTCCAAAAGACATTTAAGGAATTGTTCAAAATCCTTAATCACCAGGAAAATTCAAATCAAAGTGATTCTAAAATATCATATTACACCTGTCAGAATGGCGAAGATTAAGAATGATAATGACAGTCTATGTTGGAAAGGATGTGGAGTAAGGGGAACACTCTTTCACTGCTGGTGGAAATACAAACTTAAACAGCTTAAAGCCACTTTTAAAACCAATTTGGCAGTTTCTCAGAAAACTGAAAATCATTCTAGCTAAAGATCCAACACTATTTCTCTTGGGCATACTCCCCAAAGGATGCTCAACCATACCATAATATACTTACTTAACTGTTGTCATAGAAGCATTGTTTGTAATTGTAAAAACTTGGGAACAACCTAGATGCCCCTGAACTGAAGAATGGATAAAGAAAATGTGGTATAACTACATAATGGAATATTACTCAGCAGAAAAAAAAAACAATGACATCATGAGATTTGCAGGCAAATGGATGGAACTTGAAAAAAATATTATCCAGAGTGAGATAATTCAGACTCAGAATGACATACACAGTATGTACTCACTCATAAGTGAATATTGGATGTAAAGTAAAGAATAGCCAGGCTACAATCCTTATCCCCAGAGAAGCTAGGCTCTCCTGGGAAGAAGAAATACATGAGATGTCCATGGTAAACTGGGAGTGGTAGAGAGTTTAATGGAGGGGTTGGGTGGATGAGAACATGAGGGATCAGTATGGTTGAATTGGGGGTAAATCAGAGTGGGAGAGTGATGAGAGAGATATCTCGATAGAGAGGCCATTATGGGGTTTCAGAGAAACCTGGTGCCAGGGAACTTCAATGGAATCCATAATGATGACTCCAGCTAATACTCCTAGCAACAGTGAAGTCAGTGTGTGAAGTGGCTTTCCCCTGTAATCAGATTGTTGACTACCCTAATTGTCATCATAGAGCCTTCATCTCATACCTAACAGAAGTAGATGTATGGATCGACATCCAAGAACTGGGCTGAGGTCCATGAATCTAGTTGAAAAGAGGGTGGAAATATTTTATGAGCATCATAATCTTGATGGGGAAACCCACAGAGACAGCTACCCTTAGCTGTGCGAACACAGGGAATCTGGACAAACAGGTAGGGAGCTGGCATGGGACTGAACTAAGCCCACTGTATTGGGGTGACAGGTGTGTATCTTGGTCTTTTGTACGGCCCCTAGTAATGGGACCAGGACCTGTCTCTGATAGATGAGTTGGCTCTGGAATGTATTCCCTATCGTGGGATACCTTGTTCAGGCTGGATGCAGGAGGGAGGAGTTTGGTTCTACCTCAACTTGGTATGCCATGCTTTGCTGATTCTCATGGGATGCCTTTCCCCATCTGAATGGAGATGGAGGAGGAATGGATGGGGGATAGAAGGGAGGCAGGTGGAGGGAATAGGAGGAGAGGAAGGATGAGAAAGTATGGTTGGTATGTAAAATAAATTTTAAAAAGATAAATAATAAAATAAATTATCCTTTATGGCCTTTTGGCTTTATTTTAATGTAGGAGCAAAATTTAGATCATTAGGGATTATTTTGCATGTGAATTACACCTTGACCTTGGACCAATTACTTTGATTCAAGTGGCTAGGATCATGAACCCCAAACTAAGGTCTGAAATGGAATGAGGAAAGGACACACACACAAGTATAGTGAAACTGGGTTATGAGGGGTATGATACTTTTACTGCCAGAACATGGTATCTCAGCATGTTTGTTAGGTTCAGGACAGGGGGAGGCCAACAGTCACAGGTGTAAACATACCAAGTAGGAAGGTATAGTTACTAGTCTTATACACATTGATGACTCATTCATAGAAACTCATACTTAGATTCCCAAGAAGAAATTTGTTACCACTATTGACCCTGGCCCATGTCAGTGTGTGTGTATTGGGGGTGAGTGCAGTTTTACCAACTTTCTACTTTATTCTGGGTCTGAGGCCTTGGGTTATAAACAAATGGTTGACTATGTCGAAAATGTACTTTTAGCCAGGACTTCATTCATGGCTTTCTCTGCCCATTCCACCCAATTCTTTTGAAGTGTGTAATTCTTTTTCTCTAATTTGACAGTATTAAAATGTGCACATTATAACAAACATGAATTATTTCTGATAAACAATATCTACCATAGGCCAACAGTACTCTTGGGTGCATCTTGGATTGATTTTTTTAATAGAGACAGTGTGGAATGTTGATCTGTTTGATGAGTTGACTGGATTACAATAAGTTTCTTGCATGAGATAGTGACACAATCACATGACTTATAATACTTGTAAAGTATTATAATCCACAAGAAATTATAACTTGGCGGCATGGCTTTTCTGACATTTATCATCTCCCACTTAAGATACATTCAGTCATGCCTGGTTAGCTTCCCTTAGAAATATTATGCTTGAATTTGTTTTCAAATCACTGGTTATAAGATGTTAACTTTAGGTGTGGAGGTTTTTTGAGTTTTTAAAATTCTGCTTAAATCTGCTTCAATAATATGGCTCAATGCAGGGAGAATGCCAAGAGAAGAAATGGGGTAAATATGGATCAGTCTTGAGCTGAAGCACACTAGCAGGAGTAAAATAAAAGTTATATACTTCAATCTCTCCTTGTCAAAAAGTAAATTAAATTAAATCAAGATAATTAATGAGAGTAATAAAGCATTTTTCATTGTGACATAGGATTGAAATGTCATCTTTACTATTTAATCATATGTCTCAAGTAAGTTGAACTTTACTTAGAACACATTCGCTTAATTAAGATCATGCATACAATTTTCTCAAAATTAATATCAAATGGTAAATACTACAAATCCTACAACTAATAATAGTTATTAGTAAAACATGCTTTTCCACCAGAGGTCATGCCAACAGTCAGAACTCCAGGTAGGCTGTTGGCCGCCTGTTGACGCCACCCATGTTCTTGGTGCCCACCCTTCCTAATTGCTATGTCCCTGCTCCCAATTCACAGGAGACTCCCTGACTGACCAAATGCTAGATAGGTCACCAGAATTCCAGATGGGCCACTTCCCCAATATGCCCCAACACTTTTGGTTCCTCCTGCAACAATATTTCCAATCCCTTCACTCCTTCTCTTCACTGAGAGTGACCCAGTCCTCAACCCTGGTAGAGATCATATGCTAAACTAAGACCACACCCATCAATGGCCAGAAGACCCAAGGTGAAATTGAAACCAAGGAACAAAATATCTATCCATCACAAAAAAACCCAGAAATCAGTACCTATACCTATAATCACCCCAAACTTAATAGCCTACACTTCAGCATAATAGCACAATTAATAGCAGCAATAGAAATATGTCTCCACCAGAGCCCAACTATCCTTCCACAGAAATCCCTAAATATTCCAACACAGATGAAGGACAAGGAGATCATATAACCAACTTTATGACTATAAATGAGTTCATTAACGAAGAAATGAATAAACCCCTTTGAAATAATGAGGAATAGACAAAAAATTAAGGAAATTAACAAATCCATTATAGAAAGCATGCTAAGAAAGTCAAATATCAGTTGAGGAAATGAATAACATGTTCAAGACTTGAAAATAAAAATGGAATTAATAATGGAAACACAAACTGAGGCAAATCTGGAAATGTAAAATCTAGGTAATTCAATAAAAACTGCAGACACAAACATCCTCAATAGAATACAAGATATGGAAAAGTAAATCCCAGTCATTGAAGATACAATAGAAGAAAAACATACACCAGTCAAAGAAAATGTTAAATCTAAAAAAAATTCTGACATAAAACATTCAGAAAATCTGGGACACTATTAAAAGAACAAATTTGAGAATAATAAAAATAGAATAAGAAGTATTCCAACTCAAAGACACACAGAAAATATTTTCAACAAAATCATAGAGGAAATTTTTCCTAATCTAAAGAAGGAGATGATTATAAAGGTATAAGATGCATACAGAGAACCAAATAGATTAGACCAGAAAAGAAAGTCCCTAAGACACATAATAATTAAGACACTAGACAAACAGAACAAAGAAAGAATATTACAATTGTGAGGATAAAAAAGAGCAGGTAACATATATTGGCAGACCTATGAAAATTACACCCGACTTCACAATGGAGACTCTAAAAGCCACAAGGGCCTGGATAGATGTCTTGTTATGCACAGAGACAAACAGTGGCCAGTATAGATTGTTTTGTTCAGTAAAACTTTCATTCATCATACATAGAAAAAAACAATATATTCCATTTAAAGTCAACTTTAAACAATATCTATCTACAAATTCAGCCTGATAGAAGTCAATAGAAGGAATCTCAATACATGAAAGTTAACTCTACCCATGAAACACAGGAAATGAATAATCTCACACCAGCAAAATCAAAAGGAAGGAATCACACACAAACTACAGACACATGCACATACATACACATACCTAAACCTACTCCAACACCACCACCCACAACAACTGCAAAAACAAAATAAAAAGTATAAAAATAATTAGTTATTGGTTTCTATCAATTTAAATGTTATCAATTCCACAATGAAAAGACATAGACAACAAGAAGGGATCCAAAATCAAGATCCATTCTTCTGTTGCACAAACACAAAAAATGTACCTTAACAAAAAAGATAAACATTACCTCACAGTAAAGGTTTGGAAAAAGATTTCTCAAGCAAATGGACGCAAAAAGCAAGTTGATGTAGCTATTCTAATATCTAACAAAAAAGACTTCTATTCAAAATTAATCAAAAGAGACAGAAAAGTACACTTCATACTGATCAAAGGAAAAAGCCACTAAAACGATATTTAAATTTTTAACATCTAGGACCCAAAACCAAGGACACCCACGTTTGTAAAAGAAATATTACTAAAGACTAAATAACAAATGGACCTTCACACATTGATAGTGGAATGTCATCCAATACCCCATTATCATGAAGGGACATGTCATCCAGACAAAAACTAAACAGAGAAATACTTGAGCAAAGAAACATTAAACACAAAATGACCTGACAGATATCTACAGACTATTTTGCCCAAACACAAAAGAATATAAATTCTTCTCAGCACCTCATGGAAATTTCTCCAAATTTACCACATATTCACACACAAAGTAATTTGAACCAGACAATTGGAATAACCCTTTGCATTCATCTTATCAGACCACCGCATATTAAAGTGAATTTAAACAAAACAGATACCACAGATATCACAGAAGGCCTACAATTTCATGGAAACTGAACAACTCTCTAGTGAATGAAAACAGGGTCCAGACAGAAATATAGGAAGAACTTAAAGAGTCTTGAAAACCCTGTGAAAATGAGTACAAAACATTTGTAAACTTATGAGACACAATGGAAATGGTGCTAAGAGGAAAGTATGTCAGGCCTACTTAAAAAAAAAATGGAGAGCTCTCATTCTAGCAACCTACCAGAACATCTAAAATATCTATAACAAAAAGAAGTAAGCACACTCAAGAGGAGATGATGAAAAGAAATAATCAAACTGAGGCTGAAATAAATGAAATAGAAACAAAGATAATAATACAAAGAACTATTGAAACTAGGATGTGGCTCTTTGAAGAACATAAATAAATTAAACCCTTATCCAAACTAACTTCAAGACTGAGAGAAAATATCCAAATTAACAAAATCAGAAAAGAAAAGTGTGTCTAACAGACCCAAGAAATCCAAATAATCATTAGAATACATTTTAAGAGACATATGTATATGTGTATATATATATATATATATATGTGTGTGTGTGTGTGTGTGTGTGTGTGTGTAATACTGTGTACTCCACAAAATTGAAAAATCTATTACTACACTTATCAAAGTTAAGAAGATGAGATAACAGATAAGCAATTAAAATAGACCTATAACCTATGACCCTCAGTGGAATAGAAGCAGTTTATGGAAAATTTTCAATCAAAAACAAAACAAAAACAAAACTCGTGGCCAAACAAATTGACATAGAATTCTATCAGACTTTAAAAATAGAACCGATGTCAATACTCTTCAAATTATTTCACAAAATTGAAATAGAAGAAAGATTGCTCAGTTCATTTTCTGAGGCTTCGGTTACCCTCATATCAAACCACACAAGAATTCAATGCAGAAACAGGATTAGAGATGCCTTTATGAATATATATGAGAAAATACTTTTGAACAGAATTCAGCAAGACATTGATCATATCTTTATTATAACTAAGTAGGCTTTATTGTAGAGATGCAGGAATGGTTCACTATATGAAAAATCAGTCAGTGTAATTTCCCATATAAACAAATTGAAAGGAAAATAAAACGTGATCATCTCATGAGATGCCAAAAAAGCCTTTAGAAAAATTCAGCACCATGTCATGACGAAAGATTTGGAAAGAATAAGTACACGAAGGACATACCTAACATAACACAGACAATTTACAGCAGGCCGGTAGACAACATCACACTAAGTGTAGTGATGGAAAAAGCAATTCCACCAGAACCAGGGACAAGATAAAGCTGTCTATTCACTCCTTATCTGCTCAATATAGCACATAAAGTTCTAGCTAGAGCAATAAGAGTACCAAAGGAGATCAAGGGGATACAAATATAAAAGGAAGAAACTTTATTATCATTACATACAGATGATTTGATAGTATACATAAGCAACCACAAAAATTATATCAGGGAATTCCTAATGCTGGACCTTCAGTAAACTGGCTAGATATAAAATTAATACAGAATAATTAGTACACATCCTACATGAAAATGACAGACTGAGGAAGAAATCAGAGAAATAAAACCTTTCAAGATAGCCATTGATAATGTAAAAGATCTTGGAGGTAACTCTAACCAAGCGATAAAAGACTTATATGACAAAAACCTAAAGTTTTTGAAGAAAAAGATTGAAGAAAATATCAGAAGATAGAAAGATCTCACATGCTCATGGGTCAGTAAGATTAACACTGTAAAAGTGACCACCCCACCAAAAGTAATTTACAGATTGAACTCAATATCCAACAATATTTCAACAATATTGTTTACTGATTTTAAAAAAACAATACTCAACTTTATATGAAAAAACAAAAGACCAAGGAGAGCTAAACTAATTATGAGCAGTAATAGAACTTTCATAAGTATTATCATCCCTCAGTTCAAGATGCAGTATAGAGCTACAGTAGTATAACACACATGGTATTGGTTTACAAACAGATATACTGATCAATGAAATTGAATGAAAGACCTCAGCAGATAACCACACACACAGGAACACCTTAATTTTGATAAAGAAGACAAAAATACACAAAGGAAGAAAGAAAGAATCTTCAACAAATGGTACTGATCTAACCAAATGTCTCCATGTATAAAAGTGCAAATAGATCCATGTCTATCACCCTGAAAAAACACTGAAAGCCATGCGGATCAAAGACATCAACAAAAAATTAGGTGCACTGAACCTGAGAGAAAAGAAAGTAGGAAATAGCTATGAATGCATTAGTACAGGAAAGAATTTCCTAAACAGGACCCCAATGGGGCAGTCACTCATAGTGTAAGTCACTCATAGTGATCAAGAACTAAAAATGAGCCCTAATAAAACTGAAAAGATGCTGTAATGTAAAGGAAATATCAACAGCCTATAGAATCAAAACGTTATTTTCACCATATTCACATGCAATAGAAGACTAAATTACAAAATATATAAAGAATATAAGAAAATAGACATTAATAAACCAAATAATCCAATGAAAATAGGGTATAGATTTATACAGAGAATTATCAACAGAGGAATTACAAATGACTAAGAAACACTAAAAGAAATGGTGAACTCCTTGAGCATCAGGGAAATGTAAATAAAAATGGCTTTGAGTTTTAATCTTACACCTGTCAGAATATCTAATATCAAAAAAACAATTATCAGCTCTTGCTGATGAGTGCGTGCTGGTAGGTATACAAACTTGTATAGATACTATTGAAATCAATATGGAAGTTCCTTATAAAATTGGAAATAAATCTACTTCAAGTCACAGCTATTCTACTCTTTATCATATATTCAAAGACACTCCATTCTATCACAAGGACACTTGCTCAAATACATTCAAAGAGGCCTTATTCATAATATCCCCAAACTGATAAATAGAGAGATAAAATGTGGTATATTTTCTCAATGAAGTATTATTCAGTAGATTTTAAAAAATGAAATTGTAAAATTTTCCAACAAATGTATGAAACTAGAAAGAAATCATATTGAGTGAGGTACCCCACATACAGAAAACACAACATGTACTCTCTTATAAGTGGATATTAACTGTAAAGTAAAGGAAAATCATGCTAAAATTAATCTACACACCCAGAGAGGTTTGTAACTGGGAGGGACCAAAGGGGTAATGCATGGATCTCTGTGGGATGGGGAAATAGATTTTGGGGGTGGACTAGGGTCGGGTATGGATGGTAACAGGAATATCAGTTAGAGGGTGAAGCATGGAAGGACAGAAAAGGAGAGATACTGGAAATTAGAAGGCATTTAGTGGGTGATGTGGATATTTAGTGCAATTGCAATACCCTTGATTCTATGAGGGTGTCCCTAGTAAGGATTCATACTAATAGAAGATACAGAGCCTGAACTATGTATATGTCTAACCAGGCTAGGCTGATTAGGCAGTGATTAGTCCCAGTGGAAGAACAGGTCACCAACCCAGACAAAAGAACTTTGACTTACAATCTTTCTGCCTGAAAGATGTGCTGGGGCAATGGTGGCACAGAACTTGTGAGAGTAACCAATCAATGACTTCTCTAGTGTGAGGCTCATTCCATGAGTGGAAACCCATGCCAATACTGCTTGGATGACCAGGAATAAATAGGTGGTTGGATAGCCTAGAGACCTAGGCTAAAACCAAACAGGGTTGGCTATATATATATATATATATATATATATATATATATATATATATATATATATGATTTCCTATGATGTACTGCTATATTTAAAGATTGGTGCCAATCCATTCATCATCAGAGAGGCTTCTTCAAGCAGCTAATGGGAGCAGATGCAGAGACACACACCCTAACATTAGGTGGAGAGAGAGCCCTAGTTAGAGGTTCCATTGGGTCCCCCCCCCCTGAGCTCAGGTAACCAACCAGAAGAGGGAGAGGGAAGAGAAGCAATTGTGGAAGCCAAAGGATTCAAGGACATTGGGAGAGCCAGGACCTAGAATGGATCAACTAATCAGGGCTCTTCGAGGCTCATAGAGACTGAAGCAGCAACTCAAGGGCCTGCATAGATCTGGGTCAGTTCCTCTGTATATATGTTGTGTTTGTTTGCTTGGTGTTTGTGGGGAATTTTCATATTGGGAGTGGGTGGGTGTGTTTGTGTTCTGTCTACTTTTGGGACCCTTTTCGTCCTACTAGGTTACCTCACCTTGATCTGAGGATTTGTGCCTGGTCTTACTGTATGTTTTTATGCTGTGATTGATTGATGTTTCTGGGATGCCAACTATTTCTGAGGGGGGATGAGGTTGGGGATGGGATTTAGGGAAGAAAAAGGAGGAATGAGAAGGGTAGAGAAAGAAAAGTTACAGCCAGGATGTATTATGTGAGAGAAGAATAAATAAAAACAAAATTAATATTAATAAGAATACTGAAGTTGATGATAATAATATGATGTACAGTGAAGTACTATTTTAAGCTGTTTATATCCCTCATATTTGACAACATTAGTGCATCTACATGGTAACATTTATGACTCTGATATTCTTTGGATAGTCATCTGATTTGTGCTTATGCTATACTTTCACTTTATAAGTCTGATATTATTTAAGTGTTGAAGATCTGTGACACACTAACTAGGCATGTACTCTGTCACAAAGTACCATCTACAGGACAATCAGCCAGACAATAGTATTCAAGGAGTTTGTATTTGAACATGATTTCAGCACTGTGTTCTTTATGACATGAAGGTGAACAGACAACCACATGCTCTGTATGATTTCAAAAAGGAATAGCAGGAGGACTATTATCACACATTGATTATGAGTAGAGTGACCTTGGGGGAAATGGGAGTATTAAAGTTGTCTTTTGACATGTGCTTGTTCAAACAACACAATAATTTTTAAGTTTGCGCTCTTTAGGCCCCACACATGCTGTTTCCAAAAAAGGCTTTGCATTTTTTTATCCAATGTACTTCCATATTTTATTCTCATCAGATCTTTATCAGATCACTTATCTGTTGTAGCCTAAACTCTTAACTCATTCTTCCTTAGCATCAATTCAAAATGACATCTGACATCTTTGCACTTACACATCATTAATCAACACCACCTAAAATTATTCTACTTTATGTATATAGCAAATAATTTCAAATTATCATAGTGCTTCCAGGATTCACGGTAAGAAAGGAAGAAACGCATTTAGAAAATAAACAGTGCACACCCATAATAAATAAAATGAGAAATTCAAGTACAATTGGACAAAAAAAATGCAAAAATAGGGCAGTGACAATGTCATATTTGATGTCGGCATTAGAAAGTCTGACCAAAAATATAGAAGTAAAATGAGTAGTCATTTTATAGTAAAGTTTCAGAAATACTATATTTTATATTTGACAAGATGTCATGAATTTTAATTTAGTATTTTATCTACTTATTCTTTATAATAGCTGGTTTGTCTGATCATTAACCCTAAATTTGGGTTTATTAAAGATGCTGTTTGAAATGGACCTGGCTTGGTAATTTCAAAACCAGCATGACATTCCTTGAAGTGCTGAATAGGAAAAGTTTCCCAATATATCTAGATTATTTTTAATTTGATGAAATGTTACTATATTTTAGTGGAAGATAGTTTTATACCTCTTCTGAAGCAGATCAAGACATTTTTGAGGATACAATTCAAAGATGCAATAAAATAAATAATACTTTTGAACTTTCTGTGGGATTTTTTTGTGTGTGGATCAAACCTATGGTCCTGCATATTATAAATATATGTTGTACCACCAATCTATATTCTCAGCCTATTAAATAAAATTTTAATGAGAAAAAAATGAATGCTTTTTAATTTTATCTTTCTTTCTTTGTCTGCTTCTCCCATGTTGGATTTAGAGAGTGGGATAAAAAGCAACTCTGAAAACATTAACTTAAAGGGATTTCATAAATTATGTAGTATTAAAAAGTGTTAAACAACTTAAGCTATTTTGTAACAGGTCTATGAAGCATTAAAATCATGTCATTTTACCTTTTTAAATATTAAACTTGTTCTTTAATGTTTTTCCATTTCATCTTTTATAGAATGAATTTCTATTATTCTCATTATATCTTACATTATTTCCCTTCCTTCCCTATCAACCCTCCTCTTTGCCCCATTAGTTCCTTTTTAATACTTATGTATGTATTTTTGTTTTAACTATGCATTTAACCAGTATGATCTCATTCAGTGAATGTTTAGAGCTCTTCTTTGGAGCTTGACAGGCTCACAAGAGTTTAATCAATATGTCATTGTTTTTTACCGCTGAGTAGTACTCTAATGTGTATATATTCCACACTTTCTTTATCCATTCTTCCATTGAGGTGCAACTAGGTTGCTTCCAAGTTCTTGCTATTATAAATAATGCTTTAGTAGTATAATAGGACATCTCTTGGGTATACTCCCAAGAGTGGTATTGCTGGATCCTGAAGTAGCTTGTTCCCAAATTTCCTGAGAAACTGCCACACTAATTTCCAAAGTGGTTGCACAAGTTTGCATTCCAGCCAGCAATGGATGAGTGTTCCCCTCACTCCACATCCTCTCCAACATAGGCTATCATTGGTGTTTTTGAGTTTAGCTATTCTGATAGGTATAAGATGGTATCTCAAAGTTGTTTTGATTTGCATTTCCCTGATCGCTAAGGAGGTTGAGCATGACCTTAAGTGTCTTTTGGTCATTCGAACTTCTATTCAAAATTCTCTGTTCAGTTCAGTACCCCATTTTTTAATTGAGTTAATTAGAGCTTAGGTGTCTAGTTTCCTGAGTTCTTTGTATATTTTGAAGATCAGACCTTTGTCTGATGAAGGGTTGGTGAAGACCTTCTCCCAATCAGTAGGTTGCCTTTTTGCCTTAATGACAGTGTCCTTTGCTTTACAGAAGCTTCTCAGTTTCAGGAGGTCCCATTTATTCATTGTTGCTCTTATTGTCTGTGCTACTAGGGTTCTACCTAAGAAGTGGTCTCCTGTGCCCATGTCTTGCAGTCTACTTCCCACTTTCTCTTCTATCAGGTTCAATGTGGTCAGATTTATATTGAGGTCTTTAATACATTTGGACTTGAGTTTTGTGCAAGCAGTAAAAAACAATGACATCTTGAATTTTGCATGCAAATGGATGGAAATATAAAACACTATCCTGAGTGAGATAACCCAGACCCAAAAAGATGAATTTGGTATGTACTCCCCCATTTGTGAACTCTAGCCATAAACCAAGGTCATTAAGCCCATACAAAGTTCACAAGCCCAGAGAAGTCACATTACAAGGTGAACTCAAAGAAAACCATATATAGATCCTCCAGGAAATTGGAAGCAAACAAGATTGCAGGGCAAAAACTGTGAGCATGGTGGTGGGGTGAGTTTGGGGGAAGTGGAGAAGAGAGTGAAGGGAGAAGGGAAGGACTGGTAAGAGCTTAGGGAAGTGAGAGGGTGGACAAGGATGAAGGGCAGATATAGGAGCAGGGAAGAAGATACCTACAGTAAGGGGTCCATTTTAGGGTTGGCAAGAGACTTGGCTCTAGAGGGGATCCCAGGTGTCCACAGGATGTCCCCAGATAGGTCCTTGGACAGCAGAGGAGAGGGTGCCTGAACTGTCCTTGCCCCACTATCACGCTGATGATTATCATGAATATCACCATAGAATCTTCGTCCGATGATGGATGGAGATAGAGACAGAGATACTCAGCAGAGCAATGGACTGAGCTCCCAAGGTCCATTTGAAAGGCAGAAGGAGGGAGAAGATGAGCAAGGAAGTCAGGACCTCGAGGGGTTGTTCCACCAACTGAGGCAGTGTGCCTATTCTAATGGGAGCTCACCAAATCCAGCTGAACCGGGTCTGAATGAGCATGTGATCAAACCAGACTCTGATTGTGGCTGACAATGGGGGCTGACTGAGAAGTCATTGATAAAGGCACTGGGGCTTGTTTTTACGACATGTTCTGGCTTTTTGGGACCCTAGTCTACATGAATGCACAGCTCCCTAGACCTGGATGTAGGGGGGATGGCCTTGGACTTTCCCACTGGGCAGAATTCCTGGCCCTCTCTCAAGCAGGGCGGGAGAAGGAGGAGGGGGTGCTAGGGAGTGGGAGGGGATTGGGAGGAGGGAAGGAAGTGTAAATAATTGAATAGAAAAATAAAAATTAAAAAAAAGAGTTTAATCAACTAAAAACAATGGCATCCCAATTCTCAGAATATATTATTGCTCAGTAGAAGCAGGACAGAACATCTTAAGCCTGTCCGTCAATCATGGTTGTTCTCAGGCCTATTCTTGCACAGACTCATCTTACACATGTGCTGTTGAATAGAGTTCAAGAATAAAATGACTGTATCATTTTCGGATTGTGGTATTACATAGCTCTTCTTCCTGTCTTCCAAATCTTATAATTTTTTCTGATCCTTATTCTGGAATGTTTCTCTAGTCTCAGAGGGGTAAGGTATAAATGTCTTGTTAATGGCTGAGGATTCAGTTTTCACCTGTTCCCAGAACTATAGCCAGTTACATTTTTCTGTATTTGTCTTTATCTTTATCTTTTTTTTTTTTTTTTTGGTTTTTCAAGACAGGGTTTTTCTGAATAGCTTTGTCCATCTTGGAATTTGTTCTGTAGGCCAGGCTGTCCTCTAATGTGCAGAGATCCACCTAACTATATGTCCTGAGAGCTTAAGTGTGCTGGGAGTAAATGTGCAAACCACCACTGCCCAGCCTTCATTTGTCACTTTTTACTATAAAGTGAGGATTCTCTGGCTAATGCTGAGAGTAACATTTGGATATGGATTTACATAAGTAGAAAGTAATTTTGATTTCTATTAGCTGAATAATGATGTTTTTTTTTTCCTTTCTCTGGTCCTTTTCCCCAGGCATGGATTTTAGTAGAAATTTGCAGTAACAAAAGTGGATTTTCTCTAGTAGAACAAATTCAGGTTCTAGCAAAGAGTGATTTCTTACGTCCATAACAGTTTTTGCCAATGTGGAATAATGAAGTGTGTTCGATTGGCAGGCTAGTATTGTAGTTTATGGATTTTATATTTACATTTTTATTTAAAATATATTAAAATTAAATAATAAAATAAAAATTCTGAAGATCGTATGGAAATCAATATATAAAAATTAGATCTATTATATATTGAAAAGAATGTGAGTAACTACTTGTACACGAACATGCACAATATCTATTTCTTTCAATGGGCAGACATGAATTATTAAAATATATAGTCAAAGGAATGTGTAGAGACTAAATGAAAGTGACAATGAATTGGTAAAGCTATTCAAAATACTCCAAGAAGAGCTACCATATGCATTAATAAAATATGCTGGGAAATAATATATGTCTCTCAATATTTAGAAATCTGTATTATCTGCCCAGCTTAATAAAAACCTGTGGTATGTTATTACAAAATAATAAAACAATTGTAAGAAATCACATTTTTTGGTGTTTTTTTTTTGTTTGTTTGCTTGTTTGTTTTTTTGAGACAGGGTTTCTCTGTAGTTTTGGAGCCTGTCCTGGAACTAGCTCACAGCGATCCACCTGCCTCTGCCTCCCCAGTGCTGGGATTAAAGGCATGCGCCACAACCACTTGGCTAAGAAATAACAGGTTTACTTATTTCACTTCAGTTCCTTAGTTTTAAAACTTGGAATGGCAATGTCAATATTCCAGATTCAATGGCAACCATGAAAAATTGATCCCTAAAATGTCTACTAGTTTGTCATATATTCTTAATTATCAACTCTAATAAAATTACTGATCTTTATTGCTCTTTTTTCTTTTGACTTGCCAGCCAATTAAATGCAATTAATTTCAGTAATTTGTATTTATTCTTTGAGAATTTCATTCAATATATTTTGACCATGTTCATTCTCCTCCCTCAACTCCTCCTAAATCTTCCCCCACTTCCCTACCCTAGCAAATTCATGATCTTTCTGTTTCTATTTCTATCTCGGTCTCTTACTATCAAAATCAAACAAAAAACAAAAAATAACCATAGAATCCAGTTTATAATAGCTGACTATTCTTTGACAGGGAGCTTTGTCTGTAATGTTTGGTATACCCATTGTCACCCCACTGAAGGAAAATCAAATTTTCTTGCCCAGGAGCAATGAAATGTCAATATCTAATTGACTAGGAGGTATATATCATACCCACCTCTCCATCCATACTAACATTTTGTCAGCTATAGCATATACTAGGTTTGTCTATGCTGTCACAGTCTCTGTGGGTTAATATAAACATCTGTTCTTTGCCTCTGGAAGATGCTTTTTCTTTGAAATTATCCACCCACTTTGGGTCTTACAGTCTTCCCACCTCCTCTTCCAAACAAATCTCAGAGCCTCAAGAGGCAGGGTGTGTTATAGATATCCCATATAGGACTGAGCATTTCAAAGTCTTTTAAACTCTGCATGTTGACCAGTTTTGGGTTTCTGTACTACTATATACTACATAAAGAAGCTTCTGTGATGATGTTCAAGTTTATCACTTAGCTGAAGTTCAGTTTGAATTCTGGGTTCAGACTTTAAGCAGTCCTCCAACAGCTCGATAGGCTGGTGCTTGATAAGGGAGCAGGGAAAGAAGAAGACTGGTTCTGAGGATTTCTAACTTGGATTTTGGTTCTGGTTCAATGTAACCCTGAGGTTCAGTGGTGGCTGGATTGCTAACAGTGTGAGAAGGGAGGGTAATGTCCCTTCCCAAATATGTGGTTTTAACTCTGTGTCCATATACCAAGCCTAAATGCAATTATTTAATTTCTAGTTGTTTTTAAAGAAAATTACTTTCCTTCCATCATTATGGAAAACTTAAATCTACTTGTTTCTTCTAATCATGCTCCCTTGTGTTTTTCCTAAATGAAATCTCTAGCTTGCTTTTTCATCCATAGGAAGCTTGTGTTCTCAACACTGTTCATTGTCATAATAGTTTCCATTTGTCAAATAAGCTAGAGAAAAATTTCAAATCTGGTAATTTGGCTGTCAAAAGTAAGGAATTTAAAAGAAGCCACAGGATCAAATGTAAGCTTATTCCCTTCCTTTAATGCTAGTTATGATTTTCAAGCCTGTAATGCTCCTTGTTTAAAATTCTTCATTAGTGAGGATTAGTCATTCTTTTTTTAAATTTCTTCCATGATGTTCTTTTATATGACTTAGATTGAGCTTCTTCCTTATACTTTTCAATACATTGTAATTTATTATATACTATGAATGATCATGATTTTTTCAAGATGAATTCATAAGAAACCAACTATCATTCTTTGTATTCCTAAGGCATAAATTCAATGTTTAAAGTTACGTTTTCATTAGCAGTATCATCATTTATTATTAGTTTATTAATACTTCATCAGAATCACGACTTTCAAAGTGAAAGCATAACAAAGCAAGTGTTTTTGGACTATTGAAGTAAGAATAAACAAATGCCAGTTAAACCAACTGACTCAATTATTAATTGAACCAAAATCAATGACTAATAGATCCTGCTGAGACATGGATAAAAAACATCATTCTCCTGGTTAACACATAATATATTAAAACATAAAAATTATTCTCTTTGCTTTACAGGTGTAGTCATACCTTTTTGTCAGGACCAATGGCTTCCCAATAATGACACAGAGACTTATTATTAAGTATAAAGACTTGGCCAATAGCTTAAGGTTGTTACTAAGTAGCTCACAACTAAAATTAAACAATTTTTACAAATATACTTTTTGTTTCATGACTTTATTACCTTTACCCTGGACTGCCCATGTTGCTTCTTCTCCATAAGGTTGATGATTCCCACTTCTTCCCAGAGTCCTCCGTGTCTGGTTGTCTCAACTATACCTCCTGACTAGCTAATAGCTGTTCAGCTTTTTAATTAAACCAGTAGGAAGGTGCCTTGGCAAAGACACTTCTTCACATTGTACAAAAAGATTATCCACAGCTTATAGGTGCTTTGATATGGACACTTTTAAGTAGTGGCTGAGCAGACAGAATGCAAGATGTCAGATCAGTGATTCACAAATGTTAATAATATGCTAATAATATCATTATACTGCAATTTTAGATGAGATAAGAAATAAGCATTTGTAGTGGACTGAGCTCTCCAGTGATATCAGTACTGTTTACATCTGAACTTTAAGTAGCAAGGAGTATGAATAGTACGAATAGAAATTGTGGAATGAAATATGTCCTTTGAGAGGGGAGAGAACATGAAACTGACATAAATAAGAAAATATATGTGGATTCTTTTGAGTATACAAGATATATAAGCCTTTCCTTCTCATATATGGATGTGAAGGTGATTTTGATGCCACATCTATCACCCCACTGATTGTTAGAGTTGATTCAGTTGCCTAGATGGGTGTTGCCTGCTTCCCTCCCTCATGACTCCATGTTTTCCCCTCTCAAATTTGTGCACTTGATTAAGAGAATCAACTTACAAGATATAAGCAGTCTTTTTGTTGTTCTTTTGTTTTTTCAGAAAAGAGTTTAGGAGCAGCTGTGTATCTCTCGTAGAAGATCTAAACAAACACACAAATAGTCACAGATGTTTCATAAATTCAATACTATAACATGACATTTCACATGTTTTCACCAGAAATTTAATAAGGGACATATTTACATTCAATTTTTCTCTGAGTAAAGTATTTGAATAGCTATATAAGCAAGTTAAGAGAAGAAGTGAAAAGGCAAGGATTGTGAAAAATGACTACATAATAAAGGATCATGAAATTAGGGGTTTGAGCAAAATTGCTAAATCTCCTAGGAATTGGGAGGCCTTAGCTGACATCTGGATTTCAATAATGTAATAATTGTGATCAATGTCTACCATATGTCTGGCATTCTACCTTATGAAAATTACTTTATTAATCCTCACAACAATCAGTGGTATATCATCCTATTTTATAAAAGAGGAAACTGAATTAAATGGTGTGGCCAAAGTTGCACAATCATCAGGTTCCAGAATGAATGTTTTAACCTTGAGCTCCTCAATTAAAAGAATGTTCCTGTGTTTACTAAATTTTAAACATCTTTAAAACAAAGGAAAAATGTAATAGATGTAAACTTAAGTAAAGTGAAAAAGTAATTGAGGAAATAAAATAACACAGTAAACTTCAAAATTATATTGATATTTTTACACCTATGTTTGTTTGGACTTGACTGAAATGACATTTTGAATTGTGATAGATTGCAGATATATCTTACTTACACACTTTACAGAATAATTTGAAAAGGTGAAATCTAGAGGTGAGAGCTACACTAAAATGAAATTTCTAAAAGGGCTTTCCTTTCCCACTAGTCTCAATCACTTAGCATTGTTGACATTTAAAACCCCCATTTGGAAACCCCAAGGAGTAATTGCTTAGCTACATTCCTCTATTTGAAAATTGTGAGCATAAATTGCTCCAGGTACCCCCTCATTGTAAGCTTTTTTCATCTCCAACCTTTCCTTTCATTAGACTAAAGCATCATGAGTTGTTAACTGTAGGGCTCATATTTGCCGTTTGAATATGTGAATGCTTCAGACCACAAAGAAAAGGAATGACCTCTGTACCACACCACACACACACACACACTCTCACACACAAACACCCTTTTAGTGAATCATTTTTTGATTCTGCAGAAGCAGACTCTGCCAAAACACCAGAGAAACATTTCCAGATACAGTAGGTTTGAGATGTTTACATCACAAAGGCTAATTCATGAGAAAGAACACAACACTGTTTGATTTTCAGCCTATCAACATAGATAAAACAGTTGTGTTTATTTAGTTAGTTTTGATAGTGTCAAGTAATCCTGACTTGTCTTAAACTCCCTAATTAGCTGATGATAACCTAGAACTGCTAAATTTCCTGCCTCCACATCTGGAGTCCTGGGTTTGCAAGCATATATCATCAGGCTTACTTTATATGGTGCTGGGCAAGGAACTCAGGGTCTTCTGTTTGCTAGGCTAGCATTGCACCAACAGAGCTTTATCCACTAGCCCTAACTTCTTATGTTGCAAGTTGATGCTATATTTGATGGTATAAATTGATGGTACTTCAGCAAAGTTTCAAAGCAGGTATTTCTTAAGATATTTCTTCCTGCCTGCAAAGACCTCTATTTGAATGCTCAAATAAAAATAGGCCTGTATGAAAACAATTTTTATAAGCATTCACCTGAAATGTACAAAGATAACTTTAGACAGAATTTAGAGTAATAGAAGAAACTTATCTAATGAGCTCCAAAAGAACCAGTTTTCCAGGATGATTCTTGATGCTTTCTTTTACTTCTAACTTCATTGATCTGTGCCCAAATTCACAACTATCCTATGCTTCAATAGCATACTCCCTTTCAGTCCCTTTCACCAAACATAAGCTACAGTTCTAAATACCACCTAAGTCTCAACTATTAGAGCAGTCATTTCTGAGTCTCTCATTCCTTCTTTTATCAATTAGTATTCAAGAGTTAGTTACTCTGTACCAGATACAGAAATGACGAATCTCTGTGATGATGTACAAGTAAACGCCAAATCAGTTCAGGATCAGGTTTGTGTTGGTAGAGTACTTGATACTACATTGACAGGCAATGATAGAAACAGAGAAATAAAAATAATCCTATTCCTGCAAGACAAGTTTTGCTAATTTTAAATGCCTATATTCCCATATCCCTACATCTTGGATTCCTGGCTCAAAATTATTTTCATTACAATAAACATAGTTATTTTAGAACTAATCATTATTTCCATTCAATGTTCTCTAATGTTTTCAATTTCTTTTATGGATTAGAAAATTATTATGGTCATAGATACTAATATGAAGCATCAATTAGTATGACATCAAAACATCAATACAATGTGAATAGTGAATATACTATTATCAACTGAACTAAATCAAATTTAATACAATTTTTAATAATCCAAATTTAATTCAATATTTAAATCAGAATATATATTAGAAAATGATGTAATTCAGTTGTTATCTGTGGAATTTTAAATTTTTATAACTTGTTCTTTAAAGGGTGTGATAAACAATAATCAATTACAGTTATTTGATAATCTTAAATGCAAACGTTGCATAGCATAAGAAACTCCATAGAAGCAGCAGAGAATATTTATAACCTGAAGGTCTCTTGATCTCATTAATTTTCATAAGTAACAAGCAGACCTCATTATATTATAGAATAAATCACTTCACACTCCAATGGAGTGACCTGAAGAATGGACTTACAAGTAAAACAAGTAAACCTCTAAAGTATTTATCTTTGGTTCTGATACTTAGAGAAATCCGTCCATGTTATTCCCAGCCACACTGGAAAGGCACACTGCAGTTATTTCTAATCTCTCATTGTTTTCTTTACAGAAAATTTGTTTCTCCATACCATCTTTATTCCTCTCTGGAAACAAAAGTGTCTTGACCATGCATGACTGGAATGATTCCATAATAGAACATAATTTCTAGGGTCTAGACATCTCTTCCCTCAGCTTCTGATTCCTGTATAACCTCGGCCATTTTTTTTTTTAATGCTTTCTCTTGGTCAACAAGCTCTGAGCTTCTGGCTGACTCTGGTCCTGGGTCTTGCTTGGCATACTTGTTCCCTCTGTCCACTCTCACTCTCCTCTCCCCATTCCCCTCATGATCTGGTTCAGTCTACTGGCCATGATCAATCTGGACTTTAAGATGCCACTGGCTGTTCTTTCCATCATGTCTACAACAAACCTCTTCAACTAAACCTTGAGGCAGTCCTGTCCTCATTTTTCATTTAACTGCAAGTCAATTCTCATGGGCTAGTAATTCTTTCTTTACAGATTATTGTGGACTCATATCATTTCTTAATTTCCAATTATTTCTATTCTAGTTCGTGCAACAAGCACTGTATATATAATATGTACATACATGATATCCCATAATATATGTATACTGTGTGTCTGTGTATAATTCAATTGTCATGTCTTACACCACCTCCACTTCAAATTAGCTATCTTTTAGTATCTTTGTTGAATTTCCATTTTTTAGGGGAAATATTGGTCTACCATTCTTTCAGTGAAATTTTGGGAGCCAATTTGAGATTATAAAATCAAAAATTACCAGATGCATGAAAGATACATTGTTGTACCATAAGTTACACAAGACTTTACAGTCTCTCTGTTTATTTATTCTGAGATAAATCAACGATATAATTCTCCTCAAAATAGTTTGAAATAGTTCTCTACCAAATGAAGTTGCTGACAATTTAAGTAGTATTTTTGGTTTGAAGTCTTTATTTGTAAATGATTGGTAGAGAAATTAAAACATTAGGCGTGTTGTTAGAAATAGTTTTAAAATTGCAAATAGAACAAAGAAGCAACTACAGCAAGCAGCTGAGAGCAATCCAGAAAAAAATAAAGTGTGGAGGTTGGAGTATGGGTGGTGAGAATGAGTAATAAGCATGACGGATAAGAAAAATATTAGTTGACTCAAAAAGTTAGGTGATAGAATTTGGAGGCAAAACAATTGCTTTTAAACTGAGAACATGTTCAAGAAATTTTCTTAAAGATTTACTTTGAATGTAAATTATCTCCCTCCATGTGAAAGTCCAGATATAAAGAAGTATTAGAACTCAGGTCATCAGAGTTCATACTACTCGTCCTTCTGGTTTATTCTTCCAAACTGGCATCAAAGAAGTCTTTGGAAGATCCAAGTAAAAGAGTCCCTTTGAGTGTGTTCCTGGTTTGTTTATGATGTATCCTCAAGTCATTAAGATGATCATGGTTGAGTAGTAGAAAAGATGGCCAGTTCTATTTACAGTTGTAGGACACCATGTGTTTTATCTTACCTGGATTTTCATTTTAGTCTCAGGTCACTTGATACTACTTTGATTGCTTGTTAAAATGTGCTATGCCCCTGGAAACAGGTGGTAAAAGAGAAAGACTGTTAAATGCCCTCATGCCCATCCCTGCACACAAAATATGAGAGCCATTAGGTTGAGGATGGTATTGTGTGAGGGGTGGGAAGCATGTGAGGTGCATTCTTCAGGTCATTATCCTCATTTTTTACTTTCACATTAAGTTACTGAAAGGGTAAATGATCTGGAAACATGCTTGGTCAATGATCTAGTGAATAAATTGTGTGTAGTGTGTGTGTTTGTGTGTGTGTGTGTGTGTGTGTGTGTGTGTGTATTAAGGCAAGATGGAGAGAAAAAAATATGAATCAGCCCACCAATCACGCTGAATTCAACAATTAAAAAACCAGAGATTCAATTTCAAGGCGTGTACAGTTCTCACAAACTGACTTAAAGCATGAATCCACTCCTTAAGAACCAAGACAATGGCCTTTGAAGAATTCTTATGTCAGTTTCCTGAAAAATCTATGTAGATGCATTAATTTCCCACTCAGGAATGATACACCCACTCCTTCCTGTCTTAGGCCCTGTAGTGGAGTTTACTGAAAAACAAGGAAAGCTTAACACCAAGGTAAGTTTTCAGATGTAGCTAAACACAGCTCTGAGTACATTAGGGATTTTAGACAAATTACAACGGACAAAACAGCAGAGATGCGAATAGGACTTGCTTTTCATTTTTGTGAAATCTCTCATTGCCATTTTATTTCCCACATGCCCTTCAAAGGGAGAGCAAAGGCTGCAGTCAGCTTGAAAACTGACTTAATAAGGTGCTGGAAGGTGGGGATAGAAGGGTGGCTCCTGGGATCGTTCCGGGTTTGGAGAGTGTAAAGAATTTCCAGTTACTTTTCTTCTCCTTCCATAACATTGTTACCGATGACTGGGCAGAGGGCATATTATCGCTGAGTGGGGACCTATCTTTTCTCCAAAGGCCACAGGCTAGGAAGCCTAGGAATCCACATCAGATGTCTTCTAGGAAAAAAAAAAGAAGAAGAAGAAAAACTAAACAAAACGTTCAATACCTGCTCCCTACAAAAAAGAAAGCCACGTGACCCGGAGACAACCCCCATGGAGGGACCCCAGAGCAAGCATGGTAGGGCTGGCAGCAGAGAATTGTTATTCACAGAGGTCACCAGGCTAGCGGCAAGAAGGGCGGGAGTCCAGATGCCAGAAACCAGAGCCATTCCACTCCACAGACCCTCCGCCTCCCTTGCAAGGCGCCGCCTCTTGCAGCCTGGGGCGGGGCTGGGGCGGAGCCAGCCTGGCCGCGCCTGGGAGGAGCAGGCGCGGGCGCGGGCACAGGCAGATCGCTGCGTGAAGGTCCACTGTGCACTTGCCGTTGTTGCGGCTGCCAACGACTTCCTTTGGGCCAGCCTTCCCCGCTCTGCGAGTCCCGCCGGTTTCTCGGCGTGCGGAACAGAGTCCCGAGGGTCGAGTCCCCAGCGCCAGTGTACCAGCGCTTCTCTGGTCTGGAGTTCCCGCTTTGGGCTCTTTGGACCCTCCTGGCGTCCTCGACTGCATCGGGGAGGGCGGCAGCGGCGCCAGGGCATGGCTTCGGCGGGCAGCGGCATGGAAGAGGTGCGCGTGTCGGTGCTGACCCCGCTCAAGCTGGTCGGGCTCGTGTGCATCTTTCTGGCGCTGTGTCTGGACCTGGGAGCTGTACTGAGCCCTGCCTGGGTCACGGCGGACCACCAGTACTACCTGTCCCTATGGGAGTCCTGCCGGAAGCCCGCCAACCTGGACATCTGGCACTGCGAGTCCACGCTTGGCAGCGGTGAGGCCCCCGCGCCGCGCCCCTGCCGCCCAGGGCTCTTCTGCTGCCTCCACCTCTCTAGTCCACCCCTCCCCTTCCCTCCCCTCCCTTTCCGTACTCCCCTTTCCCTTCTCTCCCCTTCCCCTACACTAAGACTCTCGAGCCCCAGAAAGCCCCTGCATGTTCCCCTCATCAGAAGGAGTCCGGGTCGCCAAGACTCAGGAGACCTCCCACGCCCTCTCCTTTTTCCTTGCCGGTCTCTCCGGCTTTGGAGTAACACGTATGCTATTTTGGGCAATTGTTATCATTAAAGGCGAGAACCATGTGGCTGTGAAAAAAGATGCGACGCTTTCCACACCCCCGTTAAAAAAGAAACAGGCAAAACGCCCCAAATTCAAGATGTGTGGGTTCTCCCCTCTGTTCCCATCCTTTCCCAATCCTCTGTCTAAGAGCAATTTGCTAAGTTTTCCTCTAGGCCCACATTTCTCTCTGTTCTGCTTCACTTTATCTGGGTTTTCCCTAATGAATTTTCACTTTTTTTATCCCCCCCCCCCACTGCTTCCTTTAAATTTTGGGGAATGATACGGAAAGTCTGGAGAGACTGATGAATTTCGTTTCCTTTTTTGGTGATACCGTTGTTGCTTTTGAGTTTCCCTTCTTTCACTCCCACAGTAAGAAACTCCCCTCTCTTCCTGTCTCTTTCTCCATGAGCTAGTTAGTTCCAGTTGCCTGAAAAGTTGTGCTTTATTCAGCAAGTGGTGAAAATTTCACGAAAATGGGAAGAGAGAGTAGTCTGTAGACCTTGCTGCTACTAACTCGAAAGGAACTTTATGGCTTCATTCCCTTCATGACCCTCCCTCCAGTTTTGTTGTGACCACCCCTTACTAGCATCCCAATTACTCTTAGTAGGAATTTTCTAACTTCCAGTTTCTTACTGCAAACTATGCCATCTCGAATTATGATTCTTCAGCTGCTGGTGTGTGCAGAGATTAAGGAGGGTTTATAAAAGGAAGGCTCTGCTGATGCTTTTCTATGCTGGTGTGCGCGCGCACGCATGCGCGTGTGCTCGCGCGCGCGTTCACACACACACGCTGACCTGAGAAACTCATTAAATTTATTTTTGACAGTTTCATATCTTCTCTGAGATTATTTATAAAGCCTTACTGGAAACGTTTCAAGTTCTAGTGAAGTTGAAATAGCACAAAAGCCACAACCCCTCCCCCCGACTTTCTTTGTCTTTCGTTTTTTGTTATAAGAGAGATTAGTTCACTTGGTTAAATTCCTTCCAGAAATTTAATTTTGTGTTTACAAAGGCTTTTTCTTTGCCTTTACCTCAGAATTCTTATTGAAGGGTTTCTTTGTTGATTGATTCATAGTAAAGGGGCCTGGCTGGCAGCAGGAGGTCAACACTTAGGTCTTTTAATTCTTTCGGGATTAGTTGTTTACAACTAAAGATGAAATAAATAGGTAAAATGCCTTTCTTTGGTAACCAGGGGATGCAAATAAACTTTGGAAAAATATCTTTTCTTTTCCACCTTCAATAGAAATGGAAATTTATGTAGGAATGCCAGCTTCAGCAGGTCTCCTTAGCAACGTGAATCTTTTGCCCCCTTCTCTCTGTCTCCTGAAATAATAGCCCTCTGATTACACAAAGACTTTTCAGAAAGGTTGGAGAAACCAGCTTCAGCTCCCATTTGCTCTTCAGGCTGTTATCCTTTTCTCTTGGCCTGGAATATGGAGAAGTGGAGTGAAAGCAGCTCCAGTTTGTTTGCTAATCTTTCCTTAATTGCCTCCATACCCATTGATTTCAGCTACAAAGAAATCTGTTGCTGGACAAGAAAGAAAAGAAAGAGAGAGAGAGAGAGAGAGAGAGAGAGAGAGAGAGAGAGAGAGAGAGAGAGAGAGAGAGAGAAAGGAAGGAAAAAAGGAAAGAAAGAAAAGAGAGAAAAGAAAGAAAAGACTTAAGCTGGACAAAGAAATAAGGAGGCATAAGCTTAATGCAAATATGGTCTCCATAGCACTGTGAAAAGGGAAAATCAAAGGCAGGAACACTTTCTGATCCCCCTGCCCCGCCTGCCCCATCCTTTATTCTGTCTTCATGCCTTTCAATTTGGGTTTCTGAAATCCGCTTTAGCTTCATTTAGCTTTTAAAAAATAGTCTTGTGTCCCCTTAAAGATAACAAGATAGGTTACAAGCAGAGATGTTTTTGTTAGAAGTTATGTGGAACAAGTTCTTGACTGTGTTGTAGAAAAGTTGTGAAGGGAAGAGGCTGAAATACAGAAAATTGCTGTTCCCTCTCAGAAAATGTGCTTTTAAAGATGTTACATGGTCTTTAAACTTCTGTCTACCAGGGCTTTGAGACAAAGAGGGACGTTAGGATTGGCCCAGGAATGTAGTTCTTGCCTGTTCCAAAGCCAGGCTGCTTATTCAGTCTGTTTGCTGTGCCTAGTAGCAGAGAGATAGAAGGAAAATGTCAGAATATTTTAAGGGATCCACTTCATTCTTTCTGGAAATAGTTTGGGGGAAAACAACCAAGGATAGTTTTACTGAAAATCTTCCCCAGGATCTTCAGGACTTAATTCAAAGTCTTTGTCTTAATTTGAATTAAAACTGCCTTGACGAGGCAAAGTTTTATTTCAAGAAGGAAAATTTCAGGAATGTTGTTCTTCTGAGGACAGCATTTCCTACTTAGGTCCAGTTTCTACTGAAACTTTCCCCTAAGTTGTTATTCTAAAATCGCTTTCAATTTTGTTACCAAATATGCATTGTTTGTTGTTTCTAACCAGTTTTATGATTTTAAGCTAGAGCAGAGCCATGCCTCTTGTGTCCTGGTATATTGAAGGTTGCGTCAGCAGTTCTTGTATGAACCAGTAATCTGGTTGTCACTCAGCCAGAATGCTTTCCTTTGGAGCCTCAATTCGAGATGTGGGGGATAGTACTGGCATCATCTTTACTTGTAATTTTTCTAGGAGAACAAAGGAAAAAAACAGCGAATTAGTAGTCATTGGTAGTAGGGTTGGGGAACTTTGGAATATGCAGTAATCACAAGACTTCAGTCTATAGAATTCTTTTCCCAAGGAGTTTGTGGATAGTCTTTTAATAAATTTTCAGTGTTATTCAAAGTGCTCATAATGTTTTAACCACTGCTTCCTGTTTAGTTTGGTAATTCCGCGCCCCCCCCCGCCCGCCAAAATATAGTAGTTAGAGTTTCACAACCATAGCAATTGCAAGAGACTAAAGAACACGGGTTCCCTAAACTGCACATTACAAAACTTTCTAATTTTAGCATGATTTTATGCTTCTTTTTAAAGCAATTAATTTGTACATATTTCCTTTGAAGCAAATGGTTTTTTACTGTCTGATTTTTGACTCAGCAAAAAGAGAGGGCATATAGGTGGCCTAATAAACATTTTAACTGACAGTAATTTGGATCTGTAACAAGGGTATGTTCGTCTATTTTTTTATCAGCAAAATTCTTGATTAAATAGTACCCTTTTCAAGGAACATTATTAACATCATTGGTGCACCGCCCTAAGAATAGCTGCATTTGTAACATGAGTCATTGGTAGTTTTGAAATGGCAGGGCACTCTGTGCTAAAACAGGTGAATATTATTTTCAATTGACAGGTTCTTTTAAGACTGTGTACATATAGCCCTTGTTTTTTACTCTACTATAAAAATTTCTTTTAAAAGGATTTTATAAGAAAAGCTATCTTTGGTGTAGTTTAAGATAAATGGAACTGCCTGAGCACCTGCAGTTCTTAGAAAATCTAACAGTGACATGGATTCTGAGTTCCGATCCATGTCACCTGTTCATATTTTGAGACTACATCTTAATTTGGAAATGGAATTTTATCAGAACCTGGATGTCACAGTGGGATGTGGTCCAGAAAGGTTTAGGTGTCCCCAGAGAAAGCTTAACATGTTTACAGAGAGGTAGCTGTGTAGTCACTAGTAGTGTACTCTCTTCCAGCTTCTTCTAAAATAACACCACCAGGACAAATGCACTAATAGATGGAATGGTACCAGTACTAGTTAGCACCCACCCAACATTTTTTAACTAACAAACCAAAGAAAACCCAGGATGCATTAAACAAAGATCTGAATGATGACTTCTTCCTTTTAATGTCTTCTTGAATTTCAAATTCTCCCAAGGATATTTTAATTTGTGGTCAGATAAAATTCTTCTTTTCCTCATATTCATAGAGATATTAAAATCCCCAGGGATTTCCTTAGTGGAATCTTTTAGCAGCAAAGGGTTTTAATAGGAGTGTTAAAACTAGCATTTTCACAAAAGGCCGGCATTGTAAAGCAGAAAAAACACAACATAACTAATACTGAAGCAAAAGAGATTACCTCTTGACAATAAATACACTTTAGGATTTTATTACTGTTTATTCATAAGACAGTTTAGAGAGACCTAAAATACAGTCAGTATTTTATAATCTATTAATGAAAACGTTTGTAGATATTTCAAAGTATGTCTCCAAAATAAACTTTTGTATGAACTATGCTAAGTTATACCATAATCTTGCAGTAGGACAAAATACTATTACAAAGAATAAATGAAACTTTAGCTTCCTGCTGACCTGAACTTGTCCACTCACCAATTATGCAAGTACATAAAACATACTTAACCTTATGAGATGCATATAATGAAGATTAAATAATGAAACATTGTTTTCATTCATATTATATTTTTAGAAAAGCAAACTCAAAGTGAAATTTTTCATTGGAAAGAATCTTTTTAAGTAGTGAAAGGTCTTACATTTGATAAAGAAGTAATTGTTTTCATATCAGATTTAAATATGGTTATGAGTTACTTATCACTTAATAAAGGCCACTGTAGGTTATGATCAGAGAACTTTTACCTTAGTAACTAATATTTTTTAGGACTGTTAAAGGCCAGATACTTCTCTTGTTCCCGGTGTCACAATAATGAGTGTGCAATGTTGTTGAGGATACTATGGACTTTGATAAATTTACCAGGCTCTCAGTTTGTGATAGTGATGAACATTTGATCAATTTATTAATTACAGGAAACTAACAACACCAAAAATGTATGCTATGGAACACTGAAGGCCAGGAATACAGATAGTGAATAATGAACCAGATAACTGTGGTCGTAGCTGAGTATGACTTTCATGGTCAGAAACTGGAATATTGGGACTGTATGATCCTTTTCTAAATGCATTTACTCAAATGTTTAACACTTCAGTGGGAGTGATCAGAAGGCTTTTCTTGACTGAAACACTGTCCAGAGAACTTGTAGCTAGTTTTTTTTAGCACAGTGTCTCAAGATAACTAGAATAGTTACAACTGAGTAAGAATTTGATGAGAGCTATCTTCTCTGTGAACTAGCTAGGAAGTCTTACAGCTCTCATATTACATTCTATTGGTTACACAGAGTGACATGGCCAGCTCAGATTTAAGAGCAGAGTTGGATTCCACCTCTCAATGAAGCATCCCATCTGACACAGTCTAGCTGCACATCTATAAAAACCTTTATTGCCTCTGAAGAACAAATAGATCCACACAACGTAGCTTTTGTACTTGATTTTTCTAATCCATATGTAAATAATTCCTAGCTAGAATAAATACTGCCCTTAGCAAATACATGGCTTTAATGATTGGCCACTTATAAAAAATATAATTTATTCTTTGTGGGATGAAATGAGCATAAGAAGATATTTACAAATATGAGTGGGTAGATAGATAGGCACATAGAAAGTTCACATAACCAAAGTTGAAATTCATTAGAAATGGTTTAAATATTTCATGTCAAAGGCACTGACAGATAAATCTATCACTCTTTTCAAATTATTAGATCACTTGAAATTAGAGAAGAAGATTCTTTTGCTCTTAAATTTATATGGGAAGGGGGAAACTAGTAAATCAACAATTTTCTGTTCTATTTGAATATTTGGAACACAAATCCTCATTTATAAAATACATGCATATACAAGAATGAAGGATATATGCAGTTTCTCAATGAACCAGGAAAAACTTTTAGGTTTTTTCTCTCTTTTTATTTTTGTATTAACTGTTGTAAAGTTTAAGGTAATAATTTAAGGAGTTGTTTGAGTATATTGCCACAAACTTTGCTTTGCTTTGTTTAAAGTGTTTCTTTTGTTAGTAAAAATGATGTAGGAAAAAATAGAAGATGAAATCTCCTAAATTCCATATTATTTGTATCAGAACAGGCACTGAACCTAAAATTCAAATTTTAACAAGAGAATTTTTAATGTTATGTTTAAGACTTCTAAACCAATATCCACCAAAGTATTGCAGTAGTCTATTATGAATGAAACTTGGAGTCTATTCCTAATGCTACCATGTTGCAGAGAGATAGAAGTGACTTCCATTTTATTAACCTTTTCAGGAAGCCCCAGCTGCTTTATTTCCTTGACAGTGATTCACTAGCAAGAAGTAGATTTGATCTTGATCTAAATTTATACAGTAAGTCTGTGTGCTCGGTTCTGTGCTAGGTAGGGAGAATAAAGGAAGGGAAGAAATAAGTGATATGATTTAAGTCAACGGAATAAGATTACAGCATGCTGAAAATGAAGCAGTAGTTCTCTTTCTCTAGAGGAGTGAAAGAAGGAAAGAGCTTTCTGAGGGATTAGCACACCTGTGTTATTCTCTAATATTACTAGGACATTATTTAATGTGGGTGACTATTTGAAGATCTTCCTTCTACTCTTTCAGTTTTATTAGATAGAAGGCCACCCATTTCTACTCCTGCTTGTGGGTTTTGAGCTTTCTACTTTTCTCAAATAAACGCAGGTATTTTAATTGCAGTTTTGGCTATTTAATTTTTTATTTTTTTTAAGAACAGAAAAGTAACAGTCTTCAGTAAATCAAACCCAACACATCTTTGTACAAATACCCACTAGTAGTTATTATTGAGAAGTAACAATGCTTGATAGCTACTGGCATTATCAAAAGCAAGGGAAAGTTTCCTCATATAGCACAAGAAGACGTAGCAGTCATTTGATATGATGTTGGCTTTCTGTGTAAGTGCTAAAACAAACTTTAATACCAAGAATCTTTGCTAAGCACTGTATATAACAGTTGTATTTGAGAGGAAACACCATATGTTACAGTACTTAGATTTTAAATTACATTTCCACTGAGTTTTCTAATACACAACTATGTGAAAGAGCCAAGAGATTCCTTTTTTAAAAGGGGGGGCGGTAATTTTTCTAAAACTAGCAAAAAATGCCTAGGATTTGAATAAAATTGTTGTGATTGAACATTAGTAATTCATGTGCCACTGAGTTTTTTCCTCTTAATATATCACCTTGGTATTATTAATTCCTAATGATAGTAAGGAATTTACAATAATGAGTTAGCTTTCTAAGTTATCAACATGATTAAATAAAATTAGTCAGAACTAGTTTCTGTTTGATAAGATTGAGTGAATGTGCTCATATTATTTAGGTAGATCATGGAGAATCTGGGGAAAATTTATGGGACGTGAGGTAAAAATCACTTTTTTAGGTGATATAAGTTACTTTCATGTAATTTAAGAGTTTCATTTTAATTTCTTCTTGGGGGGATAAAAGATGAAAATACAAGTGACTGCCAGACAAATTTGATTGTGATCATACAAGTTTGTAAAAATCTATATTTTAATTTCTAATGAGAATTATAGGAAAGGAAGACTAATCCATTAGTACATTAATACATTATTTTAATATAAAACATATCATATATTTAGAGGAATATTTTAATACAAAACGTATCATACATTCAGAGAAATACTACTCACCCAAATAATAAAACTTGAATTTTAAAATAAAAACACATTTTTATTGCTTTTTATGGTGCCTAATTTTGTGAAAGAAGTAACAATTTTGGGTTCAAAGATTTGTGCATAGTAGAACAAGTCTCAGCAAAGGTTTGGAGACAAGTTGAGAAGGAATGCTTCAGACACTGCTGTTTTTAATGCCCTGACTTTGACTCAAAGTAGACAATGTATCCTCATTAAGATTTTCCTTTCCTGGCAATCATTAATGAATTTCCCTAGGAGAAAACAGTTGTCCAGCTAGGCAATTGTAACATAGGCTATAGAATTTTCATTATGTACTGGCAACTTTCGGCCAGTATCACATATTACATTGTTAAAAATATGTCAGCACAATTCTATACAATACTAACATATTTATAGAGAATGGAAGCTGATGCTGGTGAGTAAAAATACCTTGAAAGAGGACTCAAATTTAGTTCCTGACCTGTATGTTAGTATTGAAGTTAGTGCTATATATAATACAGGGGCTTCCTGATTTTTATCCTGTTACTGTGGAAAGAAATACTTTGTGCATGTACATTTTTATTTGTTTACTTTTACTTTTGTTTCTATTAGGAAAAGTACATAGTCATCTTAGGCTGTGCCTTCCCTAAGTTCAGCTCCAAAGCTCTAGTACATTCCTTTGTCACTTTTGTTCATATGCCATAGGCCATTGATGTTCAACAGGACTGGTTTTTATGTTCGCTGTTCTACTACAGTATCACATCATCATTTATAGAATGTTTAAAAAAATAATAATAATCTCAGATATTTGTACTGCATCTGACTCAGTACCACAGGGCAATTAAACCAAAGAGTGAAGATTAATATAGAGATTAACTGAGAGTGAAAGCATAAAACACATGCCTTTTTTAAAAAAAAAATAAAATGCCCCAAAATTACAAATGTTATATTTTAATTTGCCTTACACACATTGAATGTGGGGGGTAGCACATTTTTGTGACATATAAACTTTAACTAAAACACCACTAATGTAGCAATAAATATTTTAATCACTTTTTAGTATATTACTCAGAAATTGCTCAGTTTTTTTAATACATTTGTGATAAATCCAATTTTTAGACTGATTGAAAAATGAATGTTATAAACACAAGTCTGGTAATTTAATGAGCTAAGTGTATATAAATCTTAATTACTTTTTGAAAAAAAAATCTCCATTTCATAGTGTTGTTTAGTAAGAGAAAAGGGAAATGTTAACTATTTGTCCATGACTTAAAGATCACGTATTAGCCACGCTGCCCTAAGTCTTAAATCATGGATTCTATGTAGAGACACTGAGCAGAAGCCCTGTTCTTAGCTTCAAAGGCCCTGAAAAGCATACTGAACGTCCTGGATTATATTTCTTATTCCTAAGCACTGTTTTAGTCCGTAAATTGAGTATTAACTGGGCAGTAATGTAAAGTTTAGGTTCTAGACAACCAACCTGAATGAATCCTTCCACATGGATATACTGAAACTAAATTCAAACTTGGCATTTGCTTCTAGGAATATAGCCTTGGTATTCAATTTCAAACCCTAGCTTGTAGCTAGGACAGTAAAAGTCATGGATTTTTTCTAGTCTCTCTTGTAAAATAGAACAGTTTTTCTGCTGAGGAATAACTCTGGTTGCCTATCAAGAGGAAGAACGGTGGCAATATCACAGAAAAACGATGTTCACTCTCCTTGTTGACTTTGAGTATAGAGAGATATTTTTCATTAGCCATAAAGCCAGCATTAAAAATAAATACAGGACATTTAGTAGAAAACCCATACCTGCTTCTCTTCATCAGCTTTTAATGTATTTTCTGCCTTGTAAGATATTCCTTTCTTAATTTCTAGTTCCTTTTAATAACTTATTTTCCCATTTCTACTACTGCATTTTTTAATTTGTATATGAAAGAGAATATCAGTGTTTGAGAAAATGCAACTTTATGTGAAATTAGGATTTGCTTTGTTTTTCTTTGCAATTATCACTTGAAATTCCACATTTATCCCATTGACTTTGTTATGTGATTTCATTTGTTTGATTAGCCTTTGCATAGAAAAAAATTGATTAATATTTGACAATGGGATAGAACATTGTCTAGGACAGGGTGAACACCAGCCTATCCCCTCCTTTTTTAGCTTTAATATTTTTAATTGTGTGTGTGTGTGCGCACAGACATTTTTGCAGTCAGTATTCTTATAGTATTCTTATGGAGTCAGTTGTCCTTTTCCACCAGATGTGTTCCAGGCATTGAACTCAGATCCTCAGGCCTGGTAGTATGTGCCTTTACTTACTGAGCTATATGATTATCCCACCAAAATCATTTTTGTTAATTATTATCAGCATTTGTTCATTTACTTACTGTCTGTGGCTCTGTCCATACTATGTCATGGTTAAACTGGTACAAATATGACACTATGAACTGCTCTTGTTTTCAGAAAATTTGCTGAGTTTTTTTCTCAGTCTGTCTTTATAAAATGCAAGTAAATGTATGACGTGGTTATATGAGGATATTAAAGGTAGGCAATATTGGCTAAGATTATTAATTGTCTTGTTTTAGGTTGAAAGTAAAAATAGTGAAAACTATTGTTTTATGCTTATTTGGTTGCATGGAAGAGCTTATCAGGAAAATCAATCTAATCTAACTTTGTACTGATATTTTTATGGAGGTGGCTAATTAGTTGTGCCTTTATTAAAAGAAAACAAATACTTCTTTTAAAATAATTATTTTATAAACATAGTATTTCAACTAAAATTATTTAAATGAAACTGCCTAAATGCTAGATATTTCACTGATTTGTAAATGCATAGATGAATTTTACTCTTTTCCTTTTTCTTATTAATTGTTTTGGTGTAGTTATACTGATATTTTTTTAATTAAAAATTTCAAGTTAATGTTTCCAGTGTCAAATAATATACTATGCATAAACTCTTTCGAAGTACTCTAGAGGTTTCCAAGTACAAGCATTATTTTGTTTTTTTAATTCAAAGTTACATGCTGTTAGGGAATAAAAATGCCATAATATGGCTATCCTTTTAACTTCTAGTTGAAAGCCAGATAACACTTTTTGTTTGAAGTTATATGACTTTGTTACAAATAGATGCATTAAAAACGCTCTCTACTTTCTTGTGATGTTTCTTTCATGTTTATATTTTAAGATGTTGTGGATCTGTTTAATGTATTTGTTTTCTGATTGCTGTGGAGTTTCTAGTTGAAAGCCAGTGAAACATCCAGAAATTATTTGTAGGCAAGGATGTGGAAAAGGGTGTTCAAGTATAAATACAAAAAGGAACATCTTAAGGTTTCTCTACTAACCCTTTATCTTCAGCACAAGAAGCTTTTTAGAAGGATAATTTCAGAGGAAATCATCAAACTATCATAGATTATGGACTTTGAGTAGATTGCATTGCAGTTTAAAAATAGAATAAAATTTCTTTGTATTTCCTGTGCATACAGTAAACTGAGGAGCAGAATAATCCTGGAAATTTCCTTCAAATTACCACCACTGTAATATGCTAATCCTGTAGTATCCCATATGTGATGCTTCCTGATCTATGTGTAGTTTATAATAAATTCCTCTTCTTTTTTTCTTGACTGGAAAATGAAACATCTTTCTCTCATGCCATTGCTACATCCTGACAAGAAATGATAAATTATCATCAATGAGGTTTAGATTTTACTGAATCCGAGGTGTGCCATGTGATCATTATAGTTTTACTTGTTCTTGATTGAAGAAAGGGGCTGAACAATCATTTAGAGTCTAGTCTAACTCTCTGACATTCCTTACTTTAGAAACCATTTTGGTGATGATTTCTGAAGCAGACAGAAATACATGAAATGAAATAAATAATCCAACAACAAAACTTCCTGATATAAATTAACTAAAGGATAGTTTTAGTCGTGAGGGAAGGCAAACAAAAATTTGGAATTTTTATGAGGCTAAGGAAGGTTTTCTAAGATGCAAAGGAATTTAAAAATTGTGTTGTATTATCACATATAATAATGAAATGAACTTCACAGACTTAAAAGAAAGACACAAAATAGTTCATATCATGAACAGACCATACCAAATTGGTTATGGTGCTTGATCTCATCAATAGCCCAAGTAGTAGGATAGTTATTGACTGGGAAAGGCATAAGGGGTAGTTACTTGCTGATGAAAATATCTAAAATGTATATCTGAGTGATGGTTATATATTAGCCTTATTTTTCCATAGTTAAGATTTGTGAACTTTATAGTTCAATAAAAATGTAAATTTTAATACTGAAAATAAGGTCATAGAGAGGGATGCTCCATTTAACATTAGTAGAGCGCCTGTAAGAAGTGTGGCAAACCTCTGCCCTAAAAACTCTGCTGAGCTTAGCAGTGGGACCATTTCTAAATAAGAACATTAATATTAATTTTTGTTGCAAAACATTTCAAACCCCAAAGATGCTTAGCATGCAGTAAAATCACTTCCATTGAGCTGCATCAAAGTGAAGGGTACTGAACAGAGTTCTTTTGATTCTCTGCAGCTTTATTGCAATGCTTTTGTTTTTACTTTCCAGATTGGCAGATTGCTACTCTGGCTTTACTCCTGGGCGGTGCTGCCATCATTCTCATTGCATTCCTGGTGGGTTTGATTTCTATCTGCGTGGGATCTCGAAGGCGCTTCTACAGACCTGTTGCTGTCATGCTTTTTGCAGCAGGTAAATAAATTCATTATATTCAAACCAGCATTAAAGATTCATGAACCTTTCTACCATTCTCCCTTCTCATGCATCAGTATGTGTTTGCTACTTACAAAAAAAATGAGAGGCATTTGTTATATTTTAAGGCAAATTGGCTGAAGGATTATCATATTATCAGTTTTCAGCATGTTAAGCATTTCACAGAACAGTGGCAACTTTTAAACGTCTTGCTAAAGTGTGAATAAATAAAACGTCTTAGGCTGGATATATAGCTCAGTAGTAGAATGCTTGCTTAGCATGACTTTAAGCTCTAGGACCTAGAGTTTAGGTTCGATTCACACCACTGCAAAAATAAAAACCCCAAATCCAAAAAACCTTATCCACAGGGCTGCCAGGCTATTGCCTTAGAAATTGTAGAAGATGTATTTATCAAGTCTGCCTTTTTTGTCTTTTGTTTTTATTTTAAGCATCTATTCTCCCCCTACCCTGACCTCTAGACTCCTTTGTTATCTTAGGACAGTGGCATTATATTAAAATAGTCTCATATGAAACAAGGAAAGGGAATTTTTCAAAAAGTGTATTCTTAAAAGCTTATGTGTTTTGAAAAGTATGGAAAAAATCATATCAGTTAATGTGAACCATCAAAGAAGTTAATTATATGAGGGCAGTGGATGTCTCTTAATTTGACAGCTATTATTCTGTGAAGTGCATTTTAAATCGAAATATCAAACATGGTAAACAAAAGACCAACAGCTGTGTTTAAAAAAATGTGTTGTGGATGGGCTTTGTGGACTGTTACAAGCCCAGTTCATTATATGATGTGAGTTTTGATTTTCAGTTATAAGAATATCATTGAATATATTATTCATTTTGACTCTTAACCGAAATATTCTTGTGGTATATTCAATTTTCCATGTCAGTCATATCTGATTTGAAGTCTAAAAAATAAGCCCCTGTGACTGTCAATAATGAAGATACTGACAGAACCATCTACGCTGTTAGATGGAGTTTTAAAAGCTGTTTAAAATTGGAATAGATCAAATTTCTCAGGATTTTAGGGGTAGTGTGAGCTAAAACTACAAAACCCAAAGTGTTCTACTGCCCCCTGCTGCTTGTGTTCATTTTGTAACAAGATTGATCAGAATGTAGGCACAAAGTCCAAGCCAGGCAGTGGTGGTACATGCCTTTAATCCCAGCACTCAGGAGGCATAGGTAGGCAGATACCTGAGTTTGAAGCCATTCTGGTCTGTAGATGACCGGCATACCTGGGACTAGAAAACAATGAATCTTAAACAAGTGGTTCATTCATTCATAATTTTCTCGTGTAACCGTTTAGCTATTTCTGGGATGTCTGTTAGGGACTAAACATTGTATTAAAGATGGGTATAATACTAGTCAAAGTATCTCCACAAAACTTTTTAGCAGACTACAAAGCATTACTATAGAATATATTTGGAAATGTTTATAATATCACAATATTATTATGTTATTGCTGCCATGTATAACGATAGCCTAAATTTGGAATACTACAGTACCAGTGAAAAAACAACCTTGATATACATATTTTCTAACTTATTTCTTGGTCCATTGTTTTATCATTGGGTCTTTCTCTGTTTTAGAATAAAAAAAAATGTAGATGCTTTAATCCAAGTGTGAGTGTGTTTGTATTTGAAGCTAAGATTTAAGGACATAACAATGAATTCTTAACAATGAATTAAGGACATAACAGTAGAATTCTTTTTGATAAGTTGTACCCCATGATATAAGAGGTTTTAAAACTAGAATTCTTACAAGCAACTTTGAGAATAGTAGACATTTCTTATTATAGGATGGCATAGAGATATTCTAGTTTTTTTTTTTTAATATGCCGCATTGCTGGGAACACCAATTTACTATTCCATTTAGCCTTTGATTCACTGCATGTTGGCAAGTGAAAACTATAAAGAAGTCCTTTGCTGGCACCAGCCAGATGTTTGATGAAAACAACTCAAAGTTTCCTTTTTCTGCTTAAAAACATATTTTTCCAAGTATAAATACATTGGTGAAAATAAGTACTGATTATAAAAAAAATGGGAATAAGTTTGGCCAGAATAAAGTTTTTAATTTGGCTTTAACTATCACATAGTAGTGAATGATTAAAAAAAAATGAAAGAAAAGCCCTATAGCAAGATACATATAGTTTTACTCCATGCACTGGGGCCTAGAGTGAACATTATACTCATTGCTATAATTTAAAATGTACATGTCCTCAGATTTAATTATGCTCTTTTTCTTTTAGCATTGATTATGGAAACTTTTTTTGAAATAACCATTAGTTTAATGTTGACTTTTCATACAAACAAGGCTAAACATATTGTTTATTTGTAAAATACCACAGAAATGAATTATTTCATTGCATTCGGTTGATTTTTGGAAAGAATGTTCATTGCCCATAGTAATCAATTATTAACCTGGATTTAATATTGAAAAACTTAGAAAAATCTATATAATTAAAACCAAATGTATTGAAGCAGATGGCTTCCCTCAGTTGTAGTTTATTTCATTGACTTTATAAATGCAAATCTTTATCTGATAGCATTTCCTTTTTGTTTGTATTGGCATTTATGAAATAGTAATAATTTCTCTTAACAAAATGGTTTCCTCTCCAAATATCAACAAGCCTTTTGTTACCAAGTAATGTCAGTGTCTGTTCATACAGAGAATGAGTTCTCTGAAAAGAAACTTCTTTTTTTCTTTTGCTAAGGTGGGCAGTACTTGTATTCAAAACACATATACCACATTAAACTTAAAATTCTATTCTATTCCTGGAACTCATAAATACTCAGGAAATAGTCTTTAAATGACTGGCAAAAGATACCCAATTTTCCAACGACTGTATTGGAGAGCCAGGGTTTCACTTGAGACTATCATTCTGAATTAAAAGACTAAGATTTCCAACTCATCTTACTGGTTAGCTATTACATCCAAAATAGGAGACCAGAATAAGTCCTGATTTTGAATTTATTTATCACCTGTATTACAGGTGGTTCTATCCTGTGAATGAAGTTTCAGGAATAATACTTAAGGGAAGTCAGATGTTTGAAATGTCATGAAGACCACAAACTACTTGTACTACATGACATACCTGAATTTTTTATTTGACAAACACCTGTTTAAAGCTGGAAGCCAGATACTATGTTTCATGTCTGTAATCCCAGTACTTTGGAGGCAAAGGTATGTGGATCAGAAGTTCAAGAGTATTCTCTTCTGAGGAGAGAGCATCGATACATCTTCAAGACAGATTTGGCCTCCATAGAATCCTAGACCAACTAATGCATGCTAAGTAAAGAGACCTTATCTCAAATCTAAGCAACAAGATAAAACAAAAGTAAAATACACAAAGAAATTAGTAGCTTTAAGTTCCTCTTGTATATGCCACGAAGTTTCATATTGGTAATTTTTAAAAGAAGTAAATTCCAGATATTCTGCAAATTCTGAAATGTCTCACTTTTCAAGTACAGTATCTGATGAAGGGCACAGAATATCACAATGTCCCATATATTTATATTATAGTCCATTGATTGGTAGTATGGTATAGCTTGATGTCATTATCTTATGCTGCAAACTTTGTCTCTGCCTTTCAGAAATTTTTGTGAAGCAAAGAGTTATTTTTTTTCACTATGTTGTAATAAATGGAGAAAACCTTTATTTGCCATTGTAGGTTTATATTTTTTCACAAATTTCTATTGTATTCAATTTTCTCTGTGGTTTCAGAAATAACAGCACAATTTAGAAGGATAAATCATTTTAGGGTAATTTTTCTTCTTGCTACAACACAAAAGAAGTCTAAGCAAGCTTGCTCAAGAGAGCTTGCCAATAGACTCTTAATGGAGTCGTATACCCACTTGCCCTCTAACAGGAAATTATGTCATTACATTATACCCTGGAGGTTTAGATTTTGATGAATGAAACACATTGAAATGAACCTTTAATGCATCCTCGATTAACACCTTATTCTAGGGACTGGCTGATTGTTTTTTTTTTTAATTAATTCAAGTTGGTTATTATTTCTCTACTCAAACTTCATTAGCAGCTGTCTGTCACTTCAAAGGCAATCCAAAACAATAACTGTGGTCTTCAGGTTGAGACTTAACGAGGAACTGATGCATGACGGTTTTGTATTGGATTTTGTTTGGTTTATTTTGCTTGTTTTTTTACCCTCCTTGCTGTCTGAACCAAGACCACAGCATTGGCATCTTCCTTATTCTATAGGCACATTTCTCATCAGAAATTTAACACTGCCTGTTCCTTGGACATTTTTCTTCCTGCTATATTGACCTTTACCTCCATTCAGGGTTCACATCTATGCTCCTATCACCTTCCCAGAAGAATGTGATTCCTTTGTGAATCTAAAAAATTTGTGAATCTAAAAATGAGCTACCATGTCTCTCTTTTTTTTTTTTGGACCTTCTTGGATCTTCGTAATACTTTCTATAATATTCAAGGTATATCGATTGGTTTATTGATGACTTGGTGTTTTTTGTGGCAAAATGTTGCTGTCTAGTCCAGTCTGGACACTAGCAAATGATACTCCTGTCTCAGTCTCCCCAGTGCTGGCTGCAATCATACTCATGCTACCTTTTTAGATGGTGTGCATTTACTGATGGACTACCTATACATAATAACAGCAGCTTTGTTTCTGTTGTTATCAAAAATGCCTTAAACTGTATAACTCAGATACATTTAAATATTTATTGAATGGATTAATTTATCAGATTAATTGATTAATTTTTGTAATTTATTTTTCTATATTTAGAAATATACATATTCTGTATATTTCAGTCATGATTTAGTGTTGAGAGTATAGAAATCTAAGAGGATAAACCTTTAAAAAGGGGAGAAAACCTTGCTAATAAGTAACTAATATTTGCTTTTGTGCATGGGTGGCAGTCATTCATTTATTAGTTTTATGACATTTACAACAAGAGATTTCCTTTTCTTTCTCTAATGCACAGAGCCAACGATTTTTTTAAATTACTATTGTACCTTGGTTAGAAATAGATGAAGTAAGGTTATAAAATTCTGCTATTTTTAGAGGTTTAACTATGATCTAAAACTTTAAACCAGGAAGAAAGTGTAGTTTCTGTCTTCAGTGTCAAGAGAATCTCCTGTTCATCTAATCTCAATAGTAAGGTGGAAGAATAGCAAGCAGATGCTAGCCCAGATTAGCATTAAGCTACAAGGCTAACACGTTTGCAATTCTATATGAATTCAGATAGTCTTTTCTATCCTGGTTATTATTAAAGAAATTTAGCATTTTGAGGAACCATATGATTCTTCATCAGGTTTATGCCAAAACTAGACGATCGCCATGTAGACTTGCAAGGAGAGTTGATCATGTTGGTAATGTGACCTTTATGGATGCTGAGAATCAGTGAAGATAGATTTCGAAGTCTGAAATCCTTTTGTTCTTTTTAAGTTTAAGAAAATACCAAACCTAGCCAGGCAGTGGTGGCACATGTCTTTAATCCCAGCACTCTGGTGACAGAGGCAGACAAATCTCTGTGAGTTTGAGGCCAGCCCACTCTACAAGAACTAGTTCCATGACAGTCTCCAAAGCTTCAGCAAAACTCTGTCTTGAAAAAAAAATCAAAACTATATGCATATATATATGCATATAACAACACAAACAAAGTTTGTTGTGTTTAACTGTTTATATTTTTGTTACTAAAATTCTGGAATTTAGAGTATTTTTAATAGAACCTAAAGAGTAATCACTTCTAACAAAAATTTTGTTTCATATGCCAGGGCTATCTTTAATTTTTTTTTCAAATGTCCAGAAAAAAAATACACTGAGCATTAAGATATTGTGCTTTTTTGCAACTATAGCTCTGCCATTATGATGTGGTCAGTGTATAACTGAATGAACATGACTGTTTGAGTTATTTTTAAACCTCTTTTATGTATATCTCCACCTAGATTTTTAAGGAAAAGTCACCTTTCTTGAGTGTTAGAGCAGCCAAGATAGGCGAATATGGCAAATTTAGCCCCATACATTCTAATTAAATTAATTTAAATTAAATAGAAATTGTGTAGTATTTGATCCAAAGGGAAGTTTTAAATTTTAAATGGGTGACTTCATCTCCTGTGTAATTCAGTGTAGTGACATTCATATAATAATACCCATAGGATATATGCCACTTTAATTTTAGGTAGTTAAAATAAACCTCCCCCTTCCTTCCCTTCCTGTTTAATTGTTTTGTTTTATTTTAATAAACATGACTCATCACAATTCCCCTTCATTCCTGAGTTAGAACCAAGAGCTATCTAAAAACTAATATCTAACTTTTGTTTCTCTTATAGTAGTGTTCTTGGCCTAGCTTTTTCTGGATCATTATTCCTCTTTCTTTCACTGACTTTTTTTTTTTAATCCAATGGGAAATATATATGAAAATATGTGTAAGATCTAGTATAAAGGGTATAATTAGTTACAGCTTCCTGACAAAGATGACTTTTCAGTCTCTTTTAAAGATGAGAAGTGTAGACTGGGTGAGACGGAAAGGTTGAAAATAGTTTCTAATTAGATAAATAGAAGCAAAAACATCACAATGATTCTTCCTGGAACATTGGGATGAATCAGATGGTTATGAACAAAGTGCAGTTAAAATTTCTGTTGCCACGAATAATCATTAAAAAATGTTGATTACTAAAAAATGTTGAATAATTCAGTTCCTTAACTATAAAAAATACTGAGGGTTTAGGTCTGCATTGATGTCACTGTTGTTAGCTCTTTATGGATTTTATATGAAGCAGTTTAGTATAAATAGTGATGTTAACTGTCCTTAGTGATAATTGTACATGTGCTTGCAAAGCAAGTATCAGTATTTTGTATATTCATGAATTAGTATGTTTTACTAATTTCATTAATTACTAAAAATAATTCACCAGTTATTAACAGGACAATTATTACAATATTGTCAGAGTGGCTAAGCAAGAAAATTAAGTAAATAAATAAATTAATATAAAAGAATAAAAGAAAATGTTGATATTTTAAAAGATGACATTTACAATTATTAATGTTTTAATTTTTGGTATTTATACTTATTTTTTAAAAAATTAGCTCATGAATTTATATTTATATATCCATGCTGCTTTATTTGCTTTAAATAACGTCTCAATTCTGTTTGATTTTTCTTTTTTCAGTTGTTCTGCAGGTCTGCAGCCTGGTTCTTTACCCAATCAAGTTCATTGAAACTGTGAGCTTGAAGATTTACCACGAGTTCAACTGGGGCTATGGCCTGGCCTGGGGTGCAACTATATTTTCATTTGGGGGTGCCATCCTTTATTGCCTGAACCCTAAAAACTATGAAGACTACTACTAAAACCAAGTCTCAGCACACACACACACACACACACACACACACACACACACCACAAAGAGAGAAACTGACCAACAAAAACAATTTATGTCATCATCTTTTTTAGCACTATTTTCTAAAACATCTTGGAGCATTAAGCAGTTTGCACAGTTGATTTAATATCCTTTGCCTTTTGGCTGTCAACATCATAACCAGCTTTTATATCCATTTTAGAGAACTGCACAAATTAAGAGAGCTGATTAGATGTAGGCACATGCTGCAAACTACCAATATGCTCATGCCATTTTTCTTGACAAGTGAAGGGTTTGTATGACAGTAGCCATTGTGACAAGTTAATTGGAATGAAAATTGCCATAGTCTCTTATTGCCTGCAGGGGAGCATCTGGCATAAGCAACACTTAAAAGTTGCTTTGTTCTGACAAATAGTCTTCTGTTGGAGCCCCTATCACCTGTTTATAACACACAGTGACTACATTGGTTATTGGTTACTTGCTTGAATGACATTTTAACAACAAAACTGTGTTTTGAGCATCATATGATAGTCATAGATATAACTAGTTAATTCTGTGTTTAAGGATGTTCTTCTTAATGGCAAGTTATAGTTGCACAATAAGGAAGTCAAGATTTGGAGACATGCAGTTTTAATCATGCAGACAGGAAATTGTGCCTCAGCCTCCTCTAAAATGAGGCAAAATGAGAGTATTGCTTTCCTCTGGGGCAATCAGAAAGAAATGTACATGAGTTGTTTTTGTACCCTTTAAATTACTTACCAAAATTTGCAGCAAACAACTGTGCATATGTAACAAGCTTATTTTTCTAGACTGTGAGCCATTAGTATAAATGGTAATAAGCTGTTCATTATTCCTCCACATACATACCTATCATGCATAAAATCAGTACTTGCTCTAGTGAAGTCATTTGAACACTAACTTTGTGTGCATTAAGAAGCTTAGATCAACATTCAAAAGTTCATATACCTTAAAGCTTTGCTCTATGTTCTCTACTGAATCACTGGAAAGTGTTAATATAATTGCCTAAGAAGAAAAAATGAAATGCTGTTAATCTGAAATTTAATGATTCTTTCATAAGCACTGCAGTTCAAAAGAAAGTAGAAATTAGGATGATCACTTTGTGTAAAATTCATTAAAGTACAAGGCTGCTATTTTTGCAAGTATTTTAAATGTCTTCATTTTAAAAGAAAGCAATAGTGATAGAGTTATATAAATGTCTAAGTGTCTCAGTAGGCGAGTTGAATTTATTTGGTTGTCACCTGGTCCTCTGAAGTTAACTTATGAGCTAACTGATTTGTGCACACAAGTATGATGAATTTATGTTAGAGAAATCATTCACTGACTGTTCTAAGGGAAGAAAATATCAACAATAGGGGAAAAGTTTGCAATTCTTCTCTTACTGCAAACTTTGTTCATTTTGTTTATTATACAAATCTGGATAGCTTAAGTATAAACCTATTTTTATATAAAATATACAATTCTGATATTAAAGTTATAAATAATTATTTTTGTTAATGAAGACACTAAAATAAGTATGCTCTCATGTGACCCTCTTGAAGAAAGAAACATTGGGGAAAAATTTTAAAATGTACCTATTTGCTAAAATATAATTCAGTCAGAGCAGGACCATGTCAATAGTATTTAATAATTTGTTTTACCTCACAGAGCAGACTTCTGCTTTCAGCTTAAGAATGGTTGCCAAAAACAATAGCCTTTCCCTGCCCCCAAAGGATTTTACCGAAATGCCAAAACCAATTGTGAATTTTTTTTTTTGGAATCACAAAGTAAAATTGAATACATTACTCATTCTTGTTTTAGTAGTGACAAACAAAAGTTATTAAATTTATCTTACAGGTAAAACTTAATCAAAGTATATAATTTTATCAAGAATTGTAAGGAACTGAATGGAAAATCGCCAGAAGAGTATTAGTATTATAGAATATTTTGAAATAGTTTTCTTAAAACATAAAATCTGGTGTGGTCTCTCTCTTATAAAGTTCTTTGCATATTGTCAGAACAGAATGAGGAATGTGATAGGGATTTCAGTTACTACTCACAGTATCTTGTGAGATGATCTCCTTATTCTTGAATTATGGAAGAGCAGTACTGTGGTCCTGGCATCAGTGAGGCTTGTTGGAGGGTACAGTGTGCAGCTGGACCAGAATCATATCTAGAGTGTCATTCTCTGTCCACATGACAAGCCAAAAGGTGACAGACTATGTTACAGGTTGAAGCACACATATTTGTAGTCTATTGAGAAGTAGATTCCTTCTGTAATTTTAATGAGCCCTATATCATATTTTTACCACCACTAATATTTGGAACTTTTACATTGCTAACAAAACTTAGTGAAAAATTGTTGTTCCTCATCCAAAACAGTATTGTCTATCAGAATAAATACAAGTGTCTATTTAAGCTATACTAGCATCATGTCTTTGTAGCTTTAGGTTTGTTTGGTATTTTCTTAAGCAGAATTGTTAATCATGAACCAATGGTTTATCTTAGAGAGATAATATACACAGAGAGATATCATAAAAGTACTCAGCAGGGCTAGTTATTCAGATTTCTTGCACAAGTATTTAGCTTTTTGTAAGGTCAACATGTAAATTTAAAAGACAAATATAGAGAGCTTATGTGTTTGAAATATAAATGTTATATATGGATTAGCATGTACCTGTATATTATTAAACATGCAGTGAACTGACTGGTAAGTGATTGTTTAATTGTATGGCTAGCAATGTAATTTATTCAGACTGTATTTTTGTACAGAGCAGCGCACACTAACCTATGCCTCTGTGTCCTCCTTAATGCCTAAAACTGTGCCTAGAAATTTCATCTGTCTTAAAGAAAATAAAATGTATTCCATACTGTTTATGCTAATAGTTTCTCTCTTACTATTCCGTATTTATTATTTTTAAATATCTGACATGATTACTACATAAATATGAATTTATGGTATTCTGGTTCTTTTTTTTTCTTAACAGTCATCTGGTGAAAACTTTATTTCATTCCAGTGATCCTTGTGTGTGCAGTCCCATGATCAGTTCTTCATTTCATGGTTTTTGTAGTTGACCTGAAATTATCTATGTGAAAGAAATAAAAATAGAAGTGGTTTCACTGATAATGCTTTCATTTTATGTCTTCTGTGTAAACCCTTTAGACAAAACTTCTAAATTGCATATCTTCAGTTCATTTTCTACTTTAAAATATATAGAAAACTTACCATAATGTGACACATTTATAGTTTTATTTTAAAATCCTTGACATATATTTGTTGTACAAAACAAATGATTTCACGGTGACAATTTTTTACAAGGGCATAACTTTGACTGTATCTTCACATTTAATTATTCTATATTATGTCCCACCACCTCTTCCTATTGGGCTTTTTAAATATTTTTATAAGATGGTATGTGTCTGTGTGTGTGTGTGTGTGTGTGTGTGTGTGTGTGTTTATTTTTGCTGATCTTTGCATGTGTGTTTCCTTATTACTGTGCTAGGGATAGATACTGGGGCCCCTATACATGCTAGGCAATCATGCTACCACCAATTTACACCCTCGGTTTCAAAAATATTTTGAAATTTTTTACATAAATTCTCCTATATGATTCTTCTTGTCTTCCCCAAGTGAGTCAGATGGAGAAACAGTGATAACATCAAGAAATGTCTTCTTGTTTTAAAATTTTTCCATTGAAATGTACAGGCAGTGTATGATGATTTGTGTAAGTTGCAGTGTTTGCAGGTTGTGTTAAAATATATTTTTGAATTCCTCTTTTTAATAGGCACTTTCTATATTCAGTGTGGATTGGTAAATAAGCTTCTACAAGTTAAAATAAAGATAAGAATCTACCAGTAACATTTTGTGTGTATGAATAGTATGCTTAGAAAGCAATTTCAATTAGACATTAGGTAAATTCAATTGTATGCTCACCAGAAAAATTATCAGAAGATAAAAGTAGAATCATTCAGTTGAGTAAACTTTCTTCAGAATGCCAGTTTGAATATAAATATATTTATCACAAAACCTATTTTTCAAGACTCGTGAATCATCAAATTTGAAGAATTTTAGTTTTTCTACTAAGAGAGTTAATGTAATGTGTAATATCACAAACTAAATACACATATTTAATAAATTTTATCTTTTTCTCAGTTTTTCTGTTAGAATGGTTTTCCTTTTTAGTAATAATACCATCACTCATTTACTGTATTACATTCTCATTATGAAAGCTTACCAATTTCATGGAAAATTCTCATGAGAAAATCACCTTTATAAACATGTCTTGCCCAGTAATTATGCATGACCTAGTTTCTCTGAATTTGCAGATATGGAAACAGCTTCATAGGATGTGACAAGAAAAATCCTTTAACTTCAGAGGCTTTGTAAACATAAAACAGGAAAGAAATTTTAATTTATTTTTTCATAATGTTCATGTAACATGAGCAGTTAACTTAATTAAGTCAATCCTGTACTCTTTCAACAATGTTCTATTTCTATATTTTCAGTCCTTTTATTTAGAAAATAAGATGATAGCAAAATTGCATATCCTGATAAGTCCCTTAAGACATTATCAAATTTTAATGTTAGTACTAACTGTTAATATGGTTTCAGAAATGCAATGTCATCTGATAAAAAATGAAGATTTCAATAAAAATTAGAATTTGGGGCTTAGACTTATTTTCACAGGGAGCCTAATTTATTTGAATGATTTAAATCCGGTGTCAAGTTATGGGACATTTTTGTAGCAATCTAAACTCAAATGACAGACTTAATATCCAAACTCAGCATAATGAAATTATAGCAATATTCTAATGTGGGCAAGTTGAGTATTGTTTAACTATGAGTAAATTTAACCCTCAGCAAAGATGGTGTCCAATCTAGAGTGTAAATTGCACACACATCCATCTAAAATTAGAGTATGTACACACACTTGGAAAAAATCTATTTTCATCTTAACAAACTAGGTGACTCACATTTATATTCCAGAAGTAGGTCCAAGGGTTTCAAAGTTTAGTTAAGAGAACAGTAGCTGAACTGTTCAAGAGGAAAGGATAATATGTAGTGTTTCTAAGCCAAGATTAACAACACACAAAGAATAGTCTTCTTTGTGAAACTAAGGCTGTTTTGAGTGGTTCACCAGAGAAACTCAGTTTTGGCAGGGAATTATTTCCAAGTTGAATGACTTCATAGAATGGCTATAAAAAAAGCTTGGAACAAGTACTGGAAAACCATGTCATCAAACCACTGGAAACCTGGAATACTTCAATCTACATGTGTCAAGCATTGATGAAGTGTGTGTGTGTGTGTGTGTGTGTGTGTGTGTGTGTGTGTGTGTGTGTGTGTGTTTGAGTTTTAGATGCATGAGGATGCATCTATTGCTGACCTAAGGGAGTATTACCCTATTTATGGGACACAACTATACATGGAGGCAAAAGTAAAGCATTACATGTATAAGATGCTGGTTCATTCTATTTTCAGTTTGCTTTGAATTTATTATAAGAAATATCAATTATTCATAGAATTATTTAATTTTAAATAAAAAGATAGGTCAGAATTAAAACAAAAAAAAGTTTTAAACCTGATCATTTGTCTTAAGACTGTTAGGAATGGGAGCTTAATTGTTAGGATTAAATGAAGTAGAAGAATTATCTCGCTGGTTTTGATAACTTCATGGTAACTGCAAAGACAGATAAGGCTAGTACATTTCCCACACAGGCTTGCAAACCATTTTTGTAGAGTAAGCTCTTTTTTGCTTGTATTCTGGGGTAATTTGCCAACTTGTAGCATAAAAGATAGGCTTTCCAGTTATCAATGCTTAGGTGATTATTCCTCTTACATATCATTTAGTTATTATGGTTGTATTGATTTAAGGTATATAGTATATGAAAAAGAAACCAAGTTGTTATAAAAGTTTTAGTACATAGTCTTCATAAATATGCTTATTTGACTTCAAGCTCTGAATTCTTTTGACCATTAGAACATATCTGACATACATATGACATGATGTTGAAGGCCTTAGGGAGAAATAGTTCGTATGTAGCTTCCCGTTACATTCTCTAAATGAAAACATGGTATTCTTGAATGCTTCCTTATGATAAAGAACTTTTGAAGAAATCTATTGCTCATAATTCAATGAATAAACCTTTATCTTTTGCACACATTTTTCTAGTAAACTTTCACAATGTGGAATTCTTTAAGTTATTTTCCCTCACTTGTCAGGCTTATGTGGAATATTTTCTTAGCCATCTCTGAAAGTCAATGAATATCAGGACATATTTAGTGAGGCATTTAAGCTTTAGGAAAATCCTGTATGACTCAAACTCAAGTAAGCTACTGCCAATGATTGCATGACCTCTTTAAACCTGAAATGTATCAGTTAAGATGATGCAAAAAACAATTAAGTTACCTACTTCTTCAAACCTAAAGGACTGTTTAGTTTCACTTAGTGCTGACCGACTTTTATGATGTTTAGATGAGGAAAGCAATTGTAATAAACTTTGGATAAAGCTAGCCAAGTTTTGATTCACAAGAATATTTATATATACATCCCACACATTTAAGTACTTAGAATAGGTTCACTATATCTATTTTGGAATTTGAACATTTTGTAAATTGTTTGCAATCTGAAAAAATATAATGTTGAAGTCAAAAGTAAGGTTTGTGGAAAATAACCTACAGGGAATGATATAAACAAATTGGCTCTTCCAGATATTGTCATTTACTCTTAACTGCATGCTGAAAGGCTGTGTACATATGAGAAGGAGCAGAATTCAAAATGTTTGATGTCATCGATTGGTTTTGGAACTTAGGATCCTCCCATATTGATTTCTCTGTGAATGACAGAAGACTTGGCAGTCAGATATATTTGCACCACATGTTACTCCAACTTTCAAAGATGATTAGAACCGAGACACTTCCTGCCTTTAGCTACTTCCATCACGTTTCTCATGCCCATTAATTTGAAATTGGTCTCTGCATGTGGCCACTAATAAAAAGGTGTAGAATATGGGATCTGGGGTGTGTGCTCAGTGAGATTCAAGTAAAACAAAACAGAAAATGAGGGCAAGAAATAAATACACAGAGGAAAGCGAAAACCATGTGGAACCCAGAAAGAGTCTCTATTACTAGTAATATGAAGCTATCTTACTTTCCATGAAAAACACTTATCTTTATAATAAAATTTAATTTTGTTGAACTAAATCTAGTTAAGCAAAGGAAAACCTTGACAAAGATCCTTTTAATGAAACAATCCATATTCAGGTTATGTTAAGATTCCAAAAAGGAATTGCAAAGTATGTGGACATTTCTTAACACGTTTTCCTTGTGATCCTAGGGTGCCTTATAATCTCAATCAACAAAAGCTTCTATTATATTCACAGCAATATTGTAATAGTGCTGCTTAGGTTCAGGTGACTTCAACCCACCTAGAATCAAACATGTGGTTTCAAACTTGGTATTAACTATTATGAAAGAATCTACTTGTCCCTCCACCTTTGAGAAAGAGCTGCATGGTTACTTAAAAATACAACCCAACAGTTAAATTGTCCTTTTGTTTACATAGTGACGATGTACATAAAAATCAATTGTCTACAAATCTAAGAAACTGCACCCACTGCAAGGACCTAATCTTTGGCATATTTGTATTCCCATCTCAGCCTGGGGTTACATACAACATAGAGAAAAACATTTCTCATATTTGCTTGTATTGCATCAAGGAGGGCCCACTTGTTTGTCCTGGCCACTCACCTTGCTTAGCCCTGAAATAACCACACAGAAATTGTATTAATTAAATCACTGTTTGGCCCATTATCTCTAACATCTTATTGGCTAACTCTCACATCTTGATTTAACCCATTTCTTTTACTCTGTATATCGCCATGTGGCAGGAGGCTTACAGGGAAAGATTCTAACCAGTATCTGTCTCAGGCAGTGGATCCATGGCTTCTCTCATTCCACCCTTCTTCCTCCCAGCATTCAGTTCTGTTTTCTCTGCCTACCTAAGTTTCGCCCTAGCAGGTAGGCCAGAGCAGTTTCTTTATTCATTAACCAATGAAAGCAATACACAAACAGAAGTCACCCCTATACCATGCTTGCTCATTGGATTTCTAATGTAATGTAATTTCTAATGTAAAGAATACATTAGGCTTTTTTAATTTTAATTTTTTAAAAAATTATTTATTTATTTATTTATTAAAAATTTCCACCTCCTCCCTGCCTCCCTTTTCCCTCCCCCTCCCCACCTCCTCCTCCCTCTCTAGTCCTAAGAACAGTCAGGGTTTCCTGCCCCATGGGAAGTCCAGGGTCCTCCCCCTCCATCCAGGTCTATAAAGATGAGCATCCAAACAAACCAGGCTCCCACAAAGTCAGTCAAAAGTAGAATCAAAACCCAGTGCCATTGTCCTTGGCTTCTCAGTCAGCGCTCATTGACAGCCACATTCAGAGGGTCCAGTTTGATCACATGTTCCATCACTCCCAGTCCAGCTGGCCTTGGTGAGCTCCCATTAGATCAGTCCCACCGCCTCAGTGGGTGGACACACCCCTCGTGGTCCTGACTCCCTTGCTCATGTTCTCCCTCCTTCTGTTTCTCATTTGGACTCAAAGAATACATTATTTTTAAAATATGTACATGTACATTATGTGTTTTACTCTAAGATATGCCTATGACATAAACATCTTTAAGGAAATGGACAGTTTATTATTGAAAGTAAATGTTTAAATTATGTATTGTGACAGTTTATGTGGTAAGTCTCAAAATAATAGACAACCCAATTATTTATCTTCATAACTTTTATTCTGAGACTGAGAGAGACACCTAATTTGTAAAGTATTTTCCCTACTACATAATTAAAAGAATTAAATTACATTAATTGAAATGAGTTTCAATCAATAGTTTTTTTTTTAAATGTTGACTGCAGGTGGCTTTAAGTTAGTTATCAGAAAGTTTGGCTGTATAATATACAATCCCTATTTTCTGTATGCAGTAAGCTTCTTCATTCTATGCACAAACGATACAAATATTCAGAATATAAAAAAGAATGGTTCTGACTAATTATGTGACTATAAGATTGACCCCTCTTAGCTTAATTAATCAAAGATTTTAGTGGCATGGTAGGGTTCCATTTTTTTTAGTAATTTATACTACTAAATTGTATAATTTTCTCATTTAAATTTCTCAGCATTCAGTAGATTCTTCAATATGTTTACACATTTTTTTCCTATGGCTGAGCAGCAAACCCAATCTTTTTGCTCAAATACCTGGCAATTGTCTTATTTCCTGGGTCAAGGGAAAACACATACTTTGTTATTTGTCATACTTACTTGTATCTAAAAATTCAGAACAGCATAAATTTTGCATTCCTGACTCTTTCTTCAGGGAAATGTTTCTAAATGGTAAACTTAGCACACAGTATTTATGAATGCTGTATTTTGCACACTATATTTAAATGTTGCAAGAATAAAATTGAAGTCTTAGCCGGGTGGTGGTGGTGCATGCCTCCTTTAATCCCAGTACTCGGGAGGCAGAGGCAGATGCATCTTGTGAGTTCGAGGCCAGCGTGGTCTACAAGAGCTAGTTCCAGGACAGGCAACAAAGTTACAGAGAAACTTAATCTCAAAAAATCCCAGCAACAGCAACAACAACAACAAAAAAACACAAAAAACCCCCACAAAATTGAAGTCTTAAACATACATTTGTTCAAGACTTTCTTCGTTCTCTACAGTCCAGAAATGCAAACACATGGATAGTGAAAGCAGTCAAAAAGCTAGAATTCATCCTTTCCCACGGGGTGCCCTCTGCCACTATCTATTTATAGAAAAATAGCTGACTTCCAACTTCATTCTCACTTTGCTTATTTAAAAGAGCAATTTCTATTTTTTGAAGTGTTGCTAAAATGAAGTAAGTCATCTTTTATCACGGGGGAAGGTAAGCGAGTCAGTAATCCTCCATTCATTACTGAACAGAAATATCCTCTTACCTTCCAAATCCGACCCAAAAATCATTCCTTTGAGATTGGCATTAATGCATAAAATGGCCCATGCACCTAGCTGTGCCTGGGCTGTTCCTTACATGGTCGAGATACTTCTTTTATTACCTGTTAAGTCCAAAAATTCAATCTATTAGAGCAAGCATTGTAGAGAGGCTTCTCCATATCTCCCAAGTACTCACCCATAATCCCACATCCTAGTAAGGCCAAAATATTTTCATATTGATGAACAACCTACCAGTTGTCCCTGCTCCTGTGTCCCAGATATTAAATTTACTTTTTATATTCAAGCAGAAGCATGCAAGTACATGCACACATGTACACACCACACAGAAACACATGCACACTGATTTTCAGGCATTTTTGGTTTTTAGTAAGTTTTGCATACTTTTCTTGTAAAATTCACAAAAAGTTCCATTTTATTGTTTCTATAACATCAAAGCAAATCTGTATTTGTGGGAGAGTTGATACAGATGTAAGCTCTGACTTCATGGATCTTATTGTCATAGTTTAGTGGTGGTGAGAATGAATCACAGTGTATGACAAACCCACGTGAAAGTTTATTGATAGGAGATGAAGAGAGGGGGTTGTTGAAATCTGGCTCAGAAAGGGAAGTGGGAAGAGAGAGCAGGGAATTGGGTGGAGCTTGCTTTTTAAAGACTTTTAGCACATGCATACAGGTACAGAGGCTTACAAGCCAGGCAGCGCATGCGCATAGATTACATAGTGATGTACTCCTGTAAATTCTTGGGCTGACTAAGTATTTGCCATAATACTGACAATGCATGTGTGGACATAAGACCCTGGGAATGGCTCGATATTTACCTGACAGCACATTCTGGCAGGTGACAGTTGACAGGTCAGTAAAATGTCTGTATGCTAACATTCCTCTCTTTTATTTATTATAAAAAAGGTGAGGAGTTAGAATAAGGTAGCAGGGAAGGCAGGATGAGGGTGCTGAGTTCTAGAAATGGCTTCCTGCTGACCTGGGGCATCAGAATCTTGGAGGAACTTGATAAAACTGGAATGCTGGCCATGTCCTGGAGTAGATGGTCGCCTTACCACTGCCTAGGCTCTGTGGAACCATCCGGTGTTGTATGCACCTGGCAAGCTGCTGTTCAAGGTGGGTCTAACTCAAATCTAGGATGATAGCATAGTTACAATGATTCCCCCTTATATTGTGGACTGACTTAAATTTTCAAAAATAAATTTGCTTATTTTACTTTTATTAATATTATAGAGTATTATGATATATAGCAAGAAAAATTTTAGGAAATAAATTTCCTTTTCTGCTGGCTAGATTTCATAATATCATATTATGTTGTCTGCTCTTCTGGAAGAAGAAAAAGCCATCAATAGTTTTATCTAGGTGTTAACTATGGCAGCTATAAGAACATTTGGCCTGTGCAGGTCCACACATCAATGCACCAGTGTCATAAGTGTTATGTTGTAATAAACAACAGCTTTCTGATGGAATATAAAGTTCACTCCACAGAGGGAACTCATATGTTGTTATTGTAAACATGGCCAAGAACCTGAGGCTGGGGAAAACTCACTATTATTGTTATATCCTAAATAGGTATAGCAATCAAAATGCCTTCTAAGTACGCATTTTTATGCTCATCGATTGTGTAGCTCTCACATCTCACCTGAGTATAATTTTATTGCAGCACACAAATGTTAGCAAAAAGATTCATAAATCATCAACATGCAGAGCGAGTAAGCTATATGGAGTGTTCATCCCCAAATAAAACACCAATGTCAATCCCTCTCCAAGGCTTAGGGAACATCATGGCAAAGGAGGCAGAACATTTATTATAGTTGGAGGTCAGGAGGACTGCTGAAAAAATAGCATCTTCTTGACATAACTGCACATTTTACTCGTGAAATCACAAAACAAGATCATTCTACTCAAAATTACAGTATGGATAAGGAAGGGAATCATTTAGCCTCTCTCCTAGTTCACAGGTACTGGGAGTTGATAATTGCTTAGGCAGACTAGTCCATTTTCTTCAGAGATTTGATCTCTCGATGTTTGTCACACTCCATTGGATTGATCTATACCCATGCATATTTAGGTATCAGTGAATAGACTCAATATTCTTTGGTGATGAAAAATAGCTTATTGGTGGGTATGAGAGTAGTTAGAGGCAGTACAGGGATTGATATGACCAAATTAATCTGTATACATGTATGAAATTCTCAAAGAATAAGTAAAGTAAAATTAAAACAGGAAAACAAAACACAAAAGTAGAAAAAGTACAATTGGGTGAGTAGAAAAGGATGTGAATAAATGACTGAGTGAATAGTTTTGTTTAAAGCTGAATACTAAATAATATAAAAAAAACCAAAACGAGCTTATTTGAATGCTACATTTCCTCTGAAATTTTTTATATGTGAAGAAAGAGACTGTTAGGTGACGATTATTAAATGATTAATAAGCAAATAATTGACACAAAAATACATTAAATAAACACCAAGAATTTTATTGTTTAAATCTCAACTCTACATTTCATGGCAGATTTTTCTTATTTTGTCAAATTACATTTGGAGTTATGTGAGCATCTCTATTTTGTTTCGGTCTTTTAATTGCATTATTTTCCTTTCTCACTCTCTTTTAGACACATTTTTTTATAAAACCATAATTATTGTGTTTGATTTTAAAGAAAGGAATAATCCACCCTGGAGGCTTCCAAGTTAAGTTCCTTGGCCTGGCATGCCCTGCTATACTTAGCTCATGCTTTTCAATATAGGAAAGCTCATCATTTTTATTTCACTACTACTGTTAATTCTTTCAAGAAAAAAGTTGCCTTCAGAGATTTTGGTAAGTGAAAAAATGAAAAATCAAAGAGAATTTTAAAAATCTATGGGCACAGAGACTATTCCATATAAATAAAGTCACAACATATAAACATAACACCTATTAGAATTTCCATAATTTTTATTGTGTATGTTTATTGAATCTTAAGTCATAATCAGCTTCTTTTTGCACTATTTATGTATGCATGCCTCCTGAAGCTCAGGAATAAATGTTCTATTTCATTGGCATTCCCAGAGGTTATTTTGGTTCAATGTGCTGATGTGTGTAACACTTTACAAAATTAAGAAATACTATATTAATGCTTTTATTTTCCCTTCAGGTTTTTTGTTCATATCTGTTAGAGATCATGTTTACTACAAATGTAATCTATTTTAATGACGTTTGCCAAGAAAACCATAGCTTTATTTTTCTGTTTCCTTGCTAGTTTCCTAACAATAGTAGCATTTTGTCACAGATTCAGAAGGAAGTTGAATTTTAACATTTATCAATTTTCCTTATATAGCTGACATATCAATGAACTCTGAGTCATCATGGTAGATTCATTCTGGTGATGTTTATGCCATGGTGTGTATTAAACAAAAAGCACAGCCCTTTTGTAAATTATCTGGTTCCAAGATGGTTATTAATTTGGAAATACTAAAATACAAACAGCTTCATTAAAAATGTCAAGGAGAATATTCCTGGGGGATATGCTTTACAGGAGAATTTACTTAAACATTTCAATAAAAAAAGTCACTCCTTACAATGAATTTAGTGTTCAGGAAAATGAATATGTGTAACTAGAAGCTCCTGAGTCATTTTCCACAGTACCTAGATTTACATCCAGAAAACGCAAGATCACAATATTTAAGAGGCAAAGCTGGAAAGTTTTTAAGAGTACTTTTCACTTGAAGCTTTCAAATCCTGGATATAGGAGAAAGGAAAAATGTTTTTGGAAAATTCATCATTCTGCACTGCCTTATGAATCAGAGAGACACACAGACACAGAGATAGAATGAAAGAAAGACAGAGAGGAACAGACAAAGAGAGATAGTGATAGGGAAAGAGAGGAAGAGAAAGGGAAACAGGTGAACTTTGGTAGAATATACATATTTGTGACTTTGAAATACACTGAAGAAATAGATGTTAGAAAGTTCATACATTGGGAAGATAATTAAATATCTTATTTATAACAACACATATATTCAGAATATTAAACACATTATTGGAAAAAACACATGTATTCAAAATGTATAGCAAAATCACTAATATTAATAAAATACAACTATATAAATTATTTGAAAAGGGCTATAGAAAATAATGTAACGGAGTAATCGCTTAACAAGTCCCTTTATTCCTTCTGATACTATAAAATAAAACTTCCAGTGGAAACCATGACACATGTATGGCAATGGATCTGTGCCTAGTGACTGAGTTTTGGCAAAATGGTGGAGGCAATTATGTCAAATAGGTGCCTGCCTCTTTTCATGTTGATCTTGTGCATCAAGCCAAGAAATACAGTTGTAAAACACTAGTCAGTCAATCATCCCCTTGGTTTGGAAAGGTCAGCAAAGAGAGAAGCATATCATCAGTCTGTAATTGAAATATAAAGTGGATTCTCATCTCATTCTTAATGACTGGTGACAGAAAATAAAATCACATGACGAAAAAATGAGAACTACTGTTCATTACACTATTATTTTATTTTTTGGTTTTTTGAGACAGGGTTTCTCTGTGTAGTTTTTTTTTTGATTTAAGAATTTTTTTTGAAAGTAATTTTATTAAATTATAAAAGTTTCCATTTCCGCCCCTCTTCCCAACACCCTCCCACTCCCCCCACTTCCTCTCCTCCTCCCTCTTCGTCCCTAAGGGCAGTCAGGGTTTCCTGCCCTGTGGGAAGTTCAAGTTCCTCCCCGCTCCCTCCAGGTCCAGGAAGGTGAGTATCCAAACAGACTGGATCCCTAAAATCCAGTATATGCAGAGGAAACAAGTCCCAGTGTCATTGTCAATGGCTTTTCAGAAAGACTCCAGGCCAGCCACATTCAGAGAATCTGGCCACATTCAGAGAATCTGGTTGGATCACGTCCTCGTTCAGTCCCAGTCCAAATGACCTTGGTAAGCTCTCATTAGATCCATCCCCTTGTATCAGTGGGTGATAGCATCCCTCGCAGTCCTTATTTCCTTTTTCATTTTCTTCGTCCTTCTGCTCCTCATTTGGACCTTGGGGGGCTCAGTACAGTGCTCCAATGTGGGTCTCTGTCTGTATCGCCATCCATCGCCAGATGAAGGATCTATGGTGATAAGCAAAATATTCATCAGTATGGTTATGGGCCAAGGCCGGTTCAGGCACCCTCTCCTCTGTCCAGAGAACAATATGGGGATCTCTCCTTGGACCTGGGATCCCATATATAATCAAGTCTCCCGTAAACCCTAAAATGACTCCCTTAGTTGAAATATATTCTTCCCTGATCCCTTATTCATCCTTCCTCCCTCCCCCCCATCCCGGTCCACCGAGCTTTCCCCATTCCTCCCCTACTCCCTTCTCTCTAACCGTCTCCCCTTCCAACGACCCTCCCACCCCCCCCCCCATTCACCCGAGGTTACCCGGGACTCTTGTCTATTTCCTACCTCCTGGCAGATAGCTAAATAATCTTCATCAGGTTCATCTTCTTATTTAGCTTCTCTAGGATCTCGAATAATAGGCTCAAAGATCTTTAATTATGGTTAGAATCCACTTATGAGTGAATACATACCGTGTTCCTCTTTTTGGGTCTGGCTTACCTCACTCAGTAAAGCGTTTGCTATTTCCATCCATTTGCATGCAAAATTCAAGATGTCATTGTTTTTTACCGCTGAGTAAAACTCTAATGTGTATATGTTCCACACCTTTTTTAACCATTCTTCTATTGAGTGGCACCTAGGCTGCTTCCAGGTTCTGGCTATTACAAATAGTGCTGCTATGAACATAGTTGAACAAATGCTTTTGTAGTATGTTAGGGCATCTCTAGGGTATATTCCCAAGAGTGGAATTGCTGGGTTCTGAGGGAGGTTGACTCCCAGTTTCCTGAGAAACCGCCACACTGATTTCCACAGTGGCTACACGAGTTTGCATTCCCACCAACAATGGATGAGTGTTCCCCTCATTTCACATCTTCTCCAGCATAGGCTATCAGTGGTGTTTTTGAGTTTGGCTATTCTGACAGGTGTAAGATGATATCTCAAAGTTGTTTTGATTTGCATTTCCCTGATCGCTAAGGAAGTTGAGCAGGACCTTAAGTGCCTTTTGGCCATTCGAAGTTCATCTGTTGTGAATTCTCTGTTCAGATCAGTACCCCCATTTTTTAATTGGGTTAATTAGGGTTTTAGTGTCTAGTTTCTTGAGTTCTTTGTATATTTTGGAGATCAGACCTTTGTCTGATGAGGGGTTTGTGAAGATCTTCTCCCAGTCGGAAGGTAGCCTTTTTGTCTTACTGACAGTGTCCTTTGCTTTACAGAAGCTTCTCAGTTTCAGTAGGTCCCATTTATTCATTGTTTCTCTTATTGTCTGCACTCCTAGGGTTCTGCTTAGGAAGTGGTCTCCTGTGCCTATATCTTGTAGACTACTTCCCATTTTCTCTTCTATCAGGTTCAAAGTGATCTGATTAATGTTCATGTCTTTAATCCATTTGGACCTGTGTTTTGTGCATGGTGATAGATATGGATCTATTTTCATTCTTCTACAGGTTGACATCCAGTTATGCCAGCACCATTTGTTAAAGATGCTATCCTTCTTCCATTGTATACCTTTATCTCCCTTGTCAAAAAATCACGCGTTCATAAGTTTGTGGGTTAATACCCGGATCTTCTATTCGATTCCATAGGTCGACTTCTCTGTTGTTATGCCAATACCAAACTGTTTTCAACACTGTTGCTCTGTAATAGAGTTTGAAGTCAGGGATGGTTAATGCCTCCAGAAGTTCCTATATTGTATAAGACTGTTTTGGCTATTCTGGATTTTTTTTGCCATATAAACTTGATTATTGTTCTCTCAAGGTCTGTGAAGAAGTTTGGTGGGATTTTGATGGGAATTGCATTGAATCTATAGATTGCTTTTGGTAGAATTGCCATTTTACTATGTTGATTCTCCCAATCCAAGAGTAGGGGAGGTCTTTCCATTTTCTAGTATCCTCCTCAATTTCTTTCTTAAAGGACTTAAAGTTCTTGTCAAATAGGTCTTTCACTTCCTTGGTTAGAGCAACCCCAAGATATTTTATGCTATTTGTGGCTATCATGAAAGGTGATGTTTCTCTGATTTCCCTCTCTGCTTCTTTGTCCTTTGTGTATTGGAGGGCAACCGAATTTTTGGAGTTGATCTTATATCCTGCCACATTACTAAAGGTGTTTATCAACTGTAGGAGTTCTTTAGTAGAGTTTTTGGGGTCGCTTATGTACACTATCATATCATCTGCAAATAACGAAAGTTTAACTTCATCCTTTCCAATTCGAATCCCCTTGATCCCCTTATGTTGTCTTATTGCTATTGCTAGAACTTCAAGCACTATATTGAAGAGGTATGGAGAGAGTGGACAGCCTTGTCGTGTTCCTGATTTTAGTGGAATGGCTTTGAGTTTCTCTCCGTTCAATTTGATGTTAGCTGTCGGCTTGGTATATATTGCTTTTATTATATTCAGGTATGATCCTCGTAAACCCAATCTCTCCAACACCCTTATCATAAAGGGGTGCTGAATTTTGTCAAATGCTTTTTCAGCATCCAATGAAATGATCATATGGTTTTTTTCTTTCAGTTTATTTATATGATGGATTACATTGATAGATTTGCTTATGTTGAACCAACCCTGCATCTCTGGGATGAAGCCCACTTGATCATAATGGATGATTTTTCTAATGTATTCTTGGATTCGGTTTGCCAGTATTTTATTGAGTATTTTTGCGTCAATGTTCATGAGTGAGATTGGTCTGTAATTCTCTTTCTTGGTTGTGTCTTTGTGCGGTTTTGGTATCAGAATAACCGGAGCCTCATAAAAAGCGTTTGGCAATGATTCTTCTGTTTCTATATTGTGAAATACATTAAGGAGTATAGGTATTAACTCTTCCTGGAAGTTCTGGTAGAATTCTGCATTGAAACCATCTGGTCCAGGACTTTTTTTGGTAGGGAGATTTTTGATAACAACTTCTAATTCTTCACGACTGACTGGTCTCTTTAGATTGTTCACCTGGTCTTGGTTCAACTTTGGTATATGGTACTTATCTAAAAAAATGTCCATTTCCTTTACATTTTCCAACTTTGTGGCATATAAATTTTCGTAGTAAGATCTAATGATTCTCTGAATTTCCTCTGTGTCTGTGATTATGTCCCCCTTTTCATTTCTGATCTTATTAATTTGCAAGCTCTCTTTCTACCGTTTGGTTAATTTGGATAGGGGTTTGTCAATCTTGTTGATTTTCTCCAAGAACCAGCTTTTTGATTCATTGATTCTTTGGATTGTTTTCTGTGCTTCTATTTTGTTGATTTCAGCCCTCAGTTTGATTATTTCCAGTCTTCTAGACCTCCTGGGTGTATTAGCTTCTTTTTTTTCCTAGAGCTTTCAAGTGTGCTGTTAAGTCTCCAATGTGTGCTTTCTCTGTTTTCTTTAATTGGGCCCTAAGTGCTATGAACTTTCCTCTTAGCACTGCTTTCATAGTGTCCCATAGGTTTGAGTATGTTGTGTCTTTGTTTTCATTAAATTCAAGGAAGACTTTAATTTCTTTCTTTATTTCTTCCTTGACCCAGGGGTGATTCAGTAGTTGACTGTTCAGCTTCCATGAGTTTGTTGGCTTCCTGGTGGTAGCACTGTTGTTGATTTCTAACTTTAATCCATGGTGGTCTGACGAGACACAGGTGGTTACTAATATTTTTTTGTATCTGTGGAAGTTTGCTTTGTTACCCAGTATGTGTTCAAGTTTCGAGAAGGTTCCATGAGCAGCAGAGAAGAAGGTATATTCTTTCCTATTTGGGTAGAAAGTTCTATAGATATCTGTTAAGTCCATTTGATTCAATACCTCCAATAAATCTCTTATTTCTCTGCTAGGTTTCTGTCTGATTGACCTGTCCATTGGTGAGAGAGGAGTGTTAAAGTCTCCTACTATTAGTGTGTGTGGTTTGATGACTGCCTTGAGTTCTAGAATTGTTTCTTTTACATAAGTAATAGGCTTTATATTAGGGGCATAGATATTTAGGATTGAGACTTCTTCCTGGTGAATTGTTCCTGTTATGAGTATAAAATGTCTGTCTCCATCTCTTCTGATTGATTTTAGTTTGAAGTCAATTTTGTTGTAAATTAGAATGGCTACACCTGCTTGTTTCTTAGGTCCGTTTGCTTGAAAAACCTTTTCTCAACCCTTTACTCTGAGTAGATGTCTGTCTTTGTGGTTGAGGTGTGTTTCTTGTAAACAGCAGAATGTTGGATCCTGTTTTCGTATCCAATCTCTTAGTCTGTGCCTTTTTATAGGTGAATTGAGTCCATTAATATTAAGTGATATTAATGACCAGTGGTTGTTGACTCCGGTTATTATGATTTTTTGTTTGTTTGTTTAATAGAGTTTGTATGTGTCCCTTCTTTGAATTAAGCTCGTGAAGGGTTGCTAGATGTCTGAGTTATTGTAGGCAGTGTTGGCAATGTTGGATCGTTTGGGTTGTGATTTTTCTTTTATTACTTTCTGTAAGGCTGGGTTTGTGGCTGCGAATTGTTTAAATTTGTTTTTATCCTGGAATATTTTGTTTTTTCCATTGATAGTGAATGATAGCTTGGCTGGGTATAGTAGTCTGGGTTTGCATCCATGGTCTCTTAGTTTCTGAAGTACCTCTATCCAGGACCTTCTGGCTTTCATGGTTTCCATAGAGAAGTCTGGTGTAAGTCTGATAGGTTTACCTTTATAAGTTACTTGACCTTTTTCCTTTGCAGCTCTTAATATTCTTTCTTTAATCTGTATGTTTTGTGTTTTGATTATTATATGGCGAGGGGATTTTTTTTTTTTTTTGATCAAGTCTATTCGGTGTTCTGTATGCTTCTTGAACCTTCATAGGAATATCATTCTTTAGATTGGGAAAGTTTTCTTCCTTAATTTTGTTGAATATATTTTCTGGTCCTTTGATCTGCAGTTCTTCTCCTTCTTCGATCCCTATTATTCTTAGATTTGGTTTTTTTATTGTGTCCCAGATTTCTTGAATGTTTTGTGATGAGAATTTGTTGGATTTGCTGTTTTCTTTGATCAGAGCATTTATTTTCTCTATGGTATCTTCAGACTCTGAGATTCGTTCTTCCATCTCTTGTATCCTATTGGTTATGCTTGATTCTGTAGTCTCTGTTCGTTTACCTAGATTTTCCATATCCATCCGGCCCTCGTTTTGTGTTTTCTTCATTGCCTCCATTTCAGTTTTCAATTCTTGAACTGTTTCCATTACCTGTTTGATTGTTTTTTCTTGGTTTCCCAGTGTATCATTCACGGATTTACTCATTTCTTCAAACTTTTTGTTATACTTCTCATCCGTTTCTTTACTCATTTCTTCAATCCTTTTGTTGTACTTCTCATCCAGTCCTTTAAGGGAATTATTCACATCCTGTTTAAGGAACTCTATTGCTTTCATCATGGCATTTTTTTCCAATTCTTCTGAATTAAGAGGTTCAAGTCCTTCTATTGTAGGGTCGTTGGGATCTGGTGATTTCATGTTGTTTTTTGGATTGTTGGAGGAGTTCTTGCCTTGGCGTCTGCCCATCTTTTCCTTCAAGTGCTCTGTATTGGATCTTCTCATACCAGGTCAGGTTCCCTTGTTGGGCAAGGACTTCACTGACAGAATGTCTACCTTTCCTCAGGCAGTCTATTGAAACACAGGCACTCCCTCCTGCCGAGTTGCACTCACAGCCCCGGCCCAGCGGCGCAAGGGAGTTGCTCTGGGGAGATCTTGTGGCCCCAGGGGGAAGGGGGGAAGAGAGGAAGGTGTACCTGGATGAAGGCTGGGATGGGATTCAGGAGAGCTCCTCAGGGTGGAGCCACCACTGCAGGGCAACCAGAAAGTCGAGGGGGGTGGGGAAAGTCTGATTTCCTCCTAGCCGAAGACCTCGGGCCAGGAGCAAACTCACCCCTCCTCCAATGGATGTCTGCTAGAAGATCACTGTCTCTTGCTGGCCAGGAATGTGGCTGAGGTGATTCAGGGCCTGCCTGTTAGGCAGGCTCTCAAAGCACAGGAACTGCCCCTGCCCGGCTGAGCCCACAGCCCAGGCTCAGAGTGCCAGGGAGCAGCTCTGGGGAGATCTTGTGGCCCGCTACAACTGTAAATTTAAAGATTGCAGCTAGATATTGGTGAGAAACTTGCTGTGCATGACATGGGCAATCTCATTTACAAGTCTGGGAGTGTTGACGTCTGTAGATGTAAAATGGCCAGGAGTAGGTTGACTTCGTGTCCTTGACTCAGTTTCTTCAAGCATCTAATTCTCTGCTTAAATCATGGTAGAAGAGAATAAAGTCTCAATTGTACATGCTCATTCTAAGACTCTGTTTGCTTAGGCATCCAAATAACCCACTCACTTGGCAAGTAAATCATATTGTCTAGCCAAGACCAAAGGGACAAGTTAAATCTGATGGAAAGAATTTTAAAATGTATACTAAAAACAGTACAGATAAAGGGAAAATATAAGTTTTCATGTCATCACTGTGATCTGTCACATGTAAAATATAGAAAGTGCCCATAACAAAGATTCAATAAATTGGTAAATATTGCTAATAGTTTCATTCAAATAAAATTATTATTTTTGTGAATAAAATGATCATGTATTTTTAATTTTATCTTATTTAATCTCAAATTACTATTATAAAATAATGTGATAGGGAATTATTGCCTATAGTCTTTAGTTGAACAAACTGAAGACAAACTTTGAAAGTAACTTGGAGAGTAGATTTTAGTCTTGAATTTCAATGTGCTCTTCTACAAATAAGTCTAGTTGTTTTCACCTACATCCCAATTGTATTTTAGGCTATATGGTGACAGATATAAAATTCTGGGATATAACTGGTAAAATATTAGTTATAGATGAAACATTTGTTTAATAATGCAAAGATGTGTTACATTCTTTTATGCCACATTTATTTGACTCTGTGAAGATGTGTTACGTTGCCTGTCTAAAACACCTGATTGGTTGAATGAATGGCCAATAGTTATGCAGGAAAGGGATAGGTGGAACTACCAGGTTGTGTGAATAAACAGAGGGAGTAAAAGAGAAGAGGGAAGAGTGAGAAAAGGAAAAGAGGAGTACATTAAGGATCTGTCACCCAGTTACACAGCAAGCCATGGAGTACGCTAAAAGAAGATATAGAGAATAGAGAAAGATAAAAGCCAGAGTCAGAAGGTATACAAAATAATATAAGTTAAGAAAAGTTGGCTAGAAATAAGCCAAGCTAATGTTGTGCATTCATAAGAAAGAATAAGTCTCTTTGTATTTATTTGGGAGCTGGGTGGCAGGTCCCTGAAGTGTAAAGAGTAAAATAATAGATAAATATAATGTTGTATTCAACACTGAGACCTAATTCACCAGCCCTTTATTTGCATAAATTTTATTCACCATGCAGACAGTTCAAAACCTGGACTGTTGCCAAAAAAAGTTCTGTAGCTTTCTATTTCTTGATTAGTAGCTTCTATAAATAGAACTGTAGCTGATATAACTAAATGTTATAGTAGTACTTTCAGAAGACATCTCAAAAAAAATGAGAACATATGAATTAAAGCCAAATGCAAAATTGGATCCTATGTCACATTTTCCTAAACATGAATGATACTTTTGTGCTTATTCCTTGATTGTATGTGTAATTATACTTAAACCACATGAACATATATATCATATGTAAAGAAACATCTGGGATATTCTTACAAGTGTCTCTGAAATATATTAGAATTAACAATGTCTCAAGATGACATGAGTCATTTAATATCTGCTATCTCTTGGATGGCCTGCACTGAGTCTCGGTGAATTAACTAGATTTGCAGATAGCCAAATAGTAGTAATACAATTCATTCCCCCATATTAACATTCAAATGAGTCAATTAAAGGGACATCAATATAAATTTATTCTTTGTAAACAATATCACATAGGGTTCAATGAAGATTGTATTTCAAATGCAATAAGCTATTGAAGAACCTCATTATCATATATTTTGTGAAATTAAGCTTCTTTAGCCATTCATTATCTTATTCAAAATAGATAAACTTTCATCCCCTTATTTCTTCGTTCACTAATATCAGGTGCATTTTTATGTTATTCGTTCCCTGACAAACTGAATTTGAGACTTAGGTATTGTGTCACTTACTGCTCCCTAAATTGTGTGAGGGCTGAGGTCATAGAGCCCTTGGCTAGCATATGTGAGCTTTTGGATTTGATCACGAGTAACATACACAAGTTGAATGAATATGCTAATTTATTTTGTTCCTCTGATTAAACAAATAAAACCATGTATTACAAGTACAAAATGCTGTAGCTGAGAGCTCTAATGACTCATCCTTCTCATGCATGATTGTATTCTGTGTAACTATGAAAGCCTTGTGCATTTGAACACCATTCGTTTACTATCTAAAGGAAATATCATGTGACATGATACCACAGTATTCTTATTTGATCCTGGTTTTTGTCTTTTACCTTTTTCAGTGACGTTAGAAGAGGTTTTAAAATCCATAAGGTTTTCATAAACCTTATCTTCTATTTCGTGGACTCAAAAATCAACAAAACCAAGTGATCAAATACATCCTTTGAAACCAAAATTCAAAGTAAATTCTTATTCACTTAATTTTCTCATATGGTATTTCTTCAGTGATATAAAAATATTGACAAACACAAGGACTTTTAAATCACTATCTTTTTCATTCTCAGATACCATGCAAACTAAAACCAAACTACCCAAATAAACTAACACAAAAGTCAAAAGCATTGTGTTTTATCTAACACAGCACTGTATTCAAACACCCACATACACATACACCACCACTATAACCAACACCAACACCAATTAAAACAGTTTTTGAAATCAGTAGCCTTAATTTCTTAGAGATAGAATTTAAAATACTTTTGAATGGCTTTTTATTAAATTTTTCATACAATATATTTTGATTATGATTTTTCATTCCCTTAATTTTTCCCAGAATTTCATCTCCTCAGTCACCCAAATTTATGGTATCTTTTAAAAAACAAAAACATACAAACAATAAACACAAACAAAACCAAACAAAAAAAACTCACCAAAACAACAGAAGAGAAACCAAAGTATACAAGAAAAACATAAAAGTTTCCAAACAATGAAAAATGAAAAAGAAATTTAGATAGTATATCATTCAGTTCAGTTTGTCTTATATTGATTTTATTCATTTCAGAAAATTCAACAATCTGAACAATTATGTAGTTCTAAGAATAAAGCCTTTTATCAATAGGCAAACACTGCCACAAAGCTATATACCAATGTTTAGTTAGACCTTGCTGAGTTATTAAAAGAAAAATCAAAGATAATTTAGGAATATTAATAACTATAAGAAAAATTTATATCTAAATCCCACTGACCCAGTTTCATGGAAAAGGAACAAAAACCTAGAAAATTCTGAAATTTGTCAGGTGCCTGCCTTATGGCTGAAAGTCATTAAATGGCTCTTTTCTAAACTATCTGCCCAAATGTTCTAAATTCAGGTAAACATTAGTAAATTCCAGAATACAACTGATCACATTATCACCTTGTTCTCTCTTTTCTCTCCTCAAATCATTTCATTTTTTTCAATATAACTTTAAGTTTAAATTCATCTGAGACTTTCAAGTGCGTGTTAGAAAATTTTATAGTTGTTATCTACCTACCTCCCTTTGAACTAAAATATTGGACCAAAAATCAAAATTCATATTTCAAACCAACTATCTCAACATTTACTACTTCTATGATAAGTAGAATCTTTGTTTTATTCAATTTGATTTTATTTATATTGTAGTAACATAAATCATTATAGTCTGCACAGTAGATGCTATCATGCAAAACACAACTGGGAACCTGCTATGTAGCAACCCAGAAAAATTAATCAGAATCAGTGGGGGTGTTTTAAAGGGAAACAAATGACATATTTACTTAAAATTCACTTTTTTAACGGGAAGAAAATGTTTTTTTAAATGCAATCTACAGGAGTTTGGTACTCAATTTTTGATATCATTATTGCTTTTTTTTCTTCTCCTTATCGTCTTTACATGTCTAATAAAAATTGTTGACTGTGAATTATAAAGCCTCCTGTTTCTATTCTCTATATTTCTGTATAGTAGATTGCCTATTATTCCTCCTTGGTATCATCTGAAATACAACCTACTATTATAAGGAAGTTTATTGATCACTTATATTAAAATATTTTTCTTGTGCTGGACATGATACTCAATAGAAATTAAAATGTATTCTCCCAAGTGAAATTCCCTAGTTAACTAGAAATATGACTTCTATATCATAGTCATCAGGTGAATGATTTTCAGATAAATAATGAAATCATTTACAAGTCTTGTGATTAATTGTAAGTCCAGTAGAAAAAGATCATTACAAAATAAAATTCTCTCAGATGCCTACCATTATAGACTTTAGGAATGGATCTCTTTAGAAGTTTAAACTCAGAAGAAGTAGAAAAAAATGCAGGAAAGGCTAATGTCTTCCATAGGGTTTCTTTTGCTGTGAGAAAACACCATGACTAAAAGCAACTTTGGAAGGAAAGGGTTTTTCTCTATCTTCCTGTTTCTTTTTTCATCTTACACTTCAGGCTCTTCACTGAGTAAAGTGAAGGCAGGAACTCAAGCAAGACAAGAAATGATGTTGTGGAGGAATGTGGTGTAGGAGAATTGTCTGTATTCTGTCAATCATATGTTAATAAAACGCTGATTGGCCAGGCAGGCAGTATAGGCAGGAAAGCCAGGCAGGAAGTAGGGGTGGAGCAAAGAGCAGAAAGCTCCCTACGCATTCCTGCAAAGATCACGGAAGAGGCAGCATGTAACTTGCCCAGCTGAGAAAGGTACTGAGCCATGTGGCTAATGTAGATAAGGATAATGGGGTAACATAAGTTAAAAGAGCTAATAAGTAGCCTGACCTAATGGGCCAATCAGTTTATAATCTTATGGAGTCCTGTGTGTGATTTTTCCTTGGGGTATGCCGGTTGTGGGGTACCGGGTGGGACAGAAACCCCAACAAGCCGACCCTCATGTTACAAGAATGCTTTGTTTTCTGTAGACTCTTTACCCTACTTTCTTGTAAAACCCAGGAGTACCAGAGATCGCACCACTCGTGATCTGAGCCTTCCCACAATAATTAATAATTAAAAAAATACTCACAAGTTTGAACACAGACCATTTGCTGTGCACATTTTCTCAATTGAGGATCCTGATTCCCAAATGATTCTAGTTTGTGACAACTGAATAAACCAAACAAACAAAACAAAACTAGGACAGCTAATCATTCAAATAAACTACCTCTGGTACAGAATTCCAATACAGAAAACACTAGTATTCTGTACCTTTTATTATTTTGCTTCATCCATGTGCCTTTTTAAAATCTGCCTAACTTCAGAGTTTCTGTGTTGTTGATAATATTAATCTATTTGCTTAGATCCGTTGACTATGGTATCAGCCAAAATTTTGAATCAATTGTTTCAATGATACTGTGGCTTTCCTTTTGATATGTGTATTACAAATGCATGTATTGTTTTTCCATGCATATACAGCACAAAAAAGAGGACAGTAGCCAAATCAGGAGTAAGAAAGAATATATGTCATCAATTAAAACTCTAAATTCCCGAAAGATTGCTTTGATCATGAATGAGGCAACTACAAGCTTTCAGAAATACTATAAAGACATATGGGAGAATGTTAGGGTCTATATCCACCTGATAAGTTATGGACATTTAGGTGAAAATATGTATTCAGTGATGTATGATGGTGTGAATGAGAATGGCCTCTAGAGTATCATGTATCTGAAAGTTTGGTCTACAGTAGGTGGGCCTCTTTGAGAAAGATTAGTTGTGGCTTTGTTGAAGGAAGTATCTCACTGCAGGTATACTTGGAAGATTCAAAATCACATAACAGTCCCAGTAAGCATTCTTTCTTCTTCTCTGCCTCATGTTTATGGATCAGATATAAGCTCTCAGTTACTACTCTGGTTCTATGCCTGCTTGTTTGCTATCCTGCTCTTTATCACGATTGTCATGGACTACTACATTTTGGAACTATGATCCCCAAATTGAATGTCTTCTTTTATACTTTGCCTTAGTTATGGTGCTTTGTAACAGCATTAGAAAAGTATCAAAGACAGCCCTCCTTCTATATGCCTTCTACAGGTACTCAAAATTGAATACATAAAACTATGATTCAAAGCTATGATGTACATATTAAAGAGAATTCCATTACTTGTCTCTCTGGAGCTGGGTTACCTCACGCCAATATAATTTTTTCCTGATAGACCTATTTACTTGCAATTTTAATAACTTCTTTGTTCTTTATACTTGAGCAATATTCAATTGCATATGCAAATATTTTCATTATCTATTCTCTTTTCAATGGACATATAGATTAAATAAATTTCTAGTTATTGTGACTGCAGCAGCAATGAACATAGTTAAGCAAGTGTCTCTCTAGTGGAAAATAGAATCCTTTGTGCATATGCCTAGGAGTAGAATAGCTGAATCATACGATGAAAGTTGTATTTCTAGCTTTTGGAGAAACCTCCACACTGATCTCCAAATACATTCTCCAGAACTATGAATAAAGGTTCCTCTTTCCTGTAACCTAAATCACTGTGCTGTCATTTGAGTTTTTAAAAGTAGCTATTCTGAATGAGGTGAGAGAGAATCTCAAAATAGTTTGGATTTTCATTTTTATGGTTAAGGCTGCTAGTGGTTTTAATGGTTACCAGACATTAATATTTTTGTTTTGAGAGTTCTATTGTGTTCCAGAACTCATTTTTATTAGTGTTTGTTTCCCTGATATTATTTGTCTCATAAAACACTTCTTTAATATTCTATGTCTTAATCTTCAGTCCACAGTATAGGTGGCAAGTATTTTCTACACCACTCTAAGTTACATTTAAACTCTACTGACAGTTTTATTTTCTGTACTGAAACCTGTCAACTTCTTGAAGTCCCAATTTTAGTTGTTGGCCTAAATTTTGTGAATTATTGGAGTTCTATTTAAAAACATTCTACTTATACCCATACCTTATCACATATTTACTAATTTTTTTCTTCTAGTACTTTAAGAGTTTTAGGTTTTAGTGGAGTACTTTGATCCACTTGGAATTGGTTTTTGTGCATGGTGAGAAAAAGAACTATCTAGTTTTTGTATTCTGCATGTGGACATGATATTTTACTAGGGTCCTTTGTTCAAAATGTTCTTTTTTCCATGGTACATTTTTGTCCCTCCTTGTCAAAAGTTAGTTGGACGTAGTTGTATAGTAGTTTAACCATTACTCTACTCCACTGATCTTTGTGTCTATTTTGTGTCAACATCATGCTGTTTATGTTTTTATGATTCCTTGGTACAGCTAGAAATTCTGTACGATAATACTCAGAAGAATTATTGCTCAGAATTGCTTTGACAATACAGGATGTAGGGGAATGTGTTACAGCTGTAGTTTTGAGAGACATTCTGACTTATGGGGGATCCAGGGCCTACTTAGAGTCACAATAGGACAGCATTGGAGGATAGAACTGCAATAGGACTGCTCAACCCTGGAGGCTGAAGCCACAATAGGATAGCACAGTCCTGATGTACAGAAGTCCTGACTATCAGGAAGCCAGGCTACCTGATACTGGGGTGCGGTATGAGATGGTCTCCCCGAAAGATATAGATAGTGATCTGCTCTTCTCCTGGAGAGCTGCTACAACTGAGTTTTGCCCTGTTCCCTTAAGGAAACATCCTAGTAGAGCAATCTGATATCTGATTCTCCACTTGCTAACAATCTGCTAGAGGGAAAGCCCTGGCAGAAATGTAACAACCTCCTCCAACTCCAGTGAAAACTTGTTACTTTTTTCTGGCCAGCCTTGCTAGAAGCTTCCTAACAAAGTTTTTCTGTTCTGCTTGGCCTTGCTGAGGTCCCTAGGGAGTGTCTCAGGAAGGTTTTTCAGCTCAGTCCCCTAAGGGATGTCCCAGCCACATTCTTCTAGTCTGTGTTGGCAAATGAAGGTCATCATGTTAGACTCTTTTTGTTTTTCAAGGTCTTAAATATATAATTGCTTATTTTAAATATTTTTTCTCATGTAAAGCTATAAACTTCCCTCAGGACTGGTCTAATTGTGTTCCATAAGTTTTAATATAGTGTATTCATTTTAATTTGATTCTAGGAAATTTTAAAGTATTTCTTTATTTCTTTAAAGTTCCAGCCAATGCTCAATAGTATGTTTTTTAATCTTCATCAATTTTGTGTTTTCTGTGGTTTTTCATACTGTTTTGATTGTCTACATTTCTGACTAAATTTGTATCTTAGTGTATGATCAGTTTCAAGGAAGAGTTTATGGGCTAGAGAAATTTAATTTTCTAATCTGTGAATTAAATATTCTGTAATCTGTTAAATCCATATGATATGTAATATAATATACTTCCATAAATTCTATGTTTTTTTTATCTGAGGAACCTGTCTACTCATAGCAGCAGGGTATAGAAGTAATTTAATATTACTACCATGGGGTAAATTTGTGAAATTAAACCAAGTTGTGCTTGTTTTATGAAATTAGTGATACTCATGTTTGGTACATATATGTTTAGAGTGGTGATGTCATTTTTATGAATTGGTCTCTTAATCAGTAGACATGATCTTCACATTTTCTGGCCCATATTTAACTCTGATTTTGTCAGATACAAAGACAGAGACTCTTGAAGTTTGGAATATCTATGTCTGTCACTAAGATAGTATCTCTTTCATGGTCAAGTTGAGTTTCTTATAGGCAACTAAATGAAAGATTGTGTTTTGTCAATCCAATCTGTCAGTCTGTATCCTTTGATTGAGAGGCTGAATCCATTTATGCTGACAATTATTGCTGGAATATTGTGCATTTATTACTGTAATTTTGTTGATTTTTTAATTATGTTTTCTTAGCCTTTACTTTCTTGCTTTTTATACAAAGTACTTTAAATCTATTTTTGTAATTTATTTATTATTAGTTCAAGTAGTACATTTCAACTGTAGTTTTTTTTCCCTCCTCTCCTCTCAATCCCTTCCTTAACCTCCCTTCTCCTACAGATAGACTCCTCCTCCTCCATTCTCCTTCCTAAAAGAGAAGGACACCCAGGGATACCAATGAAACATAGCATAAGAAATTACAATTATACTAGGCACATACTCTCCTACCAAAACTGATAAGGCGACATAGTAGGAGGAAAAGGTCCCAAAGGTAAGCAAAAGAATCAGAGACAGCTCAGGCTCCCACTGTTAGGAGTCCCATAAGAACAGCAAGTTACACAGACATAATATGCAGTTAGAGTACCTTGTTCAGACCCATACAGATCCCTTAATTTCACTCTTGTCTCTGTGAACCTGTATGAGCCCCTATGGTTAGTTGATTCTGTAGGGTGTGTTTATGTGGTGGCCTTGAACCATCTGGCCCCTACAATCATTCTTTTTCTTTCACATGAATCCTGAGCTCCCCACAATGCTTGACTGTGTTTCTCTGTACCTGCTCTGCCTCAGTTGCTTGGAAACAAACCTCTCTGATGATGATTATGCCATGCTCTTGTCTACAGGTATAGCAGGCTATCATTGGTAATCATTGAATTTACATTTTTTTGCTAAGTTGTGTTTAGTTTAATTCTATCCTAGGTCCTTTTCTATCCAGTCTTTAGTTTCTGGCCCTCTGGCAGTTTTAAGCAGAACCTCCCTTTCATGTTATAGGTCTTAAGTTGGAAGTCATTGGTTGGTGAGTGTTACCCTGACCCATCTTGCAGACAGGACAAATTTTAGGTCAAAGTTATTGTGGCTGGTGTCCTAGTCCCTTCACTGGAGGAATTACCTGTTTACAGAAGATTGCCAATTTAGTCTCCATATCACCCATTACTCATAATATTCACTATGGTCACCCTCATAGATTTCAAGAAGTTTCCTTGCAGTAGATTTCTACCTTGCCCTGAAATGCCTCCAATTTCAGTTATCCCTCTCATTATTCTCTTCCTCCATTCCACCTACCACTTAATCACTCCTGCTGCCATCATCACTCAACCCCAGTCCAATGATAAAATCTATTGTATTTCGCATTTCAGGGAGATTCATAAATTTTCCATTGAGCCCACCTGCTTTCTTAGACTCTCTGAGTTTCTGGATTGTAGCATGAATAGCTATTATTTCACAGCCAATATCCACTTGTAAGGGAGTACGTATAGACTGTTGTTCTGTGTTTGGGTTAGCCCACTCAGGATGATTTTGTCTAGTTCTATCCTTTTGCCGGAAAATTTCATGACTATATATACACACACACACACACACATATATATATATATATATATATATATATATATATATATATATATATATGTGTGTGTGTGTGTGTGTGTGTGTGTGTGTGTGTGTAGTCTTTGTGTGTGTGTCTGTGTGTGTGTCACTATATATATATATATATATATATATATATATATATATATATAGAGAGAGAGAGAGAGAGAGAGAGAGAGACTAGGTTTTTTCTCTTTTTAAAAAGAAATTTTAAAAAATACTACCTTTCTCATTTTATATACCTATCCCCATTCCCATTCCCTCCCCTCCTCCAGCCGCATCCTTCATCCTTTTCCTTCCAGCATCCACTTCAACTCCTCAGAAAGGGTAAGGTTTCCCATAGTAAGTCAAAAAAGTCTGACACTTTACTTTAAGGCAAGACCAAAGTCCTCCCTGGTATATCTAGACTGAGCAAGGTATCCCTCCAAAGAGAATGTCTTCCAAGATGTCAGTTCAAGCACTAGTGATAATAAACCCTGGTCCCAATGCCAATGGCCCTGCAAAGTACTGAAACCTCACAACTGTTCCCCACAGTCAGAGGTTCTTGTTTGGTCCTATGCAGGTTTTCCCACTATCAGTTCAGAGTCAATGAACTCTCATTAGCTGAAGTCAATTATTGCTGTGTGTATCACCATATGGTGTTGACCCCGTTGCTCATATTATCACCCCTTCCTCTCTTAGACTGGACTACAGTTCTTCAATAAATATCTCTTTATAAGAAATTGCTCCACATCCTTAGCAGTCATGAAAATGCAAATCAAAATGACTCTGAAAATACCATCTTACACCAGTCAGAATTATTAAGAACCAAAACACCAATGATAGCATATGGCTGGAGAAGATGCAGAGCAAGGGGAACACTTCTCCATTGCTGGTGGGAATTCAAACTTGTACAGTCACTTTGGAAATCAGAGTGACAATTTCTTAGAAAAATCAATCTACCAAGATCTATAAATGCCACTCTTGGGTATATACCCACAGGATGTATACTGATGTCACAAGGACCTTTGCTCAACTGAATTCATAACAGTATTATTTGTAATACCCAGAACCTGGAAACAACCTTGGTGCCCTTCTCCCAAGGAATGACTAAATAAACTGTGGTACATTTACACAATAGAGTACTACTCAGTGGTAAAAACCAATGAAGTGCTGAAATGTGCATGCAAATAGATTGAACTAGAAAAAAAAATCATCCTGAGTGAAGTAACCCAGACCCAAACAGACAAACACTGTATGTACTCATTCATGAATAGATATTCGTTGTAAAGCAAAGGATAACCAGCCCACAGTCCATGGTCCCAGAGAAGCTAGGTAACAAGGAAAACCCTAAGAGAAACAAGAGAAGGGGAAAAAGACATGATCTCTTGAAAAAATTGTCAGAATGAGGGGTGGGGGAGAAGGAAGGGTGAAAGGGGAGAAAGGAAGGAGTAGGACATGAAGGAATGGGATGCTCAAGAAGAGCAAAGGACAGAGGGATAGCAAGGAAAGAGATATCTTGATTGAGAGAGTCATCAAATGACTAGCAAGAAACATGGTACTAGGGAAATTCCCAGGCACCCACAAGGATGGCCCCAGCTAAGACTCCAAGCAACAACGGAAAGGATGCCTAAACTGGCCTTTCTCTGTAATCAGATGGATGACTACCTTAATTATCATCATAGAAAGTTTATCTAGCAACTCATGATGTCATATTTTATACAGTTGTTTAATATTCCATTGTGTAAACATACCACATCTTTTATTTATTTATTTTGGTTGAGGGACATGTAGGTTGTTTACAGTTTGTGACCTTTATGAATGAAGCTGTTATGAACATAGCTACACATGTGTCCTTGTGGTAGGATGGTGCATTATTTGGGTCCATGCTCAGAGGTGAGATATCTGAGTTTTAATGTGGATGGATTTTCAACTTTTCCGTATTTCAGTATTAATTTCCGATGTGAGCTGTACAAGTTTGCATTCCCACCAGCAATATTCAACCTTGCTCCACACCCTCACCAGCCTGAGTTGTACTTTGTGTCATTCATCTTAGTCCTTCTGATAGGTGCAAAATGTAATATCTCAGACACATTTTTATTTGCATTTTCCTGATGGTCAAGGATATTGAACATTTCCTTTAAGTGCTCCCTGGCCATTTGAGAATCCTTTTCTGAGAATTCACTGTTTATATATGTACCATATTTTTAGTGGATTACTCAATTTGCTTATGACAACTTTCTTAAGTTATAAATATATTTTGGACATTAACCTTCTACCCCATGTGGAACTGGTGAAAAATTTTTTTTTCTCATTTTGTTGTCTGTTGTTTTGTCCTATTGACAATGTTCTCTGCCATACAGAAACTTTTCATTTTCATGAGTTCCCGTGTATTGGTTGTGACGTAAGTGCCTGCACTATTGGTGTTCTATTCAAGAAGTTGTCTACTGTGCCTGTAAAGTTAAGACTTTTCCACATTTTATCTTTTGCAAGGTTCAGTCTACATGGATTTATGCTGAGTTCTTTGATCTACTTAGACTTCGGTTTTGTGCAGGGTGATAGATATGCTTCTATTTGCATTTCTTTTATTACCCACAACCAGTTAGGCTAGTCTTATTTTTTGAAGAGTCTTTCCTTTTTCATTGTATATTTCTGGATGCTTTATCAGAAATCAGTTGTTCTTAGGTTGGGTGTGGGGATTTATTTCTAGGTCTTCGATCTTCTATTTGAAACTTATCTGTTTTTAATGCTAATATCATGTGTTTGGGAATTTATTGTTTGTATGTCTGTTTGTATACTATGGCTCTCTAATACAGCTTGAAATCAGGGATGATAGTATCTCAAGAAGTTGTTTTATTGTACAGGCTATTTCGCATGTGATATTTAATACTCTTCTTTCAAGGTATGTAAAGAATTGTGTTAATACTTTGATGTACATTGCCTTTGGTTAGATTGTGTTTTTGTTTTTTCTGTTTTAATCCTACTGATCCATGAACAGAGGAGACCTGTCTATCTTCAGATCTCACCTTCAATTTCTTTTTTCAAGGACTTGAAGTCATTGTCATACAGATCTTTGTCTTGCTTAGTTATTGTTATCCCACGATATTTTCATTATTATTTTTGAATATTTTGAAGGGAATTATATTTCTGATTTATTCTCATCCCATTTTTTGTTTGTATATAGGAGGGTTACTAATTTTTTAAATCGTTAATCTTGCATCTAACCACATTATGGAAGGTGTCTATAAGTTGTAGGAGTTTCCTGGTCAAATTTTTGGGATCAATTATACATACACTATCCAAACAGTGAAAGTTTGACTTCTTCCATTCTAATTTGTAATCCCTTGAGATCCTTTCATTGACTTTTGTTCTAGCTAGAACCACTAGTCTTAGATTGAATAGATATAAAAAGAATGGACAGTCTTGTCTTGTTGGTTATTTTAGTGGACTTGCTTTTAGTCTCTGTTTTTAATTTGATGTTGGCTCTAAACTTGATGTAAATTGCACTTATAATTTTAGGTATATCCCTTTTATCCCTGATCTCTTTAAGACTTTTACCATGAAGGGGTGTTGTGCTGTGGGACAATGGTCTTTTATCCTGTCACTTGTATTATTTTTAATAAAATACTGATTGGCCAGTAACCAGGCAGGAAGTATAGGCAGGGTGATTGTTATTCCTTTGCGTCACTTTAAGAGCTAGCCACGCCCACCCCCAGCCACTTCTGACCTGCCTCGTCACCATCTTTCTCTCTTGTGTGTTTGTCTCGTGTCATGTGTACGTGTGTCTTTGTTCTATGTTTTTCTTATGTCTCTCTGTCTTTTTCTTCTTTAAGCAATAAATGTCTCCCTCTTCTTTAAATAATACTATGTCCTGTGAGCCTTTTATCCGCCATAACCACCCGCCCGACTCCCTTGGCCACATGGCGCTGCCACCCTGGAGATCTTGCAGGGCCATCCTTGTCGGACTAGCAGCTGCTAGTCCCCTAAGGGATGTCCCAGCCACGTTCTTCTAGTCTGTGTTGGCAAATGAAGGTCATCCCATCATCATCATATTTTTTTTAAAAGAACAATATTTGATGCCGCAGACTCGACAGATTCACCCACCAAGGGCCAGGGTCCCAGCGTCACCTTTCGTCTGGGACTCTGAGCTCCAATTTCTGTGACTGGATCCGGACCGAGGTCTCAACACCGACCCACTTGTTACAAACAACACCAGCTTCAATTGGTGAGTTGCTCCTCGTTCTGCTACAGAGGGTTGCTTTCCTTTACCGGAATCATGGTTGGACGACCCTGGGGGTTGGTCCACCTGCATTAGCACTGAACACTTCCTGTGCTGTGCATTCGACATTTGTCTGGAGACCGGGTCCTCAGTTTCTTTATCTTTTTTCATTTTCACTTCTTTTCTTTCCTTTTTCTCTCCTCTCATCGTACAACCGCTACGGAGCGGCCCTGGCCTCTGGTTTATCCAGCTAGGCCCATAGCTCCCCACCTGTGAATCGAGGATGCTTATTCATGTGGTCCTGGGCGCTCGTTCGTTGCGCGGGTTTTCACGATTCAGACTCTGGATAGCAATTGTCCATGGCAGACAGCCGCTGGCTTTTCCATCCCAGCTGTGACATGGTGCAGTTTTTTTTTTCAGTTCCAGACTTTTGCTCCCCTCTGCGGCTCATGGTTTGGCATGGCAGCTCAACAACAGCTCAAAAACTGTAACTTTTCCCCTGTAACACGTGGCCGCCGCCATGTTCATTGACTTTATCGCTAGATTCACTGAGAGCCAGATCACGCGACCAAGCATTCTCATTCTTATGTATGTCCTGCTTTCCCCTCCCCCTCCTCAGTGTTCACTAAAATCCTCTCCTTAACTCAGATTACATGTGTTTTGCATAGTGACATTCTTCTGATAGGGCCCATCAGAGGTGTGCACTTTGCCTAATTCCTGTTCAAGCTTTCTATGTATAATGAGTGTTCATTTCATCTCGTTTCAGACTACAAAATCATAATTATCATATTTTAAACTGGTCTGTACTTTTAAGCTGTTTTCTACCATTGTCAGTTCTGCCACTAATCTTAATGTTACAAACAGTTTTTTTTTCTTTCTGTCTGTCTTTTTACAAATGTGGATCTTACCTATTAAAAGTCAGTACAGTCAAACTAAGACCCAACTTTCCAGACAGATTCTATACTGCAGCTATTCCTAATAATCAGCCCTCAACTGCTCAGAGATCTGGGGAATGCGATATTTAAATGTTTAATTAGTTAAAAAGCTTTTCATAACAAAAAGAGATAGGTTGGCTCCTAGCAAGCACTCTGTTTCCTCCGAGAAGAGAGAAGAAAAACCGTCAAAGACCAGCATCCATCTGCAGTTTGCAACGACTGCCAAGCACTGACCATTAGGCAAAAACTGCCTATCACCTAAACTGGAGACCTTCAAACGTGGACAGGATCACTGGAATCGACAGCCTAGCTGCCCAGGTCAAGGTAGGCCTGTCTTCCTAAAGATTTCTTAGTCCACAGGGTCTTCAAAAGCCTGGCAGGCTCTACATTAAACAACAAAGGTCAAATGCAACCTTCAGTAACCAGGGAGGACCAAAGAGTAGCTCTAGATGCCAACCAAGTAAGTTCTCTGTCATTTTTTAATCAGTAACTCAAGTAAAATCTTATCCGTCTCAAAGATCTCTGACAATCTGATAACTGAGAGGTTTTGCCAGGTTGTCTCATCAAGTAAAAATACTTTTCATTATAATTTCTGTTTTTACAAACCCAAGGAGTTCTTAATACAATGTATATGTCTAAAACTTCTGTTTTTCTTATAAGTTCCAGGGAGCCAAATTAAAGAACCCATCATAAACAGGTCAGATACAAACCTCTCAATTCCCTGGTCCTAAAATTTTTTTCTCAATTTAACTTTGTCCTCTGTTCTGCCAACACCCTAACCAGGCACTAGGGACACCAGACATTTCCATGCCACAGACACCTGTCCTGTTGGGAGCAGAGACCAACTATACCAACTATGCCAAAATTTGACCAGCATCCAGCCTTCTCTCGGATCCCTCACCGCCCCCCCCACCCCAAAGACGATGCCCACAAATCAGCTGGAAGCAGTCTTAAGAATTCGCCGCCCCAATTCCTTCAACCTGTAATGTCTAACCTTCTACTTTTTATTATAAAAAGGATCCGGGAATGTTATTCCTTTGGGTCAGTTTAAGAACTAGCCACGCCCACCCCCCAGCCACTTTTGACCTGCCCCGTCACCATCTTTCTCTCTTGTGTGTTTGTCTCATGTCATGTGTACGTGTGTCTTTGTTCTCTCTATGTTTTTCTTATGTCTCTCTGTTTTTTTCTTCTTTAAGCAATAAATGTCTCCCTCTTCCTTAAAAAATACTATGTCCTTTGAGCCTTTTATCCGCCGTAACCGCCCACCCTACTCCCTTGGCCGCATGGCGCTGCCACCCTGGAGATCTTGCAGGGCCATCCTTGTCGGACTAGCAGCTGCTCCGCGAGCCGCCCGGGGCATCCCATCATCATCATATTCTTTTTAAAAGAACAATAGTGATGGCAACCAAAATGGAAGTAGAGGTGTGGCAATGAGAATTATGGGAAGAGAAAAGTATCAGTCTGCAGCCATCACCCAGATGCTGAGGAAGCCAGATGTGACTGCCTTGCCTAATAAGGTACCAAGCCACATGAATAACATAGACAAGAAAAATGAGCTAATATAAGATGTAAGAATTAGTTAATAAGAAACGCTTGAGCTACAAGGCCAACCAGTTTCTAATTAATGTAGACCTCTGTATGGTCCTTTGGGACTAAATGACTGAAGGACCAGTGGGATGGAAACCTCTGTCAACAGTGTTGAATTTTGTCAAAGGTGCTTTTAACCTTCTAATGGGATGATCATGTGTTTTATTTTTCTTTCAATTGTTTATGTAATGGACAATATTAACATTTTTCATTAGTGGAACCATCGCTGCATCCCTTATTTCAGAGATATAAGCTACATGATCATGGTAGATAATCTTTTTGATGTATTCTTAAATTTGGCATAATGAGAATTTTTGCTTGTGTGTTCTGTGTGGCAGGATGGCTGTTGTCTCAAAAAATGAGTTTAACAATGTTTTTTTTTCATTTCTATTTTGTGGAATAATTTGATGAATATTGGTGTTAATTTTTTCAAAGTCTAATATAATTCTGTTCTACAACCATCTTACCATAGGCTTTCTTTGATTGGGAGCCTTTTAATAATTTTTTCCATATTTTTGAGGTTTATTTTTCTATTTAAATTGTTTGTGGAATCTAGATTTAACTTTCATAAGTGGTATTGGTCAAGAAAATGGTCCATTTCTTTTAGATTTTCCAGTTTTATCAAGGACAGGTTATTAAAGTATGACTAAATGATTCTTGGGATTTTTTTCATGATGTCTGATATGACATCACATTTTTCATTTTTGATTTTGTTAAGATGGGTATTCCCTCTGTGTCTTTTAGTTAGTTTGGATAAGGGTTTGTCTATCTTACTGATTTTCTTTTTTAATTGTTTATATTGTGCTATATATTTTTCTCTGTCCCCCTTCCTTTCTCCCCTCTCTCCTTCTACTCTCTCCCATGATCTACATGCTCCCAATTTACTCAGGAGATCTTGTGCTTTTATCCTTCCTATATAGGTCCATTTATTTCTCTCTTAGGTACTCTTTGTTGTCTAGGTTCTCTGGGCTTGTAGACTGTAGGCTGGTTTTTCTTTGCTTCTTGTCTAAAAGTCACTGATGATTGAGTACCTATGATATTTGTCTTTCTGGGTCTGGGTTACCTCACACAATAAGTTTTTTTCTGAATCCATCTGTTTGCCTGCAAATTTCAAGATGTCATTATTTTTTAGTGCTGAGTAGTATTCCATTGTGTAAATATACATTTTCTTTATCCATTCTTAAGGTAACTGACATCTAGATTGTTTTCAGGTTTTGCCTATTATGAAAAGTGATGACAGCTTAGGCTGGAGAGGATTTGGCGTAAGGGGAACACTCATTCATTGCTGATGGGAATGCAAAATTGTACAGCTGTTTTGGAAATCAGTATGGTGATTTCTCAGAAAATTAGGAAACAATCTATCTCAAGACCCAGCAATACCATTTTTGAGTATATACCAAAAGGACGCTCAATTATACCACAAGGACCTGTGCTCAACTCTGTTCTTACTGATTTTTTAAAGACCCAATGTAGTGATATTTTATTTGTATTTGAATAACTAAAGATTTGAGAGTAAAACAGTGACACGAGTCAGCCATACAGACTTGGCAGTGGTGGCACACACCTTTAATCCAAGGAGCCACAGTCATTCATCATAGAAGCCATGCAGTATTGGTGCATACCTCGAATACTAGTTCTAGAAAGGAATATAAGAAAAGAGGAGACATGTCTCAGTTCAGTCTCATTCTGGGGATTCCTGGAGGGAGGATCACCATTTTGGTCTGAGTCGAAGGTAAGAGCCAGTGGCTAGATTCATTGCTTTTCTAATCTTCAGATTGAACCCTAATATCTGTCTCGGGGATTTTATTATTTGTGCTACAAACCAACTCTTTGTTTCATGGATTCATTGTGTTATGCTTTTTGACTCCTTTTTACTGCTATTTTTCCTTTAATTTATTTTAAATTTCATTTTATATTTCATCCACATTTCTCCCCCACTCCCATTCCCTGTTTCCCAAGCCCACTCAACATCCACTCCGCCCAATGGATAAGGGCTCCCATGGGAAGTCAACAAATTCTGGTACATTAAATTAGGGCAAAACCAAGCCCTTCTGCCCTATATTGAGGCTGAGCATTGCATGTTATAAAAGGGAATGGGCTACAATAAGCTGTCTCCCAGGTCTCTTGTCCTACTGCCAGGTATCTTACAAATATTCCAAGTTTCACCACTGTCTTCCACATATGGAAAGCCTAGTTTGGTTTCATGGAGTCTCCACAGCTATAGGTCTAGAGTTCATGAATTTCTATTAACTTGGTCTTTGTAGATTTTTCCATCATTATCTTGACCTCCTTTGCTCATATATTCCCTCTTTCCTCTCTTCTCTTGGCTGTGAATCTCTGCATCTGGTTCAATCAGTTGCTGGATGAAGATTATATGATGTTAGTTGGGGTATTCACCAATCTAATTACAGCAAATGGCCAGTTTGGGCTCCCTCTCCACTATTGCTAGGTATTTTAGCTGGGACAATTGTTTGGATTCTGGGGAATTTCCTTAGCACCAGATTTCTCACTAACACCACAGTGGCTCTATCAAGATCTTTTTCGTTGCCCTCCCACTCTTCCCCTCTGTCCCGTCACCCATCCCATTTCCTCATGTTCTCATCTTCCATCATCACCCTTTTACTGTCCCTCTGCTCCCTATTTACCCAGGAGATCTCACCTAATTTTTCTTTCATGGGGTATCCATGTTTCCGCCTTAGGGTCTTGTTACTTAGTTTCAATGAAGCTGTGGATTGTAATCTGTTTATCCTAGGATTTACAACTTATGTATACTTATGAATGAGTACACACCATGTTTGTCTTTCTGAGTCTGAGTTACCTCACTCAGGTTGTTTTTTTCTAGTTCAATCAATTTGCCTGAAAATCTCATGGTGTCACTGTTTTTAGAACTGAGTAATAGTTATTATGTAAATGTACCACATTTTCTTTACCCATTTTTCAATTGCATTTACGTTGTTTCTAGGTTCTGGCTATTATGAATAATGCTACTGCTATGAACATTGTTGAGCAATGTGGTATGACTGAGTATTCTTTGAGTATATACCCAGGAATGGTATCACTAAGTCTTGAGGTAGATCAATTCCCAATTTACTGAGAAACTGCCATACTGAATTCTAAAATGGTTGTACAGGTTTTCACTTCCACCAGAATTGGAGGAGTGCACTCCTGACTCCACATTCTCTGCAACATAAGCTGTTTTTAGTACTTTTCAACCAGCCATTTCTGACAGGTGTAAGATGTAGCTACCAAGGTCTTTTCCCCTTCTCCTGGCGATTCGCAGGGCCATGTGACCTCCAGCTCCCTGGAGATTCTGCACTAGCACTGGCTTGAGGGGATAGCTTAGCAAGAACCTGGCTCTCTTTGTTATGGTGATTCCACCTGTATTCAAGGTTCTAGCAGTGGGCCCATAGCCTGCCTCCCCCAGCTGATTCTGCCTGAGGCGCCGGGGGCCTTTAGTCTTCTCCTCCTGCTCCTGGATGGGAGGAGGCCTTGCCCTTTTGATCCTGATTGCCCACTGGTATAAATACCCGACTTGAGTTTAATAAAGTTGCCATTTACTCTTGGTAAATGAGCAAAGGTCTTTTTTGTGTGTGTGTCTGTTTTAAACCCTCAGGACAGTCGTCCATTCTCGTGGGCCTGAGTTTGGGAAGGCACGCGCCTATATCCGGTGTGGGTATCCACTGGAAGGCGGGGTCTAACTATTTTATTGATTTCAACTTTCAGTTTATTTCCTGCTTTCTACTCTGCTTGGACGTGTTTGCCTTTTTATGTTCTAGATCTTTGAGATGAGCTGTCAAATTGCCAGTATGAGATCTCTTCAATGTATTTTATGCACTAAATGCTATGAACTTTTCCCTTAGTGTTGCATTCATTGTGTTCCATAAGTTCAAGTATGCTGTGCTTTCATTTTTATTGAATTCTCAGAAGTCTTTAATTTCTTTCCTTATTTTGGTCTTGACCAAGTTGTCATTTAGTAATAAGTTGTTTAATTTTAATGAGTTGTTGTTGTTGAAATCTAGCTTTAATCTGTTGTGGTCTGATCGAATACAGGTTATTTTTTAAAATTTTCTTATATATATTGAAACTTGCTTTGTGACTGAGTATAGTCAATTTTAAAGAAAGTTCTATGAGGTGCTGAAAAGATGATATTCCTTTGTTATTGGGTGAAATATTCTATAGATATATTAGGTCCATTTGTTTCATAATGACTGTTAACTTCATTATTTTTCTGTACTTAATTTTGGTCTGGAAAAGCTCTCCAATGCTGAGACTGGGGTACTGAAATATCTCACTAGTACTGGGTAAAATTGAATGAGTGATTTTAAGTTATAGTAGTGTATCTTTTATACATATATGGGTTTTTTTGCATTTGTAGCATAAATATTCAGAATTGAAACAGTATCTTGGTGGACTCTTCCTTTAATGTGTTATCAAGTATACTTCCTCATCACTTTTGATTAATTTTGGTTTGAAGTCTATTAGATATTAGGATATCTATACCAGCTGCTTATTGGATCCATTTGGTTAAAAATATTTTTCCAATCCTTTACTCTTAGGTAATATCTTTCGTTGAGGTTGAGGTGTGTTTCTTATATGGAGCAGAAGGATGGATACTGTTTTCACATCAATTCTGTTAGACTGTATTTTTATTGGAGAATTGAATCCATTGATATTGAGTGATGTTAGTGTCCAATATTGGTAAATTTCTATTATTTCACTGGTAGTGATGTGTGTGTGTGTGTATGTGTGTGTGTGTGTCTTTTTTGACTTTACTGTTGTAAGATTATTTATTTCCTGTGTTTTCAAGGGTATAGTCAACCTCTTTCTGTTGGAGTTTTCTTTCTAATACCATTTACATAAATGGATTTGTGGATATTTAAATTTGACTTTGTCATGGGAGATATTGTTTTTCCTTCAATGGTGAATGGTGATTGAATGTTCTACTAGGTATAGTATTCAGGACTGGGATCTATGGTCTCTTAAAGTCTAAAGGACATCTGTTCAGGTCCTTCTGGCTTTTATAGTCCTCTTAGAAGTTGAGTGCAATTCTAAGAGGTCTGACTTTATATGTTACTTGTCCCTTTGCTCTTGCAGCTTTTAATAGTCTTTCTTTGTTCTGTATTTTAAGTGTTTTGATTATTATGTATCAAAGATACCTTCTTTCCTGGTCCAAACTATTTGTCATTCCATAAACTTCTTCTAGCTTTATTTATTCTTTTCAACTGTTCCCTTAAGCTTCTTTAAAAGGTTTATTCATTATTTCTAAATTTTGTCTTTCCTCTATTTCCTTATTTTGTCTTTCCTCTATTTCCTTAATTGATTAATTTATTTCCTCTACTTATTTGTGTTTTTCTCAATTTATGTAAGGACATTAATTCATTTCCTCTTTAAGGACCTTTATGGTTTTTATAAATTTGGTTTTCTGATTGTTTTCTCATGCGTGAGCAGTGTTAAAATATTCAAAGCTTGCTGTAATATGATGTATGAGCTCTGAAGGTGACATGTTGACCAGAAAATTGTTGATTTTGTTTTGCATTGGTATCTATGCAACTAGATTTGTGGTAATTATAGATCTAGTTGATGATTTTTTTCCATTTGTCTTTGTTCAATAATGTTTTGATCCTTGGTTTCTATTTCCTCTTTGGTCTTATAGTCTTTTGGCCCAAATTTCTGGCAAGAGACCTCTGGCCCAGCATAAAGTCTTTTTCTGACTTGGGTGCTGTACTTGGGTGGCTAGAGTGGCCTTTGCTCCAATAGGAGTTCAATGCCTGAGTTAGGTGATAGAATATGGTGATGAGGAGTGAAGTGTGAGTTGGCAATAGTGGAGGGGCACTGAGAGAATGGAGTAGGTTCATGGACGATTTACTTATATGGAGTTTTGGCAGCTGGTGTGGCCTCTGGTCCAGCAAGGAGTCTCTTGTAGTAAGAGAATGCTAATTCATTTTCCATCCATCCAGACCCAAATAATTACACAGATACTATATTGTTTACAACACTGTTTGGCCAGTGTCTCATGCATATGTCTAACTACCTCTTACATCTTAAATTAGCCAATTTATATTAATCTGTGTATTGGCATGAGGCTGTATCTTATTAGTAAGGGTCCAGTGTCTGTCTCCTTCAAGAGCTACGTGGCATCTCTCTGCATCTGCCTGCTTTTCTCCTCTATCTCTGCTTGGAATTTCCTCCTTATTCTATTCTGCCCTGATAGAGACCCAAGAGGCTTCTTTATTCATTGACCAATAAAAGGAACACATATACAGAAGGACTTCCCATATGACTTCCCCTTCTTTGTCCAAATAAAAAGGAAGGTTTTAACTTTAATATAGTAAAATTACATATACAAAACAGTTTCCAGGTACAAATTATAGTTTCAATATTAGTCCATTTATATTTGACAAATTAAAGAAAATATCTTATCATCGATCCCACCTTTGTAAATTAAAGTTTTATATCTAATTTGTCCTTTATCACAACTAAGCAACATTGTAACTATCATACTTTAACTCTTCAAGAACACCAGAAGGATATAATATTACCTAAGTAATATTAAACGTGCATTGTAAGCAATTTCAAAAACTCTAGAAATAATAGAGATATCTTGCTGTCTGGACAATCACCCATATTTCTATGGTAACATTGGGACATCCATCTTTGGCCTATAGTTCCAAAGAATCTGGCAGACTTTTCCATGAATCAGGATATTTGAAAAACTGTTTCACTTCTATTGGCTGTTTGTCAGTCACTTTCTTCTGTATCCTGAAGAATGTCAGGCAGACTCTTTAAAGAAGCAGGAACCCCAAAGGACTTTCTCAGATTTAGACAAGTTAATCAGTCATTTTTCTGTGGGTTGTTCATATCCAGTTCATACAGCATACCATAAAGCAGTCCAGGAAAGAGAATATTCTTGCTCAAATGGCTAAAAGACTCAATAAGGAGCCTCTTTGATGCTCAAAATCCTCTTGAGATAGATTATTGCTTCGAGGAGTAGATGTGTCTCATTGTCATAGAAAGTTCTTAGTTCTTAAAACATTTTAAATGCCATATTATGGTAGTTTTTGAAAGGTTTGAAGAATATCTAACCATCTGAAATATAGCTCTATACATCTAGAAAAGCTAACGAGCGTGACTACAAGCTTAACTATTATAGATGGTTATCTATTAACCTGTATTTGGTGTGGGAGGTCCTACTGTCTGTGCAGTGCCTTTCTTGGTTAAAGAATAAAGAAACTGCTTGACCTGTTGATAGGGCAGAACTTCGGTAGGCAGGAAATATGGCACTGAATTCTGTGAGAAGGAAGGCAGAGAGGGAAACACCATGGATACATGGCCAGAGATAGACCTGCTGAAACTATGCTGGTGGGTCACGACCTTGTGATGACATACAGGGTAACAGAAATGTGTTAAATTGATGTAAGAGTTAGGCAATAAGAAGCTAGAGCTAATAGGCCAAGCAGTGTTTTAATTAATATAGTTTCTGTGACGTTACTTTGGTTCTGGGCATCTGGGAAGAACAAGTGGCCCCTCCTCCTATAAATTGGCACCAACGTGTGAATTGAATCCATGTAAAACCTGAAAGGGCCTGAATAGAAATTCTAAATTATATATATATATATATATATATATATATATATATATATATATATATATATATATATTGAGTTTAACACAGCTTCTTGCTGTTTGCTGGTGACTTGCTGTAGCTCCTTTAAGAGAGATTTTCCTGATTCAGTCATAGCTAGAAAAAAGCCATGGTAAAATGCTGGCCTTCTGGGCTGCTACTGGCACAAACTCTGACTCTTTCAGGCATGAGGTTCAGAGCATTTGAGTTGGGTTTGTTTGCAGACTTCTGCAGCTTGCTTAATGTCAACATGGACTAGCTTTGTGTCCGGAACTGGGGCGGTGTGCACGGCTCAGAGGCACAAGTGGCTCCACCATTCTGGATTGTGTGGAGCTAGCAGGCAATACCTTTTATATCATAGTAATTGCACAGCTTAAGTTTTAGATTGGGCCAGCAAGCAAGCAGTATCATATATAACATAATAATTGCACAGCTTAAGTTTTAAGAAGTTCTTAGCAATTATAAGAAGTGCTTCTGGTCAGAAAATAATTACAGATATTGCGAAAAAGACAAATATGGATTGGTTATAGTGTTGAATAAATGTATGTAGGCTTGGAAGTGAGAAAAATGATAATAAATAGAATCACAAAATAATTTAATGCTTTAACAAAAGGGTGAAGTCTTTAAAAAATTAGAGTATAGATAATCATAGATTAAAAGGATTAAAAAATGCCACATAAAAATGGAAAATTTACAGAGAGTCTGCATTATGTATATTACTGTGTTTTCTTTGAATTTTTTGGCTGTGAAGGAAATAAGTATAGAGGGACATTTCATTGTATGTCCTGCTAAGCTAAACCAGAATGCATATTATCAATATATCTTGACTTCAGAATTTGAGTCTAAAGATATGGTGCTTTGGAAAAGAGGTTCTTCTTTTGTCTCCACAGAGGATGAAAATCTGTGGATTCATTCCAGGCTAATATGGTTTGATGGACTGAGAACCCCCTGAACATTTGCTGTAAACAAAGAAAATACATCACCCAATAAACAGCAGGAAGTAGTTTGGAGAGAAATCACTATGCCCATATTCTCAAATATTGTTTATAAATGTGCTTTGACATTTAAAGAGGGATATGCTATAGAGATTTGCATTGGTATGAATTTTGGTTTATTGATACAAATTTAAGATCAATTTTGTTATATGTATATTTCTGCTCTTTATTAAGGTATTGTGATTATATAGTTCACTAAAAATGTCATGTATAATTAAGAAATATAAGTTAATAGATAATCATCTATAATAGTCAAGTTTGTAGTCATGTTAGATTTTCTAGACATACAGAGATATATTTCAGTTAGATAGGTATTCTTTAAATTTTTCAAAGACCTTCAGAGTATGGAATTTAAAATGTTTAAGAACATAAGACTTTTCATGACAATGAGATACACCTGTTCCTAGCAGCACCAAGCTACTTCAAAAGGAATATGGGCATAGAAGAAACTCCTTATGGAGTTGGGTAACTATTTGGGCAAGAAACTGCTCTTGCCTGGACAGCTTAACTGGACATGCTGGACCCACAGAGAAACGACTGCTGAACTTGCCTAAAGGTTGAGATGATATTTTGGGGTTCCTGCTTCATGAAAGAGTCTCCTAGACCTTCTGTAGAACACAGAAAAATGTCATGGACAAACTGCCAGTTTTGAAATTTACTGCTTCATGGAACAGTCTGCTGGATATTATGGGTCTGTGGGCTGAAGATGGATGCCCCAACAGTACAGAAGAACTTTGGGTGACTGCCCAGGCCTTGAGAAATCTCTATCAATTCTAGAGTTTTGGAAGTTGCTTACAATGTACTTCTGTTTACTTAGGTAATATATTCTTCTGGAGTCCTTGATGGAGTTGAAGAATATATAGTTATAGTTTTCCTTAGTTATGATAAAAGATAAAGTAGATATGAATATTGTAGCTGTAATTCTTGCTAATATTTTATTATGTTAAAGCCTTCCATTTTGTTTAAACAGAAAAGGGGAAATGATGTGGAAAGTTCTTCTGTCTGTGTATTATTTTTCTTGGTTAATGAATAAAGAAACTGCCTTGGCCTGTTGATAGGGCAGGAATTAGGTAGACTAGGAAGATGGAACTGAATCCTTGGAGAAGGAAAGCAGAGACGGAGACACTATGGATCCGTGGCTGGAGGTAGACATGCTGAAAATTTGCTGGTAGGCCATGACCTCGGGGTGATATACAGATTAATAGAAATGGGTTAAATTATTGTAAGAGTTAGCCAAAAAGAAGCTAGAGCTAATGGACCAAACAGTGTTTAAATTAATATAGTTTCTGTATTGTTATTATGGTTCTGGGAAGCCAGGAAGAACAAGAGGCCCCTCTTCATACATGGATTTTGTAATTATACAATACATTTTAAATGACCTGCACAAACACACTACCTTAACCAAGAGCAGAAATATACATGAAACAAAATTGACCTTAAGTTTCTATTGATAAACCAAGATCCATACCAGTACAAAGTATTTATCTTCATATCATATCCCGCTTTAAATGTAAACAAGTATTTATAAACAATCATTTAGGGAATGGGGGTATTATTCTTTAGGCTACTTCCTCTTGATTGACATTCTGTTAATAAGGTCTTTTATGAGGTGTCCTGTGTGATTTGTCCATCTTAGCCAGTAATCCTGAAGCTATTGTGGATGTTGGAACACTTAGGTCATCACTTCAGGGTTCCTGTTTGATCAAATCATGTTATCCTGGAAGGATACCACAGATTCTTATCTTCTGTGGAAACAAAAGTAGAACCTCTTTTCCAAAGCAACATATCTTTAGACTCAAATGTTGAAGTCAAGATACCTTTAAAATATATATGTTGGATTAGTTTAGCAGCCTGTACAATGAAATGTCTCTCTGTACTTAGTTCATTCACAGTAAAAAAAATTCAAAAAAAATAATATACATAATACAGACTCTGTGTATTTTTCATCTTTTCATGGCTTTTTTAAAATCCTTTAATCTATGGCTGTATTTACTCTTTTATATTGCTGTTACTGTCTCTTTAAAGACTTTACTTTTTTGACTCTCTATATCATTTTTCTTCTTTCTCACAAGCCTACATACATTTATCCAACACTGTTACCCAATTAGGGGTTTATTTTTGTCTGAATCTGTCCTTATTGGGTATCTGTAATAATTTTCTGACCAGGAGAATATTTTTTTAATGCTAAGTAGGCTTTGTTGGGACCAATTTCATGGACCTGTCTGCTTGCTCTGCCCAGTACAATATGACAGAGACATGCTCATTGCCTCTGCAAGCCGTCTACACCACCCCAGCTCTATGGAAGCAGGTTTATGTTCCTATTAAGCAATTTGTAACACACTGCTCACAGACCCCCATGTAAGAGCAGGAACTCCTGAAAGAGCCAGAGGTTGTTCTGCTTACATGAACCAGGATGCCATTTTTTAAAGAAGCTACACATTTTTTGCCACTAACACTGAGTCAGGAAGACTTCTGTTAAAAGGAGCCATGCCTCTGCTTGAATCCAGCAAACACTCTATCTGAAAAACAAAACAAAACAAACAAACAAACCAACAAAAAAACAGCTACCAAGAAGTTGTGCTTAATTCTGTTCTTTTGTGTCTAGAATTTCATCCCAAGCTCTCCTCGGTTTTAGGTGGATGTAGTTGGCCCATGTTTTCATGCCATTTGTAGTAAGAGACTACTAGTTAGTCTTCTGTCTACCCATATCTGAATAATTACAGATACTATATTAATTACAACACTGGTCAATGGTTCATATGTATTTCTAACTACCTTTTACATCTTAAATTAGTCCATTTATATTAATCTGTGTATCAGCATGAACCTATGGTTTACTGGTAAGTGTCCAGTGTCTGTCTCCTTTGACAGCTACATGGTGTCTCTCTGACTCCACCTACCTTTCTTCTCTATCTCTACTTGGAATTCCCTCCTTGCTCTATTCTGCTGCGGAATAAGCCCAAGCAGCTCCTTTATTCATTAACCAATCGAAGCAACACATATACAGAAGGACTTCCCACACTAGTCTCCGCCTAAGTTCACCTATCTGCTCTTGTTCCTGTTTTCTATTTTTATCTGGCTTGCATAGCATCAATTGAACAGGAGCTATCTGCATGAGGTGGAGTTGTTGGTATGGCAGTGGGTGTGTGCCATGGGGCAGAAAGATGTGGAAGTCAGTTGGAAATTTGTTATTCAAACCTATGGCATAGTTTGGAGGGCATGTGGCTCTATTACTTGTTATACTGATTAGTGTGACATGCAACTAAGTAGTAGATATATATTTGCCTGTGGTGGGGATGAGGTACAGCAGCATAAGGGAAGGTGGGTTGGGAAGGGATTGTAGTGGGTTGATTTTTTGGTACCAAAACAAAGGTCATGGAACAATTTTGAGTACAGGTAGTCCTTTACACTATTCTTCTGATTGCAGGTAATAATTTATTTTTAATTGTGCATGTGTATGTGTTTTCATACACATATCCATGTGCATGTTCTTGTGTTCTAGTTTCTTATGATCTTGTTGAGACTAAAAGAAATTTGGGGAGGAAAGAATTTATTTACATTTCCAGCTCATGATCCATCACTGAGGGTACCTGAGGCAGGAACTCAAGTAAGAACTGATTCAGAAGCCATTTAGAATTGTTGTTAACTGGCATGCTCCATATAGCCTCTGCTCAACTACAATTTTTACACATTCTAGGACCCCCATCATCCACTGGGATGAGCTATCCCACATTAATTAGTAATAAAAATGCCCTTAAGAAATGTCAATAGGCCAATATTATCAATTTATTCCCCCAACTACAACTCCCTCATATGACTCTGTGCTGTCTCAATTTAATATCTGGAGCTATTTAGAAGAGTACTCTAGTACTAGTGCCTAAAGTAGGAAGAAGCATATAGAATCTTCTTTGAGCTGGAGTTATAGGTAGTTGAGAGCTTCATGACATGATGTTGGAAACTGAGCTCTGGTCTTCTACAAGAGCAATGCATGATCTTAACTGTTGATCCATCTCTCCAGCCTCAATCTATATTTTCTTTACTTTTTGATATTTTTTGTTTGTTTTGAGACATGATCTATCTATGTATCTCTAGCTCTCCTGGAACTCACTATGTAGACCAGGATTCCTCTAACTCAGAGATCTACTTGCATCTGCTTCCCAGGTGCTGGTTTTAAGGCACTTACCAAAATGTCTGACTTAAATTCTTCATTTTGTTAGCAAATGTTTTAGCACATTTTATTTCCTCTAGTTTCTTGGATATATTTATCATTCTCCTATGTTCAAAGTATTCCCTCACTCATTCTTTGTACAGTTGGCTCAGTGAACAGAAGTTGCCTTAGGATGCATTTGTTATGCAAAGTTTTTCCTTCTTTTTCCACTACAATAGAATGTTTGGCTATATATAATTTTCTGGGTTGTTATCTGTTGACTCATGGGATATGAGGTATAGTACTCCAGTTTATTCTGGCTTTCAAAATTTTCATTTGCACATCATTTTTTATTTGATGGGTCTACATTTATATGTAACTTGGGTTACATATAAATACTTATAAATTCTTATACTTGCAGAATTCAAGTTTCAAGTAAGATTATCTTCTGTCTTTATATCTAGTGTTTTAACTATAATATGGAAAAGGTATGTGTCATTTTTGATACTGTACATTTACAATTTGTATACCTCTTATACCTGCATGGGTATCCTTGTAAGAAGAGGGTCACCTTGTTCATCCTAGCCTACCAGCTAGCTTAGATCGAATATAACCAAACAAAAACTGGAGGACTAAATCCATGTAAAACCTGAGAAAGCATAAAACGGACAAAAGAATAGAGTTAAGCATGGTTTGGTAGCTACATTTTCTCAGGTAGGCTTGGTTTTCTAGAGACAGGCAGAGGCATGGCTACTTTAGAAGAGGATTTCCTGGTTCTGCCACAGCTGGGTTGGGGTGGGGGTGGGGGAAACCACACGGTTTTGAAGTGCAGCTTCCTGGGCCATGCTGCCGGCACAAAATCTGGCTGTGGAGTATTTCAATGGCATGTGTGGGCCCAATAAGGGTCGGAAGGAAAGTAGCTGAGACCATGGGCATGACTCAGCACTCCCTGCCTGGACAGGCAGCAGGATCAGGACTGCTAGGAGTACACAGGTAGGAAAGCATGGCGGATTTCTCCTGCCATACACAGAGATATTTCCAGGCTGCACAGCGCTCTGCATGGTAGATTTAGTTATTACTCAGATAAAAAGGGTTTATTTGCTGCATGCTCATTCTCAGAATTAAAGTGCTGAGTGCAGCTCCTACCTGATGACCCCAGAGCTAGCAGAAATGGTACATCTACCATTTTAAAGTGGAGAAAGGTGGATTCAGCACCCAGAGCAGCTGCCATCAAGCTACTTACTATTTTAAAAGCTCTTTAACCCCGAGGTCCAAATGAGAAGCAGAAGGAGGAAGAACATGAAAACAAAACTCAGGACCGTGAGGGGTGCGATCACCCACTGATACAAGGGAACTGATCTAATGAGAGTTCACCAAGGCCAGTTGGACTGGGACTGAATGAGCACATGATCCAAACAGATTCTCTGAATGTGGCCGGATTCTCTGAATGTGGCTGTCCCGGAGTCTTTCTGAAAAGCCATTGACAATGACACTGGGACTTGTTTCCTCTGCATATACTGGATTTTTGGGATCCAGTCTGTTTGGATGCTCACCTTCCTGGACCTGGAGGGAGGGGGAGGAGCTTGAACTTCCCACAGGGCTGGAGACCCTGACTGCTCTTGGGGATGGAGAGGGAGGAGGGGAAGGAGTGGGGGGAGTGGGAGGGGGTTGGGAGAAGGGACGAAAATGGAGACTTTTGTATTTTAATAAACTTTGAGAAAAAAAAAGACAGTAAAACATTACAGATATGCAATAAAGACAAATCCAGATTTAAAAAAAGACCTATACATGGGTCAGAATGTTGGATAAATGTATGTAAGCTTGAGAAAGAGAAGAAAACAAATATAAAGAGTTATAAAAAGAAGTAAATTGTTTATAAAAAAAACAGAGCCTTTAAAGAGACAGAGTACAGATAGTCAGATTAAAAGGAGTAAAGAAAAATAAGCTGTGCAAAGATAAAATATACAGAGTCTGGATTATTTATATTATTATGTTTTCTTTGAATGTTTTCACTGTGAAGAAGCTAAATACAGAGAGATATTTTATTGTATAGACTGCTAGATATAAAGGTATCTTGACTTCAGAATTTTGGTCTAAGGATATGATGCTTTGGAAAAGAGGTTTTCTTTTGTTTTCACAGAAGATGAGAACCTGTGGATTGCTTCTAGAACAATATGGTATGATGGACCAAGACCTCCAGAAAGGTCACCGTGAAGACCCTCAAAAAATTACTTTGCCCAATTGCTGACTGAGATGAACCTAGCACACAGGATACACCATGAAGAACTGATTAGCAGCACCCCAAACAGCAGGAAGCAGTATGGAAAGAACTAGGCCCATATTCCCAAATATTGTTTATAAATGTTCTTTTACATTTAAAGGGGGATATGCTATAGAGATGACTAATTTGCTTTGGTATAGATCTTGGATTATAGATACAAATTTAAGGTAAATTTTGTTATAATGTATGTGTATATTTCTGCCCTTGATTAAGGTATTGTGTTCATGTAGTTCATTTTAAAATGTAATGCACAATTGAGAAATATAGGTTAATAGATAATCATCTCTAATAGTCAATCTTGTAGCCATGTTAGTTAGATTTTATAGATGTATAGAGATATGTTTCAATTAGTTAGGTATTCTTCAAATTTTTCAGAGACCATCAGAATATGGCATTTAAAAAATTTAAGAAATTTAGAACTTTTTATGACAGTGAGACACATCTGCTCCTGGCAGTGCAAGCTACTTCAAGAGCAAGATGGACATCAAAGAGGCTCCTTATGGAGTGTGTTAGATAAATTGGACATGTGGGAAAAACAGAGAAAGGACTGCTGAACTTGCCTAAAGATGAGACAGTCCTTTAGGGTTTCTGCTTCATGAAAGAATCTCTGAGACATTCTGCAGGATACAGAAGAAAGTGACTGGAAAACTGTCATTATAGGCAGATCTGTCTTTGAAATTTCCTGCTTCATAGAAATAGCTGCTGGGTACTATGGACCTGTGGGCTGAAGGATGCCCCAATGGTACAGAAGAACTTTGGGTGACTGTTCTGGAAGCTAGATGTCTCTGTCAATTCTAGAATTTTGGATGTTGCTTACAATGCACTTCTTGTTTACTTAGGTGGTATTATATTCTTCTGGAGTCTTTGATGGAGTTGAAAAATAGATAAAGTTATAGATTTTCTTAGTTATGATAAAAGATAAAGTAAATAGAAATATTGTAACTGTAATTCTTGTTTGATACCTGTTTTGTTATATGCAACTTTACTATGTTAAAATTAAAACCTTCCTTTTTGTTTAAAAAGAAAAGGGGAAGTGATGTGGGAGTACCCTCTGTGTGCTGTGATTACCATTAATGAATAAATAAACTGCCTTGGTCTGTTGACAGGGCAGAACTTAGATAGGCGGGGAAGATGGAACTGAATGCTGGGAGAAAGAAGGGCTGAGTCAGAGACACCATGGATCTGGGGCCAGAGGTAGATGTGATGAAACTTTGCTGGTAGGCCATGACCTCATGGTGATATACAGATTAATAAAAATGGGTTAAATTAAGATGTAAGAGTTATCCAATAAGAATCTAGAACTAATGGGCCAAGCAGTGATTTAATTAATACAATTTCTGTGGTTGTTGGTGGCTGGGACAAAAAAAAGCAGGCTCCTCCTTACAACATATTCTTATACTACATTTAAGTATTTTCTTCTATTATTTTGTGGAAAATGTTATTTATTGCCTTTGGTATGGAATTCTTCCCTTTATGCTATGGCCATAATTTATAAATTTTGTCTTTTCACACTATTGTACAGCTGTTATATGTGACATTAACATGTTTAAAAATATTTGTCATTAATTTCAACTAAATTGTTTATTATAACTTGTCTGTAAGTGCTGCTATTCTGTCCTCTATAAGATTCATGATTTTGACGAATATTTCAACTGTAGTTTTGTTTGGCTTAATAAATTTTTTGTTTCCAGTATTGTTTCAGTTTAATTTTTTTGGTATTTTATATCTTTTTGAAGTGTAATTTCATCTCCTAGATTGACATCCTTAATTCTCACAAATGGTTTTCTTTAATTAAATTTTTTTTTCGAACAAAATTTCATATCCTCTTTGAATCTCTTTGAGATCTTTGAACTTGTTTGTAATCTTTTGTGATTCTTTGTCTGAAATTTCATCTAGGTTATTGTCATTGATAGACATTGCTATGGTTGTTAAATTTTGAAGAACATATTTGTTTTTTTTCCCTTAGCTACTATTATTTGTTCATCTGAATTTAGCTTGGTAAGATGTTCTTGCATTGCTGAGTTAAGTGAAAATTTGTTTGAGTTCTTGTGATTCTTTCTATGTTGTAAGTCTTGGTTGGGTTCATTATTAGTTGTAGAGAAAAGTGGTGTTAATTTTGGAATGGGTAGTTGAAAGTGATTTCAGCTGTGTAGCATCTGACATAGACCCGGAACTCAAGAATCAGAGATAGACTTTGATAGCCATTCTAGGGACAGTGAGTATTGTTTGTCTTTTGACTTTTAGAGTTGAGGTTCATATAAGGTTTTGTGAGAATGTATGTTGGTTGAAGCTGGAAATCCTATATCTTGAAACTTTACAACATTGTGTTTTTATTCTAAGTGAAGGTGAATTTATTCATCTGTTCCACGTGGCAGAAGTTGGTGATGGTGTTGCTTTACTCTGGCTCCACAAGCCCTTGTTCCCCAGGGAGGAAGGATGATATTAGAGAAGTTCTAGTTATACATGCCTAGCTGGAATGAGCACTCTAATAGTAAAAGTGTACCGTAGAGACACAGGTCCAGAGACTAGAGATCAAAAGACAGTGGAATCATTCATGGGAGGAGAAGGTTGAAGGACTTCTTACCTCTTAAGGATGGATGCTGTTATGCTAAGAAAATGTGTATTGGAGGCGTGAGGTTGAGGACCTGACTGAGCATGGAGATGACAGGGTAGGTAGGTTTCCAGAGGCAGAGGATGCAGAAATTCCACATCTTTCCTTGGTGAATATTGGTAGAGGGAGAATTAGAAGTATGCCAAGGATACAGAGGGTTGAGGAATCGTTTACCTGTTTTCCCTGTGTGATGGCTGGGCATTGGATACCAGAGACAGATGTTCTTGGATTACTTATATTTTCCCACAGTTAGCAGGGACAGGCTTGGGTGGGTCTGTGTGGTGACATAAAATATCTTTATCCAATTATCCACTAAATCTAGAGTCATTCATCACACTGTTGTTTTTTGATTAAGTCACATTGGTGTTGCATATCAAATATGTATGCCTCCCCTGTTCGATTTCTTCTAATTTATTATTTCCATGTTTTGCTTTGTTTTCTGATTTGTTCTTTCTCTTACCTTTATAAAAAATAGTATTCTGTTTTAGAATGACTTCAGAGTATACATAGTTTCAGATAGTACATGGTTTTATTACATGGCATACCAAATTTCTCTTATTATCCTATTAGCAACCCAATATTTGTCAAAATTAATGAACCAACATTGACTCATTATTAACTAGTGTTTGCACCTAGGAATCACCTTTTATTAAAAAAAATAAAGAAGCTAATGAGGACAGTAGAACAAACTAAGAACACTCTGTTCTTTGTAAGCAGTATACATTTTTACAAGAGATTTTAAAGTATTTTTTTTTTATTCAGAAACAATCTTGGCCTGGCTCAGAAAAAATCAGAGACAAAGCTGATGATCACAAGTAATCTTAGTAAACAATGTTTTCAGTTTGACTATGTACTAAGGATTAACCAAGTTGGAGACTGAATGTTCCTGTATTGTAAGCTTCAAAGTATACAAAGTTTTAGTTCTTTCAGATTTCTTTAATTCAATGATCACATGGATTTTTTTTTTAAATTTAGAAGTGACTCATAAATTGTAATAATCTGATTGAATTTTTCCTCTTTTGTTCTAGAACTTAAACTCATTTAATAGTATTTTCTATGAATAGATATTGTTTGATATTATAGTATTTTGTACTTTATTTAGAATAGTATTTTGTCTAATCTAAAGTACTTAAATCTTCCTAGAATAAATATTTACACAGAATTTGTTATTCAAGTTTATTAGTCTGTACTTTGTGAATGACAAACATCAGAAACACAAATGAACTAGACTTTTTAAAGGTGGGGTGATATATAGTTGACAGATCCTGGTACAAAGTTGTCATCGGCAACAATAAGTGCAAAGATTTTTTTGTATGTGTGCCGTAACAAAGTTATTTGGAAGAGTTTCTTATCTGTTTGGTTCTGAAGACACGCAGTTACTTTAGGCAAGATAGTGTCTAATTTCTGGGTTACTTCAGTTACTGTCCCAGGATATGAGCTTATTGGCTGGATTTGAATCCCCTCCTGAACTAAGCACTGTGGTCAATACCAAGAAATACTGTGTTCAGTAGGACAGAACATGAAGATGATGATTAAAGGATTGGTGTTTTTTACACTAGTTACATAGAAGCTGAGATTAAGGGGAACATTCCCCCTACAGTTAGTAGGCAAGTGAAACATACTTTGATTATACCATATCTTCATAGAAAGTATATTCCAAATGCACTCTTATTTATATGGGAATTATTTTCACCTTGATATCTGTTTTCATGGACATGCAGACACTTTAGATATTTCTAGTAAACACATATATCAACTAAAGTTACCTTTATAAACTTATCACAGTTATTTGCTTCAGAAAATCTACCAGGGGACACATTTTTAATACCATTTATACCCTTGAATGCAATGATGTAGATATCCTTCAAAAACACTTTGTAATTCTGACCAAAATATAACTTATAGAACTGTGCTTGAGGCTTTGTAGATTAAATAAGTTTTTATTACACTTTCAATACCATTCAGAGATAACTCTTATTATCACAATCTTGATATTTTGTTCATAGATCATGAGGATTTTAAGGATTTTATTTCTATTTTCATCTTATTTACTTCTGGTTGTTTCAGAGTAGTCTAAATACTTCACTCTTTAGCAATGACTGATTTGTGTTTCTCTAACGAGTAAAAGGAAAGAACGCATGGTAAAATTTATTCTGCATTTATAATGCATTAGGTTATTATTACAGATTAAAAATCATAATTTTTCCTACTCTGTGCACATAAAAATAGCATTTCCTTCCATTTTCCCAACTATCTCAGCTTATGGAATGAAATTAAAATATGATCCCTGAACACACAGATTTCAATATGATTATTGGACTCTTAATCTATAAAGTAATCAAAGAGCAAATGAAATATAAATGACTCTTGTTTAATTCTCTGTGCTTACAAAACTATAAGCACTTTAATCCAATGATCTTTAATTCATTACATGATTTTTGATATTGTTTATATTTTGAAATATTTTAATACATAATGCTTTAGTTTTGACTGGTTGTTTCCATAATTTTTAGATTTGGAGATTTTTACCTGCTAACAATGGTACTTACTCTCTGATATTCCTGAAGTCAGTCTGTTTTGCATTACATTCTATAAGATTGTATCTGGTTTGCTATGTAAACAATGACCATAGATAATAATTACCATACTTTAGTTTAAAACGCAGTTCAATAGAATATAAGAAATCAAAAATTGACCATATATAATGAAGTGCTTCCATGCTGCTTAGCAGAAAAATATTTTAATAAGAAAAAGATCAATCAGCACACACATAATATATAGCCAGAAGGACAGGTAAACAGACACACACATATATGAATAAGTAAAAATTCAAAAAGACTTAATCACAATTCTATAAGCAATGAACAAATGTATTTTTATTTGTAACAAGATTTGAGGTAGAACAAGACCCATATTGAGAAAGCTAGTGATTTCATCATTCATTAAAATGCATATCTTTCTTCTTTTCTTTCTTTGTATGTTGTTCTTTTCAACATATACTTTTTATGTGTGGAAACATTTACTATTATTTTGAGTACACCACTTAAACTGTAGTTCATATCCCATAAGTAACCATTCAATTGAGAGAGTTATGACTAATTTGGTAATATTGTTTCTGGATATGCAATTATCAAAATTTATTTAATTGTGTAACAAATCTAAGATATATATATATATATATATATATGTATATATATATATATATATATAACATTGTTTTCCCATGCTATACCATGTGACTTCAAGTATGCATCATAGTTTTGTAGCACAGTATGTATACTGTGTTACAGAATACTTTGGCCTCTGCATACCATCATCTCAATCAGTGCCAATGAATGATTCTTAAAAATCTTCAACTTTGAATCAGTACTCCTATGTGTCATGAATTGCAGTTATTTTACTGTATATACCAAGATTTATACTATTGAAGAGATATGGGTTTAAAGACTGAAAAAATACTTTTATAATATTTCTACCATCATTTCTCATCTTGTAACTATCAAAATCTTATGTCCCTACATTATATTATTACAGAATGTTTGATTTTTAAATTACTCTTTGAGTTGTTGACTAGAGTTTCATAAAAATAGTAAGTGAATTTTGCCTTTAGATTGGTATAGAATATCTAGCAATTTCTAAAATTGCCCTATTTGGAGTAACTTATTGCCCTGAATTAAACAATTTTCTTTCCAAAACCTAATATAATTTATTCTAATTTGCTTAGTTTTGATAATATAATTTATCTGGATAAGAATATCAATGCTAAATTCTACAGCTTGAGCCCATTTAAAAAATAGGTAACCTCTGTGGTATTAGAGATATATAGATACCTTAAAAACATTACCAGTAAAGAGTTAATGTTAAATTAACTCTTTTACATTACTTTAAAACTTCTTACAGCACATGACCATTTAATACCAGTTAATGTCTTTTAATATGTGAAAAGATGAGACAAAAAATGAAAATATATTGAAGTCCATGTTCAATATGGTTGAATAATAAAAACTATTATTAGGATATTCAGTATTTATATTGAAGACACTATACATAAATTTCAGAAGTAAAATTTGTTTCAAATTGTTTCTATAATTGTGTTTCTTTCCTTCTTCTAACAATAAATCTCCATTTTAATCTGTGCAACATGCATTCAAACACAAGAGATATGCTGAGTCACTGATAAATAATTCACTTAGCCTAGAAATAGATGAACCAATTTCTGAAAGCTGAATCTAAATCTCCCCATATTTTAATTCGTTGCTGTTTCTTAGAATGAAAAGCAATTTAATTAAAACATCAGCAAAACAACAACAACAAAACAAACAGAAACAAAATCCAAGAACATTCATACTTAAATTTTTGGTGGCATGTCGTATGAATTATTGATGTCTTCCCTTGCCATATTATTTTATGTTAGGAGACATGAAGTCTCAGATAACAAGGTGGTACAAAGAGTTATGGGTAGTTGATTTCACCTCCAGGTATAGCCATCTCACAAATTATCAAATATCTTTCAAGAGATGAAAAATTTAGAAAAATGGGATAATTCTTCTCAAAGTAAGTTAAAAGTTGTCTATGGAAAATAGCTGGGCTTCCTTTGAACATCTTTATTTGTCTATCCCTAGCAGAAGGCACTGCTCTCCCTTGAGGTAACTCTTTCAATAAATTTTTCTAGAAAATACACTTAAAAATTGCTCAGGGTCATGTTTATTATTTGATTAGGATCAAACCAACTGGGCAACCAAACAAATGCATAACTACAGGTAACTAGGATAATGTTTATCTTCTTAAATGTCCCAGCCATATTTTATTAGTCTAATACATGGAATCACAGGGATAACAGAATCAAGTAGCTGTCTTTTTCCCTATTCCAATCACATACATCTATGTCTTAAAACTCCACAAACATAAAAATAAACAGTTGTTACACTTTCTTTAAGAAAATATAAGAAATTGTGAGCTTTAAAGATCAGAGATTCTTGTTAGTTTTGTTCTCTCATCATTTCTCACACCCTAGAAGTTGTTCAGTAAGTAAATATGTATATTTTCCTTACCCATAAACACACAAAAAATCATAACTTTAAATTTTGAAGAAGGATACATTTGCTTTATTTTCATAATCTTAATGAGAATATGAAATTAACATGAATATCTTTTACCCATTATTCTCTTATGCATTAACGTCACAAAAGTTGCCCCTTTATATTCTCCAAAGCATCTAACTTGTCCTGGCTCATTCACTGGAGACTCTGCATCAGTGGACATACTGAAAGTAGTGACAATTCAAATTTGAATTTATTCATGTGTCTTCCCTTCTCCATACAGCTGTCCTTAGATGATTTTTGAATGTGTTGATTGTATCTGAAGTATTATAGTTTTCAATATATCAGACAATTGTATTGGTCTTTCGGGAGAACTTTTTAGAGTGTCTTAGAGATTTGAATTTTAGAAAGTATTAAAAGACACAAAATACAAATTAAAATTATACATTATTGAAACCAATCTTCTAATTCCTAGGCCAGTTCATTTATTAAGAAATAAGAGACAGTTTGTGGGTACTTGGTAATATACTGTGAAGGTCTAAAAGTCTCTGTGAAAGTTTTCAACAGATTTGGAATTGAAAATTCCAAACTTCTATGTTTTCCAATATCTCTGGGTAAATTAAATTACATAATATTTCTCAAAATAAATTATAACTTACATTTATAATAATAGTAACTATGTAGTTTTTCCATATTGGAATTGAATGCTTATCTTCATGGCAAAATCAATACCTTTGCTTTGGTAAAATTGAATGACTTTTATTGAGAAAGCCAAAACAGGCTGCTTACATTAAGGTTTCAAAAGTGAATGTTATAAATTTTCTGTAGTTCAAAGTAGATTTAATAATCTTGTGCATTTCATGTCTCTCTGTTTGTATGAGTAGGCTTAAATATCTTTTATCAAAGTCAGTATTTTACAATTAAAATTTTATTTCTGAAAAACAGGAAAAGCACTTTAAGTAATGACTACAGGCAACAAATTTTTGAACCAGCTTCTAATAGTACAAGAAATCATCTCAGGAATTGAGAAATAATATTACTTTAAATGAATAGGCCACTGCATAGTAAAAGAAACTGAGTGAAAAGAACAGTCAGCCTAAAAATTTAAGAAATATCTTTGCCAACTATACTTCAGAAAAGAAGTTAATATTATTGGAAAATCCTAATCTTTCTGTTGCACAAAGAAACACATGACAAAGCTAAAGAAGCTCAGCAAAGCATTTTCTTATTGGAAAAGGGGTGTGCTGCTGAGTTAGTAAATAGCATCACACATGGCCTAGATCTTCTCTGCCTTTATCTTTAAACCAAGTGTTTGAGAGTTCCTCATTGGCTTGTGTTTCAGCCCCACAGTCAGCTCTCAATTAACTAATTTAGAAAGAAGCTCAAGAAAGGAGAACAGAGGGAGCACACAGAAATAGCAATGTTTAAATGTTTAAGCATTTCAGGAGTTCAAGGAAGCAGTTTATGCCTGGGCAAATAAGCTTATATTTCGAAGAACTCATGAAGCGCATTCTGGAAGATTGGGGGAGCATGAGGGGAAAGAGATGACATTATCTCACAATATCTGGATTATATAAATAACTGCAAAGTTAAGACACATGAAAAAGGAAAAAAAATTCTCAAAACTATCAGTTAATAGACAAGTCAATTATTTTAATTTTTAAAAATTATTCCACACTTCTAACACTCTTGGAAAGGAAAATTAAAACTAACCTTAGATTTTATATCACCCTATCCAGAATGAACTCTATAAAAAAAATTTAAAAAAAAACAAGCAAGCACAGAAACTTTAAGAAGCGCTAGTGAGTGTGAGCGTAAAAAAGCAGTGATAGTCCACTTTACTGTAGTCACTGTGGAGTCTTCTCAGAAAACTAAAAGTACAGCTGAGTGTGTTGGCAAATGTCACATCTATAATCCTTGCCCTTGATCGTTAGAGGTAGGAGTATCTCTATGAGTTTAAGGTCAGCATGGTCTAGATAATGAGTTCCAGGACAACCGAGTATACATAGTGAGACCATGTGTCACAAAACATATTAGCCAAAAATAAAATCAAAATATAGAAATACAATGCAACCCAGCTATAACAGTTGTGAGTATATGCACCAAGACCTCCTACTGTACATCCTACTGTAAAGACATCTATACGTGCATTTTTATTAATTATCTTTTCCTTTTTATTGTTTTCTTTCTTTCTATTATTAAAATTTTTAATACTATCTTCTCTCATTTTACATAGATATCCCTATTTTTCTTTCTAATATTAACATTTTTAGTACTATCTTCTCTCATTTTACAGAGATATACCCATTGCCCCCACACCCATCCACTACTCAGAAATGGTAAGGCTGTTATTATAAAACATAGAGTGTTTAGTATCAGTCATCTTTTCATCAATTATGTCTTGAGATTTATCTATGTATCAGTAGATCACTAATATTATTTCTAAATACCCTTCATTTATACAAACATATGACACATTTATTGAGTATGTAACTCAAACTTATCTACTACTCCTACTATTTTACTGTTTTGAGTACAACTATTATACTTATACTCATACTAGCCTGTATAAACCAATATTTAATTTTACTTAAAGAACAAGGAGTAGAATGACCAATTTATTAACCAAATGGATGCTTACCTGAACATCATTATATTTTCACGTCAATAAAACTGAAGAGGGATTATTTTTTACAAAGTACTCATAACACTGATGACATTTTATGCTGAAGAAGATGTGGAATAAAGGGAACATTTCTTCATTGTTGTTGAGAGTGCAAATTTGTACAGGCACTTTGGATATCAGTATGGAGCTTTCTCAGAAAATTAGGAAACAGCCTACTTCTAGACCCAGCAATACTACTTTTGGGTATATACCCAAAGAATGCTCAATCATACCACAAGGACATGTGCTCAACTATGTTCATAGCAGCATTGTTTGTCATAACCAGAACCTGGAAACTACCTAAATGCCCCTCTACCAAAGAATGGATAAGGAAAATATGATACATTTACACAATGGATCCAGTACTACACAGCAGAAAAAATAAAAACATTTTGAAATTTTCAGGCAAATTGATGGAGCTAGAAAACATCATATTGAGTGAAGTAACACAGACACAGAAAGACAATTATCATACGTACTTACTCATAAGTGGATTTTAAACATAAAGCAAAGTAAAACAGCCTAAAATTCACAATCCCAGAGAACCTAGACAATAATGAGAACCCTAAGAGAGACATACATGGATCTAATCTACATGAAAAGTAGAAAAAGACAGTTAACTCCTGAGTAAATTTGGAGCATGGGGACCATGGGAGAAGGTTGAAGGGGAGGGGAGAGGCAGGGAGGGGAGCAGAGAAAAATGTAGAAATCAATGAAAATCAGTAAAAAAGCAAGCCTCAGCCCAGGACCAGAGATAAGATTTAAAAAAAAAAACTTCATATGGGTTCTTGAAATATCCCAAATAGCCAAAGGAACCATCAACAAAAATAACAATGTTCAAAACATTTCCACAGCCACTACAAGATTATACTATTTATTTATTTATTTATTAAAAATTTCCACGTCCCCACCCCCCTTTACCCTCCCCCTCCCCACCTCCCCATCTCTCTCTAGTCCTAAGAGCAGTCAGGGTTCCCTGCCCCGTGGGAAGTCCAAGGTCTTCCCCCTCCATCCAGGTATATAAAGGTGAGCATCCAAACAAACCAGGCTCCCACAAAGTCAGTCCATGCAGTAGAATCAAAAACCAGTGCCATTGTCCTTGGCTTCTCAATCAGCGCTCATTGACAACCACATTCAGAGGGTCCAGTTTGATCACATGCTCCATCACTCCCAGTCCAGCTGGCCTTGATGAGCTCCCATTAGATCAATCCCAGTAGGTGGACACACCCCTTGTGGTCCTGACTCCCTTGCCCATGTTCTCCCTCCTTCTGCTCCTCATTTGGACCTTGGGAGCTAAATCCAGTGCTCCAATGTGGGTCTCTGTCTTTATCTTCATCCATTGCCAGATGAAGGTTCTATGGTGATATGCAAGATATTCATCAGTGTGGCTATGAGAGAAGGCCAGTTCAGGCACCCTCTCCTCTGCTGCCCAAGGAACAATCTGGGGACCTCTCCTTAGACCTGGGAACGCCTCTAGAGTCAAGTCTCTTGCAAACCATAAAATGCCCCCCTTAATTAACATATTTCCTTCCAAACTAATAAAATTTCTTGGTACTACACACAAATAGATACTTATATCAGTGGACTAGAATTGAAGACTCAGAATTCAGCAATGCAATGAAAACAACCCAAATATTTTTCTCAATATTTTTCTTAGTTTTTTTCAGAATTTTGTATAATGTGTTTTTGATTGTATTCATTCCCCACACCTAACATAGTAAATATCTTTCTTTTTTCCCATTCAACTTTCTGTTCTCTTTTTTAAAAATCAAGCTTTAATTTGCTATACATTCTTGAACATGTGACCTTCTACTGCAGTGTGAAAACTTTAATTTTGGCAAAGTCACATTGGAAGAAATAAAATTATCTTAAACAAATGCTGTTAGGGAAGGAGGATATTTACATGTAGATGAATGAAACTTGATTCTTATCTCTCACGTTGCACAAAAATCAACTTAAAATAGATTTAATACATTGGTGTAAAACATGAAACTCTGGAAACTAGAAGAGAAGATAGGGAGTATGCTGCAACATTTGACCATAAGAAAGGATACTCTAAATAGGACTCAGGTATGTTAAGAAATAAGAACAACAATTGACAAATGGGACCTCATTAAACTAAAAGCCTGCCATACAGAAAAGGAATGAAAAGGTAGAACACAGAAGAAAGGGAAATCTTTGCCAGCTATTCATACCATAGAGAATTAATATATAGAATATACAAAGAGTTTCAAACAAAAACTCAAGTAAACAAGCAACCGAATTTAAATAGTGGACTATAGATCTGAGTAGAGTATTATCAAAAACAAGAAACATTGCCAATGGACATTTGAAAAAGAGATCAATATCTTTAGCTTTCAGAAAGATGAAAGTTGAAGATACTTTGAATTTCCACCTCACATCCATGAGAATTATTGTCAACAAGATATCAGATGACAACAGATACTTGCAAGGATATTGTGGAATGAGGTAACTTTATTCACTGTTGGTGGGGTATAAACTGATATAACCAATGCTGAAATTAGTAAGGGGGTTGCTCAAAAATCTAGCACTATAACTACCACTGTTGTTTTATTTTTTATCTTTCTTATACATAATGACATAAGAATCTTCATTTTCACTTATTTGTTATTCACATATATTCGTTAAATAATATTTACATTTATTGTCTGATAATATTATACAATGTTATTTTGATCATATTCGGTCCACTCTTCCAACTTCTCCTAAATAGCATTCTACTTTAACACTCACCAAATTTGTATCTTTCTTAAACCTGTGGAGTTCAACTCATGGTGCCGAAACATTGGATATGGGGGTCTGCCTTGGAGTGTGGTTGACCTACCAGGAGTTATACCTTTTAAGAAAATTACTTTCCCTCTTACTGTCAATGGCCTTACACCCACCTCCAATCTCCACCCAACAGTATTGTAATTGTGTCAGGTTTGAGCTTGTGCAAGCCTTCTATATACTGTCACAATCACTGTGAACTCATCTGAGTAATTGGCTTCTTGTGTCTACAGAACAGTTTCCTCATTGTCATCTCCCACCTCATGCTCTTAAAATCTTTCCACCCCCTTCTTCCACAATGATTTCTGAGCCTTGAGGGGCTTTGAGAGCTCAGTCCAGTGCTCCAATGTGGGTCTCTGTCTCTATCTCCATTCCTCGCCAGATGAAGCTTCTATGGTGATATGCAAGATATTCTTCAGTGTGTCTATGGGAGAAGGTCAGTTCAGGAACCCTCTCCTCTGCTGCCCACGAACCTAATTGCGGAAATCCCCTTGGACACCTGGGAACCCCTCTAGAGCCAAGACTCTAGCCAACTCTAAAATCTCTCACTTTGTTAAGATATCTTCTTCCCTGCTCCCATATCCACCCTTCCTCCATCTCAATTATCCCATTCCCCAAACTCTCCCCAATCCCCCCCTTCTCCCTTCTCTCTCCCCATCTCTATGCTCCAAATGTTTATTTTGCTTTGCAGCAGTGGGCATATCATGCCAGCATCATCATTAGTTCATAGGACTAACATCTGGTTAAAAAGATGTTTACTTTTCTCCTCTCTTATGCCTCTTACTTCTTGCCAAACTGCCACTACCTCAGGACCAAGTATTTACATATATGAACCCATCGGGGCATTCTCATTCAAACCACTACCTAGGGAAACTCAATTTAAACATTTTTACACTTGTAAATGTATTTGTATATATTAAGAGGCTTCTAAAGTGTTAGGTAAGGTTTTACATTTTCTAAAGAAAGGTAGACATTTCTTTAGTTATTGTTTTAAAAACTTATTTACTTCCTAAAATACAAATAAAAAACCATATTTCTTTTACTTATTGTTTTATTACAATCCCCACAAATTTTAGTATAGTGTATTCTCATTTGAGTTCACTTTGCATATTTTCTAATTTTCATTTGATATATTTGGCTATTTGGGTGACAATTTATTTTGAAGAATGTCAGGTAATTTCAAAGGTTTAGAGCATTTTCTATATACCTTAGAGTGATTAATCTTTTTTTTAACTTTCTTTTTTTTGAGAGTGGGTAGTTATGAGATGGTGTTTCTTTTCAGCCAAATGGGGCCTCGAATTTCTATTCTTTCAGAAACAGGTAGTTTCAGGGATAACTTAGCACTGCCCCACCTTATACCACCTGAAGAATGTTACATACCTTCTTTTACAGCAAAGCATCAGGGACTTCACCTTAGTGAATATCATTTATTTCCAAAGTATCTGTGCCATTTATCTTTTATTCTAAAATTGTGTTTCCATTTGTTTCACATTTTGTATGTACTGTTCAGATTTTTTTTGGCATTTTAGTAAGGCATTAGTGGCATATAATTGTAGTTTTAATTTTATATTTCCTAATGACTAATGACACTGTAGTTTCTTATACTAATTTGCAATCTTTATATATTTTAATCATTTGTGACAAAAAATTATTGTTGATTTAACATTAAGCCAGTTACTCCAAATCATCTTCTCAATGTGGCTTGTCCCGCGCTACCGTCTCGCCAGCAAGAACCACGCGGTACACATAGGATCCTTCTGCAATAAACCTTTATGTCTCTTGAGAGCTAGAGCATAAGCCACATGGCGGAGACCCAGATAAGATGGAACCCATCCCTTATAAAGGAAACAGACCCTGCTTTGGACGTGTCATTCCTGGATTGGTCAACTGCTCCCAGTCCCAGGTGAAACCTCGGGAGTAGGCAGGGACGCAGCGGTAGAGAGTTACAAAGCACGTGCGCTGGGATTAAAGGCGTGTGCCGCCACACCTTGGGGTCACAGAGGTCAATCTCTACCTTTGTTCCTAGAAGCAATGGAGAATGTGGTCCGGCCCTCCACATATCCCCCTTTTTTTACTTCTTTGCAGAAAGGCAACTCCCTAGGAAGGTAAAGATAGAGGTCGCACTTCCCAAAATGAAAACATAAAAATGGGCTTACACGGAATCTGTCCCTAGGCTCATGACACCTGGAACCTATCCGGCCTGCCCTCTGCCATTTTTCTGGGAAAGGGAATATACAGCAGGAAACCCTTAAGCAGAGCGACTTATCTCTCAGAGAGGGCCATTCTCTGTGCGATGCTCTTCAGCTCGACAACCTTCAGGGCTAGCTAAGCCAAGCACTCCACCCTGTGCAATGGACCACAGTCCTAGGGGTGCAGGAGCTGGTTGGCTTAAACCCTACTGCTTTAACTTAGATAACCACACATCAGTAGAGGCCCCCTGTTCCAGGGCAGCCAGCGCTTGTGCAATAACCACTTTGTCCCTACAATTTTGGGATTTGAGTCAGCAGACCATCCATAGGAAAAACACTAATCCATAGCATAGGACTGTTCCAAAACATTTCCACCCCCACCCATTCTTTGAAGTAGGGGAATGAGAGACATGGCCCAGGACTGAAGTCCTACGGCCAAGCTTATAAATCATCTCTAGAACGGTAGGGAGGGGGCCCAGAGTCTTATTGGTTGTAAAAAATCGGGGAGACACAGCCATCCTATGGTTGACTGGTAACAACTTCAGGAAGGCTGAGAGTGTCCTCCATCGGTGCTCTGTCATCCATCCGCAAAATGGCAGGAGGAACAGCAGCCAGGTCCTCAGGCGAATCCGTGTGTTGTGGATCACTCTTCACTGTTCGGGTCAATCGCTCTGGCAGCCAGAATGGGCTTTCTTGATCCTGTGGGAAAACACAAACAGCTCCCCTGGATCTCAATAAGATGGGATCCGGGCCTTTCCATTCATTAGAAAGCACATCTTTCCACTTAACCAAATCTTTGGGCCGCTGCGAATCCGAACAATGTCGTGTTGCAGCATTTTGGCCATTATCATCCAGATTTAAAAAATTTATGGTGAACAGAGCCATGGCGATGGCCACCCTTGGTGTCGTGGGCAGCTCTGTCAATATTAATCCCTGTAGGGTAAGCGAGCCACGTCCTAAAAGCAGGCCCACGCTTCCAGGGGGTAGGGGCTCAGGCAGCTGCACAGGGACGGGCTGTACCCCCATTTGAGGCATTAATAAGAAGTCGGTGGAGGCACACAAGTCCACTCTTGTTCTGCCTCCGAGGGTCCCTCGGTCGTTGCCCTGATGAACTTGTTCCCATATTTTTGGGGGCCCTGGGACCGAGGGCCCGCCATCCCGTTTTTTGGATCATCAATCTGTAGGTTTCCTAATGGTGGGAGGATCTTACCATGGGCGTCCCTAACGGAGTGGCAGAGCTCTGCCCTATGATAACCTTTACCACAGCGTGAGCAAAGCATAGGGGGCGCTCTCTCCTTTTCTGATGACCTACAGTCCCTTTTTAAGTGTCCTGGCTTCCCACATTTAAAGCAAACTCTTCTGTCTGGCCCTTTAAAAGGGTGTTTTTGTGACTGCATGATGGCTGCAGCCAAACCTGCATTCGTCAGGGGTCCTCCTAGTTCTCTACAGACCCTGAGCCAGTCCTGTAGCCCTTTATTTTTCCTAGGTGCTATGGCGGCACGGCACTCCTGCGTGGCTTGCTCAAAAATGAGCTGCTCAATTAGGGGCGTGGCCGTATCAGTATCGCCAAAAATGCGTCCTGCTGCCTCAATCATTCTTGCCACGAAATCTGAAAAAGGCTCCTGAGTCCCTTGTATAATCTTAGTGAGCGGAGTGCTCCCTTCTCCCTTTTTTGACAAGGCTTTCCATGCTCTTACAGCTGTATCGGCTATCTGGCGGTAGGCGCCGTAAGGGTAGTTTGTCTGGGCAGCGGCATAGTGCCCTCGCCCAGTCAGGAGGTCAAATGTCCATTGCTGTTGTTCTGGAGTTAAGACCTGAGCGTTAGCTCTGGCCTGTTCCTGGGCTGCCTCGTGCCACAGCGCTTTCCATTCCAAATATTGACCCATGCTGATGAGCGATGCTTTTGCAACTGTTTCCCAGTCCGCTGGAGTCATGGCAGACAAGACCAATCTATCCAACTGGGCTAAGGTAAAATTAGCAGTCACTCCATACTTTCTGACTGACTCTGCTAACTCTTTGATTTGATTGTACTCCACAGGTGCATGTAATCGCCCGTTTTCCCCTTCATAAACGGGAAGGCCAAGTGTAGCTTTCTCTTGACCTTATCAGGGATAAATGAAAAGGTCTTTGGCCCAAGGCGTTCCTCATAAGGAGGCGCCGAAGGGGCAATTGGGGGAGGGCGTAGCCTATAATGAGGCGGATGGGCCGTTTGGGATAACCTCATGGCCCTGCCGTTGGCTAATTCTACTTCCTCCTCTGTATCCAGTTCTCCTTCCTCTTCTCCTGCAGAAAACTTTTGGCCTTGTGGGCCAATGTTCTCCCCCATTTTTACTTCCTTAGAATTCCTGGAGGGTCCTTTTTCCTTAATTTTTTTTCTCACGCGCGCGTCTAACCTCCCACTGCATTCAGTTTCTGATATTCTGTCCTGAATTTCCTCCGCCCTTGCAACAACCGCTTGGCAAGATTCATCTTTTAAGCAATTTCTGACGAAAAATAAAAGAATTGCTAAGATAAGCATCAAGGCCTGTATGAAACCTTCCCAATGCGGAGACAAGTCAAGCTCAAAACTGAAAAATCCAGGAACAGACATTACCTCTCTGAATATGCAGACCCTGCAGTTCTGAATCCTTCCTGAATCCAAGGTGAATCCAAGAGATCCCCGTCGGTGCGGTGGTCAGGATTCCTCGGCGTCCCGAGGGCTTCGGCACCAGTTGTCCCGCGCTACCGTCTCGCCAGCAAGAACCACGCGGTACACATAGGATCCTTCTGCAATAAACCTTTATGTCTCTTGAGAGCTAGAGCATAAGCCACATGGCGGAGACCCAGATAAGATGGAACCCATCCCTTATAAAGGAAACAGACCCTGCTTTGGACGTGTCATTCCTGGATTGGTCAACTGCTCCCAGTCCCAGGTGAAACCTCGGGAGTAGGCAGGGACGCAGCGGTAGAGAGTTACAAAGCACGTGCGCTGGGATTAAAGGCGTGTGCCGCCACACCTTGGGGTCACAGAGGTCAATCTCTACCTTTGTTCCTAGAAGCAATGGAGAATGTGGTCCGGCCCTCCACAGTGGCTCACCATTTTAGACTTCTGTCTCCATCTTCACTGCATCCAATTTTAACATGAATCCAACTAAATAAGTTTAGCCAGAATTCACCAGCCTTTATAGATAACTATATCTGAACAAATTATTTCCAGGAGATTTCTGATTGTGCTGGGCTGTCTTCAGCAAGAACCTTGTCAAGTCAGTAAATCTAGAATCTCCTGCATAATTATAGGAAATCTCAATCCATCTCTCCTCTGACTTATGCTAAAAATGCTCACTTCTATTGGTTTTAGATTTGAGCAAAGCATCTATGCCTATATAGCAAATGGCCATTTTAGTAGATTGTAAGCTTATGGGAGGAAACTGAAATAACATCTGTTGTACTACATGTCATCAAGCATCTCACACTCAAAAATATTTAAAAAATAACTATTGACTTAGTTTTTTAATATTATAGAATTATTATCTTATTCTGGTTATTTTTATGTATCTTTCCCCAGGTTCATGCTTTGAAACTATTTTTCCTAGTATCGGTTTTGTATTTTTCCATATGTTTACAGTGTGCTTTAAATGTTCAACTTTCCTAATTTTGAGAAATGATAATTTATAAATTGTTATAAAGTTTACTTTGATATTATTTCTAAGAAATATTTACTAACCCAGGTTCATAAACTGTCCAAACGAAACTAACAATAACAAAAAAGCAACAAAATGTAACCATAGTTATCATTTTTTGAAGACTATCTCACTAAAGAATTCTGAAATTAAATAATTTATTTTTCTCCAAGAATTTTAAAGATAGTATTTTGTAATATTCTGAAAGCCTTTGTTATGGGTAAGATATGTGTCATCATTTGTTTTAGTTTTTTTTCCTATTCACCACTTATACTTCACTTTCCCACGTTTGGCACTGTCACTGACCACTCATAACTTTTCAGAAGTTTATCATGCTGTAAACTTATTTTAAAAAAAAAAGAAAAGTAGAAGTATAATGCTTTATTTATAAAGTATAAAGCACTTTATATAAAGTATAAAGTATAAAGTATATAAAGTATAAAGTATAAAGTATAAAGTATATAAAGTATAAAGTATAAAGTATTTATTAAGAAGTATAATGCTTTATTTATAAAAATAAAGCCATTTTAAAACAAAACAAAACAAAACAAAAGGTTTATAAAAGAAAAAGATGCAGAAAATAACTTGCTTCATATGTCCCCCAAAAGAGAAAAAAATAAAGGGGACAATGCCAACATGCTCAACAATAAGGATTCTTTCCCCTTTTTCTTTCTTTCTATTTTTCCTTCTTTCTTTCTTTCTTTCTTTCTTTCTTTCTTTCTTTCTTTCTTTCTTCCCTTCTTTCTTTCTTTCTTTCTTCACTTCTTTCTTTCTTTCTTTTTTCTTAATACAAAATACAAGCAAAGGATACACGCACTTAAAACGAAGTTCAGGAGAAGACAGCAGTCCTGAAAATCCTCCAATCAGAGCAAAGCAAGAATTTCTTTTTGTTTATGTAGATGCATACAGACTGAGAGATGTGAAAATGAAGAATCACATTAGACCATCACATGATTCTACTAATGCATGTTGCATCTGTAATTCACAAACATGGTCAATAAAAACATGTTCACTTCAACTTGTTTTCATTTAAATTAAATAAAAAACCTTAAATAAAGTGGTTACATTCAAACTTTAACTTCCTTAGTATCATGTGGCCTATTTCAGCACTGCTAAGGTATTGCAAGAATACCCAACTCTCTGATGTCTGATCATATGTCTAGCCACACTGCAACATGAAAAAAAAAGGATGCCTGACTCTCAGCCCACAGTCTTAGATAGGCTAGTTCTCTGACCCTTCCTGCTCAGAACATGGAAGGTTAAGGACTAGTATCAAGGAAGACTGGGAGTTTTTAGAACTGGTAAATGAAGTCTAATAGATGAATCAAGGCAAACAATTACTGAGACTGTGGCTGCTGCGTAACCTGGCAAGTCATGCCTTGCAGGAATGAAGCAGGTATGCTGCAACATGTTCATGGTAAACTGACTATGTAGAGCTCTTATTTACAAATCTTGTAACAAATCCTTCCAGAGAAAAAAGGAAAATTTTCACTAACTTCCAGAAGATAAAGGTTTAATTGCTAGACATTTACAAACACATACTCATACATACCCACACCCACACCACACTTGAAGATTTTATACATATTATTTTTAGGGCATGACTGAGTACTATACTCCCCACCCCACCAAAAAAGGAAGAAAAAAATCCAATTTACCCTCTCCCTAAATCTAGAAAACCCTCCCTCACCTGATATACAAAGTGTCTGCACAACTATGGTGTTCTACAACCATATAGAGCATGCTAAAACAGATGTCACTGGTTCAGTTACTCATTGGCATGGCAACTGATAGGTATATGAGATGCCCTCCCCGACAGTGGTTACTACAATCAGCACCACTATTAATTAGGCTTTAAACAAAATTATAATGCATGGAGAGATGGCTAAGTCGTTAAAGGCTAGGCTCACAACCAAAATTTATTCTATATTTTGGATATAAGATGTATCAAAATTTCCACAGTCATGGGTTGATGAACTCCATATTTAATACATACTTTCAAACATTGTTGTTGCTGGTCATTACCTTCTATTATCCCCAGTTAAGACTTTCGTTATATTCCCAGAGTAACAATTCTGTTTTGTTAAAAGAAAATTCTAATGACACAAAGTTATATATCTCATTTATAGAAATCCTCTTGTAAGTTTGGATAACCTCCTCCATAAGTATGTATGTGTATATATATGCATGTATATTCACATCTATGTTTTAATATATTTTTTAACTTATAGATATAAGCAGTAAGAAAGTGTCCATTTACCATAAAGTTAAAGCTATGTTAGCAGAAGCATAAGGATTAGTTATGTCATGACTTCCTCTTGCTTTCATTTTTGATCACCTATTTAGCCTTAATCTCAATGTTTTCATAAAAATCACATGTCCATGTAGAATTAGTCATTAATCAGTGCTTTGAGAAAAGTAACTAGGTCATTTTTTTAACAAGGGTTGGACAAGATCCACTTCCACAATTTCCATACATTTCATTTTTCATTCTTGAGAAGTACACATTAACCTGAGAGAAACTGACATAAACCAATGCTGAGGCTGTAGTTGATTTGTGATGCAGTGTGTGTGTGTGTGTGTGTGTGTGTTAGAAACTATACCTGCATATTAATGATAAATCTAGTCTTTTGATTTAAATCAAGATATAAGGGAATCAATTTAACTCAGAAAAATGAATGTACAACATAAGGCATTGATAAAATCTCTAATGGTCAACTTTTTAGCATATAACATTGATCAGGACAGTTGTTCTGACATTCTGGAGCCAGAGGCTGTGAATCTCTTTCCAACTGAATGCAGTCAGAAATTTAACAAGTGAACTCTTCTTTCTCATAGAAGCCAGTGTTTGATTGAAATAGCCTGAATTAGGTTCAGATGTGGCCAGATGTAAACCACGCCAGTGACATGGCACAGTGACATATATAAAAGAATATGCAGTTTGGCATGAGACTGTTGAAGCAAACTAAGTTGAAGTTGGCAGGTACTTTGTCCACAAAGATGGGCTTAACATCAGATCAATTCAAGAAAATGCAGCAGTTATGCAAAAAGGAAAGGTCTGAGGTAAAAACACCAATAGAAATTAAAATGATGAGTGACTTACTGAATGTGACACTAAAGGAGGATGAAGAAATGAGCTGTCAACTGTAAATGTAAGGACAGTCATGTTGTTAAAGAAGACAGATTCAATATGTCAGTGTAAATGGCAGTATTTTTTTTCCGAAGCTGAGGACTGAACCCAGGGCCTTGCACTTGCTAGGAAAGTGCTCTACCACTGAGCTAAATCCCCAACCCCAGATGGCAATATTTTTTGTAGCTTATGAAAAGGTTCTGTCCACAGGGAAAGCTGCCAATCTCTACAGCTATGTTGCAATTTTACTGGAAATGGGCATTCTATTTTTTGAGTCTGCTGTTTCTAAAGAGAAGAAAAATCTATAAAAGATTCACCTTGGTTCTCAGAAAGGTGACAAGATGCCAAAACTTTAAGGCAATATAAAGCCCTATATTTCAATACAGATTATTTTGTAGCTTGGGATGCTTAAAGGAAAGCACTTAGTTTCTCACATTACTGCACAAAGTAATTTTTTAAATGAAAATCCTTGAAAGCACCAAGTGAATTCAGAGAGCTCTTGAAGTACTTGGCAATCATTCTGAAGCTCTTGATGATGCTCCCCAAACTCAGAACTCTGATAAGAGGGACAGTAATAATTCAAATTAGATGTGGAGGTTAGGGGCATTGCTTCAGTTGATTCTAAAGCTTTCTTCTCTTCTCTGCTGCATCTGTCTGGACATGGGTGTTTCTGCTTACATATTTGTGAAAATTATTTGGAGTTTTTAAAATTCATTTGATTTTTAAATTTTATTCTTTTTTCATATATTATATTTCATCTGCAGTTTCCTCTCCCACTCCTGGTCTCTCCTCCAATTCTCCTCTATCCCAGCTACACCTACCTCCACCACTCCCTTCAGAAAAAAAGCAGACCTCTGAGGAACATCAATCAAATACTGCATAACAAGTTTCAATAAAAGAAGGCAGAGACTAGACAAGATAACCCAGTAGGAGAAAAAGTGTCCCAGAAGCAGGCAAAGGAGTCAGACAACTCCAGCTACCACTGTTTGGAATCCCACAAGTACACCAAGCTACTCAACCATAATATATATGCAGAAAATTTAGGTTAAAACCCTATAGACTACATGATGTCATTGAACTCCCATGAGTCCCTGGTCAGTTGGTTTTGTAGGCCATGTTCTAGTATTATCTCAGATCACTCTGTTTTCTTCAATTTTTCCTCCTCATCCTCTTCAGTACTCCCAGAACTGCACCTAATGTTTAATTGTGGGCTTGTGCATTCGATCTCATTAGTTGCTTGATAAAGTCTCTCTGGTCTCCTAGAGGATGATTCTGCTATTCTCCGGTCCCAGAACACAGGACAAGCAAGCAAAACTGTAGTTGGAAGGTTTTGTGGCTGGGTTGATTTCTCATCTGCCATATTTGAGACTTACCTGGTTACTAAAAATGTTGAGTTTAGTCTCTGTGTCAACCATTACTTTGTCAGAGTCTTTTCTATGGCTTCTCTTGAAGATTCAATGGAGCTCCATTTCATTAGGTTTCTACTTCACTAATTAAATGCCCTCAATTCCAGTCATTTACCCCAGTAATTTCCCCATGCTGCACCCCAACTTGATCCCAGCCACATCTACTCCCAATTTAATGCTGGAATCTTTCCTACTTTCCCTTTCTGGGAAGATCCTTGTGTGTCCCATTACGTCCTCCTTGTTTCTAAGTCTCTCTGGGTTAGTTGGTATTAGAATGATTAGCTCTTATTTTTAAACTAATATTCACTTGTAAATATATATATACCATGTTTTCTTTTCTGAGTCTGGGTAACCCACTCAGGATAATTTTTTCTAGTTCATCTATTTTCTTGCAAATTTCATGAAGTCAATGTGTTTAACAGCTGAGTAATACTCCATTGTGAAAATGTAGCACATTTTCTTTATCCATTCTACTGTTAAGGAACATATAGCTTATTTCCACTTTCTGGATATTATGAATAAAGCTGATTTGTACATACTTGAGTAAGTGTACTTGGGATGGAGCTTCTTTTGGATATACGCCCATGAGTGGAATAACCAGATCTTGAGGTATATTAATTCCCAGTTTTCTGGAAAATGCCATAATAATTTCCAAAATGGCTGTATATGTATTCACGCCCACATGCATTGGAGGAGTGTTTCCTTTGCTTCTCATCTCTTCTATCAGGTTTAGAGTGTCTAGTTCTATGTTGAGGACTTGACCTTCTTGGACTTGAGCTGCATACAGGGTAGTAGATATGGAACTATTTGCATTCTTCTACAAATATACATCTATTTAGATCAGCACCATTTGTTGAAGATGCTTTCTTTTTTATATTGCGGATTTTGGACTTTCTTATCAAAACAGAAGTGCCCATAGGTGTGCAAATTTACATTTGGGCCTTATATTAGATTATATTAATTAATATATAATATAGTTGGGCCTTTGATTAGATCATATTAATACCATGCAATTTTTATTATGACATCTCTGTAGATCAGCTTGAAATTAAGGATGTTGATACCTCTGGGAGGTATTTTATTATATAAGATAGTTTTGACTATCTGCAGGGTTTTTTTCATATGAAATTGAGTATTATTCCTTCAAGGTCTGTAATGAATTGTGCTGTAATTTTTATTGCAATTGCATTGAATCTGTAAATTGCTTTTGGCAGGATGACCATTTTTCTTATATTAATCCCACTGATTCCTGAATACAGGAAATCATTCAATCTTCTGATATCTTTTTCATTTTTTTCCAAATACTTGAAGCTTTTGTCATACAGTTCTTAAACTTATTGGTTAGAGTCACCCCAAGATATTTTATACCCCAAGATATTTTATATTACATGCGACTATTGTGAAAGGTATTGTTTTTCTGATTTCCTTCTCATTCTATTTGTAATTTGTATATAATAGGACTACTATTTTTTTAGTTAATCTTGTATACAACTACTTCTCTAAAGATGTTTATTAGCAGTCTGAGTCCCCAGGTGGAATTTTATATATATTATTATATCATCTGTAAATAGCAATATAAGAATTTGATTTATTTTCCAATTTCTATACTCTTTATTGCTTTTAGTTCTCTTTTTGATAAAATTAGAACTTCAAATACCGTATTGAATACACATGTGTAGTAAGAGTGTCTCTGTGTTTTAGTAGGTGCTCACAAATAACCACAAAGAGTTTTTAATATTAATTATAAATGATTTGCCAATAGCTCAGGCTTATTACTGGCTAATTCTTACAACTTAAGATAACCCATTTATATTAATCTACATTTTACTGCATAGAAGGTTTTATACTGAATTTACTTTTTATCAAAAGTAAGGAAACTATAAGTTTAATCATTTAATCTTTAACTCCCTCAAAGATCCCAGAAGGGTATAATATTGCTTAATGACATGGACAGCAGACAGCCTGGACAGTCATCCAACATGAGTGACATTGAGTCATCTAACATTGGCCTATACACCTTGTATAATATACCTGACAGGAATTTTTGAGAAGCAGGAAATTTTGAATGACTGTCTTACATTTTCTTGGCAAAACCTAGCAGTCACTTTCTTTTTCATCTTCATGGACCAGTTTGGAGTGTATATTGTCAACAATTGAGACATGGGCAGTTTATTTGCCCAAATGGCTATTTTTGTCATAAAAAAATCAAACCCTATATCGAGGTTATTTGATGTCCATCATCCTTTTTTGAAGTAGATTGGTACTGTCAAGAGAAGATGTTTCTCACTGTCATTATAAACCTTAGGTTATTAAACATATTAAATGTCATATTCTGTAGAACTTTAAAATGTTTGGAGACAAATCTCTCTATCTGTCTGTCTTTCTGTGTGTCTATCTATCTATCTATCTAAATATATTGGTGTATGTCTTTGAAAACATACTAAACAAGACTATAAATTTTGATAATAATAGATCATTAAGTATTAATCTGTATTTTAATTATATATTGCATTATTAAGTGAGTGGCATAAACATAATACTCCAAATATGTGTAGAAATATACATATAGTATTGCAAAAATAGCTTTAGATTTTTATCAATGTTTCCAAACTCTACACTAATGTATAAAATATTTTGAGATTAATAGTTGTTATTTGGATTAAAGTAGGTTCAATAATCTACATTATTTTTCTATCATTCCTGTTATTTCCTCATTTTTTCTCTAGAAATAGATCTTTGTATTTAATTCTTTTGTTTAGCCCTTTTTCTACTGTGACCAAAAGCAGCTCATTACCAACCCCCTTAAAAGATAACAAACATCTATAACCCATCTTTTAGAAGCATGGTCATTGCTTTTTCTAATCTGATTTCCATTGTCTGAAGGTGCTGAAATCTTTGAGGAAACCTTGATAAAATCAGGATAATTGTTAAGTCTTGAAAAGTATTCTATGAGGTTTGATCATCTCAGTAAAGAACCTTGAAGTGGGTCTGGGTTCAGAATTCTAAAGAGACTGTACCAAGGTATTTTGAGATGCTGGATGACCTGGGTGATCCATTTTCATTGGTGTCTGGTACACACGTTCTGAAGATACATAAACTTTTAAAGGTAATGTAGATATGTGTATTAATAAAAGTATAGACTGCATGTTGCACACAGGTTAGCAAAAGTTGACTTTTTTGGTTTCATGTTTGAGCAGGTAAAAGACACATTACATGTTTTTTTAGTTTTTCTAGGATTATTTCTTTATGTCTGTAGCCAATATCTTCAGGGGATATTCCACAATAAAATCTGATCCATACCAATCTGGAATGATTCTCATTTCCTGTGGAAATAAAAACATAATCTTGTCCCCAAAGTAACATGTTTTTTGACATCCATTTTGAAGTCAAGACATGTTTAAAATATATAGAGTAGTCTTATGAGTTATATTCATAATTCAATGTGTCTTAGCAGCTGTTGTTTCTTTATTAAATATAAGAAAATTTAAAGACAACTCACTAACATAAAGAATTCCATTTTTTATGTGGCTTAATAAATTTTTGTCCTATTCATTTTTAAGACTTTATTTATTTAAAACTATATATTTAATAGAATATTTAAAACAATATATTTAAATATATTTGCATGTCTATATTGACTGATTATACCATTTTTCTTTTCTCTCCCAAGCCTTTGTATATTTTTTTCTCCTTTTTTTATTGATTTTTATTGAGTTCGACATTTTTCACTGCTCCTCTCCCTGCCTCTACCATCCCACTTCAATCCTTTCCCAAAGTCTACATGCTCCCAATTTACTTATGAGATCTTGTCGTTTTCTACTTCCCATGTAGATTATATCTATGTAAGTCCCTCTTAGTGTCCTCATTGTTGTCTCAGTTCTTTGAGGCTGTGGTTTGTAAGCTGGTTTTCTTTGCTTTATGTTTAAAAACCACTTATGAGTAAGTACATATAATAGTTATCTTTCTGGTCTGGGTTACCTCACTCAAAAATAATGTTTTCTAGCTCCTTCTGTTTTCCTGCAAAATTCAAGCTGTCGTCATTATTTTCTGCTGTGTAATACTCCATTGTCTAAACTACCACATTTTTTTTTATCCATTCTTCAATCGAGGGGCATGTAGGTTATTTCCAGATTCTGGCTATGACAAACAGTGCTGCTATGAACATAGCTGAGAACATGTCCTTGTGGCATGATTAGACATCCCTTAGATATATGCCCGAAAGTGGTATTACTAGGTCTTGAGGAAGTTTCTCTTTCCCCTAATTTTCTGAGAAATTGCCACAGTGACATCCAAAGGGGTTGTACCAACTTGCCTTCCCACCAGCAATGCAGAAGTGCTCCCTTTTCACCACAACCTTTTCAGTATACGTTGTCATCAGTGTTTTTGATCTTGACCATTCTTACAGGTATAAGATGGAATCTCAGAGTTGTTTTGATTTGCATTTCTTTGATGACGAAGAATGTTGAACATTTCCTCAAGTGTTTTTCAGCCATATTAAATTCCTCTGTTGATAGATCTCTGTTTAGGTCTGTACTCCATTTTTTATTAGATTATATGTTTTCTAATGACCAATTTCTTGAGTTCTTTGTATATTTTGGAGATTAGACCTCTGTCTGTTAGTGAAGATCTTGTCCCATTCTGTAGGCTGTTGTTTTGTCTTATTGAACATATCCTTTGCTTTACAGAAGCTTTTCAGTTTCAGGAGGTCCCATTCATTAATTATTTTTCTCATTGTCTGTGCTGCTGGGGTTATATTTAGAAAGTGGTCTCCTGTGCCAATGCGTTCAAGTGTACTTCTCAATTTCTCTTCTATAGGGTTCAGTGTGGCTGTCTTTATGTTGAGTTTTTTGATCCATTTGAATTTGAGTTTTGTGCATGGTGATAGATATGGGTCTATTTTCATTCTTCTACTTGTTGATATCCAGTTATGCCAATACTATTTGTTAACTATGCTTTCTTTTTTTCATTTGATATTTTTTTTGCTTCTTTGTCAAAAATCAGGTGTTCGAAGGCATGTGGGTTAACATCTGCATCTTCTATTCAGTTCCATTGGTCCTCCTGTCTGGTTTTTTTTTTGCCAATATCAGGCTGTTTTCAGTACTGGAGCTCTGTAGTAGAGTTTAAAATCAGGGATTGTGATGCCTCCAGGAGTTCTTTTATTGTACAGGATTGTTTTGGCTATCCTGGGTTTTTTTGCTTTTCCATATGAAGTTGAGTACCATTCTATCGAAGTCTGTGAAGAATTTTGCTGGGAATTTGATGTGCATTGTGTTGAATCTGTAGATTGTTTTTGGTAAGATTGCCATTTTTACTATGTTAATTCTGTCTACCCAAGAGCATGGGAGATCTTTCCACTCTCTGGTGTCTTCTTCAATTTATTTCTTCAAAGATTTAAAGTTATTGTCATATAAGTCTTCTACTTGTTTGTTTAGAGTAACTCCAAGATACTTTATGCTATCTGTGGCTATTGTGAAAAGTGTTGTTTCTCTATATTTTTATCATTTCTTTTTTTTATCATTTGTGTACAGGAGGCTACTGATTTTTTGAGTTAATCTTGTGTTCTGCTACATTACTGAAAGTGTCTATGAGTTGTAGAAATTCCTTGATAGAATTTTTGGTATAGCTCATGTAAACTATCATATCACCAGCAAACAGTGAGTATTTGACTTATTCTTTTTCTATTTGTATCCTCTTGATTTCCTTTTGGTGTCTTATTTCTCTAGCTAGGACCTTAAGAATTATATTGAATAGATATGGAGAGTTTGGACAACCTTTTCTTGTTCTTGATTTCAGTGGAATCGCTGGGAGTTTTTCTAGATTTAGTTTGATGTTGGTTGTTGGCTTGTTGTATATTGCCTTTTTATATTTAGGTATGTTCCTTGTATCTCTGCTTTCTCCAATACCATTATCACGAAAGGATGTTGTACTTTGTCAAAAGCTTTTCAGCATTTAATGAGATTATCATGTGCTTTTTTTATTTTTTAGTTTGTTTATATGGTGGATTACATTGATAGATTTTCATATGTTGAACCATCCCTGCATCTTTGAGATGAAGCCAACTTGATCATGGTGGATGATGGTTCTTAAGTGTTCTTGGGTTAGATTTGCCAGGTTTTTTTTTTGTATTTTTGCATCAATGTTCATGAGTGAGATTAGTCTGTAATTCTCCTTCTTAGTAATGCCTTTCTGTGGTTTTGGTTATCAGGGTAATTTGGCCTCATAAAAAGAGTTTGGCAACGATCCTTCTGTTTCTATTGTGGGGAATAATTTGAGGAGTATTGGTATTAGTTCTTCTATTGTAGTCTTGTAGAATTCTGAGCTTTTTTCTTGGTTGGGAGACTTTTGATGACTGTTTTTAATTCTTCAGCAGTTATAGGTCTGTTTAATTTGCTTATCTGGTCTTGATTTAATTTTGGTAAGTGATATTTACCTAGAAAGTTGTTCATTTCCTTTACGTTTTACATTTTTGTGGACTACAAGCTTTTGAAATATGACCTGATGATTCTCTTTATTTCCTCCATGTCTGTTGTTATATCCCACTTTTCATTTCTGATTTTGTTAATTTGGATATTCTATCTCTGCCTTTTGGTTAGTTTGGATAAATGTTTGTCTATTTTGTTGATTTTCTCAAAGAACCAACTCTTTGTCTCATTGATTATTTGAATTGTTTTCTTTGTTTCTATCTTGTTGATTTCATCTCTCAATTTGATTATTTCCTCCTGTCTAGTTCTCTTAGTTGAGTTTACTTCTTTTTGTTCTAAAGTTTTCAAATGTTTTGTTAATTCACTAGCGTGGGATTTTTCCAGCTTCTTTACGTAGGCATTTAATGCTATGAACTTTCCTCTTAACACTGATTTCATTGTCTCACATAAATTTGCGTATGTTGTGTGGTATTTTTCATTGAATTTTAGGAAGTCTTAATTTCTTTCTTTATTTCTTCCTTGATCCACTGATGATTCAGGTAAGCATTGTTTAATTTCCATGTGTTTGTGGGTTTTCTGGAATTAGCATTGCTGTTGACTTTTAGTTTTAAATCATGGTGACTAATAAGGTACATTGGGTTATTCAATTTTTTTGTTATTCTTGAGGTTTGCTTTGTTACTAAGTATGTAGTCAATTTTTAAGGAAGTTTTATGAGGTGCAGGGAAGAAGGTGTATTTTTTTATGTTTGGATGGAATATTCTATAGATGTCTGTTAAGTCCATTTCAGTCATAACCTCTGTTAGTTCCCTTATTTCATTCTTCGTTTTTTTTTTGTCTGACTGAAGTATCCAGTAGTGAAAGGGGAGTGTTGAAGTCTCCCTCTATTAGTGTGTGTGGGGTTTAATGTATGACTTAAGCTTTAGAAGTGTTTCTTTTAGATATGACGGTGCCTTGATGGATTTTTCCTGTGACTAATATGTAATAACCTTCTTTGTCTCTTTTGATTGATTTTAGCTTTTTATTAGGATAGCTACACCTGCTTGTTTCTTAGGTCCATTTGATTGAAATATTTTTCACAACCCTTTACTCTGAGGTGAGGTCTGTCTCTGAGGTTGAGGTGTATTTCTTGTATGCAGAAGAAGGGTAGATTCTGTTTCCATATCCAATCTTTTAGCCTGTGCCTGTGAGTTGAGTCCACTTATATTAAGGGATATTAATGAATAGCGATTGCTTTCTGCTATTAATTTAGTTGTCATTTTTGGTGATGTTAATTGTGCACTTTCCCCTTCTTTGGGATTTGCTACTAGGAGATCATAAATTGTCTGTGCCTTTTTTGGTGTAGCAAACTTCCTTGGGTTGAAATTTTCCTTCTAGTATTTTGTGTAGGGCTGAGTTTGTGGCTAGGTATTTGTTAAATCTAGTTTTCTCGTGGAATATATTGATTTGTCCTTCTATAGTGATTGAAAGTTTTGCTGTGTAAAGTATTCTGGGCTGGCATCCATGATCTTTTAATGTCTGTATAATGCTTGACCATGACCTTCTGACTTTCATTGTCTCCAGTGAGAAGTCAGGTGTAATTCTGATAGGTTTACCTTTATATGTTACTTGCCCTTTTTCCTTTGCAGCTCTTAATATTCTTTCTTTACTCTGTGTGTTCAATGTTTTGATTATTATGTGGTGAGGGGTAATTTTTTGGATCCAGTCTATTTGGTGTTCTGAAAACTTCTTGTATCTTCATAGTAATATCTTTATTTAAGTTGGAAAAATTTTCTTCAATATTTTTAAATATATTTTTTGTGCTTTTGAGTTGAACTTCTTCTCTTTATATACCTATTATTCTTAGGTTTGGCCTTTTCATGGTGTCCCATATTTTCTGGATATTTGGGCATAAGCTTTTGTTAGATTTAATGTTTTCTTTAACTGATGAGTTTATTTCCTCTATTGTATCTTCATTGCTTGAGATTCTCTTTTTCATTCCTTGTATTCTGCTGTTCATGCTTGCATTTGTGGTTCCTGGTTGTTCTCTCATGATTTCTGTTTCTATAATTCCTCTGGCTTGTGTTTTCTTTATTGTCTCTTTTTCAATTTTCAATTCTTGAATAGTTTCTTTCATATGATTGATTGCTATTTCTTGGTTTTCTTTAAAAGATTTGCTGACATCTTCCAATTATTTGTTTATCTTTTCCTCCATTTCTTTGTGGGAATTTCTCATTTCCTCTGTAAGAGTTTCAAACATTCTACTGAAGTTGTTTTTTATTTTTATTTATTTATTTAGAATTTCCACCTCCTTCCCTCCTAGCATTTACCTCCCACTTCTCCCACTCCCCACTCCCTCTCCAGTTGTAAGAGATGTCAGGGTGCCCTGCCCTGTGAGAAGTCCAAGGCCCTCCCCCTTCCATCCAGGTCTAGGAAGGTATGTATCCAACCAGACTAGGCTCCCAAAGAGCCAGTACATGCAGTAGAATCAAAACCCAGTGTCATTATCATTAGCTTCACAGTCAGTCCTCATTGTCAGTCACATTCAGAGAGTCTGGTCTGATGACATGCTCATTCGGTCCCAGTCCAGCTGGCCTTGGTGAGCTCCCATTAGATCAGTCATACCTTTTCAATGGGTGGATGCACCCCTCATAGTCCTGACTTCCTTTCTCATGTTCTCCCTCTTTCTACTCTTTATCTGGACCTTGGGATCTCAGTCCAGTGCTCCAATGTGGGTCTCTGTCTCTATCTCCATCCATCGTCAGATGAAGGTTCTATGGTGATATGCAAGATATTCATCAGTGTGGCTATGGGAGAAGGCCAGTTCAGGCACCCTCTCCTCTGCTGCCCAAGGACCTAGCTGGGGATATCCCCTTGGACACCTGGGAGCCCCTCTAGAACCAAGTCTCTTTCCAACCCTAAAATGGTTCCCCTAATTTAGATATCTTCTTCTCTGCTCCCATATCCACTCTTCCTCCATCTCAAACCATCCCATTCCCCCAAGCTCTCCCCAATTCTTCCTTTCTCCCTTCTTTCTCCCCATCTCTCCTCCCCCCATCCCACCCCCACCTCTGTGCTCCCAACTTTTGCCTGATGTCCTTGTTTACTTCCAATATTCAGGAGAGTAAATATATGTTTTTCTTTAGGTTCTCCCTATTATTTAGGTTCTCTAGGATCACGAACTATAGGCTCAATGTCCTTTGTTTATGGCTAGAATCCACTAATGAGTGAGTACATACCATATTTATCTTTTTGGGTCTGGGTTATCTCACTCAGTAAAATGTTTTCTATTTCCATCCATTTATATGCAATATTCAAGATGTCATTGTTTTTTACCGCTGAGTAAAACTCTAAAGTATATATGTGCCCCACCTTTTTCATCCATTCTTCTATTGAGGGGTACCTAGGTTGTTTCCAGGTTCTGGCTATTACAAATAGTGTTGTTGTGTACATAGTTGAATAAATGCTTTTGTAGTATGTTTGGGCATCTCTTGGGTATATTCCCAAGAGTGGAATTGCTGGATCCTGAAGTAGGTTGACTCCCAGTTTCATGAGAACCAGCCATACTGATTTCCAAAGTGGTTGCACAAGTTTGTATTCCCACCAACAATGAATGAGTAGGACTCTAAGGTGTATATATACAACATCTTCATATTAGCACTATTTGTAATAGCCAGATCCTGAAGTTATTTTTTAGGTCAGTTTCTTCTGCTTCATCTATTTTTGGTTTTTCAAGACTTGCTTCAAGTCTTTAGGTTTTATTAGTATTGTGTTGTTCTTTGTGGTATTGAATACGTTCTTACCTTTTCTACTTATCTTTTCCTCTAATAGAAGTGGTTGGGGCTATCTGAGATTCTGTTGATTAATCTTCTAGGTGCCAGTGAATCCAAAGCTCAGATGGTTGTCCCCTCATGGTACTGTCAATATCACAGTTCTAGTTACCCCACTGGTTACTCAATGTTCCTGGAGATAGCTTATTACTCCTGGGCTTTGCTGCACTTACTTGGAGTTTTTTGTCTCAGGCCTACTTTGGCCTAGGTTATCGGCTTTGATCTGTTTCTATAAATCCTGGACTGGATTCCCTCCTGCAGAAGTCCCTGGCTTGGAGTTGGTCCTGTAAAGGTCTCTTGTTCCTGTCTACTGACTCAGAGTCCCCACGCTCGTGTATGCCCAGAACCAGAGGACCTGGCTCAGGTTTACTCCCTCAGAGGTCCAAGACTCATGCTTGAATCTGCAGAGGTTTCAGGTTCCCTCCTATTCCTTTTGATTTCCCAACTATTGCCCTGACTCATAGATGTCCTGGCTCAAACCTAATCCCTCTGAGGTCACAGACTCATACCTAGCCCTGCAGAGATCTCTGCTTCCTGCCTACTCCCTTAGAGGTCCCAGATTCACACCCCACCTTTGTACATTTTTAAACACTGTAACCTCTTTAGAGTTTCTTTCCATTTGGATCTGTCTTTACTGAACTTCTGTAACCTTTTCTGTCTGAATGAGAAAAAACTCAAACCTGTCATGTAGTAGTCTGTTGGAGCTCATGCTCAAGCCCTTGGGCACCATCTAGGAGACACCACTCTGCTACACATCCCATGTGAGTAACTGTGGAATCTGCCATGCGGCTTAGCTCAAGGTTTGGTAGTAGCTGCCAGAAGGCAAGTTTCTATGTACTGTGACAGACATGAGAGAAGCAACAAGAGGAAGACAAGGTTGGATCTGTTTTAGTGTGTTTAGATCCTTTGTATGCTTTCTCAGGTCTTGTGTGGGTATACATGTCCAGATGTTGGGCATTATTTATTTCTGTCCCAACAGCCAGCTCCCAAATCACAACAGGGAGACTTATTATTAAGTATAAAATCTTGACCAATACCTCAGGCCTGTTACTAGCTAACTCTTACACCTTAAGTTAACCCATTTTAATTAATCTACATTTTTGCCATCTTGTACCTCCTGTTTTCTCTCTGTGTCTGGTTTGTGATTCAGTAGACTCCAGCATTCTTTTTCCCATTGTTCTTAGTTTGGTTCTCCTGCCTAATTTTATCCTGTCTAGCTTTTGGCCATTCAGCTTATTAATTAAACCAATCATAGGAACATATATTCACACAGTGTAAAGAAATATTTCACATGCATAGTGAGTGTGGACAACCATGTCTTGTTCCTAATTAAGTGGAAATGCTTTGAGTTTCTTACCATTTAATTTGATATTGGCTATTGACTTGTTGTAAACCTCCTTTATTAGACTTTGGTATGCTCTTGTTTCCCTAATCTTTCTAAGATTTTGTCACAAATCGATATGAGATTTTATCAAAGAATTTTCAGCATCCAATGAGATGATTATGTGTTTTTACTTTCAGTTTCTTTATATGGTGGATTACATGGACAGAGTTTCATTTGTTGGACCATCTCACCATCTGTGGGATCAAGCCTCCTTGGTCACAGTGAATGATATTTTGATGTGTTATTGGATTTGGTTTACAAGTATTCTATTGTATATTTTGACATATTTGTTCATGAGGAAAAATGATATGTAATTATCTTTCTTTGTTGAATCTTTGTGTAGTTTAGACATCAGGGTGACTGTTACCTCAGAAAATGAATTTAACAACTATTTCTCTGTTTTTATTTTATAGAATAATTTGAGGTATATTGGTATTAGCTCTTTTTTGAAAGTCAGACAGTTTTAGAACAAAATTCAACCAGGCTTTCAAAGGCACAAATAAATAAAGACATTAAAAACTTCCTAGAGGGGCCCTTTGTCTCCTGAGTCCTGGGAAGACCAGCTAGCCCTGTTGCCCTGCTGAGCAGTTCTTCCCAGAGAGGTGAGTGGGTGCTAGCCTGGGCAGCCTGCCTACCTGTCTGGGAAGGGAGCACAGCCCTCCCCCCTCAGCTTCTGCGGCAGGGTCTTAGGTGTTCCAAGGGACCCCTCCTCTCCCCCCACTGCTGCGGGCCCTTTGTCTCCTGAGTCCTGGGAAGACCAGCTAGCCCTGTTGCCCTGCTGAGCAGTTCTTCCCAGAGAGGTGAGTGGGTGCTAGCCTGGGCAGCCTGCCTGCCTGTCTGGGAAGGGAGCACAGCCCTCCCCGCCTCAGCTTCTGCGGCAGGGTCTTCGGTGTTCCAAGGGACCCCTCCCCTCCCCCCACTGCTGCGGGCCCTTTGTCTCCTGAGTCCTAGGAAGACCAGCTAGCCCTGTTGCCCTGCTGAGCAGTTCTTCCCAGAGAGGTGAGTGGGTGCTCACCACTGCCCAGGAAGAGAGCACAGCCCCCCCCCAGCATCTGCAGCAGGGTCTTTGGTGTTCCAAGGGACCCCTCCCCTCCCCCCACTGCTGCGGGCCCTTTGTCTCCTGAGTCCTGGGAAGACCAGCTAGCCCTGTTGCCCTGCTGAGAAGTTCTTCCCAGAGAGGGCTGAGGAGCTCTATCCAGAGAGTGCTGTGAAGTCCTACCCAGAGAGTGCTGAGGAGTTCTATCCAGAAAGTGCTGAGGAGTTTCATCCAGAGTGGAAGAGATGGGCAGGCGCCAATGCAAGAATTCCTCCAACAACCTGAAAGGCAACATGACACCGCCAGAATCCAGGGAGATCGAAACTAGAAGAATTGAACACCCTACGCCAGAAGAAATAGAAGAAATTGACTCTAAGCGCTTCTTTATGAAAATAATAGAGGAAATTAAACAGGAGGTGAAAATCTGCCGTAAAGAAATGGAAGATAAGTATAACAAAAAAATTGAGGAAATGAGTAAAGAAATGGAAGAGAAATATACCAAAAAGTTTGAAGAAATGAGTAAATCCGTAAATGAAATTCTGGGAAACCAAGAAAAAACAATCAAACAGGTAATAGAAACAGTTCAAGATTTGAAAATTGAAATGGAGTCAATGAAGAAATCACAAACCGAGGGCCGGCTGGCTATGGAAAATCTGGGTAAACGAACAGAGACTTCAGAAACAAGCTTAACCAATAGAATACAAGAGATAGAAGAAAGAATCTCAGACTCTGAGGACACCATAGAGAAATTAAACACTCTGTCCAAAGAAAACAGCAAATACAACAAATTCTCATCACAAAACATTCAGGAACTGTGGGACACAATAAAAAAACCAAATCTAAGAATAATAGGAGTAGAAGAAGGAGAAGAATTGCATTTCAAAGGTCCAGAAAATATACTCAACAAAATTATAGAAGAAAACTTTCCCATCCTAAAGAACGATATTCCTATGAAGGTTCAAGAACCATACAGAACACCGAATAGACTGGATCAGAAAAAAACATCCCCTCGTCATATAGTAATCAAAACACAAAGCATTCAGACTAAAGAAAGGATATTGAAAGCTGCAAAGGAAAAAGGTCAAGTAACTTATAAAGGTAAACCTATCAGACTTACACCAGACTTCTCTATGGAAACCATGAAAGCCAGAAGGTCCTGGATAGAGGTACTGCAGAAACTAAGAGACAATGGATGCAAACCCAGACTACTTTACCCAGCCAAGCTATTGTTCACTATCAACGGAGAAAACAAAATATTCCAGGATAAAAACAAATTTAAACAATACGTAGCTACTAATCCAGCCTTACAGAGAATACTAGAAGGAAAATCACAACCCAAGGAATCCAACATTCCCAACACTGCCTACATTAACTCAGACATTTAGCGACCCTCCACAAGCACAACTCAAAGAAGGAAAACACATACACGCTACTACCCAAAAAAATGACCGGAGTCATCGATCACTGGTCATTAATATCACTTAATATCAATGGTCTCAACTCACCTATAAAGAGGCACAGACTTAGAGATTGGATACGAAAACAGGATCCAACATTCTGCTGTCTACAAGAAACACACCTCAACCACAAAGACAGACACCTACTCAGAGTAAAGGGTTGGGAAAAGGTTTTCCAAGCAAATGGACCTAAGAAAAAAGCGGGTGTGGCCATTCTAATATCTAACAAAATCGACTTCAAACTAAAATCAATTAGAAGAGATGGAGATGGACATTTCATACTCATAACAGGAACAATTCATCAGGAAGAAGTCTCAATCTTGAATATCTATGCCCCTAATATAAAGGCACCCACATATGTAAAAGAAACTCTTCTAGAACTCAAGGCAGTCATCAAACCACACACACTAATAGTAGGAGACTTCAACACTCCTCTCTCACCAATGGACAGGTCAATCAGACAGAAACCTAACAGAGAAATAAGAGATTTACTGGAGGTACTGAATCAAATGGACTTAACAGACATCTATAGAACACTCCACCCAAATAGGAAAGAGTATACCTTCTTCTCTGCAGCTCATGGAACCTTCTCGAAATTGACCACATACTTGGTAACAAAGCAAACTTTCACAGATACAAAAAAATATTAGTGACCACCTGTGTCTTGTCAGATCACCATGGATTAAAATTAGAATTCAACAACAATGGTACCCCCATGAAGCCAACAAACTCATGGAAGTTGAACAGTCAACTACTAAATCACCCCTGGGTCAAGGAAGAAATAAAGAAAGAAATTAAAGTCTTCCTAGAATATAATGAAAACAAAGACACAACGTATTCAAACCTATGGGACACAATGAAAGCAGTGCTAAGAGGAAAGTTCATAGCACTAAGTGCCCACCTAAAGAAAACAGAGAAAGCACACATTGGAGACTTAACAACACACTTGAAAGCTCTAGAAAAAAAAGAAGCTGATTTACCCAGGAGGAGTAGAAGACTGGAAATAATCAAACTGAGGGCTGAAATCAACAAAATAGAAACACAGAAAACAATTCAAAGAATCAATGAAGCAAAAAGCTGGTTCTTGGAGAAAATTAACAAGATTGACAAACCCCTATCCAAACTAATCAAACGGCAGAGAGAGAACTTGCAAATTAATAGGATCAGAAATGAAAAGGGGGACATAACCACAGACACAGAGGAAATACAGAGAATCATTAGATCTTACTACGAAAGTTTATATGCCACAAAGTTGGAAAATGTAAAAGAAATGGACATTTTTTTAGATAAGTACCATATACCAAAGTTGAACCAAGACCAGGTGAACAATCTAAATAGACCTGTTAGTCGTGAAGAACTAGAAGCTATTATCAAAAATCTCCCTACCAAAAAAAGCCCAGGACCAGATGGTTTCAATGCAGAATTCTACCAGAACTTCCAGGAAGAGCTAATACCTATACTCCTTAATGTATTCCACAATATAGAAAAAGAAAAGTCACTGCCAAACTCCTTTTATGAAGCTACAGTCACCCTAATACCAAAACCACACAAAGACACAACCAAGAAAGAGAATTACAGGCCAATCTCACTCATGAACATCGATGCGAAAATTCTCAATAAAATACTGGCAAACCGAATCCAAGAACACATTAGAAAAATCATCCATTATGATCAAGTAGGCTTCATCCCAGAGATGCAGGGATGGTTCAACATACGCAAATCTATCAATGTAATCCATCATATAAATAAACGGAAAGAAAAAAAATCATATGATCATTTCATTGTATGCTGAAAAAGCGTTTGACAAAATTCAACACCCTTTTATGATAAAGGTGTTGGAGAGACTGGGGATACAAGGATCATACCTAAATATAATAAAAGCAATATACAGCAAGCCGACAGCTAACATCAAATTGAATGGAGAGAAACTCAAAGCCTTTCCACTAAAATCAGGAACACGACAAGGCTGTCCACTCTCTCCATACCTCTTCAATATAGTGCTTGAAGTTCTAGCAATAGCAATAAGACAACATACGGGGATCAAGGGGATTCAAATTGGAAAGGATGAAGGTAAACTTTCGTTATTTGAAGATGATATGATAGTGTACATAAGCGACCCCAAAAACTCTACCAAAGAACTCCTACAGCTGATAAACACCTTTAGTAACGTGGCAGGATACAAGATCAACTCCAAAAAATCAGTGGCACTCCTATACACAAAGGATAAAGAAACGGAGAGGGAAATCAGAGAAACATCACCTTTCACGATAGCCACAAACACCATAAAATATCTTGGGGTTACTCTAACCAAGGATGTGAAAGACCTATTTGACAAGAACTTTAAGCCTTTGAAAAGAGAAATTGAGGAGGATACCAGAAAATGGAAAGACCTCCCCTGCTCTTGGATTGGGAGAATCAACATAGTAAAAATGGCAATTCTACCAAAAGCAATCTACAGATTCAATGCAATCCCCATCAAAATCCCATCAAACTTCTTCACAGACCTTGAGAGAACAATAATTAAGTTTATATGGAAAAACAAAAAACCCAGGATAGCCAAAACAATCTTATACAATAAAGGAACTTCTGGAGGCATTACTATCCCTGACTTCAAACTCTATTACAGAGCTACAGTATTGAAAACAGCTTGGTATTGGCATAAGAACAGAGAAGTCGACCTATGGAATCGAATAGAAGACCCAGATACTAACCCTCAAACCTACGAACACCTAATTTTTGACAAGGGAGCTAAAGGTATACAATGGAAGAAGGAAAGTGTCTTTAACAAATGGTGCTGGCATAACTGGATGTCAACCTGTAGAAGAATGAAAATAGATCCATATCTATCACCTTGCACAAAACTCAAGTCCAAATGGATTAAAGACATCAACATCAATCTGTCCACTTTGAACCTGATAGAAGAGAAAGTGGGAAGTAGTCTACAAGATATAGGCACAGGAGGCCACTTCCTAAGTAGGACCCCAGCAGCACAGACAATAAGAGAAACAATGAATAAATGGGACCTGCTGAAACTGAGAAGCTTCTGTAAAGCAAAGGACACTGTCAGTAAGACAAAAAGGCTGCCTTCTGACTGGGAGAAGATCTTCACCAACCCCTCATCAGACAAAGGTCTGATCTCCAGAATATACAAAGAACTCAAGAAACTAGACACTAAAACTCTAATTAACCCAATTAAAAAATGGGGTACTGATCTGAACAGAGAATTCACAACAGATGAACTTCGAATGGCCAGAAGACACTTAAGGTCATGCTCAACCTCCTTAGCGATCAAGGAAATGCAAATCAAAACCACTTTGAGATACCATCTTACACCTGTCAGAATAGCTAAAGTTAAAAACACCAATGATAACCTATGCTGGAGGGGATGTGGAATGAGGGGAACACTCATCCATTGTTGGTGGGAATGCAAACTTGTGCAGCCACTTTGGAAATCAGTGTGGAGGTTTCTCAGGAAACTGGGAGTCAACCTCCCTCAGGACCCAGCAATTCCTCTCTTGGGAATATACCCTAGAGATGCCCAAACATACTACAAAAGCGTTTGTTCAACTATGTTCATAGCAGCACTATTTGTAATAGCCAGAACCTGGAAACAGCCTAGGTGCCCCTCAATAGAAGAATGGTTAAAAAAGGTGTGGAACATATACACATTAGAGTTTTACTCAGCGGTAAAAAATAATGACATCTTGAATTTTGCATGCAAATGGATGGACATAGAAAACGCTTTACTGAGTGAGGTAAGCCAGACCCAAAAAGAGGAACACGGTATGTATTCACTCATAAGTGGATTCTAACCATAATTAATGGTCTTTGAGCCTATTATTCGTGATCCTAGAGAAGCTAAATAAGAAGACGAACCTGATGAAGATTATTTACCTATCCGCCAGGAGATCCCTCATCTGGCGTTGGATGATGATACAGATGGAGGCCCGCGTTGGAGCACCGAACTGAGCCCCCCAAGATCCAAACGAGGAGCAAAAGGAGGAAGAAAATGACGAAGGACTGCGAGGGATACTATCACCCACTGATACAAGGGGACGGATCTAATGAGAGTTTACCAAGGCCAGATGGACCGTGACTGAACGAGCATGTGATCCAACCAGATTCTCTGAATGTGGCCGGATTTTCTGAATGTGGCTGGCCTGCAGTCTTTCCGAGAAGCCATTGACAATGACACTGGGACTGGTTTCCTCTGCATATACTGGATTTTTGGGATCCAGTCTGTTTGGATGCTCACCTTCCTGGACCTGGAGTGAGGGGGGAGGAACTTGGACTTCCCACAGGGCAGGAGACCCTGACTTCCCTAGGGGACAAAGAGGGAGGAGGAGAGGGAGGGGGGGAGTGGAAGGGTGTTGGGAGGAGGGGCGTAAATGGAAACTTTTTATAATTTAATAAAATTACAAAAAAAAAACTTCCTAGACTTCAATGAAAATAAATACAAGACATAACCATATTTAGAGGAAACAATAAAATTGGTGCTAACAGTAAAGTTTATAGCACTAAGTGCCTTCATAAATAAATTGGAGAGATCTCACACTAGCAACTTTATAATACACCTATTTAGATTTGACTTTATCATGAAACATTTTTTTGTCCTCTAGTAATTGAGAGATCTGCTTGTCTTTGCTTGAGTTGGGAAATGAGACAAATTCATGAGGACATGAGTAGATATTTGGGGTTACTGAAGTGAGTGGAGGATGTTTGCTTATTTGCTTCCTATTTGTTTTCTTGTCACATGTATGTTCTGTGGTCTAGCAGGGAGTTTCTACTTGAGTTAGTCTATTTGTATTCCTGTCTTATTTCGGCTGGAGCAGTTCTTCTGACAGACATTTCCTACAATGGGGCAGCAAAATACTGCTAGATTGGGGCTAGGGGCATGAGAGCAGTGTGGTAGGTAAGGTGGGAGTGTGGAAGTGTAATGAGTCTTGGGGAACTGATTCCAAGGAGTTTACCTGGACAGTACTAACCAACCTGTACTTCTGATCTGTGTGGCCTATACCTGAGCAGTGGAAGCCTGGAAGATTAGGACCCTAGGACACAGAAATTGGAGGAGATATTGGTGGAATGAGATCATTGATAAGAGGAAAGGGTCTTTGAGAATCAACTTTAGCAAGTGGGGGAGTTCATCTGGTTGATGGGTCACTCACCTGTTCTTCTGACTGGTCTTTTGAATTTTCAAAATCTCTTGACAGAGTTCTTTCAGAGGTGATGTGGGCATCTTAAACATATCAGCAAGACTACTTGATCCTTTGCTTAGCCTCAACAGCAAACTTAACATGAGGCCACTGCATAAAAAAAAATAATGCTATTCTAATGGCATGGTCTTGGTCATGAAATGATGGTTCTGTAAATATGAATTGAAACAATCAAATTATCCAAAAAGGGAGTAAGTTACCTCTGTGGTTTGATCGACTACATTGTAACTACCCATTTAAATAAATAAAAAAAAACAAGATTTAATGAATTGGGAAAAATGACTGAAGAAGAAATATCAGAATCATATTAACTATTGCAGAAATTGTCTGCAGAGGCTAAAGGAAGTACATTGTCAGAAATAGAATTGGTAATACAAATGATCCATAAAAATTAAGTGGAAAATTTTATAACCAACAAACTTTTACATTTCCAATTAGTGGTGATTTTCCGAACAATGCAAAATACATATGAAAAGAATATATTTGGTGTATTATTTGCAAGTTGTGAAATACTGGAAATTGCATAGATTTGTAAGCTTGGAGATGCTAAATTTGTATGAATGTATGCCTCATTCATACAAATGGGTTTTAACAAACCCCAGAGCAAAATGAAGTAATACATGACGTTAAATCCAGGAGAGTAAAACTATGCTTGAAATTAAAAGCAAAAAAATCATATTTCCAAACATTTGTGCATAAGAACTTGAGAAATAAGAAAACATGAACAGAAAAAAAACACAAAAAACAGAAAGATATGTATTGACCCTACATAATAAGGGCATGGGAATAAAGGATATTTATGGAAATGATCCTTCTCTGAATAGATTTTCAAAAATATCTTTGATGTTTGCATGTTGCTCATAGTCAAAAAGACCCCCAAATCACTTCAATGGGTACAAGGATAAAAAAAGTAAAATGATAGAAAATGGAAATTAATTTTATTTCAAATACATGCTATATTTTCTTAACAAAAGAGTAGGAACTAAACAAGTTAATACACCATTAAGGTATATGGATCATTTTTAATCTTGGTTTGGCAGTTTATATGAAAATAATCCTTAAAGGCTCATAGAGCATATGTCTAATACAAAATAATTAATGTTGGCAGGCATTGTGCTGCATATCTCTAATCATGCAACTCACCATATTTACAAGAGGATTGCTGTAAGTTCTAGACCAACCTGGTATATATAACTAGCCAAAGAAATTAATTAAGAACAAGAATGACACAAATCAGGTAAAAACTTATGATCAATGAGTTAATTCCTAAGTAGAAAACTAAATATTATTCTTGGAATTCTATTTGTCAAATCTACAATCATTTGAACATCAATATATTTGGGAAACCTAAAGAACCATTGATAAAATAAAAACCCACAAGTCATAGCATATAAAAATAAATAAATAAATTCATGTACGTATATGTAAGTAAACAGAGGGGTATGAGATATAAGTGATTAACTTAAGGGAATATTCGAATTAATAACTACAATGACTAAGAAAATTTCCATGACTTTGAAATATTTCACCTTAGATTGTCTTATAAGTTTCAAAGGAGAGGAATGTAGTAGTAACACATGGGGGAATAAAATGAATGCCACCTATCAAAACAAATAAATGTTACAAGACATTATGTCATTGTAAAGACTGAAAACAGATCATAACAAATGATGCATGAATACTAAATTATACATTCAGAGTCACCCTCACTACTATTGTTAGGAATCCAACAGAAATATAAGCCGAAGAACCACAACATGTATGTAGAGGGCCTAGACACCCATGCAGGCTTTGTTGTTGCCCCTTCAGTCTCTGTGAGCACCCATTAATCATGATTAGAACAGTCTTTCTTAGTTGGGCCCTATTCTCCAGGCGTCCTCTAACCCCTCTTGTTCCTACCATGCATCCTACCCCTCTTCTGTGGAGTTCCACAAGTTCCACCTAATCTTTGGCTGTGTATGTCCATATCTACTCCCACAACTGGTGGAAAGAAGCCTGATGATGTTTGGGCTAGACAGATCCCATGAGGTATTGCAGAATATCATTAGTAATTATTTCATTGACATTTTCATTCATGTGTCAGTCCTCTTTGACTGCATTCTAGGTCTCTGAGGCATCTGACTCCTAGATACTGGCTATCTAGCACTGTTTGGCATGTCCTCCCTCTCATATCATGGGTCTCAGTTTAGGTTAGTCATTTGTTGCTTCAAGCTCTGAACCACTATTACACCAGCACATTTTGAAGACAGGGCAGGTTGTGGGCCTTAAATTTGATGCCTGGGTTGTTACCACAGTCCAAGAACTGAGGGCCTAGCCTAGTATCAGAAGATGTCTGGTTCTGGCTCCATAACCTTTCTTACTTGGAGTTCTCAGTAGGGTCAACCTCATAGGTTCCAAAGAGTTTCTACTGCACTAGGTTTCCATAAAGCCACCTCAATGCCCATCCATTTCAGTTATCTTCTCCCATACTCCCTCCCGCCATTCCTCTCTCATCTACCTGATCCCTCCTGTACCAATAACCTACAAAGTCCACCCGAAAAATCTATTATATATCCCTTTCCCAGGGAGATCCATGCTTCCCACTAGGTCTCCACTCTTTATCTAACTTCTCTAGGTCTTTTGGTTGTAGTGTGACTATCCTATACTTATCCTTAAGATCAATCGTTTTATAAGTGAGTTAACATCACATTTGTCTTTCTGCTATTGGGCTGCCTTCCTCAGGATGATTTTTATCTAATTTAATTCATTTGTCTGCAAATTTCATGATGTTATTTTTTTCCTCTTAGCAGAGTAATAATCCACAATGTAAATATAAGGAATTTTCGTTATTTATTCTTTGGTTGGAGGACATCTAGTTTGTTTTCAGTTCCTTGCTATTGAAAACAAAGCAGCTATGAACATAGCAAGTGTCGCTGTGATAGGATTGGTTGTCTCTTGGATATATGCCTGAGTTGCATAGCTGTCTATCTTGACTCACAATTTTCTAAGAAACTACCACTTTGATTTTTACATTGAAGGTACAAGTTTGAACTGTCACCTGCAATAAAGGTGTAAGTAGTCCCTTGCTCCACATCCTCATCAGTATGAGTTCTTTTTTGTATTATTCATCCTAGCCACCCCAAATTTGTTCTGATTTGCATTTCACTCATAGCTAAGTATGTTGAATATTTCCTTAAGTGTTTCTCAGTCACTTCACATTCATCTCATGAGAATTCTCTGTTCACATCTGTACCTTATTTTTAAAAATTGAATTATTTTGTTTATTGTTGTCTATTTTCTTGTATTATTTATATATTTTGGATACTATCTCTATTGGATGTGGAGATGATGAAAACTTTCTGCAATCAGTAGGTTGTCATTTTTTTCCTTGATGGTGTCATTTACCTTACAGAAGATTATCAGGTTCTGGAGGTCCCATTTATCAAGTGTGGCTTTTAGTGTCTGCATCATCTTTGTTCTCTTTAGGAAATTTTCACTAGTGCCAATGCGTTCAAGTCTATTCCTATTTTCTCTTCCATAAAGTTAGTTTATCTGGTTTTATGTTGAGGTCATTCATTCAAATGCACTTGAATTTTATACATGTAGATTAATGTGGATCTATTTTTATTCTTTTATATACACATTATCCATTTGGTTCAGCACTATTTTTCAAAGATGCTTTCTTTTTTTCCATTGTGTATTTCTTGCTTCTTTATCAAACATTAGATGTTCAAAGTATGTGGATTTATGTTTGGGTCTTCCATTAGATTCTTTTGATCAACATATCTGTTTACATGCCTATTACTATAGATTTCTAGGTATAGCTTGAAATTAGAGATAGTGATACCTCTAGAAATTCTTTTATTGGTAGATTGTATTAGGTATTCTGGTTTTTGCTGGGTTTTTGTTTGTTTATTCTGTTTGTATTTTTGTTCCATTTTTGGTTTTCCATATGAAATTGAGCATTGTCCTTTAAAGGTTATTGAAGTATTTGTGGAATTTGACTGGAGATTGCATTGAAACTGCAAATTACTCTTAGCAAGATTGCTATTTTTATTATGCAAATTTTACCTATCAAGGAGCATGGGTTATCTTTCCATTTTTTGATATCTTATTCAATTCCTTTCTCCAAAAGTTGGAAGATTTTATCATAAAACTCTTTCATTTGCTTGGTTAGGGTTACCCCATTTTTTTGTTTGTTTCTTTGTAGCAATCATGAAGGGTGTTGCTTGCCTGATTTCTTCCTCAGTCTTTTTGTAAATTGTATATAGGAGGGTTTTTAATTAATTTAATATCTAGAAAAATACCTGAAGGTATTTATCAGCTTCAGGAGTTCCCTGGTAGAATTTTTGGGGTTGCTTATGTGTATTATTAAATTATCTGCAAATAGTGATACTTTGACTTCTTCCTTTCCAATTTTTATCCATTTGATCTACTTCAGTTGTCTTATTTTCTTATGTAGATTTTCATGTAACTGTGGCCTCATAAAATGAATTTGGCGATGTTCATTCTGTATCTATTTTGTGGAGTATTTTGAGGAGTATTGGTATTAACTGTTGTTTCAAGGTTTGTTAGAATTCTTATCTAAAACTTTCTGTTACTGGACTTTTATGTTTGGTGTACTTTTAATGACTGTTTCTATTTCTTTACATGTTGTAGGTCAGTTGAAGTAGTTTATCTGTTTTGATTTATTGTGGTAATATCAAGAAAATTATCCATTTTTTTCAAACTTTTTCAATTTTAGGAGCCTCTGGTACTCTTCAGTGTCTATTGTTATGTCCCCATTTTCATTTCTTTTTTTGTTAATTTGAATGTTCTCTCTGACTTTTAGTTAGCTTGCACAAGGATTCTTCTACTTTTTTGGTTTTCTTATTGAATCACCTATTTCTTTGTATTGCTTTATTGTTTCTACTTTTATTGCTTTCGGCTCTCAGTTTGATCATTTCCTGCTGTCTACTTCCCTTGGTTATGCTTGCTTTTTTTTTGTTCTAGAGCTTTCAATTTTTCTGTTAAGTTGCTAGTATGAGATCACTCCAATTTTGTCATATATGCCCTTTTTACTATGAACTTTTCTCCTAGCACTGCTTTCATTGTGCCCCATAAATCTGAGAATGCTGTGCAATACTTTTCATTGAATTCAAAGAAAACTTAAATTTTTCTTCCTTAATTTGGTCTTGACCTATTATTAATTTAGTAGAAAATTTTTCATTACCCACGCATTTATAAACTTACTCTTGTTTCTGTTGTTTTTGAAGTCCAGCTTTAATCTGTGATAGTCTGATAGGATGCAGAGAGTTATGTCAATTTTCCTGTATCTGTTGAGATTTGCTTTATGACTGTATATCTAGTTAATTTTGTAGAAAGATCCATGGTTATTAAAAGATTTATTCTTTAGTATTGGGGGAAATGTTCTCTAAATATCTGAAAGGTCCATTTGGTTCATAATATCTGTTATGTCCAGTGATTCATTGTTTAATTTCTGTCTGGATGCTCTTTCCATTCGTGAGAGTAGGATATTGAAATCTCCAACTACTAATGTATAAGGGTCAATGTGTGATTAAGTTTAAGTAATGTTTCCTTTATAAATGGAAGTATTATATTTATGATTTTTCCTTTGATAAACAAGAACTATTCCTCTCCATGCATTTTGATTAATTTTAGTTTGATGTCTATTTTGTTGCTTCTTAGGTCCATTAGCTTAGAAAATATTTCCCAACCCTCTGCTCTGGTAATGTCTATCTTTGATGTTGATGTATTTCTGTTTTTATGCCCTTTTGAGTTTGGGGTGGGGATGTGACAAGAAAAAAGGGATGGAGTACTGGGGATAGGATAGATTTTTGACATGGCCTTGTACCAGGTATGGCATGTGGTTAGAAAGGGGATGTCTGCCAGAGGGAGAAGAAAAAGTAGTGGGGCAGTCTACAGGCAGCATGCCTGCCTATTTTTTTCTGCTGGTTAGGGTCTGTGATTGGGCATGGATGTTTGTGAGGGGGTAACCTGTTCTTCTGCAATGCAGGAACTGAAGTTGCAAGGGTGTATTTTCTGGAGGAAATCTAGATATTGGGGAAGCAAGAAACACAGATGGAAACCTGCATGAGCAAACAACCTTGGCCTGAGGTTACATAGAGAAGGTCTGCCAGAGGGAGCAGAAATAGTATACACGGGTATGTTTTTATGTTTACATGTACTTCTTGGATGAAAGGCCTGTAATTTCAAGGGTGTGTTTTCTGGAGTAAAACTAGAGAGTGGGGAACTTTCATGGGGGAAGTCTGCCTGGTCTGGAAGGTAAGGTGTGGTGTTGTAGCTACTTTATAACTGTAATTTTGCGCTGTTACAAATCCTAATGTTAATATCTGATATCCAGGATGTCTGGTATGTGACCCTCAAAGGGTTTGCAACTCATAGGTTGAGAACCATTTTTCTAGATATTCACTCTGTAGATATCTCCTTTTTATTTAATTTTAGCAATTCATTCTAAAAGAATTACTTTGGTTTAGCATTCACAACTCTATGCATGTGTATGATCCCTCCCCAATCTCCATACAAACACACATACATATTATATATATTCAGTTATTGATTGAGTCAGGAATAACATAGGTCAGTATTTTCTCATGATTTCATAGTATACATATATAAGATTTTAGAATCCCATTAAGTAAAAGAAAGTGACTTGGTAAGCACAATAACTAATGAGAATACATTGTGGGGAGTGTAAATGTGACTGTAATTGTTGGTTTCAACAATTTATAAATGATTTTTATCTTCTCAGTGGTGCCATCCCTTATGACAGTATAGGAAACACATTGTTTAGAGTAAGAAAGCAGAAACAGCTGATACTATTGTGTATGCTCAAGTCATAAAATTGTGAAACTGTCCTATTACTGCAATATACAAAAAGTCTCAATTGAACTTTACAAAATTTAGAATCAATTTTTCTGAAGATTTTTGTTTTCTCCTTATTGCAATTGCATCTAATAGTAAGAATTTTTAAATTTGCTTAACTGCTGAAAATCCTTGAGATTTGGGAAAGTCTGTGAGACAGTCTTATAAAGACAAAAAAAAACCAATATGCCAATGATTTGAGATGTAAACAGTCATGGCTCTCCTATCTATTAGTGGAACACAGATGTCAGATTTGGAACAGACATTCTGTGGCAATGTGTTTAAGAATAAACACTAGCAGTTTTATTGAATCTAATTTAACTGATTTTAATTAAAAACACTTAACATTTTGAAAGTTTGTGAGATGGCATGAAGAAACAATGATCTACTCATCATTATTTCATAGGCATAGTGGGGGAAATTACTTAAATTAAGATTCAGGTCCATTCGGCAGTCTCCCACCATTCTTCTCACTGTTCCTCTTCTGAGAGGGTAAAATGATGTTTCTAAAGTACAGAGAATTATAATACAGAAACGCCACAAGAAAAATGGGTGGTTTGTGAATTTTTCAAATAAGATGACAAAATAAAATACCAATTAGCAGTTTAGCGTCAGTACTTGACAGACTTTAACATGTAATTGCAGATTGGTGTTCTACACACTGAATTAAAATAGAATAATAGCAGCTGGCTGATTATTCCTCAATCAGAAAGCTAACATAAAAGGTTAAAGAAACAAAACTAGATCCTGAGAATAAGATTAGTTTTCTTGAGTAAGGTCACAAAAGATAGATTTACTTAATCCAACTCCACATTTTTAATCATCTGCAGAGTTTCTAGAAATAACTAGACTTCACTTTAACAAAAATTAATTCAAATACATATATCCTGGGATGGTAATGTGTAAGAGTAAATACAGTTTTAAATCACTGATTAAATTACGTTAAGAGTCTTCAAACTGAATATCAAAGAAAGATATTACCTCAGAGTAAAGGGTTGGAAAATGATTTTCCAATCAAATGAATGTAAGAAGCAAGCCAGTATAGCTCTACAAATATCAAGAAAAACTACATCAAACAAAAATTAATCAAAAGGTATGGAGAAGGGTATTTTGTATTCATCAAAGGAAAAATCCATCAGGATGAAGTCTCAATTCTGGAATCTATGACCCAAATGCAACTCCAACCACATTTGTAAAAGAAATATTACTAGAGCTTAAATCATACATATAAACCCACACATACAGTGTGAGACTTCAACACCCTATTCTCACCAGTCTACCATCTGGGAACTTAACAGAGAAACGAGGGAAGTAATAAATGTTGTGACTCAAATGGACTTAATAGGTATAGACAAAACGTTTTATCCAAACAGAAAAGAACATATTTTCCTCTCAGCCTCCCATGAAACCTTCTCTAAAACTGACCACAAAGAAAATCTCAACAGGAACAATAAAATTGGAATAACTCCCTGTATCTTATCAAATCACCATGGGTTAAATTTAGAGTTCAACCATAAGTTAAACTATAGAAAACATTCACATTCTTGGAAGCTGAAGAAATAAAAAGTAACTTAAAAATCTTCCTGGAATACAATGAAAATAAATCTACACCATACCCAAACTATTAGAATACTATAAAAAGAATTACTAAGAGGAAACTTCATAGAACTAAGTGTCTAGAAAATTATTTGAAAAATCTCACTTGATTGACTTAACAGCACATCTGAAAGCTCTACAACAAAAAGAAGCAAATTTACCCATGATGAGCATTCAGCAGGAAATAATCAAACTCTGGACTGAAATCAATAAAATGGAAACATTGAGAATGATACAAAGAATCAGTGAAACAAAGCATTGGTTCTTTGAGAAAATCAATAGGATAGATAAACCGTTATTCAAACTATCCAAAAGACAGAGAAAGAACATCTAAACCAACAGAATCAGAAATGAAAAGCAGGACATAACAGACACTGAGAAAATTCAGAGAATCTTAGGTGTTACTTAAAAAATCTTTACTTCACATAATTTGAAAAATCTAAAAGAAATAGAGAATTTTCCTGATAGTTACCACATGCCAAAGTTAAATCAAGATAAGATCCAAGTAGACCTATAACCCCTAAGCAAGTAGAAGAAATCATTAAAAGTCTCCCAACCAAAAAAAAATCAGATTGAAAAGAATTTCTCAAAGAATTCTACAAGAATTTCAAAGAAGAGTTAATACTAATACTCCTCAAGTTTTCCACACATTAGAAACAGAAGGAACATTGCCAAACTCTTTTTATGAGGCTACAGTTGCCTTGACACCCAAACCACACAAAGATGTAACAAAGATAGAGAACTGCAAATAAATCTCCCTTATGAACTTTGATTCAAAAATACTCAATAGAATATTGACAAACTGAATCAAAGAAAATATGAAAATAATCATCCCCATGATCAAATAAACTTCATTCCAAAAATTCAGGGATGGTTTACTGTACAAAAATCTGTTAAAACAATCCATCATATAAACAAATTGAAAGAAAAAAATCCATATTATCATCTCATTAGATGCTGAAAATTCCTTTGACAAAATCCAGCACACCTTCATGTTAACAACAGTCTTAAAGAGATTAGGTATGCAACAAACATACCTAAACAAAATAAAAGCAATATATAACAAGCCAACAGCCAATCTAAAATAAAATGTAGAGAAACTCAAAACAATTTCACTAAAATCAGGAACAAGAGAAGGCTGTCCACACCCTCCATATCTACTCAATATACAAACCAAAGTTCTAGCTAGGACCTTAAAACAACAAAAAGAGATCAACGGGTTACAAATTGGGAAGGGAGAAGTCAAAGTTTTGATTTTTCCAGATTGTATGATAGCATACATAAATGACCCAAACCTAGCAACTTTTACAACTGATAAATATCTTCAGTAATGGAGCTGGATACAAGATAAACACAAAAAATAAGTATCACTCCCAGATGTGTTGTATTCTTTTATGTTGTATTTGTTTAACTCTGTGAAGCTGTGATTCTTCATCTGTCTAAGACATCTCATTGTCTAATAAAGAGTTGAAAAACCAGTAGCATGGCAGGAGAATAAATAGACAAGGCTGACAGGCAGAGAGAATCAATAGAAGGAGAAAGCTGGGAGGAGAAGAAGAGAGAACAATGAGCAAGACAAGAAGAATCCAGCCCCCCAGCAAAACAGGCAGACAAGGAGTAAGTAAGAGGGGAAGTGGGATGTTATAATAGGGAGTAGCAGGCCTTTTCCTGCCACCCGGCTCCTGGCTCCCAGCTAAAATAATTACATGGAAACTGTATTTATTTAAACACTGTCAGACCCATTATTTCTAGCCTCATATTGACTAACTATTACATCATAATTAACCCATTACTAATAATCTGTATGTCACCATGAGCTCATGGCTTACTGGGAAAGATTCAGCATGTCTGACCTGGCAGCTTCATGGTGGGCAACTCTCTGTCTCTGCCTTCTTTCTCCCAGTATTCTCTTCTGTCCACTCCACCTATCTAAGCTGCCGTCCTATCAAAAGACCAAGGCAGCCAGCCTCTTTATTTAACCAATGAAAGCAACACATAGAAAGAAGACCCTCCTATACCATTTCCTCTTTTTCAGTTTAAGCAATAAGGAAGGCTTTAACTTTAACATAGTAAAATTACATATAACAAAACAGTTATCAAGCAAGAATTATAGTTACATTATTTATATCTATTTTATCTTTTATCATAACAATGGAAAACTATAACTATACATTCCTCAACTCCATCAAAGACTTCAGAAGAATATAATATTACCTAAGTAAATAAGAAGTAAGCAGTTTCCAAAACTCTAGAAGTGACAGAGACATCTAGCTGCCTCTACATTCACTCAAAGTTCTTCTGTACTGTTGGGGCATCCATCATCAGCCTATATGCCCATAGTATCGAGCAGACATTTCCATGAAGCAGGAAAATTTAAAAACAGTTCACTTTCTTCTGTATCCTGGAGAATGTCTCACTGACTCTTTCATGAATCAGGAACCCCAAAAGACCATCTCACCATTAGGCAAGTTCATCAGTCCTCTCTCTGCGGGTTCTTCATGTCCAGTTTATGCATCAGTCCAGGCAAAAGCAGTTTCTTGCCCAAATGGCTATCACACTCCATAACGAGCCTTATCGATGCCCATCTTCCTCTTGAAGTAGATTGGTGCTGCCAGGAACAGACTTGTCTCATTGTCTAACTATACCAATCTTGGGCATATATACCCAAAAGATGCTCAGTCATACCAAAATGACATTTACTCATCTATGTTCACAGCAGCATTAATTGTAATAACCAGGATCTGGTAAAAAAAGAAAAAAAAACAAATAACAAACAAACAAACAAAAACACCTAGATGTCCCTAACCAAAAAAATATATAAAGAAAATGTGGTATATTTACCCAATGGAGTATTAGTCAGGTATAAAAATATTAATAACATCATGAGATTTTCAGGCAAATGGATGAAACTAGAAAATATGATTCTCAACGAGGTATCCCTGACACAGAAAGACAAACATAGTATATACTCACTCATAAATGGATATTAGCAAAAATGGAAAGAATAACCAGGCTACAATCCACAGCTCTTGTAAAGAACATGGGGCCCTTTTGTTCCATCCCACCTGGCTAGCTTATACCTGAAATAATCACACAGAAATTGTATTAATTAAATTACTGTGTGACCCATTAGCTCTAGCCTCTTATTGGCTAACTCTCACATCTTGATTAACTCATTTCTATTAAATCTGTGTATCACCACATGACTGTGGTTTACCGGCAAAATTCTAACCTAAGTCCATCTCAGGTCGGAGATTAATGGCATCTGAAACAGTTCCCTTCTTCCCAGCATTCTTTTCTGTCTACTCTGCTCACTTAAGGGCTGTCCTATCATAAGGCCAAGGCAGTTTTTTTTATTCCACCAATGAAAGAAACAAAAATACAGGACCTCCTACACCATTTCTCCTTTTCTGTTTTTTTCTTAAAAAAGGTTTTTACTTTAACATAGTAGAATTACAGTTACAATATTTATATCTATTTTATCTTTTGTCATAACAATGGAAAACTATAACTATGACTATCTATTCTTCAACTCCATCAAAGACTCCAGATGGATATACTATTACCTAAGTAAACAAGAAGTAAGCAACTTCTAATTCTGTATCATTGGGGCACTCATCTTCAGCCTACAGGCCCATGGTATCTGGTAGATTTCCATGAAGCAGGAAATTTTTTTTCAATCAAAAATTTCCACTACCTCCCATCCTCCCCTTCCCCTCCTGTCCCCCCCTCCCCCTCCCCTCTCCCCCTCCCTCCTTAAGAGAGGGAAGGAGACCCTACCCTGTGGGAAGTCCAAGGACCTCCCACCTACATCCAGGCCTAGGAAGCTGTGCATCCAAATAGACTCGGGTCCCAAAAAGTCAGTACATGCAGTAGAAACAAGTCCCAGTGCCTTATCAATGGCTTCTCAGTCAACCCCCCTTGTCAGCTACATTCAGAGAATCTGGTTTGATCACATGCTCATTCAGTCCCGGTCCAGGTGGATTTGGTGAGCTCCCATTAGAACAGGCACACTGTCTCAGTGGGTGGACCAATCACTCGCAGTTCAGACTTCCTTGCCCATCTTTTCCCTTCTTCTGCTCTTCAACTGGACCTTGAGAGCTCAGTTCATTGCTCTTATGAGGGTCTCTGTCTCTATCTTCATCTGTTGCCAGATGAATGTTCTATGTGCTATTCGAGATAATCAACAGTGTGTTAGTGGGGCAAGGCCAGTTCAGGCACCCTCTGCTCTGCAGTCCAAGGACATACCTGGGGACATTCCCGTGGACACCTGGAATCCCCTCTAGAGTCAAGTCTCTTGCCAACCCTAAAATGGCTCCCTTAATGTAGATATATTTTGCCCTGCTCCTATATCCGCCCTTCATCCATCTTCACCCTCTCATCCCCTGAAGCTCTCTTCAATTTCAAAGATAGTTCAGTTACTTTATTTCTGTGTCCTGCAGAATATCTCACAGACACTTTTATAAATCAGGAATCCTGAAGAACAATCTCACCTTTAGGCAAATTCATCAGTCCTCTCTCTATGAGTTCTTCCTGTCCAGTTTATGCAACAGTCCAGGCAAGAGCAGTTTCTTGGCCAAATGGCTAGCAAACTCCATAACGAGTCTCTTTGATGCCCATCTTTCTCTTGAAGTAGATTGGTGCTGTCAGGAGCAGACGTGTCTCATTGTCATGAAAAGCTCTAAGTTATTAAAACATTAAATGCCATATTCTGTAGTCTTTGAAAGATATGAAGAATGCATATCTAACTGAAATATATCTGTATATATCTAGAAAATCTAACTAACATGACTACAAGCTTGACTATTATGAATGATTATTCATTAACAGTCTATATTTTTTAATCATACATTACATTTTTAAATGAACTACACTACAATCACAATACCTTATCAAGATCAGAAATACATATACATATATCAAAATTGACCTTAAAACTTGTATCAATAAATCAAGATTTATACCAATGCAAATTATTTATATCTATATCATATCCCCCTTTAAATGAAAAAGAACATTTATAAACAATAGTTGGGAATATGGGCACAGTTTTTTTTTCTCTCCAAAATGCTTTGTGCTGTATGGGGGCGTTGTTAATCAGTCTTTCATGATGTATCCTGTTTTCTAGGTTCATCTCAGTCAGCAGCTGAGCAAAGTAATTTTTTGAGGGTGTTCACAACAACCTTTCAGGAAGGCATGGTTAATCATACCATATTGGTAAAAGCAATCCACAGTGTCTCATCCTCTGTGAAAACAAAAGAAAAACCTCTTTTCCAAAGCATCATATCCTTAGACCCAAATTCTGAAGTCAAGATACCTTTATAATATACATACTGGTTTAGCTTTGCAGACCACACAATGAAACATCTCTCTGTACTTAACTCCTGTACAGTCAAAAAATTAAAGAAAACACAATAATCTACAGAATCTAGGCTCTCTGTGAATTTTCCATTTTTACGTCGCTTATTTTTATTTACTTCTTTTAATTTATGACTATCTGTACTCTGTCTCTTTAAAGACTTTACCCCCCTTTTTAAAGATTAAATTTATATTATGACTTTGTATACTCTTTATTTTTTTCCCAAGCTTATGTGTTTTCTATAACATTATGACCCATTTAGAGATCTTTTATGTCTGAATCTGTTTTATTGTAAATTTGTAATTCTTTACTATCCAGGAGCATTTTTTAAAATGCTGAGTGCTTTTTAAAAACTTTAGCTTGAGCCATGTAGGGGTAATATGGTACCGCCTGTTTTTTGCCCATTATAAACCTTAACTGCACTGTTATTATGATAATTATGATGTTTTTTTTCTGAGCTCAGCATAGTTTAGCATTGCAGATCCGCTTCTGTCTCAAATCCATTTGGTGCTCCTGAGCCACGAACAGTTTTAGGCACACAGCAAGTCCACATTGCCATTAAGCATGCTGTAACATTTTGCTTACAGACCCCATCTAAATGTTCTATCTCCTGCAAGAGACAGAGGTTGTGCTGGTGGCACACCCTAGAAAACTGGCATTTTAAAATTGTCAGTTTTTTTTCCTGCTGCTGAGTCAGGAAAATTTTTTTTGCAGCAAGCTGCCAGCAAACAGCAAAAATCTGTGGTAAATTTTGTTTAAAATTAAGCTCTCTCGGGTTTTTAAGTGGAGTTAGTAGATCATGTTGGAGTGCTACTCTGTAGTAGGAGGAGTTGGCTATGTCCTGCTGCCTGGCTAGCTTAACCCCTGAAATAGCCACAAAGAAATTGTATTAATTTAAATACTGCCTGGCCTGTTAGTTCTAGCCTCTTATTGGCTACCTCTCACATCTTGATTTAACCCATTTCTAATAATATGCATTTCACCACAAGGTCATGGCTTACCAGGAAAGATTCAGCATATCTGATCTGGAGGCTGGCTCCATGGTGGCTCTCCCTGTCTCTCCTTTTTTCCTCCCAGAATTCTGTTCTCTCTTCCCCGCCTACCTGAATTCCACCCTATCATCTAGTCCAAGGCAGTTTCTTTAATAACCAATGAAAGCAACACAAATACAGAAGGACCTCCTGTACCACACAGCAACAGTAAAGCTAGGTAACAATGAAGCCCCAAAGAGAGATTCATGGATGTCCCTGGGATGGTGAAATAGAATAGATATGCTAGGTAAACTGTGGGTGGTAAAAGGGTAGAGGTATGGAAACATGAGTGATCTTGTTATGCATGTTGCACGTGGAAAAGATGGGGAGAATAATGAAAGAGATATATTGATGGTGGGGGGCTTTGTGGAATTTAGGAAAAACCTTGTGCCAGGGAAAGCCCCAGGAATTAACAAGAATAATCCTAAGAAAGACTCCTAGCAATAGTAGAGAGGGTACCAAGACTAGTCTTTTCCTGTAATCAGATTGGTGCCTATCCTAATTGTCATCAGAGGGCATTCATCCAGTACCTGGAGAAGTTCTAAGAGGCCTATTGAAGAGCAAAGGGAAAGATTGTACAAGCCAGGGGGTCAAAGTCATGATCAGAGAATCGAAAGGGACAGCTGAGCTGAGCTCATGGATGTTCACTGTCTCTGAACCAACAGCTAGTCAGCCTGCATTGGACGGACCTAGGCTCTCTGCATGTGTTTGACAGTTGTGCATCTTTATCTTTTTGTCAGGCTCCTATCACTGGATCAGAACCTGTTCCTGGTACTAAAACTGGCTTTGGGAAAACAATCTCAAAGCTGGGTTGCGTTACCCAACCTTGATTCAGGGGAAGGAACTTGGTTCTACCTCAACTTGGTGTGCCATGCCTTTCTGACTCCCATTAAAAGCCTGGCTGTTTCTGAATGGCAACAGAGGAAGAGTTGATGAAAGAGTGGTAGGAAGGAAGTAGGGGAGGAAACATGATAAGAGAGAGGGGGAACTGCAGTTAGTAGGTAAAATAACAGAAAAAACTTAATAAAAAGAAGTAAAAATGTTAAGTCTTATAGCAAATGGATGCCTAATCAGAAGGAACTCCCCATGATGTTCCAAAATTGTTATAACATTTTATACTTTTGCCAGTAAAGCCCAAGTATATCAGTTTCTCACATACAAAAAAGTTTTACATTAAATATTAAAATGAGGAAATTTTAAATATTAAATATTTGAATAATTTATTTCTTCATTTTTCCTTACTCAGAACACTTTGACCAGTAAATAAACAATATTGTACTAAAAATATTCCTAATATGACCATCTAGACTAGCACATAATAGGAATTCAATAAGCTGTAGACTTAGTTTATTTTATTTTTTCAGTGTCTCTTATATAGAGTGATTAGAAAATGAACATGTGTATGGTGCTGACATAACCTTAAATAAATATGGGTATTTATTTCATTTAAATAAAGAATTGCATATCCTATGCTTACTTGAATATGAACCTTTTTTCTTCACAAAGACTCATACCTAATTTGAGTTTTAGTAATGCTATCCAAACTTAATTTGTGGTTAGAAACAGTCATATAAAACATTGACATCCATATCAGTGATTTGGCAGCATGCAACAAAAGTTTTCAATAAGGAGAAAGACCTATTGGCTTGGTATTCTTGAAAATTTTAAAGGTAGGTTTATTGTAGACTGGTGTGACTGGTCTTTAGAACTGATTTGGAAAAATAAGAATGTTTAAGAAATCTACTATTTTATATCTCCAACGTGTCATTCATGGCACTGACCTATTCCTGTGTTCATGCTTCCTACAGATTTTAAGATGATTGACAGTAAACATGTCCTGTTACATATACCTATTGGTTCTCCTTTTGTGAGTAAACAATTAAATCATGCATCTCTGTGTATACTTGTGATGGTTACAGAACAAATTAAAAGGAAATCAATCAGCAATTTCTTTTATACTTATTAAATCAAATGAAACAATTGATCAAGAAATCATTAGTACATCAAAATTGAGGATCATATATTAGTATTTCACATTGTAGAAAATGTGTGGAATAATCAAAGTGCTCTCATTATATTCATTAATCATGTAAAGCATGCAGAACAATATTACCTGATTTTATAGTATCAAACTCATCTAATATTTTTACTAAATTAAAAACAATTTTCTCACTCTGACATAACATTCTAGTCTCTCTCTCTCTCACACACACACACACACACACACACAGGGAGAGAGAGAGAGAGAGAGAGAGAGAGAGAGAGAGAGAGAGAGTCCTAAAATTAATGTCCTCACATCAGGAAGCACTTAGTGCTTTATGTATTTTTATGTAGGATTCATAAGTCAAAATTAGTATGAATTTTGAATATAGAATTTACTTCCCAAGAACTTGCTAGGTATTTCATTCTGATGACTTAGTGGCCAAGTAGAAAATGATGTACAAATTATAAGAACCTTTTCTTTATTTTAAAGTATGAGATTAATCTATCACTATGTAAATAAAGTACTCCCACTCAAATACATATGCCTGATTGACACTGCATTTCTCAAACCTTAGAATCATTTTGTACAATGTTATATTCATTTTATGTTCCTCACTGATTTCGTAGCACATTTTCTTTTCTCAAAGCTACTGTCAAAATCTACTTTCATAAAAATGAGATATAATCAAAATGAATTTCATGCAGATTAATAATAAAACAGTGCACTATTTTTCCTGATAGTTTTCACTGTGTCTGACAGATTTTTATTGGATTTCTTTTGAAAATATAAAACAGCTCTTAATATCCAACAGTGTCTTCATACAAGGTTTAGTGGTTGCAAATTTAAAAGACAGATTTATAAGCTGAGAATTCTCAACTAAAATTGCTAGGAGATTTTAGTGTCCATCTCTCAACTAAAATTGCTAGGAGACTTTAGTGTCCATCTAAGGAAAATATCATATAAAACTTTAAAATACTTTAAAAATTTAAATAATGCTAAGTGAATTAAAATATGCATGTATCCATTGTTTTAATATCATTTCTCTTTTTTATTTTATTGGAAAAAGATATTCTTCTCTCATAAAACACATACTCCAAACAATTACCCTCCTTCCATTGCTCCTAATTCTCCCCATGTTCCCTTCCTGCAGATTCATCCCCTCTTCACTTTCTTTTCAGAAAAGAATAGGCCCCCAAAAGTTGTCAGCTAGAAACTGCATAAAAAGAAGAAGAGATAATACAAGTATGAGTGGAGTCCCTCATATCAAGACTGAACATGGCAACCCAGCATGAGTAGAAGAGTCTAAATAGCAGGCAACGGAATCTGTTCTCACTGTGAGGAATATCATGAAAATACCAAGTAACTAGCTATAACATATATGTAGATGACTTGGTGTGGACACATGCAGACCCTATGCTTGCTACTTCATTCTCTATGCATTCATATGAGCCCTACTTAGTTGATTTGTTGAAACAAATTCTGGTGTCCTCCTTCCCTTTGACACCTACAGTGTTGCCCCCTTCACAGGTTTCCATGGCCTCTCTGGAAAGGGATGTAATAGTGACCTTCAATTTAGACTCTCTCCACATAATGTGTGGCTGTGGATCTCTGCACCTACTTTCAGTGCTGCCTGAGGAAGTCTCTTTGATGATAACTGGTCAAAGCACGTGTGTATGAGTAAAGTAGAATATTATTAGGAATGAATTCATTGACTAATTAAAAAAAACAGTTGTATTTGGTTCTACCCTAATTCTCTGAATAATTCAGTCTCTAGCTTCTGGATATCCAAGTAGTGAGTGTCAGACATTAGTTTCCTCTTAAGGGGTGGGCCTTGAGTTAAATCAGAAAATAGTCAGCCACTCCACCATGTACTACACTACCCTTACCCTAGCATATCTTGTAGACAGTACTATAGGTAGAGGGTCTCCTGACTGGGTTGGAGTCTAGGTTTCTCTTTCTAAAGCCTGCAGTAAGCCTTCTCATGCCAAAATTAAATGAACTTAGGAATGAAGGCACCTATTCCACACCAGTTCAATCTCTCTATGTTCAATGGGCACAGTGAAAGTTATCCTTGGAAATGAAATCCTACTGTAAGTTTTCAGAGGGTAAACTTCTCTCCTAGTTCTTTTCTCAGTCTGGGTTGTTTAGCAATTTCCACAGGATCTTCTCTGTGATAATATTTTGTTTGTGCTCTAACAAATGCAGTTTGCCTGAAGATAAGAGGGTTGAGCTTGTCACTGGTTAACCATAGAGGTCTGGAGGTCTGTACAGACACACAGGAAGTGATATGACTGGGTGGAGAGAGGAATATTGTAAATGGAATTTTCTATTCTACCTGGTCCCACAGTCCTTTAGTCCTAAAGAAATACACAGAGGCTCTTTTAAATTATAAACTGTTGTATGCTCAGACTTATTACTAATTAGCTCTTGCAATGTTAATTAACCCACAATTCTTGTTTTGTTTAACCAATGAGGTTTGGTGCCTTTTATCAGTAATGCATTCTCATCTTTCTTCCTCTGAAAAATCTCAGATAGAAACAGATGGCCCAGATGATCCAACATCTCTAAGCTCCTGTGAGTTCTACATCCAGAACAACTACAAGGTGACTGGTTGAGGTTATCCAGCCTCAATGAGTACTCAATCATAATCCTAAATATTTTTAGTTTTCCCCAAAGATTATCAACACCATCAATCAGCAGGAAATAGCCTAGAAAATTATGCCAACATTCCAAAAAACGGATAATGAATGTTTGTCTTTGTTTAGAGTGTTGGTTACAAAATGTAATGGATTATTTTCAGGAATAAAGCTAACCAAAGGAGATTCGATTCAAGGTTCTTGTATTGAAAAGAAAAAAGAGAAAATGCTGTGGGATAAAGCTCTTGTACACTGTAAAGATTTATCACTCATATTGGTTGAAAAAAACACTGATTTGTCAGTAGTGAGGCAGGAAGTATAGGTGGGCCAACCAGATTAGGAGAATTCTTTGAAGAGGTAAGGCAGAGACTCAGTGGCAAGCCAGACCAGAGGAAGAAGGATGAGAATGCCTTAATGAGAAAAGGTATCAAGGAACATGCGTCAACATAGATAAGAATTTTGGGTTAATTTAAGTTGTAAGAGCTAATTAGTAAGAAGTCTGAGCAATAAGCCAACCAGGTATTAATATAAGTCTATGTGTGTTTATATGGGACAGAAGGGCTGCAGGACTGGATGGGACAGAAAGAATATAAGGCTGGAGGAGATAGGATCTCAACCATTTTTAGCTGAGGAGTCATCAAATAAGGAGTTGACTATGGCTTGATACTTTACCTCTGATCTTTCAGCCTTTACTCTGAAATCTGGTTCAAGGATTTTATTATAAACACCAGTTAGAACTCAAGCAAAACTTCTCTACCAACAATGTAATCAAATGTAGCCCAGTCCTGCTATTAGAATTCTTGTCTGATTATGAAAGATAGGCAGTTCATACTGTGCAACCTTCATTACTGGGAGTGCTCACTAGGGTCATTACCCTACATCACACCCAATACACAAATAATAAACAGAGATATGTTGTAGCTGACTTAGGATATAAAACAAATAAACCTAGTAGTATTTATAGAACATTTCACCCAAAAACAAAAAGAATATATCTTCTTTGCACCTCATTGAATTTTGTTCTAAAACTGGCCACATACACAGACACAAAACAATTCTCACTAGATAAAAAAAACTAAAATAAATCCCTGCATCCTATCAGATCACTATAGATAAAAATTGGATGAACGACAAAATCAAGAGAAAACTTACAAATTAATGGAAACTGAACAACTTTGGGCTCAAAGAAATTTGTATCATGACATAAGCAAAGAAAAATATTGAAGACTTCCTAGAATTCAGTAAAACTAATACACATCAGGCCCAAGTTATAGAACACAATGAAAGTGGTTCTAAGAGGAAAGTTGATAGCACTAAGTGCATACATAAAAAATCTGGAGAGATCTCTTACTAGCAACCTAATAGTGGACATTAAAGAGCAAGTCTGGTTTTACGCAAATAGCATGAGGATTTTATTATTCTAGGTCTATAATACAACTTGGTCAGGGATGTTGATATTTCTATTTGTTCTTTTATTGTTCAGGATAATTTTGACTCCCCTGGGTCTTATTGTTTATCCATTGGAAGTTAAGAATTGTTCTTTAAAACTCTATGAGAATTGTGTGGGCATTTTGATGTAGATTACATTGAATCTATAGATTACTTTTAGTAAGATGGGCACTTTTTACTATGATAATCTTACAGATTCATGAGCATGGGAGATCTTTCATCTTCTTTCCCTTATCTTCTTCAATTTCTTTCTTCAAATACTTGAATTTTTAATCATACAAGTCTTTCAGTTGCTAGGTTAAAGTTTTATCAAGATAAGAAATATTACTTGAGGTTATTTTAAAGGCTGTTTTTTTCCACAATTTCTTATTTGGCCTATTTGGGTTTTTTTGTATATAGGAGGGCTACTGATTATTTTTACTTAATTTTGCATACACCCACATCACTGAAGGGGTTTGACAGCTAAAGGAGTTCCATGGTAGAATTGTTGGAGTCTCTTATGTACTCTATCAGACCATCTGCAAATAGTAATATTTTAACTTCTTCCTTTCCAATTTATATTCTATTGATTGCCTTAATCTGTCTTATTTCTTTAGGTCAAACTTAAAGTACTATATTGAATAGATGTGGAGAGAGTGAAAAACCTTGTCTTGCTTTCTTGCTATTGATTTTAGTGTAATTTCTTTGAGTTTCTCTCCCTTTAATTTGATGTTAGGTACATGCTTGCTGTAAAATGCATATATATTTTTCTTGTGTCCTAAATCTTTCTATTACTTTTATCATAAAAGTGTTTTCGATTTTGTCAACGACTTTTTAGCTATCTAATCAGATGATCATATATTTTTTCCTTTAATTAATTTTATGGTGGATTAAGTTTACAAATTTTAGTATGTTGAACCATTTCTGTGTCTCTGTGATGAAACTTAATAGATTATGGTGGTTGATTAATTCAGTGTTCTAGGTTCTGTTTCATGCATTTTATTAAGAAATTTTATATCTAATTTCATAAGAGAAATTGGTCTATACATTGCTTTCATTGTTGTGTTTTGTGGATTTGTTTCAGTGTATCTATAGAGTCATAAAATAAATTGTCCAATGTTCCTTCTGTTTCTATTTTTTGAAATAATTTCAGAAGTATTTGCTTTAAATTTTCTTTATAATTCTAGTAGCATTCTGCACTAAAACCATTTGAGTATGTCCTTATGAATCTCTTGATTTCTTTTGTGTCTTTTTTTAAAGAACCCTTTTTTGTTTCTGGTTTTATTAATTTTGATATTCTTTCTTCATCTTTTAGTTAATTTATATACGGTTTTGTGTATCTTGTTGATTTTCTCAAATAACAAACTTTTTGTTTCACTGATAATTTAGTTTGTTGTTGTTCTTTGTTTTGTTTTGTTTCTCAAGACAGTTTTTCTCTATAGCTTTGGAGCCTCTCTTGGAACTTGCTCTGTAGACCAACCTGGCCTGATCACTGATACTTTTTACTGTCCTCTTTGTTTCTATTTTATTTATTTTAGCCTTCCATTTGATAATTTCTCATTGTCTGTTTCTCTTTGATACGTTTACTTCTTTTTGTTCTAATGCTTTCAGATGTGTTGTTAAGTTACAAGTATAAAACTTCTCCCTTTTTGTTTTATTTTTATGTTGGCACTTATTGCTATAAACTTTCCTTTTACTACTGCTTTTCTTGTGTCCCATAAGTTAGGGTATGTTCTATATACATTTTCATTGAATTCCAGAAATTTATTTTTTTCTTTATGTTCTACCCCTTTTTTTCTTTAAGAGGAGAATTTTTCAGTTTCCATATATTTGGAAATTTTATTTTGTTTCTCTTGTTTTTGATATCCAACCTTCACCTGTGGACAAATGATCGTATTCAGGGAGTTATTTCAATTTTCTTGAATCTGTTGCTACTTGCTTGGTGTCTGAGTATGTGGCCAATTTTGGAAACTTTTTCATGAGGTGCAGAGAACATGGTATATTTGTAAGCCTCAGTCTCTAGCCTCCACCTTTGGAGGCCCTATCCCTCTGCCAGCCAATCCTTGACTACTTCATGGAGGAGGGTCAAGACTGCCTGCCAAAATCTTGATCACTCCCCCAGTCAATTCAAACATTTAAACTGCTTCTCGGAAAGTTCCCTTGTGGTCTCTTTACTCTCCTCCCCCCACCCCTCACCCCCCACCCCTGTAGTCATGTTCACGGCTTCCAGGTTCCCCCTCAGGGCCACCTGTGAGCACAGGAATCCCATTAAACCTGGATATTTTTAATTTGACTTGTGATTTGGCTTGATTGGAATTTTTGTGTCAGAAGAGTGCTCATGTTAGGAAAATTCCTAACATCTTGAAGGTCCCAACAGATAGGGTGGCCTTTCTGCATGGCCATAGGCCACATGTCAAAAGCCCTTACTCCACAATCTGAGTTTGCCATGCCATGCTAAAACCAGCTCCTAGGATACAGTGGCTCCATCTTGGTGAGTTCCTTTTTCTTGTCTATGCTATAGGGTTTGGGGAACTCATTCTTAGTTATGTATATTGACTATTGGACTCATATGAAAGCTGTGGGCCCACACCAAGAGTTTGATCTCAGCTCAGTAGCTAGACCAGCAAGACCGGGTCTAGCTGAGATGGACTTTGTTGGCTTTAGGGATGCCTAGCATTCGATTTCCATGACCCTGTTAAGCCTAAGAGCTATTTTAGCAGATGTGCTGTAAGATTTAGGCTACATGGTAGGGCATAGTCTTTAAAATGGGTACTTGCAGTTCAAAGCCAGATCCACTGTCGTTCCTGGGATGTCTCTTACAAATTCTTTATAAATTGGTGTTGTCTGATACAATCTGTCTCAAACAGCTAATTTCCCTATGCACTAAGATTTGGCCCCAATACTATCTTGACAATGGGATGTGTTGGCCACCAGAAGGAAGCCTTGAGCTTACCGTCCTGCAAGACCTAGGATTTTTTTTGTTGCTGTAAGGACAAATGAGCAGAGCTTACATATGTTCATGGTTTTGGGGCTCTGCACTCTTGCCCTTCCCTTAGTAGCCAGTGTCTCGCAGCACCTGTCTTGGTAGCTAAGGCCTCAATGCCTCCAAATTTCCGGTCAACTGGGAATTGGGACCCTGACAATTCCAGCCGGACCAAGCACCCAGAGGCACTGACCCCTCCCCTACTCCCTCAAGCTCACACTATCCAACCTCCTCCTGTGGAGCAACATTTTTCACATTTTTTCTCCTTCTCTGTCTACCCCCTCCTTTGCCAATCCTTAAGTTCAAGGTCAACTTCCACCTTAGCCACCTTCCTTTCCCCCTTCTACCTGATTTTCCCACCCTTGGACCCCATCTGCTCAGTGGGCTAGCCCCTCCTAGTCCTCCCCAGTCTCCTCCCATACCATATCCCACCATAGCTCCACCCTTCTCTGCCCTCTCTGGTGGGAGTCAATGGCATTATGAAAGTTCACGTTCCCTTTTCTCTTCCAGATCTCTCTCAGATAGAAAAGCAATTAGGTTCCTTTTCTACTAATCTTCTGCTCATAACAAAGAGTTTTGTTATTTGTCCCAGACCTATGATCTAACCTGGCATGTCTATTATGTTATCCAAGCTTCTACTCTCACTCTGAGGAGCAAACTAGAATTCAGGTAGCTGCTAGGGAATATACAGACCAAACTCATTTGGTAGACAATACAGTCCCTGTGGAAGAAGTGGCTGTGCCAACCACAGAACCACACTGGGACTACCAACCAGGCCAAAGCAACCAAAAGAGGTGGGACATCATGGTTCTTTGTCTCCTTCAGGTAATGGAAATAGTCTCAGAATAAGTAGTTAATTTTGAGTAACTCTGAGAGATTACACAGCTGGCAGATGAAAATCCATCCATTTTTTAAATCAGTTACAAGAGATCATGGTCCAATATACCAGGCTAGATCCAGCCTCCCCAGTGAAAGCCGTGGTCTTTGCTACCCATTTTATTTCTCAGTCAGCACCAGATATAAGGAAAAAGTTAAGAAAGTTTGAGGAGGGTCCCCAAACCCCTTTACAGAAATTGGTGAAAACGGCCTTTAAAGTTATTAATGCTCGAGAAGAAACTGCTGAGTCTTCCTGACAGACAGGGCTACAACAGGCAGCTAATCTCAGGCCCAGGCCTTAACAGAAGCCCTAAAGTCACAGGAAGGGGGACAAGGGAAGCCAACCACAAGGCTCTACACTGATGGAGCCCAGTCTAAGTCAGCCTCACAGGGAAGCTGTTTTAAGTGTGGCCTAAATGCTCATGTGGCACGATATTGCACTAAGCCTTTTTCGAGGTTATGCCCTATCTGTCAGGAAACCTGGACACTGGAAATCACAATGCCCCCATGTGGGCTTGTCCTCTGTGCCATGCCACAGAGGTTCTGCCTCACCAACATTGGTAAGTGAAACTGTGCAAGCCTTCAAATTTCTCAGCCTTGCAGAGTATTGATGCTGCCTAGACTTGGTATATCCTGTAACCCTAATGAACCTAGGATAAAGCTGAAGGTAGTGGGTAAGTCCATTACTTTTATTTTGGACACGGAAACTACCTATTCTGTTCTAACATCTCACTCATGCCTTATATTCCCCTCACTAATTTCAGTTATGGGGGTAGACAGGACCTGTGCCTCCCCACTTAAAAAACTGACACTGCCCTGCATTAATGCAGGACAATTTTTTTTCTCATTCTTTCTTAGTGATACCTGCTTGCCTTTACTGTGTCGAGAAATACTTAGCTGTTTCAGAGTCACACTCACTTTAGTCCCCACATACTCTCCTGAGTTTTACAGGATGGATAGAAGTGTTTCCGGCCTCCAGGGAAACAGCAGATGTGGTGGCTCAGGTTCTTCTGAACCAAATCATTCCTTGGTTTTGTGTCTCATGAACGATCCAGATGGACAATGAGTCAGCCTTCACTTCCAGAGTCATGGAGCTCATGTCAGAAGCTCTCAACAGCTCCTGGAAATTCCACACCCCGTACCATCCACAATCCTCAGGAAAGGTATAGAGGGCGAATGGACTCATCACACAACAACAAACCTAGCTCCCCATTGAACACAGATTATCTTGACTCTCCCTTCTTCCCGTGCCCCTACTTTCCTCAGGGCCACCCCATGTTCCCCTAAGGGTCCGAGCCCTTTGGAGCTGATTTATGGCAGGACTTTTATCACCTTCCAGTCCAGACTCCTTCACTGGTGGGGTTCCTATCCCACCTCTCCCTTTTAAGGTCCCTTCTCTGTTCACATGCTGACAGTTGTCTACCTGCCCCCACACCAGTGGACCCTAATGCCCCTAAACCTGCCCTGCTCTCCCCAGGGGGCAGAGCACTCCTCAAACAACTAACTCCTAGGTCTCTCAAACCTCGATGGACAGGACCTCACATAGTAATCCTCACCACCCCCTCGACTTCCAAGTTCCTGGGACACCCATGTTGGTACCATCTCAAGAGGGCACCTACTCAGGACACTTGGTCTGTCCGGGAGACAGAACCTTTCACCCTCCAGATTTCTAGGATGCCACAATAAAGGGCCTACCTGCTCCTTATCCTAGCACACTCATTTTTGATGATAACAATTTTTTCCTAGACCAGGACTTCTCACTTCCCCCAAGGAACAGATGCTCCAAGATTTCTCTGTTCAGTTTTTGTTTGCATGATCTGTGTATTAGTGATAGAGTTAAGCCTCCTATTATCAGATTGTGAGGAACAAGGTATTATTTTAGCTGTAATAGTGTTTCCTTTAGAAGGGGTGTATTAATTTTATATGGAAAAACAAAAAAAACCCAGGATAGCCAAAACAATCTTATATAATAAAGGGACTTCTGTAGGTATAACCATCCCTGACTTCGAACTCTATTACACAGCTACAGTATTGAAAACAGCTTGGTACTGGCATAAGAACAGAGAAGTCGACCTATGGAATCGAATAGAAGACCCAGATATTAACCCACAAACCTATGAACACTTGATTTTCGACAAGGGGGCTAAAGGTATGCAATAGAAGAAGGAAAGCATCTTTAACAAATGGTGCTGGCATAACTGGATGTCAACCTGTAGAAGAATGAAAGTAGATCCATATCTATCACCATGAACAAAAATCAAGTCCAAATGGATTAAAGACCTCAACATTAATCTGACCACTTTGAACCAGATAGAAGAGAAAGTGGGAAGTAGTCTACAAGACATAGGTACAGGAGACCACTTCCTAGGTAGAACCCCAGTAGCACAGACAATAAGAGAATCAATGAATAAATGGGACCTCCTGAAACTGAGAAGCTTCTGTAAAGCAAAGGACACTGTCAGTAAGACAAAAAGGCTACCTTCTGACTGGGAGAAGATCTTCACCAACCCCTCATCAGATAAATGTCTGATCTCCAAAATATACAAAGAACTCAAGGAACTAGACACTAAAACTCTAATTAACCCAATTAAAAAATGGGGTGCTGATCTGAACAGAAAATTCTCAACAGAAGAACTTCGAATAGCCAAAAGACACTTAAGGTCATGCTCAACATCCTTAGCGATCAGGGAAATTCAAATCAAAACAACTTTGAGATACGATTTTACACCGGTCAGATTTGCTAAAGTCAAAAACACAAATGATAGCCTATGCTGGAGAGGATGTGGAGAGAGGGGAACTCTCATCCATTGTTGGTGGGAATTCAAACTTGTGCAGCCACTGTGGAAATCAGTGTGGCAGTTTCTCAGGAAACTGGGAGTCAACCTCCCTCAAGACCCAGCAATTCCACTCTTGGGAATATACCCAAGAGATGCCCTATCATACCACAAAAGCATTTGCTCAACTATGTTCAGAGCAGCACTATTTGTAATAACCAGAACCTGGAAACAACCTAGGTGCCCCTCAATAGAAGAATGGTTAAAGAAGGTGTGGAACATATACACATTAGAGTTTTACTCAGCGATAAAAAACAATGACATCTTGAATTTTGCATGCAAATGGATGGACATAGAAAACGCTTTACTGAGTGAGGTAAGCCAGACCCAAGAAGAGGAATATGGTATATATTCACTCATAAGTGGATTTTAGACATAATTAAAGGTCTTTGAGCCTATTCGAGATCCTAGAGAAGCTAAACAAGAAGGTGAACCTGAAGAAAATCATGTAGTTATCCTCCTGGAGATTGAAAATAGACAAGAGTACCTGGTAACCTCGGGTGCATGGGCGGGTGGGTTGGAGGGTTGTTGGAAGGGGAGAGGGTTAGAGAGAAGGGAGTAGGGGAGGAATGGGGAAAGCTCGGGGGACTGGGATGGGGGAGGGAGGAAGGATGGATATGGGATCAGGGAAGAATATATCTCAAATAAGGGAGTCATTTTAGGGTTTACAAGAGACTTGATAATAAATGTGATCCCAGGTCCAAGGAGAGATCCCCGGATTGTTCTCTGGACAGAGGAGAGGGTGCCTGAACCGCCTTGGCCCATAACCATACTGATGAATATTTTGCTTATCACCATAGAACCTTCATCTGGTGATGGATGGAGATAGAGACAGAGACCCACATTGGAACACTGGACTTAACTCCCTAGGTCCAAACGAGAAGCAGAGGGAAAGAGAACGTGAGCAAAGAAGGCAAGACCAGAGGGAACCAACGATGGATGGCGATATAGACAGAAACCCACATTGGAGCACTGAACTGAGCCCCCAAGGTCCAAATGAGGAACAAAAGGAGGGAGAACATGAACAAGGAAGGCAGGACTGTGAGGAGTTCATTCACCCACTGATACAAGGGGACTGATCTAATGAGAGTTCACCAAGGCCAGTTGGACTGGGACTGAAAGAGCACGTGATCCAACCAGATTCTCTGAATGTGGCCAGATTCTCTGAATGTGGCTGGCCCGGAGTCTTTCTGAAAAGCCATTGACAATGACACTGGCACTTGTTTCCTCTGCATATACTGGATTTTTTGGGATCCAGTCTGTTTGGATACTCACCTTCCTGGACCTGGAGGGAGGGGGGAGGAACTTGAACTACCCACAGGGCAGGAAACCCTGACTGCTCTTAGGGATGGAGAGGGAGGAGGAGAGGGATTGGGGGAGTGGGAGGGTGTTGGGAGGGGGGCGGAAATGGAAACTTTTATAATTTAATAAACTTTGAAAAAAAATTGATACACAGAAATAGTAAAAAAACAAAATACATTAGTTAATCCACTGCACCATTTTGTCGGTCCTTTGGCTGGAGCTCCTTGCTTCATCAAATCTTTCATCAAGAACAGTCAATAATAATCTCAAGTCTTTATAATACGGGTGATTAACAATGTCAATATATTCTGCCTCTAGTAGGAACAGGATTGAATATCACATTTAGTTTCATCAGAAAATAACACTGTAAAATTTGAGATAATTTTTTGAGTCTTATTAGTATTTTTCATTGTTTTCTCCCTACCGTCTGTTTGTTTGTCTGCCTATCTATCTATCTATCTATCTATCTATCTATCTATCTATCTATCTATCTATCTATCTATCTATCATAGCTCTCTTTCTCTCTCTCTCTCTCTCTCTCTCTCTATATATATATATATATATAAACATATGTGTGTATGTATATATATTCTTTTGAAAAAAAGAGCTAGTTTTAGTGGATTTCCATAGTTATCAACTCTTAGGCAACAGCTCCTATATTACTAAAAGGATTCAGGTATTCGGAATCACTGTCAGGTCTGCAGAACATTTGATCAAGAACAGCCTCAGGTATTAATCTAGATCACAGACATGAATGGTAGAACATACTTCCATTGCTACACAAGTGCTTACTGAGGAGCCTTGCTGGGGGATTCCACAATTTAAATCTTTCAAATATATATGAGAAATTCTTTGACAAAAAATAATCAATTTCTTTTTTTCCCTTTCCTTTCTTTTTTTTTTCTCTTGAGATGTGGTTTCTCTGTAACTTTGTATGAACATCACAAACCTAAAAGCAACTGTAACAAATGAGTCACCAGAGGGCAGATGTTCAGTGAATCCACTTGGAGGAAGCACCTAGAAAAATGAGAGTTTTGGGGACAGTAGAGTGGAGACAATAGAGGTTGAGTTGTGCTTAATGAGCAGGGTCTCAATTTTTACGGTGAAAACAGACTGTGCAAAAAAAAATTTTGATTTTAGAAAGCTATATACTTGGAAATGATTAAACTGGCAAATATTATACAGTAGGTAGTTAATACCACTAAACTTCATAAAGAACAGAGAGAAAGGAATGAAGGTAAGTTTCAGTTTCCTGATTAAACTGCTCACCTTCCAGCTATCAAACCTCATTCTAAATGAATCTCTTCCTGGATTATCTCCACAGGATTAAATGTTAGATGAACATATATTTGTAATCTAAACTTGAGAATATTGAAGAGTGCAGGTGTGTGATGCTAAGACCACCAGTTTAAGCTAGAATAGTTCTCTGAATAACAAGGCCTCAGTGATCCTTTAAAAAGCATCAGAATATCTTCTGCTGAAAATCCACACAGTCTCTGAATCCATGTGTAGCCCACAGATTTCATTTTGGACAGTCTGATTCAGATGATTGTAATGTAAATATCCAAGCTGCCTACCTTTTTTGTTCTAAAAATAAACCTTTCTAACTAATGAAAAAAAAAATAAAAAAGATAGCACCCCAAAGGAGTTTCTGAAGGAGTTCTTAGAAGACACACATGAAGTTAATATCTTAATTTCTTTTGAATATACAGAGTTACTGATATCTTCTTATACTTTACAAGGAAAATGACGTTTATATCTTAGGTTAAAGGTATGATAACTCTTAAGCAATGCAGTAGATTTGATTCCTGACTAATCCTAAAAGAGGAATATATCTATTGTGCTCTACTGGCATTAGATTTGACCATGTAATTTGCTTTGGCCAAAAGTTATGTGTCAAATTTTTCACACACATTTTAAGGTTGAGTGTGTTATGCCTTGTACCTTCTTATTTTTTCTGACTCAATGTAAGGCACAGTATCAATCAACTCATAGTGGCTATGTAACTAAGTCACAGAAACAATTAAAGGAAATTATTTCTGCAATATAATGATGGAGGAGGGTTAACTATCTGTGTTACTTTCATTGGTTAATAAAGAAACTGCCCTGACCTTTGCCGCTCCTTTTACAATATAATATAATTCACTCCAACTTCTGCAGTTACTGAGTACAAATAAAGTTTGGAGGAATATACAAAACAAAATAATATCTTTTTGATGACTATATTAAGTAAAATTCATAAGGAGTGGACAGAGGCCAAGAAAGTATAGAAAGAAGGAAAGAAAGTCTTAATAATTCCCATCACTGGTATCCATGATCTGGTGAATGCTCATAGTTTCATTATTTTTCTGTAACTTGCATATATTCTCTCAAAGCTCACATAGTTTCACTTTTTAAAGGCACACAAAATACATAAAGAACAGAATCAAAATATGTTGCATTCACTACATTTTACTGTTACCAAATATGGTCACCTGGCTGCTTAGACCTTCCTTGATGCAGTCACATGCATCAGAAGAAAGTAACTAGCTGACAACATTTAGTTTCCTTGTCTCCAGGATTTAATGTAGGCATCCAAAATGTAACTGACCATAGTAAGAGAATTAGACTCTGGACATTTCTGCGAATGCAGTGCCTTATCTATGGGAGATATTTCTGTTTTTGTACTCTGTTTTACTGGCAAAATTTTCTGAGTACTATCCTATGATGTTTTCTTCTCTCTCCTCCTACATTTTATTTTCCCCTCCATAGGACTGAACTTTTTCTGACCTATTCCTTCTCTTTTACCCTTGGTGTGACACAGATTTCACCTAATGAAGGAAAAAAGATTCTAATATTTCGCTTGTAAAATAGTAAGGAAGTCTTATGGAAACTAGTTCATCATCTTCAACACTGTTGCAATAGGGAAAAATATCAAGCTAAACCCAAATACAGCAGAGAAAACTGGAAATTCAGATTAATAAGTGGAAAGAGGGAACTGTGCCGGTCTCAATTTAGCTTGATTCTTGTTAACCTTATTTCATCACTTTATCCTAAGAGAAGACCAAGGAAATCAGATAGTATCTAAGGTTTGAGAATTATCACAAACCTAAAAAGTATTCTCACTAAATTGAGTTACGCAGGTCAACGATCCATCCCCAAAATAAAATCTAGTCCAAAAAGATGGTTCAGAGAAACCCATCTAAAGTTTTTCTTAAAGAGATAATCTTTTGACACCTCAAAGGACATTATTCTATCTTCCTTATCTGCTACCTGAGACCCCAACCTGATACAGTAACCAGTAAGGGATCAGGTAAAACTTCTTGGCTAATGTTCTAGAGTAAAATGTATAGACCTTTCTACCTATAACATAAACTAAAGATTCTTAAATGGATTTCTTAATTTTTCAGAGTCTTAACTGGATTTAAATCAGAAATCTTCTGTCTCAGCCTGATAATTGCTGAGATTCAAGGCCTGTAATTTCCTGACTTTCCTCTTTTTTATTTTGTTTAGTATAGAGACACAAACATTATAAAAATATGGTCATCTATAGGCTTTATTTTATTGTTAAGTGTTCTATATCTGAGTTCACACTGTTTTGTCATTTAATGCTTATATAATATTGAGAAGTTTTGTGCAGGGTGATAGATAAGTATCTATTTTCATTCTACTACCTGTTGATATCCAGTTATGCCAGCACCATTTGTTGCATATGTTTTCTTTTTTCCATTTTATATTTTTTTTGCTTCTTTGCCAAAAATCAGATGTTCATAGATGATTGGATTAATATCTGGTTCTTTATTTAAGGCTACTATATTTTTTGAGTTAATATTGCATCCTGCTACATTACTGAAAGTGTTTATGAGTTTTAGAAGTTTCTTGATAGAACTATTGGGCTCACTTATATAAATGATCATATCATCAGCAAATAGTGAGAGTTTACTTTTTCTTTCCTGATTTGTATCCTCTTGATCTCCTTTTTTGTCTTACTGATTTAGCTAGAACCTCAAGTACTATATTAAATTGATGAGAGAGTGGACAACCTTGACTTGTTTCTGATTTCAGTGGGATCACCTTGAATTTCACTCTATTTAGTTTCATGTTGGTTGTTGGCTTGCTGTATATTGTCTTTATAACATTGAAGATATGATAAAGGAAAGACATTCATCAGTCAAAACAGATATTAAAACCAACAAATTCTTAACAGAAGATATCCAGGAAATCTGGGAAACCAAGAAAAGACCAAACCTAACATCTAAGAATAATAAGGATAGGAGAAGTCAAACTAAAAGGCACAGAAATTATATTCAACAAAAACCAGAAAAAAGTACCCTTGCTACATAATAATTAAAACACTAATCATACAGAGTTAGGAAAGAATATGAAGAAATGCAAAGAAAAAAGACCAAGTAATATATAAAGGCAGACCTTTCAGATTGACACTCAAAATCCCAATGGAAACCCTGAAAGCAAGAAGATCCTGGATAGACACTATGCAGACACTAAGAGACCACAGATGCCATCCCAGACTACTATAACCAAAAAAATATTTCAATCACCATAGATGGAGAAAACAAGATATTTCATGACAAAGTCATATTTAAACAATACCTATCCAAAAATCCAGTCCTACAGAAAGAACTAAAAGAAAAACTCCAACACAAAGAAGTCAGCTAATCCCACAAAATACAGGCAATAGATACTATAATAGCTAACAAAATAGACTTAAAACTAAAACTAAACAAAAGAGATAAAAATATATTTTATATTAATCACAGGAAAAATCTACCAAGTTGAAGTCTCAATTTTAAATATCTGCGCACCTAATACAAGGCACCCACATTTGTAAAAGAAACATCACTAAAGCTTAAATGATCCACTAAATCCCACAAAATAAAGAGTGGGAGACTGAAACATCCCACTTTACAGGAATGCCGGAAAGAAACAAAACAGAAAAACAAGGGAACTAACCTATTTTATTACACAAATGCGTGTAAAAGACATGTAGAACATTCTACCCCAAAACAAAACAAAAAATATCTTCTCCTCAGCACCTCATGAAATGTTCTCTAATATTTACCACATACTCAGTAACAAAGGAATCCTGAACAGATACAAAAAATTGGAATAACCCCCTGTATCTTATTGTATCACCATGGCTTTAAGTAAGAATTCAGCAACACTTAATAAGCTCACAAGGTCATTGAAATTAATCAATGCTCAACTGAATCACCCCTGGATCAAACTGAATCACCCCTGGATCAAGGGAGAAGTAAAAATGGAATTTAAAGACTTCCTTGAATTTAATAAAAATGAAATTACAACATACCTAATCATATGCCACACTTTTAAAGCAGTGCTAAGAGGAACATTCATAGCACGAAGTGCCTACATAAAGAATTTGGAGATATCTCACACTAGTGACTTAAGAGCAAAAGTGAAAGCTCTACAACCAAAAGAGGTAAACTTACCATGAAGAGTAAATGGCAGGAAATAATCAAATTAAGAGATTAAATCAATAAAATAGAAACAAAGAAAACAATATAAAAATCATTGAAACAAATAGCTGTTTTGTTTGAGAAAATTAACAACCCAAACCAAACGGCAGAGAGAGACTATCCAAAGAAAATTAGAAAAGAAAAGGGTGATATAACAACCAAAAATGAGGAAATCCTAAGAATCATTAGGTCATACTCCAAAAACCTTACTCCAAATATTTCAAAAATTTAAAGGAAATGGACAATTTTCTGGACAGGTACCATATACCAAAATTAAATCAAGACCAGTTAAACAATTTAAATAGACCTATAACCTATAGGGTTTTCCTATAACCCGTAAGGAAATAGAAGTAGCCATCAAAAGTTTACCAACCACAAAAAAAAATCAGGTCCAGGTGTTTTCAGCACAGAATTCTACCAGAATTTCAAAGAAGAGCTAATACCAAAGCTCCTCAAATTGTTCCACACAATAGAAACAGAAGGAACATTGCCAAACTCTTTTTATGAGGCTACAGTTACACTGATACCCACATCACAAAATGATGCAACTGGGAAAGAGACTTATAGATCAATCTCCCTCATGAACATTGATACAAAAATATTTAATAAAATACTGGCAAATGGAATCAAGAACATAACATAACAGTCATCCACCATGATCATGTTGGCTTCATCTAAGTGATTCAGGGATGGCTTAATGTATATAAAAAATCCATCAATGTAACCCACTATTTAAAGAAACTGAAAGAAATAAATCACTCATTTATCTCATTAGATACTGAAAAAGCCTTTACCAAATCCAACACCCCTTCATGATAAATGTCTTGCAGAGATCAGGAGTACATGAAACATATCTAAACTTAACAAAGGTGATATGAAACAAGTCAACAGCCAACTTCAAATTAAATGGAAAGAAACTCAAAGCAAATGCACTAAAATAAGGAACAAAATGAGAACGTCCACACTGTTCATATCTAACTAGCGCAATAAGACAACAAAATATCAAGGGGATTCAGATTGGAAAGGAAGAAGTCAAACTTTGGTTATTCGCAGATGATATGACAATAAACATAAATGACCTGAAAAATTCTACCAGGGAACTCCTGCAGTTGATAAATACCTTTAGTGATGTGGCAGGACACAAGATCAATTCAAAAAAAATAATAATAGTCCTCCTGTATACATATGATAAATGAACTGGAAAGGAATTAGAGGAAAATCAACATTCACCATACAACAGGTAAATTGTAATATCTTTGAAGAAAGATATTGAAGAAGATAGCATAAAATGGAAAGATCTCCCATACTTTTGGATAGGTAGGGTCAATAGAGTAAAAATGACAATCTTACCAAAAGCCATCTACAGATTTTTTGCAATCACCCTCAAAATCCCAGAATCTCAAACCTTCAAAGAACAATACTCAACTGCATATGGAGAAATGAAAACCCAGGATAGCCAAAACAATCATGTAAAGGAAATGAAAACAGCTTGGTATTGGCATAGAAACAGACACATGGACCAATGGAATGGAATTGAAGAAGCTATTATTAAATGAAGACACATATGAACACCAGATATTTGAGAATCTCATGAAAGAGAAAATCTGAAATAGGTCTGAATACATTGGCAGAGGAGAACACTTCCTTAATATAAGACCAGTAGCAAATGCACTGAGAACAACAATTAATAAGTGGAACCTTCTGAAACTGAGAAGCTTCTGTAAGTCAAAGAACACAGTCAACAAGACAAAATGGAATTCCACTACCATTATTTGAAAATACAGTCCTTGGAGAACACAGTTTTAGATGGGATGTCCCCTACAATCCCTTGGCTCAGAGTTCAGTGAATTTCTTGAAATGGAAGTTGATGGAAAGAGTGTGAGAGTCAGAGGGGATGGACGGCACCAGGAGAACAAAACCCTTTGAATCACCTAAGTAAGATGCATATAAACTCACAGAGACTAAAGCAGCAAGCACAGGACTTAAGTGAATCAACACCAGGTCCTTTGCACAAACTTCATTGCTTTTCACACAACATTTTTATGGGAATCCTGAGTGTGTGAATGAGTGAGTCTCTGATTCTTGTGCCTCTTTTTCAGGCTCCTTTCTTTATGTTGTGTTGCTTTGTCTTGCTTGCCTGATGTGATGTTTTTTGCTTTCTTGTTTTTGTCTTTTATGTTGTAATGTTTAGTTGCTATCTCTTGAGAGACAGAAAGGAAGCAGATGTGAAAGGGCCAGGAAGAAGGGGGAAACATTGAGTAGTCAAGAGATGGGAAATGGTAATCAGAATATATCATATGAGGAAAGAATCTATTTTCAATATAAGAAAAAAATAAATAAAACTGAAGAAAGTACGTTTTGGTGGCCATAAATGTCACTCTCAAAAAGGACTAGGTTATTAATCCCAACAGATATATTTAAAAAAATATAGCATACTTATATACATACTATATGCATATCTGAATATCCATTAATGTGACCATATATGTTTCATACCCTTTTAGAAACTTTGCAGAAAAATAAAGAAGCCATATGCAGGACCAGACCATCCTTGATTTTAAGGTTTGCTATACAATTATAGTAAGGAAAACCACATGGTTTTGGCATAAACTCTAACAAAATATCTATAGAATATATCACCCAAATAAGGCTGGCCCGGGGTCTTTCTGAAAAGCCATTGACTATGACACTGGGACCTGTTTCCTCTGCATATGCTGGATTTTGGGGGTCCAGTCAGTTTGGACGCTCGCCTTCCTGGACCTGGAGGGAGGGGGAGGGAGCTGGAGCTTCCCACAGGGCAGGAAACACTGACTGCCCTGGGGGACGGAGGGGAAGGAGGGGGGGGAGTGGGGGGAGTGGGAGGGTGTTGGGAGGGGGGGCGGAAATGGAAACTTTTATAATTTAATAAAATTTACTAAAAAAAAAAATCAAGGATGGTTATACTCCAGAATTTTTTTCATTGTACATGGTTGTTTTAGCTCTTCTGGACTTTTTATTTTCCCATATGAAGTTTTTATATCAAGGTCTGAAAAGAATTGTGTCTCTGTCTTTTTTTTTTGTAATTTTATTAAATTATAAAAAGTTTCCATTTACGCCCCTCCTCCCAACACCCTCCCACTCCCCCCCTCCCTCTCCTCCTCCCTCTTTGTCCCCTAGGGAAGTCAGGGTCTCCTGCCCTGTGGGAAGTCCAAGTTCCTCCCCCCTCACTCCAGGACCAGGAAGGTGAGCATCCAAACAGACTGGATCCCAAAAATCCAGTATATGCAGAGGAAACCAGTCCCAGTGTCATTGTCAATGACTTCTCGGAAAGACTGCAGGCCAGCCACATTCAGAAAATCCGGCCACATTCAGAGAATCTGGTTGGATCACATGCTCGTTCAGTCACGGTCCATCTGGCCTTGGTAAACTCTCATTAGATCCGACCCCTTGTATCAGTGGGTGATAGTATCCCTCGCAGTCCTTCGTCATTTTCTTCCTCCTTTTGCTCCTCGTTTGGATCTTGGGGGGCTCAGTTCGGTGCTCCAACGCGGGCCTCCATCTGTATCGTCATCCAACGCCAGATGAGGGATCTATGGTGATAAGCAAAATATTCATCAGTATGGTCACGGGCCAAGGCCGGTTCAGGCACCCCCTCCTCTGTCCAGAGAACAATCTGGGGATCTCTCCTTGGACCTGGGATCCCATATATAATCAAGTTTCCTGTAAACTCTAATATGACTCCCTTAGTTGAAATATATTCTTCCCTGATCCCACATTCATCCTTCCTCCCTTCCCCCCATCCCGGTCAACCGAGCTTTCTCCATTCCTCCCCTACTCCCTTCTCTCTAACCCTCTCCCCTTCCATCAACCCTCTCACCCCCCCCCATGCACCCAAGGTTACCTGGGACTCTTGACTATTTCCTACCTCCTGGCGGATAGGTAAATAATCTTCATCAGGTTCGTCTTCTTATTTAGCTTCTCTAGGATCACGAATAATAGGCTCAAAGACCTTTAATTATGGTTAGAATCCACTTATGAGTGAATACATACCGTGTTCCTCTTTTTGGGTCTGGCTTACCTCACTCAGTAAAGCGTTTTCTATGTCCATCCATTTGCATGCAAAATTCAAGATGTCATTATTTTTTACCGCTGAGTAAAACTCTAATGTGTATATGTTCCACACCTTTTTTAACCATTCTTCTATTGAGGGGCACCTAGGCTGTTTCCAGGTTCTGGCTATTACAAATAGTGCTGCTATGAACATAGTTGAACAAACGCTTTTGTAGTATGTTTGGGCATCTCTAGGGTATATTCCCAAGAGAGGAATTGCTGGGTCCTGAGGGAGGTTGACTCCCAGTTTCCTGAGAAACCTCCACACTGATTTCCAAAGTGGCTGCACAAGTTTGCATTCCCACCAACAATGGATGAATGTTCCCCTCATTCCACATCCCCTCCAGCATAGGTTATCATTGGTGTTTTTAACTTTAGCTATTCTGACAGGTGTAAGATGGTATCTCAAAGTGGTTTTGATTTGCATTTCCCTGATCGCTAAGGAGGTTGAGCATGACCTTAAGTGTCTTCTGGCCATTCGAAGTTCATCTGTTGTGAATTCTCTGTTCAGATCAGTACCCCATTTTTTAATTGGGTTAATTAGAGTTTTAGTTGTGTCTCTGTCTTGATGAGGACTGTATAGAATGCTGTTTGTAGGCTATCACTTTTATTATATTATTCCTTCAAATCAAAGATGCATGGGACATCTTTCCATCTTCTGAAGTATTTTTCAGTTTCTTTTTTTCAAAGAATTGAAGTTATTCTCACATATGTCTTTCACTTTCTTGGTTAGAGTTACCCCAATATATTTTAATTATTTATGACTACTATGAAGGGTGATATTTTCCCAATTTTTTTCTAGACACATTTGTAGTTAGTATATAGGAGGGCAACTGATTTTTTTTTTAGATAATCCTGTATTGAAACATATTGCTCAAAGTGTTTATCATCTGTAGGCATTCCCTAGTAAAATGAATTTGGTCATTTATGTATAAACTATCATATCATTTTCAAATAGGAATGCTTTGACTTCTACCTTTCCAATCTGTATTCCATTTATTTTCCTTGCTTTTGCTATTGCTTTCCCTGAAATTTCAAGTGCTATATTTAATATATATGGAGAAAGCTGACAGCCTTGCCATGTTTCTTATTTTAGTAGAGTTGTTTTGACCTTCTTTCCATGTAAATTGATGTTGGCCATAGACTAGGAGTATATTGCTTTTATCGTGTTTGGGTAGGTCTCCTGTGTCCCTGATGTATAACAAGTCCTTTATCATGAAGGGCTGTTGGATTTTGTCAAAAGGTTTTTCAGAATTTAATGAGATTATTATGTGTCAATTTTTCTGTCAGTTTGTTTATATTGTAGATTATACTGAAAGTTATTCCTATGTTGAACCATCTCTGCATCTCTGGGAGGAAGCTTTATTTATCATGGTGGATGATCATTTTGATGTGTTCTTTTTTTGGTTTCGTTTTGTGTCTACTTTATTGAGTATATTTTTGCAATGAAGTTCAGGAATTGGTTTGTAATTCTTTTTCTTTATTAAATCTGTGTGTGGTTTCTGTATGAGGGTGACTATGGGTTCATAAAAAGAATTTGTCAACACTCCCTCTGTTTCTATTTGTAGAATAATTTAGTTATTATTGGTATAAGCTCTTCTTTGAAAGTCTGATAGAATTCTGTCATAAAACATTTTGGTAACGTTTCCTTATTTGTTGTTGTTGCTGTTTTTATTTATTTATTGGTTTGTAAACTTTTAGTGACTGCTTCTATTTCATGAGGGGATATAAGATGGCTTAATGTATTTTTGTGAACTTGATTTAAGTTTGGTAAGTGCTATGAATCAAAATATTTGTCCATTTCCTTTACTATTTCCAATTTTAAGTAGTGCGGGTTTTGAAGTATAAGTTAATAATTCTTTAGATTTTTTTAGATGTCAATTGTGATTATTATTTCTCGCCACTTCATTTATGATTTTGTTAATTTGAATAGTCTCTCTCTCTCTCTCTCTCTCTCTCTCTCTCTCTCTCTCTCTCTCTGCCTTTTCATTAGTTTGGACAAGGATTTTTCCTGTTGATTTCCTCAAAGATCTACTCTTTGTTTCATTGATTATTTGTATTGTTCTGTATGTTTCTATTTTAATGATTTTTACTGTCAGTTTGATTATTTCTCGTCATCTATCCATCTAGGGTGTGTTTGCTTATTTTAGGTTTTGAGGTTCAGGTGTGCTGTTAAATTGCTAGTGTGAAATCTCTCCAATTTCTTTATGTAGGAAGATAGTATTAGGTACCTTCCTCCTAATACTACTTTTATTGTGTCCTATAAGTTGCTTATGCTGTGAATTCGTTTTCATTGAATTCTAGGCAGTCTTAAATTTCTTTCTTTATTTCTCACTTTTCCCAGTAATCATTGAGTAGAGAGTTGTTCAGTTTCCATGGATTAGTAGGATTTCTATTCTTTCTGTTGTTTAAAATCCAGCTTTAATCTGTGGTGTTTTATTAGGGTGTAGGGTGTTGGCTTATTTCAATTTTCTTAAATCTGTTGAGAGTTGCTTTGTGTTTGAATATCTGGTCAGTTTTGGAGAAAATTCCATGAGCTATAGGAAAAAGAAGATATATTCTTTTGTATGAGTGATATGTTGTATAGATATTTTGTTAGGCCATTTGGCTCATAAAATCTGTTTGTTTTAGTGCTTCTTTATTATGTTTCGTCTAGATGGCCTGAACATTGGTGAGAGTGAGGTATTGAAGTCTCCCATAATTAATGTGTGAGAGCTGATGTCTAATTTCTGCTTTAGTAATGTTTCCTTTACAAATATGTGTGCTCTTGTTTGGGGGGCATAAATGTTAATAATTGAAAAATCATCTTGGTTGATATTTTTATTTGATGAGTATGCAGTGTCTTTGAACATCTTTATTTACTTATTTATTTATTTATAAAAATTTCCACTTTCTCCCCTCCTCCCAATACCCTACCATTCCTCCCTCTCCCTCTCCTCCTCTCTCCCCAGTCCTAAGAGCAGTCAGGGTTTCCTGCCCTGTGGGAAGTTCAAGGTCCTCCCCCCTCCCTCCAGGTCTAGGAAGGAGAACATCCAAACAGACTAGGATCCCAAAAAGACAGTACATGCAGACGAAACAAGACCCAGTGCCATTGTCAATGGCTTCTCAGTCAGCCCCCATGTCAGCTACATTCAGAGAATCCGATTTGATCACATACTCGTTCAGTCCCAGTCCAGCTGGCCTTGGTGAGCTCTCATTAGATCAGTCCCCATGTATCAGTGGGTGAACGCACTCCTCGCAGTCCTGACATCCTTTTTCATGTTCTCCCTCCTTCTGTTCCTCATTTGGACCTTGGGGGATTGGTCCAGAGCTCCAATGTGGGTCTCCGACTCTATCTCCATCCATCATCGGACGAGGGTTTCCTCTGATCCTGCCTTTCTTGCTCACATTCTCCCTTCATCTGCTTCTCATTTGGGCCTAGGGTGTTAAGTCCAGTGTTCCAATGTGTGTCTCTGTCTCTATCTCCATCCGTCGACAGAAGAAGGTTCTATGGTGATATGCAAAATATTCATCAGTATGGTTATGGACCAAGGCCAGTTCAGGAACCCTCTCCTCTACTGCCCAGGGAACAATCTGGGGACCTCTCCTTGGGCCTGGGAACCCCTCCAGAATCAAGTCTCATGCAAACCATAAAATGGCTCCCTTAGTTGAGATATATACCTCCCAGCCCCCATAACAATCCTTCCTCCCTCCCCCCATCCCATTTCCCCAAGCTATTCCCAATCCTCCCCCTCTCGCTTCTCTCTAGCCCTCTCCCCTTACTTCCACCCCTTCACCCTCCATGCACCCAAGTTTGCCTGGCAATCTTGTCTACTTCCAATATCCAGGAGGATAAATACATGATTTTCTCCAAGTTCACCTTGTTATTTAGCTTCTCTAGGATCACGAATTATAAGCTCAGAGACCTTTAATTAATGCTAGAATCCACTAATAAGTGAGTACATACCATATTCCTTTTTGGGTCTGGGTTACTGCACTCAGTAAAGCGTTTTCTATGTCCATCCATTTGCATGCAAAATTCAAGATGTCATTGTTTTTTACCGCTGAGTAAAACTCTAATGTGTATATGTTCCACACCTTCTTTAACCATTCTTCTAATGAGGGGCACCTAGGTTGATTCCAAATAGTGCTGCTATGAACATAGTTGAACAAATGCCTTTATAGTATAATAGGGCATCTCTTGGATATATTCCCAAGAGTGGAATTTCTGGGCCCTGAGGAAGGTTGACTCCCAGTTACCTGAGAAAGTGTCACACTGATTTCCACAATGGCTGCACAAGTTTGCATTACCACCAACAATGGATGAGTGTTCCCCTCACACCACATCCTCTCCAGCATAGGCTATCATTGGTGTTTTTGACTTTAGCTGTTCTGACAGGTGTAAGATGGTATCTCAAAGTTGTTTTGATTTGTATTTCCCTAATCGCTAAGGAGGTTGAGCATGACCTTAAGTGTCTTTTGGCCATTCGAAGTTCATCTGTTGTGAATTCTCTGTTCAGATCAGTACCCCATTTTTTAATTGGGTTAATTAGAGTTTTAGTGTCTAGTTTCTTGAGTTCTTTTGTATATTTTGGAGATCAGACCTTTATCTGATGAGGGGTTGGTGAAGATCTTCTCCCAGTCAGAAGGTAGCCTTTTGGTCTTACTGACAGTGTCCTTTGCTTTACAGAAGCGTCTCAGTTTCAGGAGGTCCCATTTATTCATCGATTCTATTATTGTCTGTGCTACTGGGGTTCTACTTAAGAAGTGGTCTCCTGTGCCTGTCTTGTAGACTACTTCCCACTTTCTCTTCTATCAGGTTCAAAGTGGTCAGATTAATGTTGAGGTCTTTAATCCATTTGGACTTGATTTTTGTGCATGGTGATAGATATGGATCTACTTTCATTCTTCTACTGGTTGACATCCAGTTATGCCAGCACCATTTGTTAAAGATGCTTTCCTTCTTCCATTGTATACCTTTAGCTCCCTTGTCGAAAATCAGGTGTTCATAGGTTTGTGGGTTAATATCTAGGTCTTTTATTTGATTCCATAGGTCGACTTCTCTGTTCTTATGCCAATACCAAGTTGTTTTCAATATTGTAGCTCTGTAATAGAGTTTGAAGTCAGGGATGGTAATGCCTCCAGAAGATCTTTTATTGTATAAGATTGTTTTGGTTATCCTGGTTTTTTTTTTGTTTTGCCATATAAACTTGATTATTGTTCTCTCAAGGTCTGTGAAGAAGTTTGATGGGATTTTGATGGGGATTACATTGAATCTACTGATTGCTTTTGGTAAAATTGCCATTTTTACTATGTTGATCCTCCAAATCCAAGAGCAAGGAGGTCTTTCCATTTTCTGGTATCCTCCTCAGTTTCTTTCTTCAAAGAGTTAAAGTTCTTGTCCAATAGATCTTTCACTTCCTTGGTTAGAGTTACCCCAAGATATTTTATTCTATTTGTGACTATCGTGAAAGGTAATGTTTCTCTGATTTCCCTCTCTGCTTCTTTATTCTTTGTGTATAGGAGGGCAACCGATTTTTTGGAGTTGATCTTGTATCTTCCCACATTACTAAAGGTGTTTATCAGCTGTAGGAGTTCTTGGTAGAGTTTGTGGGGTCGCTTATGTACACTATCATATCATTAGCAAATAACGAAAGTTTACCTTCATCCTTTCCAATTCGAATTCCCTTGATCTCCTTATGTTGTCTTATTGCTATTCCTAGAACTTCAAGCACTATATTGAAGAGGTATGGAGAGAGTGGACAGCCTTGTCTTTTTCCTGATTTTATTGGAAAGGCTTTGAGTTTCTCTTCATTCAATTTGGTGTTAGCTGTCAGCTTGCTGTATATTGCTTTTATTATATTTAGGAATATTCCTAGTTTCCCCTGTCTCTCCGAAACCTTAGTCATAAATGGGTGTTGAGTTTTGTCAAATGCTTTTTCAGCATCCAGTGAAATGATCATATGGGTTTTTTTCTTTCAGTTTATTTATATGATGGATTACATTGATAGATTTGCTTATGTTGAACCAGCCCTGCATCTCTGGGATGAAGCCTAATTGATCATAATGGATAATTTTTCTAATGTGTTCTTGGATTCGGTTTGCCAGTATTTTATTGAGAATTTTCTCGTCGATGTTTATGAGTGAGATTGGCCTGTAATTCTCTTTCTTGGCTGTGTCTTTGTGTGGTTTTGGTATCAGGGTAACTGTAATTTCATAATAGGACTTTGGCAATGACTCTTCTGTTTCTATATTGTGGAATACATTAAGGAGTATAGGTATTAGCTCTTCCTGGAAGTTCTGGTAGAATTCTGCATTGAAACCATCTGGTCTTGGGCTTTTTTTTTGGTAGGGAGATTTTTGATAATAGCTTCTAATTCTTCCCGACTAACAGGTCTATTTAGATTGTTCACCTGTTCTTGGTTCAACTTTGGTATATGGTACTTATCTAAAAAAACGTCCACTTCTTTTACATTTTCCAACTTTGTGGCATATAAACTTTCATAGTAAGAGCTAATGATTCTCTGAATTTCCTCTGTCTGTGCTTATGTCCCCCTTTTCATTTCTGATCTTATTAATTTGCATGTTCTCTCTCTGCCGTTTGATTAGTTTGGATAGGGGTTTGTCGATCTTGTTGATTTTCTCCAAGAACCAGCTTTTTGTTTCATTGATTCTTTGGATTGTTTTCTGGGTTTCTATTTTGTTGATTTCAGCCCTTAGTCTAATTATTTCCAGTCTTCTGCTCCTCCTGGGTGTATCTGCTTCTTTTTTTTCTAGAGCTTTCAGGTATACTGTTAAGTCTCCAATGTGTGCTTTCTCTGTTTTCTTTAATTGGGCACGTAGTGCTATGAACTTTCCTCTTAGTACTGCTTTCATAGTGTCCCATAGGTTTGAGTATGTTGTGTCTTTATTTTCATTAAATTTAAGGAAGACTTTAATTTCTTTCTTTATTTCTTCCTTGACCCAGGGGTGATTCAGTAGCTGACTCTTCAGCTTCCATGAGTTTGTTGGCTTCCTTGGGGTAGCATTGTTGTTGAATTCTGACTTTAATCCATAGTGATCTGACAAGACACAGGTGGTTACTAATATTTTTTTGAATCTTGGAAGTTTTCTTTGTTACCGAGTATACGGTCAATTTTCGAGAAGTTTCCATGAGCTGCAGAGAAGAAGGTATATTCTTTCCTATTTGGGTGGAATGTTCTATAGATGTCTGTTACGTCCATTTAATTCAATACCTACAATAATTTTCTTATTACTCCTCCTCACCGGGACCCAGCCCCGCCCGAAGGAAACTCACCCCTCCGATGGCCTTCTGCTAGAAGTCAGGGCCCCTGCTGGTCAGGAATGTGACTGAGCTGACCCCTGGTCCACCTGTCCTCAGGGAGGCCTTTAAGACCCAGCAACTGCCTCCAGCCGGGATGTGCCTGCAGCCCAGGCCCAGCTCGCAAGGCAGCTGAGCTGGGGAAATTTTATGGCCCCAGGGGGAAGGGAGAAATATAGGAATTTGTACCTGGATGGGAGCTGGGATGGCAGGCGGGAGGGGGTAGCCAGCACTGCAGGGCGACCTGGGCGTCTATGGGGTCGGGGCTATTAACATGTTTTAAAGGAAATATATTGTTGGAATATTCAAGATGAAGAAATTCTTAAAATCAACATGTTAGCCAATCAATAAAAGACCAAGAATGGTATTAGACAACTAGAACATCTGAGCATTCTAAAACGTTTCAAATTGCCTTAATGCATTGGAAAACCCCAAAGAATCACTGAAGTTATAAGTCAAGATTTGGTAACAAATGAAAATTGTTTATGTAAGGGTGCTTACTTTGTGTTTATGAGTTAGTCCTTTTCTTCAAACACATAGTATAATATTGGTAAAGATGTGAAATTATTATTTAAATTAAAAATCACAATGAAGTCAATTACATTAATTGGTAAAGAAGGAATGAGAACTTTTTTCACAGTGTGATGCACTCATATTCTGAGTGACAAAAGTGCTCTGTAAGTATGTTTGTTTGTTTTTGAGACAAGGTTTCTGATGTGGCATGTCCTTCTGTATATGTGTTGCTTTTATTAGATAATAAATAAAGGTATTTCAGCCAATGACTTAGTAGAATAAAACCAGGTAGGAAATCCAAACATAGATATATAGAAAGAGTAGGTGGAGTCAAAGAGATGCCATGTAGCTGACAATGTAGAGGGACTTTACTGGTAGGCCACAGCCTTGTGGATATACACAAACTAACAGAAATGGGCTAATTTACAATTTAAGAGTTAGTTAATAAGAAGTCTCCTCTAATAGATCAAACAGGGTTGCAATTAATCTAGTTTCTGTATGACTATTGACATCTGAGTAGTCCAGAAACGAATGAGCAGTGTCCAACTACAGGTTTCATTACGTGATCCAATACATCCTTTTCTATGTGACAAAATTCTAAAGTTAGTGTTCTACTGAGGATCTACAGAAAAGCCCAGGATGAAAATATCAGCTAAGTAAAGAATGTAGAACATGATCCAACAGTAGAGGTGCTAGCATGAATGGAATATAGGAGACCCAAATATAAGAAAAATTCACAGTATTTTCTTTTTATTACTGGGTTAATACATACCATAGATGTAAATAAAAATAATAACTATTTATTAGAACAAAATTTTTGAAAGTCATAAATGTGAACCAAGATATCACATTTTTGTTTGTTTGCTTGTTTTTTTGTCTTCTAGAATCTGAAAACAAGAATCAGTGACCAAATTTTTCAAATTGTTGCTAATGTTTAATTCCCTATAGCTCTAAGATTAATGTCTGTATCTCTTCTAGCTATTAGTTAGATACTTCTTTCAGTAAATTAAGGAAGTCTAAATTTCTGTACTAAATTTCTGTTCCACAGCAGACATTTCAAAGCCAACTTTGACACACAGACTCCTATGCTCATTTTAGATCTCTTTGACTTACTTTTATTCATCTATCTGGAGAAAACTTTGCTTTTTATAGAACTCATCTGCCCTATATGCTGAGCATGAATGATTAAAACCAGTTTGGCCTAGATATTTAGATCTTACCAAAATATGAAGAACACAAAAGAAACTTCATCACATAAAAGCATACCACTTGCTGTGCATTGACTTCAGAAATCTCTAGATTTCTGCAGAGCTTCCATGGAGTTCAGGTGGTCAAAGAGTTTTTTCACCCTGGTAATAGTTAATGTTTATAAAATTTGGTAGCAGATTGTTATAAATCTTCTAAATTTCAGTAACTTCCCAAGACTTTTTGTTGTTAATGCTATTGTACATCACAAATCTTAATAAATCACTTTCCAGAAGAGAATGTTTTAGAGGAAATAAATACACAAACATGAGGTGATAAAGGCACAAAAATTTTGATGCACTAGAATCTTTAGTCTACTATGTCCACCAACTCAAAGAAAGACTAGGCTAATAAAACACCTATGTTGTTAATCTGATAAAGCATACTGAAAGCATTGGAAAATATTTTGTTGGAAAATAAAAATATTAAATACAGCAAAATCAAAAAGAAACATAAGTTAATTTCTCAAAACATTTAAAGTTGAAATACACCAAAGATTTAAAATCTTTAAACCAATTGTAAGTGATAGACTATTAGAGATAATTTTTCTCTCTCTCTCACTCTTTTTGTCTCTCTCTGTGTGTCCCTCTCTGTCTCTCTCTGCCCCTCTTTCTTTGTCTCTCTCAGTCTCTATCTCTCTCTCTTTGTCTCTCTCTGTCTCTCTGTCCTTGTCTCTGTCTCCCTGTCTCTCTCATTCTCTCTCTCTCTCTCTCTCTCTCTCTCTCTCACACACACACACACACACACACACACACACACACACCGCAATGTAAACCAAAAGAAAGAAATAAAAATGCTTTCAGTACAGATCATGCAAGTCAGAATACTGTTTTCAAAGGTGTCAGAAAAAGTATATCAATTTAATTGTCATTTTCATAAAATATGAGTAAATGAAATGTATTTTAAGTTACTTGAAAATTGAAAATTTTATTCTAAGTTAGACTAAAGTAAAGGGGTTTCTACAGGAAAAATTTTTTATAGAAAACATGACAATCAAAGAAAATAGAGTAAAATGGAGATATTTTTATTTTGTATATAATATTAAATAATAACAAAAATAATAAATTTAATATGTAAAAGCTCGAAATATCAGATGCCACATTAATATAATATGATACATGTCAAAATTGTAATGATGAAATTACTTCTGTAACTCTTCTACAGGTTGGGTAATGTTTGATTTACTGATTGCCCCTGTGTCAATTAAATACAAATGAAACAATAGTATAAATTATAAAAGAAACAAATGGGGAAATGACATATGAAATCAAGTCAGCATTGAATACTCATTTTTAAACAAATGAATCAAAACAAAAGGAAAGAAGCTCTCAATAAATGAAATGAATAGAAAAGGGAAAATTTGTCTTGTAGAAACTAATTTTTAATTACAGATATTTAGTAGTCTATATGTGTGTGTCTGTGTGTGTGTCTGTGTGTGTGTGTGTGTGTGTTATAGTAGGAAACATTTTGAAAAAGAACCAAAAGCAATGCTAGGCATGGATATCTTCTGTTTATGTTGATCTGTAAATTTACAACAGGGAATATTTTAGGAAAAACCTCAGTCTCAGAAAGGAGGTGTGACCATAAGAGTTGTAGAGCTTTTAAGTATCATTAATCAAAAAATAATGCAGTTTGGATTGAGATGGTTTTTCAGGGACTTCTTTGTGTGGATGTTCAAATGAAAAATGTTGTATATGGGTTTAAATATTTGAACATTTGATACCTAGAAGGTATATAACCAATCTAATCAATACATGAGAAAATAAACATGTAGCTCTCGAAAAATGAAGTACAAATGTCCAAAGAACATGTGGAAATGTTCAACATCATTAGACATCATGGGATGTATAAATGCCTATGCTATTTAATTCCACTTCTTCCTGTATTGAAGAATTTAACATTCAATTTTTTATTAAGACAATTCAAAATAAAATAAAATAGTCAATGCAAATTAGACAACAACATTTATGAAATAGTCTTTAAAAAGAAAGCATAATTTAATAATGTGAGTCAATTACATATGTAGATTCAAGTACAAGTTTTAAGCAATCTTAGCAAACAGAAAAAAATTGAGGATATTTGCAACATGAAAAGTAGCTAGGTTAAAATAATAGCAACAAAATAAGCCAAATAATTGCATAATATAGAAGGTAATAAGCATAATCCCAAATACTTCTTAAACTAAAATAAATGCACAATAGAATGAATCAATAAAATGAAAGTTCATAACTAAAAACAAATAAAATACAAAGCATATGTTAAAATCGACAAAGAAGCATAGAAAGATCCAGAAACAATATTGAGTTAAATTGTAAACATAGAAATTAAGCTCATTTGGACCGTGGAGTGCTCAGTCCGGTGCTCCAATATGATGAAGAAAATAAAAAAAGTAATCAGGACTGCGAGGGATGCGAGCACCCACTGATACAAGGGGACTGATATAATGAGAGTTCACCAAGGCCTGTTGGACTGGGACTGAACGAGGACGTGACCCAACCAGATTCTCTGAATGTGGCTGGCCCGGAGCCTTTCTGAAAAGCCATTGACAATGACACTGGGACTTGCTTCCTCTGCATATACTGGATTTTGGCGATCCAGTCTGTTTGGACTCTCACCTTCCCTGGACCTGGAAGGAGGGGGGAGGAACTTGAACTTCCCACAGGGCAGGAAACCCTGACTGCTCTAGGGGATGGAGAGGGAGGAGGAAAGGGAGTGGGGGGAGTGGGAGGGTGTTGGGAGGAGGAGCTGAAATGGAAACTTTTATAATTTAATAAAAAAAATTAATTAAGCTCAATATAAAAGAAGAAATCTATGAACAATTTTTTGGCACAAATTGGGAAATTTAAACAAACTTTATTTTCTAGGGAATAAAATGTTACTTGAAAATACTGTCATAATTTAAAAGTTTTGTGTAGAAGGCCGCAACCACACTCTCCTCCATAGATGGCGCTGCACCGCCAGGTGAGCTAGAAAGCTCACACGTGTTGGTATTTTTCCACTACTCCCAAGGTATCACCTGGGACTGGGAACAGTTGACCAATCCAAGAATGACACGTCCAAAGCTAGGACTGTTTCCTATATAAGGGATGGGTTCCATCTTATCTGGGTCTCCGCCATGTGGCTTATGCTCTAGCTCCCAAGAGACATAAAGCTTTTCTGCAGAAGGATCCTATGTGTACCGCGTGGTTCTTGCTGGCGAGACGGAAGCGCTGGACATCTGGTGCCGAAACCCGGGAAGAAAAAGAAGAACTTTGCACCGCCGGAGACCCCTTGGACACAAGGAGGATTCAGAACTGCAGGCATGCATACTCAGAGAGGTACGCTCTAAAGTCCAGAGAGCATATCAGAAACTGAGCAGCAGTGGGAGGTTGTGCGCGCGCACCCAAATAAGTTAAAAAGGACCCCCCAATGATTTTAAAAAAGTAAAAATGGGGGAGAAGGCTGATTTACAAGGTCAAAAGCTTTATGTTATGTTGTTCATGTTGTCTGGGTAGTCTACTTGCCACCCATTGCCAAGGAGATGTCAGGGGCCAGGCTGCTGTTGAGAAACCTGTTTGAATCCATGACCTTATGACACCTGGAGTCTGTGTTGATGTCTGTGGCTCATGTTGTCACCAGAGGCCATTCAGATGCCTGTGGTCTAGGTTATAATCTCTGTGTTTGCTGGTGTTTGAAAATCACGCCACCAGGTACATGCCAATCTGAGTTGTCTCTTCTGCCATATGGGGCCATAGTGTTGTCCTGACCTAGGCTACTACTGAGGGACATTTCTGGGCCTGTGGCCCTACAGTATCCCAGTTCTTTGTTGATATCAATATCTTTTGTTACCACGGAAGGCTGGGAGAGTGCCTGGGATCTGTTCAGTCAGCTGAGACCATACTGTTATACATAAGCCATTTTGTCACTGGGTCATATTGATCTTGGTGGCCTGTACTGCCACTGAAGTAATGGTGACATTGGGCCCGAGATAGGGTCAAGGGCCATATCTATATCAGTGGTTCCCCTGGAGCTGGAGTCTGTGTTGATATTGATGCACTGTGTTTCCACAGAGGGTTAGAAGAAACATTTGTATGGAAATCCAAGGACTGGGCTGTGCCAGTTTCACCCTCCCCTGACCTTGCAATACCTGGACCTGCTCCTCTTTGGACACTGAAGCAGGAGAGCTTGCCTCCGTACTTGGGAGAGATGGTTCCACCCCTTGCCATGGAAGTGGTACAGTTGGCACTAATCACATGAGACTGGGAGATCTGACTCTGCCCCTCACCTGAGAGTGACAATCCAAATGGTCTGGAGTGGGCAGCTCAGCTACCACCTGGACTCACATCTTGTGCCTTAGGTTGGCCCATCATAACATCTACCACATGTATGACTTTCTGAGTTTGTAGAGATGAATTTTACAGAATGATAGATGCAGGATACTCATGACTCAGTGCAACAGCAACATATCACAAAGGAGTTTAGGTCAGGGTCAAATGATATTGGTGTGCCAGAGGCCTTGAACCAGACCAAAGACTCATTGCAATGAAGTCTTGTGGGAAGGGCTAATGGGACACATGAGTATCCTGTGTGACACACCACAGCTCCCAATGCCAACAGGATGAATGAAGAATTGCTGGAGAAGTAGGGAAGACAGAGGAGTGAAGTTTATTCTTTGTTCTTTTTGTTCTGTTTTAACTTAATTTTGGGGAGGTTTCTTTTTTGTGGGAAGGTGGTAGGGTGAGGGATGGATATAGAGGGTCTGGGAGGCAAGTGGGATTGGCATGTAGGATATGAAATTACAAATAACCAATAGAGGATTTTTTAAAGAAGATATTTTCCATCTTTATTTTCTGAGAGTTTAGTTACTCTTTATGTAATTTTTAGATGCTAAAACTGTGAAACATTTCTTTATACAATGTGAATATATGTCACTATGATTAGTTTAATAAAGAAGCTGATTGGCCTATAGCTAGGCAGGATAAAGTAGTAAGATGACCAGACAAAGACAATTTGGGGAAGAAGGAGAAGAAGTCTGAGATGTTGACCGCCAGACTCAACAACATGAAAAGAACATAAATAAAATAAATGAGTCATAGGGCAGCACATAGATTAATAGAAATTGGTTAACTTATGCTATAAGAGCTAATTAAAAACAAGTCTAAAATATCGGCTGAGTATTTATAATTAATATCAAGTTGCTATGGTTATGGGAACAGTATGGTCATGTTTGGAAACTGTCTGGCAAGACAGAAAAATCCACCTACAAAGAACTAACATGATTTCATATCTTCAGAAAAATAATTGGGCTGGGAATGCTTTCTTTTCCTATTTTTAGTTGTGTTCATACCAAGCAAAATTAACTTATCTTTTAAATCAAGAAATACTTTCCCAAAAATTTTGTAAGCAAGATCATCAACTTGTTAACAATAATTTTATGTCTTGATATGCTATACAAATATTATAAAGTCTGCCCATTTCTGGCCAGTTCCCCATATTGCAAGACTTGCCTTAAAATTATCCACCTAAGACTTCTCAAAGAACTACAAATAAACTTTAAAATTAACCCCTTTTGATACATTACTAACACTATGTCAAGATGTTTTTATTGCAGTATGTCTAAATATGTAAACCACCTTGATTCACATGAATTTCTGATAGTCTTTTAGAGAAAAAGCATTTAACAAAATGTCCAAGCAGATCTTCTGAGAAATATTTGTTGTATGTTTGCCTATATTTTAGGCAATCCATTGGGATTTGCGGATCCAAAAATAAATATGAACCCTTCGTCTTCTAAGTGGACCCTAGAATAAATCATTTTGGATATGATGAATTTATTAACCAAGTACTACTTTGAATTTTGCTTTTCTTTCCTTATGGTCATAATCCACATTGAGAAGTTTTTCAGCTTTAAAACTTCACTATCAGGGAACTCAGGCACACTGCTTCAGAAAATTATATATGTTAATGGATTTTTCACCAGCATGATGAAATTCAAACAAAGAACAAACCATATATTTAGACTTATACTTTCATTGTTACTTAGCTGGGCAGTTTGGAGCTCATAGTGAAGTATTATGTTAAAGAAAGAAAGCTGTTTATCTCATAATAGTCAGGAATTACCAAAATAAAGAAAGAAGGGGCTTCAATCCTTTCAAAAGCAAGCCTCTGGTGACTGTTCCATAAGCACCATTTTCTAAAGGTGTCATTATCTCAATAGAACTATTTTGTAGTAACCTAGCCTGAAGCACAGGAACACTAGGTAATATTTAAAATTCAAATATTAAGAGAGAGCTACATAGTTTGTAGACAGATGGATATATATTCTGATTATTCATTGATTTATGCAATAATGAGAACATTGGATAAACTTGGCTTATGCTATAGTTCATGGCCATAGAATGACACATACTTGATTGGTCTATAACTGATAACCCAATCTCATTAGCATTAAATTTTATCTAAGTGATCAAATATCATCAATGTATTTCACATTTCAAGCTTGAGTCTATAAATTTACACTATAGATTCAAAAGTATAGTATTTTAGAAAAACTGTACAATAAGACTAAGATTGTTATTATTTTTACAGAAAAGTTAATGTTTCCTACATGTCAACACAGTTTTATTCAGTACTTAAAGTAGTTTATCAAACATAAATTCCAGACTTGAAATTACTCCTGTAATATATTCTAATAAACTTTAAGTAGAATAAATACCAGTTTTAAAGGCAGAACTAACTGTTCTGTCTAGTTCAAAGTAGTGTGCTGTCTATCTAAAGAAAACATTAGCCTCAAAATGTTGAAAGCACTAATGACAAAAGCAAGTTTTATTCCTCTCACTGTCATAATATCAGCCTAAGATGTCAAAAAGACGATTACTCTAGAAGAGAGTTTTGCTGAAAATTATATATTTGAATAGGTCTATGACATTTTCTTTGAAGATACAATTCTACAGTAGTTAAATGTTAATTTCTGCCTAATTAAATGACAATTTAATGTCTTATATTTGGTAGACTGCACTCATTTATCTTCATTCCACATAGTTATAATTGATTTCATAATATTGAAAACTGTATTCTGACGTTCTAATTGAGAAAAAAATAGGCTTAGAAAATTTAAATAAGTTGCAGTAAGTAGTCATGTGTCTAATTCGGGTTGGAGTCTGTCAGGAAATAAAGTTATTTTAAGTCTGTATCTAATGTTCTTCCTTCAAGTTAAGACAAGGTAAACCACTTACTAAGAGAGGTATAGCAAAAATAAGACTGGTAGTCTATGGCAAGAGTATAACAAAAGTTCATAATATATCCTTCCCTTGAAATAGTCAATAATAATTTTTGTCATAATATTTTATCATGTCATGATATAATAATATGTCATGTCAAGGTTATAACCTTGTGGTCAAACTGTTCATCTTCCTGACATGCTTTTCCTTTTGGGGAAGTCAACAAGTCATCAACACTGACCAGATTATTAAAATGATTAAGTGAAGAAATTTAAAAGTTGAATATGATGATGACAATTGAAAATGTTAGATTATCAAAAGATTTAGGAAAATCATTTTCAGAATACATGTTGACAAACTAAAACTTTCCACTTGGTCAAAGAAGATAACTACGATTTTTAGAACAGAATATTCTCAAAAGATAATATATATGTCATCAAACACAGAGAAATTTTAGTTATAAAATCTCAATTTCACTTTGTTTTATTATCTTAGAAATTTTAACACCAAATATGTACTTCAAAATCTGCTTCAAATGGATTATTACCACTCCATGAAAAGCAATTTTGGACACAGGTTGTATAAATAGACATATACATGTTCCATATGCAATTATTTAATATAATCATATATAACCTTTTAAAGATAAATATATAGTCATAATCATAATATTGAGAGGGTGAGTTAGAAAAAAAGCAATACATGTATTTTTTTTCTTTTGTTTCTAGCCAGGCATTTGATACTAGCTGCTTTAATCTCTTTGTCAACATAACATTTGCATTCACATATGTTACTATAAAATCAATGAAATCTGCCATTTCCAGAATTTCTATCACTGGCAGAAGTTTTTTTCTTCTAAGATTTTTACTTGAGTATTTTTTTTTGATTTTGTATGTGAGTTGTGTGGCAAGAATTTTACTGAGCTGTTGCAATACACATGACTACTCACCCCATAGTGAGTCCATGACAAACCAAAGTATGGATAACATCAAAGTTCACCTTGATGAATTGATGAGTTTTATTGGAGTTACTTAGAGAAATTTAGATAAAGGTTTACTCGCAAGATCAGAAATGATTTGAAAGCAACTGCATCATCAAAGATCATCCCAACACAAGTGACATTTCATGTAAAGAGGCTAATTGGAGTAAACTATATCTAGTAGGCAGCTTAATGGGTTGGAGAATGTCCTTTCCAACTGACTCAGTTTAAACCTCTTCTGGGGAGCTCAGTTTGGTTTCTCTTTCATCTAGGCAGGTGGTTTGGTCTCAGAATCTACTTTCCTGCTTGTATGATTATTCTTGAAAAGAGAGGTAGTAAAGAATCCCATCAGTTTCAGGAATTTCCAGAATTTATTTTGAGTTGTTTATTTCCTGGCTTAAAGAGCTTCCCTAAAGGATGGGATGTTTCAGTCTTGGAAGAAATAGGTATACAACAACATGATCTCATTCACACATGCACATATATCACAGCTCACATGTGGGGGACAGTGGACAACTCATGGAAGTTTATTTTCTCCATATTAGTACTAGGGAAACAAAGCAACTTGTCAGATTTGGTGACAGACTCCTTTGCCAGCTAAATCATCTTTTGTATTCCAACAAGTTAACACCAATGTGGCCATTGTCCTTGCCATTGCCAGTACCTAGCCAGTGTGCCATGGCTTTCTTTCACTCCTTCGGAGCTGAACTACATTTCACTAGCTGAATTACTGCTCTGACATGCAGCTGTACATGGTTTGGCCATCCCCTCCCCCCCACCATGCTGCAGCGAACTAGTAATTTCCAGCTGGCCCTTGCCCACATGTTTTGATCTCACCTAATAAGTGACTAACTTATTGCTGCCCATGGCTTTTTGCCAAAACTCCTCGATGGCTTCTCTGGTATCTGCCATGCTTGTTCTGATCAGGCCCAAGTCTGACTCTGGTAGCAGGGCTGGGCCATCTTGTGTTCTCAGTTCAGGGCAAATGCATGGCCCAAACTCCTGCCAGTAACCTTGCATCTGGTGACTGCCTGTAATCACTGGGTTCCTTGATATTCTTCTCAACTCAAATTTTTTCCATATATGGATATGCTCCTCTTAAGTAATTAACTAAATTTGCTAGTTATTAAGTCTCAGAAAATTTAGGTACTGATCTAAGACCTGTATTACTGTCACAACTTTGATACCTGCTGACAATAAAGATTATTACAAATACAACAATTTTCTGAAATTTATAACGAAGTTAATTTGATTAATAAATAAATAAATTTCAAAATTGTAAACTAACTTCAATATAATTGCAGACAATGTCACCATCCAATGATTTAACAACATTTTTTTTGTCAACTATTGATGGAATTCTTCAATAGTTATATGGGCTACCTTGTACATATATTTTTGTGATTTATATTTAGCATTGTTCTTCATGTTATCCTTAAATAAATGGTTTGATAACAGGGTCAAGAATGAGAAACTTTTAGGAAGAATTACAGTCTTTAAATTAAAGGATTCACACTATTTTAAAGTATAACCATGATTTATCCTTTTAAAGAATAAGGCATAATTCAATCTATGTCAATGGGTTATGAAGCATTACAAAAGGGTACTAATAGATTATCTGAGAATATTTATTCTGTTGAAATTGACAATAAAAATCTGTTAAAAAGTTATGATAAGATAGCACATAGAACATCCCTACAGGAAGGCAATACACATACCATCCAAATAATATCTAAGAATGAGAAGATACAATTGATGGAAATATTTAAAACCTTGGAATTACATATGCAGAATGAGAACCAGAAATTATTTGATTTGATGACATTAGAAATATTCATAAGGCAAGAGATTCAGGCTTTACAAAATAACAGTGATAAACAAATTTTAATCAATTGAGGTACTTGGCAGAACTGATAAGCAAGGAGAAGAGGTATAGACAAAGTATTTAGCATTGCCAGTACCTCTCAGAATCAGAGATGACTTACCAAGAGTTTTAGCTACTTATCCAGTTATTACATCTGAAAAGCCCACAAATACTCAATACCCAAATGTCTACAAAAATGTAAATAGAAATTTATAGGTATAAAAGACCTAAAAGAAATTAATCAAGCAGTAGTATCTTATGGCATGCATAATTTGCTAGGGAGATGGTAAAGACATGGACTTGAAGTAAGATGACTACTTCACAAGACTGGCTTCAGTTAGCCTCAGCAGTGCTAGAAGATGGGCCACAGTTATAGGAGAAGTGCTATTAGAGATAGGAGGCTAAAGTCTTAAAACATCAATGTAGAGTCAAAGATTTGAGGATTTCCCAGATCAAATTCTTGGTGAGGGTCATTATGCTGATCCACAGAGTCAAGCTATTTATAATGAACACATCTTACCCCTATGTAATTCTGCAGCTTTAAGTGTTTTGGGAAAGGAGTTAAGAACTAGGAAGAAGAATTGAATCATAAACTGATGTCACAGAAGGTCCAAGGAAACATCTTAGTAACATTTTTTTTTTACAAAGATTAACTAATATTGTACAAATAGGGGTAACAGATCCAGAAGCTAGACTAGTACTTATAGAATCTCTGTCTTTTAGAATGTCAACTTAGCATGCAAAAGATACTTGGGCCTTTAAATATCTGATCAGCACCAATCCAATAGATGAATGAACCCTGCACACAGTCAATGTTGAATCATTTGACTATAACGCTGAGTCTTGGGTTGGAGTACTAATTTCCAAAGGAATAAAGAGATATCAAAATACCAAATGTTTCAATTGTGGTAGAATAGGACATCTGAGAAATTATTGTAGACAAGGCATTCCTAAAAATAGTGTTTCCTCTGGGGATGACAAAAATAGAAAATTTCAAAGTTCTGGATTATGTAGAAAATGCAGCAATAGCTGATACTGTGTCAACGAATGTAGATTAACAAGATACAAACAAGGCAACCCATTATCATTGGGAAACACCTTGAGGGGCCACTTGCAGGACCCCAGGTTGAATGTAGTTCACCTATTTCTAGTCACTATAGAAGACATGTCTCCCCTGGAAAATTAAAAACGTCAGTGTCTGTTTCAAAAAATGATACTGCTCTGCATGTTAGGATAAACACAGAGGATGAATCAAAAATTCCAATTGAAAATAGGAAACACATATTTTGGCAGACTTCTATAAATGACGGACCAAAGCTGAGAATATGAATAAACAACACTGTAATTGATGGATTACTGGACATGGGTAGAGATATGACTATTATTACTCAAGAATCATGTCATCTGAATTGGTCTTTTCAGGAGACAGGTGTTTAATTCCTAGGTATTGGAACCCTATATCAAGTAAAACAAAACATGGGATGGGTTCAATGAATAGGGCCAAAAGAACAGAAAGGAGGGCTGAGACCATATGTGGATAATATAGCAGTAAATCTATGGGCTTGTGATCTTTTGCAGTAACAGAGTACCCAGATTAAATTTCCTGCAGTCTCAGAAGCAGAATATAAACCAACTCATGGTATGAGAAGTCCTTCTGTCTATGTGTTATTCTTATTAGTTAATGAAGAAGCTGTTTTGGCCAGTGATTTAACAGAATAGAGCTAGGTGGGTAATCTAAACTGAATGCTAGAAGAAAGAAGGCAGAGTCAATGAGAAGCCCTGTAGCCAAAACCAGAGACACATGCCTTCTTTGGAGTCATCCAAAACTTTTCTGGTAGGCCACAACCTTGTGGTTATGAACAGATTAATGGAGATTGGTTAGTTTAGGATATAAGGGATAACTAGCAATATGCTTAAGCTATTGGCCAAGCAGTATTATGAATAATGTAGTGTCTGTGTGATTACTCGTGTCAGGGTAACAGGAAATGAACAAGCAGCCTCCCCCAATCAACTCATATTTCTGGTAAAGATATTATAAGGGATAAAGCAGTTATCAGCTGTATGAAAATACAAAACAACTAGCAAAATTTCAGAGGTACCAATGGCCCTAATGTTAAAATGGTTAACTAAGAAACCAGTATGGGTTAAGTAATGGCCTTTGACAGAAAAGAAACTGCAGGCTTCAGAACAGCTGGGCTTGGAGCAACTAGATACTTGCCATATTGAAGAATCAATCAGTTCTTGAAATTCTCCTGTATTTGTTGTTAAAAAGAAATCTAGAAAAGGAAGAGTGGTAACAGATCTAAGAACTGTTAATAAAGTGATCCAACCAGTGAGCTCTCTAAGACATGGAATTCCTTTGCATTCCCTATTGCCTAAAGGATAACCTTTTATTGTTATTAATTTAAAAGATTTTTACTTCACTATATCTTTACAAGAAAAAGAGAGAGAGAAATTTGCCTTCATAGTGCTTACATATAATAATTCTAAGGCTACTAAGAAATATCAATGGAGGATCTCCCACAGGCAATATTAAATAGCTCCACACTGTGACAATATTTTGTAAGTCATTCACTGGAAATAATATGTAAGCAATTTCCTAAGTCTATAGCTTACTATTACAGGGATAAAGAATTTATGAAGAGGTAAAGAATGTTTTACATAAATGGGGATTCCAAATTGTTCCTGAAAAAATACAAAGAGTAGAAACTATCAGTTCTCTAGGTTATAAAATATGTTTACAGATAATTAGAGCACAAAAAAACATAAAATTTGAGAGAGCAATTTTGGACTCTTAATGACTTTCAAAGATTCCTAGGAGATATTTCCAATCTATGTCCCACTTCTGGGATAACACTTAATCTAATAATTCATTTAAACAAAACATTAGATGGTGACAAGACTTAAATAGTCTCAGGGAATTAGCAGCCAAAGCTGAGAAAGAATTGACATTGATTGAAGAGAAATTATAAGAGGCATATGTGGATCATGTGATTCTAAATCTTAACTGCATTATGGTCATATTACCCTCCAAAATTTCTCCTACAAGATTTTTAATGCAGAAGGAAGGCATTTTATTATAATAGATCATTTTACTACATAAACCAAGTAAAAAATTAAAATATTATGTGAAAAAGGTCTCTGAATTGATTTAAAAAGAAAAATTGAAACTTCATCAATTAGCAGAAATAGACCAGCAGAGATTATAGTAACTTCACTAAGGATGAAATTAATAAATTATTGGATGACAATGAACCCTGGCAAAAATCTTGGACTATTTTTTTTGAGAGAGAGTAATAACAATTGCTACAAAGATATAGAATTAAATTTATAAAGAAAGCTACTTGGAGTTTTCCTCACACTGTATATGACACACTAGTAACAAGAACCCCTACATTCTATACTGATACAAATGAATCAGGAAAGGCAGGTTACAAATCATAAGATTTAAGTAGAATGGAATAAAGTCCTTATAATTCTGTCTGAAAGTCAGATTATAAGATATTCTCATGGTACTAAAGGATTTTAAAGAACCTCTCAGTATAGTTACTGATTTGCAGTATGCAGAAAGAGTTGTTTTGCATACTGAAACTGCTGAAATTATACCAATTAATACAAAATTGACTTCATTATTTATTAATGTTCAAGATATAATCAGGAATAAGCTTTGTCCCATATATATATGTAACACACATTCAATTCCATGCAAGTCTGTCAGTCCCTCTGGGAATTGATCAGTTATTGGTTGGAAATATGCTAAAGTTCTCAGAATTTTATTATTAAACATTATGTCAATAGCAAAGGACTTTTCTATTACATAGTAACAAGCTAAGGAGACTATAAAGAGATGTCCTACTTGATCTTTATATAATCAAACAGCAAAACCTGGCAGATGGATGTGTTACACTTTGTAGAATTTGCAACACTAATATAAACCATATTATTGGCACTTATTCAGATTTTCAGTGGGCAACTGCTTTGACTTTGGAAAATGCTGATTTTGTAATTACATATTTACTAGAAATACAGACATCATGAGTATACCTGAACAAATAAAAACAGCCAATGATCTAGAATATGTCTCAAAAAAATGAACTAGGTTGTTGCTTATTATAATATAAAGCATATTACAGGTATACTACACAATCCTACATATCCAGCAATTATAGAAAAATCAAACTGAAGTATACAGGATGCTAAACAAACAGAAAAAAATAAAAAATGTCACCAGAAATAGATTGCATAATGCTTTATATTTTAATTAATTAATTTATTTTTTATAAAAATTTCTACTTCCTCCCCTCCTCCCAATATGCTCCCACTCACCCCCACTCCGTCTCCCCCTCCCTCTCCAGTCCTAAGAGCAGTCAGGGTTTCCTGCCCTGTGGTAAGTCCAAGGTCCTCCCACCTCCCTCCAGGTCTAGGAAGGTGAGCATCCAAACAGATGAGGTTCCCACAAAGACAGTCCATGCAGTACAATATAATGCTTTATTAACTTTAAATTTTATTAATGCTGATAAGAAAGGAACAATGGCTGTAGAAAGACCTTGTGTAATAGAAAAAAACCTTCTGAATTAAATTAGCTGGCATATTACAAAGATGTGTTAAACTCAGAATGGGAACCACGTGATGTGCTATGTTGAGGAAGGGATTTTGCCTGTTTCCACAGGAGAAGAAGAGCTATACATACTATCAAAATTAATAAAGATTTGGTTTGAAAAAGAGACCCCTATTAATAAAGAGAAATGAGAGCTCATCCACAAAAGTGACAATGCTATAGGTGCAAATGAAACCTCATAAGGGTTGGAACAAGTTTCTGGCCTTATCTTTCCAGGAAAAAACCCATCTTCAAAAAGTTGAGACATTTAAGAGCTCTAGATGCCTAAAGAAGAAAAGACAGTTATCCAAAAAGAATCACGGAGCAGTGAGAAATCTTATTTATGATACTCATATCATCTGCAGGGTAAAAATTCACTACCTAAACATACATATATCTTCCTACTTACCAGTATAATGGAAGACACAACTCACTTAAGAATTAATACTTGTTTTGCAATTGGACAGTTTCTATTCTTCTCTAAATCAAAGCACGTTGTTAAAAGAAAAATTCAGAGTTTCTGTCTCATAGCAGGAGCTACCTTTTATAGGACAAAAGGAAGAAAAACTTAGGGAATACTGTTATCAAAACTCTGCATTCAAAAAGTTTTACTTTTCCCCATGAACATTTTTGTCTCTATGATACCTTTCATTGAATGTACGTATATATGAATAAATTTTAAGTTTTATACAATGAACAGTAACTTTTCCTGCAGTAATTTCAAGGGAAAAGATGGGACACCACAACAACAACTACACCTGGTTGATATAACGTCATGCTGATAGCATCACTTTAAGATCAGTTTTGAGTTAGAAACTTTTCAAGATGATTTCAACTTGACTAGTTTACATGGTGCACCTTCTTACAACATTCTGTCCAGAACTTTGATAAGAAATTAAAAAAAAAACCCTACTGACTACTCAGATACTATCTGCAATTGTATCAGACAGTAATCTTGAAATGTAACCATCATTTTAGTTTTTATAAGATCCTATAGAAATATCATTACCACAGATAGCTGAAAGTAATTCTAGAAAAAGACATCTCCTTTCCCAACAAGTTGTGTCCTTGGGGTTAGGGATATTCGTAGGGGTTTGTTATGACTGTTATAGGGTTGGGGTGGAAATGAAATTGGCTCAAGGATCTCTTTTAGGAAAAAAATGATCAGAAAGGAGGGAATAATAGGCAGATTAGATTAGGGTAAGCTTAATACTATTATTAGTAATAGAGAGATTTCTTGAAAGATTATCTATAGACATTTCAAATTGGTATAGACTCCTGTATATAGATACAAATCCAAATTGTATTTGTTATATTGAATATGCTACTATTTCTGTTTACAATATTTGTGTACTTATGCAAAGTTATTTTACCATGTTGTTTGCATGCATGTGTCTACATCTGCTTAAGATATTTTGTACATTGATGCAAGTTTAGGACATATTTATCACATTTCACTATATTCTACTGCTGATGAAGATATTTATATATTGTTTACATTTTGAAGTAAGTCATTGTACTCAATTGCTTCACATTTGTTTAAAGATTGTTTGTTTTTTTAAAATGAAGTCTTAGTCTTTAAACTATATTGGTATAAAGAATTATAAGTCAATAGTCATCATGTTTGTCATACTTTACATAGACTAAACAGATTCTATTTTTTCACATCTTTTTTAAATTTACTTATTTATTTATTTATAAAAATTTCCACTTCCTCCCCTCCTTCCAATGCCCTTCCACTTCCCCTACTCCCTCTCCTCCTCCCTCTCCAGTCCTAAGAGCAGTCAGGGTTTCCTGCCCTGTGGGAAGTTCAAGTTCCTCTCCCCTCCCTCCAGGTCTAGGAAGGTGAGCATCCAAACAGACTAGGATCCCAACAAGCCAGTACATGCAGATGAAGCAAGACCCAGGGCCATTGTCAATGGCTTCTCAGTCAGCCCCCATGTCAACCACATTTAGAGAATCCGGTTTGATCACATGCTCGTTCAGTCCAAGTCCAGCTGGCCTTAGTGAGCTCTCATTAGATCAGTCCCCTTGTATCAGAGGGTGAACGCACCCCTCGTGGTCCTGACTTCCTTTTTCATGTTCTCCCTCCTTCTGCTCCTCATTTGGACCTTTGGGGCTCAGTCTAGTGGATCTGCAATATGGGTCTCCGTCTCTATCTCCATCCATCGTCGGATGAAGGTTGCCTCTGATCCTGTCTTCCTTTCTCACGTTCTCCCTCCTTCTTCTTCTCATTGGGACCTGGGGGGTTAAGTCCAGTGTTCCAATGTGTGTGTCTGCCTCTATCTCCATCCATCGACAGATGAAGGTTCTGTGGTGACATGCAAAATATTCATCAGTATGGTTATGGGTCAAGGCCAGTTCAGGCCCATTCTCCTCTGCTGCCCAGGGAACAATCTGAGGTCCTCTCCTTGGGCCTGGGAACCCCTCCAGAATCAAGTCTCTTGCAAACCCTAAAATGGCTCCCTTAGTTGTGAAATATACCTCCCTGCTCCCATATCCATCCTTCCTCCCTCCCCCCATCCCATTCCCCAAAACCATCCCCACTTCTCCCCCTCTCCCTTCTCTCTAACCATCTCCCCTTAATTCCACCACCCTCATCCCCCATGCTCCCAAGTTTGCCTGGCAATCTTGTCTACTTCCAATATGCAGGAGGAAAACTATATGGTTTTCTTCAGGTTCACTTTCTTCTTTAGCTTCTCTAGGATCACGATTATAGGCTCAAAGACCTTTAATTATGGTTAGAATCCACTTAGGAATGAGTACATACCATATTCCTCTTTTTGTGTCTGGATTACCTCACTCAGTAAATCGTTTTCTATTTCCATCCATTTACATGCAAAATTCAAAATGTCATTGCTATTTACCACTGAGTAAAACTCTAATGTGTATATGTTCCACACATTCTTTAACCATTCTTCTATTGAGGGGCACCTAGGTTGCTTCCAGGTTCAGGCTAATTACAAATAGTGCTGCTATGAACATAGTTGAACAAATTCCTTTGTAGTATGATAGGGCATCTCTTGGGTATATACCCAAGAGAGGAATTGCTGGGTCCTGAGGGACGTTGACTCTCAGTTTCCTGAGAAACCGCCACACTGATTTCCACAGTGGGTGCACAAGTTTGCATTCCCACCAACAATGGATGAGTGTTGCCCTCACTCCACATCCTCCCCATAATAGGCTATCATTGGTGTTTTTGATTTTAGCCATTCTGACAGGTGTAAGATGGTATCTCAAAGTTGTTTTGACTTGCATTTCCCTGATCGCTAATGAGTTTGAGCATGGCTTTAAGTGTCTTTTGGCCATTCGAAGTTCATCTGTTTTGAATTCTCTTTGCAGTTCAGTACCCCAGTTTTTAATTGGGTTAATTAGAGTTTTAGTGACTAGTTTCTTGAGTTCTTTGTATATTTTGGAGATCAACCCTTTATCTGATGAGGGGTTGGTGAAGATCTTCTCCCAGTCAGAAGGTATCCTTTCTGTCTTACTGACAGTGTCCTTTGCTTTACAGAAGCTTCTCAGTTTCAGGAGGTCCCATTTATTCATTGATTCTCTAATTGTCTGTGATACTGGGTGCTGTAGGAGTTCCTTCTGCTCCTTCAGCCAATCGCTGCTGAGTTATCAGCCCATTGGGGCGTGGTCTCTCTCTCTCTTTAAAAAAAGCAGCAGCTGTCCTCCACTCCCTCTTTGGCTTCCGGCTCCGCTTCCGGCTCCTGGACTCCTTTACTGTTCGCATGGAGGGGCTGCTGTCTGGGGCGGTAATCTGTAAGTTTTTTCCCCTTTGAATAAATAACCATTTTATTAATAATAATTCCAAACTGGTGTGGGATTGTCTGTGACTGACGCCTTCAACTGGGGTTCTACTTAGGAAGTGCCCTCCAGTGCCTATGTCTTGTAGACTACTTCCCCCTTTCTGTTCTATCAGGTTCAAAGTGGTCAGATTAATGTTGATGTCTTTAATCCATTTGGACTTGAGTTTTGTGCATGGTGATAGATATGGATCTACTTTCATTCTTCTACAGGTTGACATACAGTTATGCCAGCACCATTTGTTAAAGAGGCTTTCATTCTTCCATTGTATTCCTTTAGCTCCCTTTTCGAAAATCAGGTATTCATAGGTTTGTGGGTTAATATCCCCATCTTCTATCCAATTCCATAGGTCTACTTCTCTGTTCTTATGCCAGTACCAAGCTGTTTTCAATACTGTAGCTCTGTAATAGAGTTTGAAGTCAGGGATGGTAATGCCTCCAGAAGTTCCTTTACTGTATAAGATTGTTTTTGCTATTCTTGGTTTTTGTTTTGCCATATAAACTTTATTATTTTTCTCTAAAGATCTGTGAAGAAGTTTGATGGGATTTTGATGGGGATTGCATTGAATTTATAGATTGCTTTTGGTAGAATTGCCATTTTTACAATGTTGATCCTCCCAATCCAAGAACAAGAGAGATATTTCCATTTTCTGGAATTTTCCTCAATTTTTTTCTTCAAAGACTTAAAGTTCTTGTCCAATAGGTCTTTCAGTTTCTTGGTTAGAGTTACCCCAAGATATTTTATGCTATTTGTGGATATCGTGAAAGATGATGTTTTTCTGATTTCCCTCTCTGCTTCTTTATTCTTTGTATATAGAAGGGCAACCGATTTTTTGAGTTGATCTTGTATCCTGCCACATTACTAAAGGTGTTTATCAGCTGTAGGAGTTCTTTGGTAGAGTTTTTGGGGTCGCTTATGTACACTATCATATCATCTTCAAATAACGAAAGTTTACCTTCATCCTTTCCAATTTGAATCCCCTTGATCCCCGTATGTTGTCTTATTGCTATTGCTAGAAGTTCAAACACTATATTGATGAGGTATGGAGAGAGTGGACAGTCTTGTCTTTTTCCTGATTTTAGTGGAATGGCTTTGAGTTTTTCTCCATTCAATTTGATGTTAGCTCTCGGCTTGCTGTAGATAGATAGCTTTTATTACATTTAGGTATGATCCTTGTATCCCGAATCGCTCTAAGACCTTAGTCATAAAGAGGTGTTGAATTTTGTCAAATGCTTTTTCAGCATCCAATGAAATGATCATACGGTTTTTTTTTCATTTTATTTATATGATGGATTACATTGATAGATTTGCATACGTTGAACCAGCCCTGCATCTCTGGGATGAAGCCTACTTGATCATAATGTATAATTTTTCTAAGGTGTTCTTGGGTTCGGTTTCCCAGTATTTTATTGAGAATTTTCACGTCGATGTTCATGAGAGAAATTGGACTGTAATTCTCTTTCTTGGTTTTGTCTTTATGTGGTTTTGGTATCAGAGTAACTGTAGCTTCATAAAAGGAGTTTGGCAATGACTCTTCTGTTTCTATATTGTGAAATACCTTAAGGAGTATAGGTATTAGCTCTTCCTGGAAGTTCTGGTAGAATTCTGCATTGAAACCATCTGATCCTGGGCTGTGTTTTAGGTAGGGAGATTTTTGATAACAGCTTCTAATTCTTCGTGACAAACAGGTCTATTTAGATTGTTCACCTGGTCTTGGTTCAATTTTGGTATATGGTACTTATCTGACAAATGTCCATATCTTTTACATTTTCCAATTTTGTGGCATACATGCTTTTGTAGTAAGATCTAATAATTCTCTGAATTTCCTTTGTGTCTGTGGTTATGTCCCCCCTTTGATTTCTGATCTTATTAATTTGTGTGTTCTCTCTCTGATGTTTGATTAGTTTGGATAAGGTTTGCCAATCTTGTTGATTTTCTCCAAGAACCAGCTTTTTGTTTCATTGATTCTTTGGATTATTTTCTGTGGTTCTATTTTGTTGATTTCAGCCCTCAGTCTGATTATTTCCAGTCTTCTTTTCCTCCTGGGTGAATCTGCTTCTTTTTTTTTCTAGAGCTTTCAGGTGTGCTGTTAAGTCTCCAATGTGTGCTTTCTCTGTTTTCTTTAATTGGGCACTTAGTGCTATGAACTTTCCTCTTAGCACTGCTTTCATAGTGTCCCATACGTTTGAGTATGTTGTGTCTTTATTTTCATTAAATTCAAGGAAGACTTTAATTTCTTTCTTTATTTCTTCCTTGACCCAGGGGTGATTCAGTAGTTGACTGTTCAGCTTCCACGAGTTTGTCGGCTTCCTGGGGGTAGCATTGTTGTTGAATTCTAACTTTAATCCATGGTGATCTGACAAGACACAGGTGGTTACTAGTTTTTTTTTGTATCTGTGGAAGTTTGCTTTGTTACCAAGTATGTGGTCAATTTTCGAGAAGGTTCCATGAGCTCCAGAGAAGAAGGTATATTCTTTTCTATTTGGGTGGAATGTTCTATAGATGTCTGTTAAGTCCATTTGATTTAATAACTCCAGTAATTCTCTTATTTCTCTGTTAGGTTTCTGTCTGACCTGTCCATTGGTGAGAGAGGTGTGTTGAAGTCTCCTACTATTAGTGTGTTTGGTTTGATGACTGCCTTGAGTTCTAGAAGTTTTTCTTTTACATAATTGGGTGCCTTTCTATTAGGGTCATAGATATTCAGGACTGAGAATTCCTTCTGATGAATTTTTCCTGTTATGAGTATGAAATGTCCATCTCCATCTCTTCTGATTGATTTTAGTTTGAGGTCAATTTTTTTAGATATTAGATTGGCCACACCTGCTTGTTTCTTAGGTCCGTTTGCTTGGAAAACCTTTTCCCAACCCTTTACTCTGAGTAGGCGTCTGTCTTTGTGGTTGAGGTGTGTTTCTTGTAAACAGCAGAATGTTGGATCATGTTTTCTTATCCAATCTCTAAGTCTGTGCCTTTTTATAGGTGAATTGAGTCCATTGATATTAAGTAATATTAATGACCAGTGGTTGTTGACTCCGGATATTTCCTTTTTGGGGGGGTAGTTGAGTGTGTGTTACCCTTCTTTGAGTTGTGCTTGTGAAGGATCGCTAGATGTCTGAGTTATTGTAGGCAGTATTGGCAATGTTGGAATCCTTGAGTTATGATTTTCCTTATAATACTTTCTATAAGGCTGGATTTGTGGTTGCTTATTGTTTAAATTTGCTTTTATCCTGAAATATTTTGTTTTCTCCATTGATAGTGAATGATATCTTGACTGGGTATAGTAGTCTGGGCTTGCATCCATGGTCTCTTAGTTTCTGCAGTACCTCTATCCAGGACCTTTTGGCTTTCATGGTTTCCATAGAGAAGTCCGGTGTAAGTGTGATAGGTTTACCTTTATCCAGGACTTTCTGGCTTTCATGGTTTCCAGAGAGAAGTCTGGTCTATGTCTGATAGGTTTACGTTTATAAGTTACTTGACCTTTTTCCTTTGCAGCTCTTAATATTCTTTCAATGTTTTGTGTTTTGATTATAATATGGCGAGGGGATTTTTTTTTGATCCAGTCTATTCGGTGTTCTGTATGCTCCTTGAACCTTCATAGGGATATCGTTCTTTAGGTTGGGGTAGTTTTCTTCTATAATTTTGTTGAATATATTTTCTGGGCCTTTAATCTGCAATTTTTCTCCTTCTTCTACACCTATTATTCTTGTTTTGGTTTTTTTATTGTGTCCCACATTTCCTGAATGTTTTGTGATGAGAATTTGTTGGATTTGCTGTTTTCTTTGGTCAGATCTTTTATTTTCTCTATGGTGTCTTCAGAGTCTGAGATTCGTTCTTCTATCTCTTATATTCTTTTGGTTATGCTTGTGTCTGAAGACTTTGTTCATTTACCTAGATTTTCCATATCCAGCCAGCCCTCGGTTTGTGTTTCCTTCATTGCCTCCATTTCAGTTTTCAAATCTTAAACTGTTTCCATTACCTGTTTGATTATTTTTTCTTTGTTTCCCAGGGTTTCATTTATGGATTTATTCATTTCTTCAAACTTTTTGTTATACTTCTCTTCCATTTCTTTACTCATTTCTTCAATCTTTTTGTTATACTTTTCTTCCATTTCTTTATGGCCGATTTTCACCTCCTGTGTAAGTTCCTCTATTATTTTCATATAATTCCACTTATAGTCGATTTCTTCTATTTCTTCTGAAGTAAGGTGTTCAATTCTTCTAGTTTCGTGGTCCCTGTATTCTGGTTATGTCATGTTGCCATTCAGGTTGTTTGAGGAATTCTTGCATTGGCACCTGCCCATCTCTTCCTCTCTGGATGGAACTCCTCAGCACTGAAGTAGGGTTAGTTGGTATTCCAAGGACACAGGAGACAGAAGGGCGACCTTGGTGGCGGGGTAGGGTCGAGTGGAACTCAGAAGATCCTGCAGCATAAGCTGAGGGTGTGTGTGTGTGCTCTGTTCCAGGACAGTCCGCCCTGGCTAACACACACTCACCTCTCTTGATAAAACTCCTCAGTACTGAAATAGGGACAGCTGGTATTTCAAGGACACAGGAGATAAAAGGGCAACAGTAGGGGCAGGGAAGAGTCCTGTGGAACACCGAAGACCCTGCTGCAGAAGCTGAGGGAGGGACTGTGCTCTCTTCTGGGACAGTCCGCCCCAGATAGCCCAGACTCACTCCTCTGGTTGGAACTCCTCAGCCCTGAAATAGGGACAGCTGGTATTCCAAGGACACAGGAGACAAAAGGGCGACAGTAGGGGCAGGGAAGAGACCAGTTGAATACTGAAGACCCTGCCGCTGACTAATCAGATTCTTTAGAGGCATAGAGATTGTGCTCTGCATTGAGAGGTAATCTTCAAACACTTCAAAGAACTGTGTAATATGGCATTTAAATAACTTAGGATTCTGTCAATGTGAGACAGGATTGCTCCTGGCAGTAGAGATCTATTCCCAAGAGAATGTTGGTCGCTGAAGCTTGTTTACTTCTTGGCAAACTGGTCTTTGGGCAAAGAACTCCCCCTGCTTTAACCACTAGCAAAATGCATGGTATCCAGACTAGACAAACAGGATATGACCATAAAAACTGCCAAACCTTTCCAAGGCAGGATAAAATGATTTTGAAAATTTTTCTGCCTTTGAAAATGGTCTGACAGTTACTCTAGGCCTTTACCAATGTTGGCTATTCCAATGTCGCAAATGAGGTTTTGTGTGATTGCCGAGGTAGCAGGTTTGCTCTGTAATTCCTTTCAAATTTTGAAAGTGCTTTATTGTACTTCTTGTTTACTCAAGTAATATTATTTCCCTTCTCATGCACTTGATAGGGTTGAAGACTAGATAGTCATAATTACTTACCTCTAATGACTTAGACAAGCTCTTTTTAATGTAAGACTTAGACTTCTTAGGAAAGGATACTATTGAGACATTTATCATATGTTTCTTATTTGATATTCGTTCTGATTGTAATTCTAATTTTTATATATGCTTTTGTCTCTTCTTTTCCATGGATAATATTTGATGTTTGTTCTTATTTTACGTTGTTTTATATTAAACTTAGAAATTCCTTATTTATTCAAAAGGGAGAGGCACTGTGTGAACTCCATCAGCCAATATCTTTTAAGATTCCAGCCCACTTTGGCATTTATTATACTATAAATGCTGATATAAAGCATGTGTGTTCCTCTTGACTGATGGATTTGGTTCTAGTTCTCATCAAATGCAGAGGACCATACATTGCTACTCTTTCTCTGAGCTTACACCTAGATAAATAAACCTCTGTTATTTTCCATTCCAGGCTAGTGTGGAACTCTTTTTTATGCCAACAATGCAATTTTCAAATATTTTCATTGTTCATTTATTCCATATTAATTAATTCCAATTATTAATTTTAATATTTTTCCAATTTAAAGATATTGATGGTTAGATTCCTCATAATGATATTAATATGTGTTTTTCATTGTAATTATCATCAATAGAAACACAATTTTTCATTTATCATGATAAAAATGAAAAAAACTTCATAACAATCAAAGAGAAATACTAATCAGTTCAGTCTAATTATGTTGTCTGTTGAATGTCTCGTACAGTGTGTTCCAATTAAGTTATAACACAGGTTTTAAATTAAGGGAAATCTTCATGAGCACTCATAAAATGTATGCAATATGTATTGTGGATAAATTTGTATATATCCATAAATTCTTTTTTTAATTTCTCAGTTTTATTTAGATAATTTTAGTAAGTAAAAATAATATAAGCCTTGATCTTACAAATAATATTTGATGAAAATGCCATTTTCCCTGATATTTGGAAAATTTAATAGCCATAATCAAGTTTGTGTGATATTACAACAGAAAATAAAATGATACTGGAAGTATCTTTTCAACAATAATCCAGTGATTAGAACTAGAAGATCATGAGGGAATTTGAAAGCTGAATTAACTCATCTTCATTTGATCCAGAAAGTCACACAAACTGTCTTTAGATGATCTTTGCTCTGTCTGTTGACAAAAAAAATATACACTATCATGTGTACACTTTTTTTAGTAGAGTCCCACAATGTTGTTTGACTGGTCTCTTAACTCCTGGCTTTAACTGACTATTCTGTCTCAGCTTTTCGTGTGCTTTTTTATCAAGCCTAAGTCATTTCATCCGTCTTTACAGACACAGTTTTAAACCATAAATATCACTAATAAAATCTTATAAGAATTAAGGGCAATGTGAAATTTGAACTTCTTTAATCACTGATGCTCAATATATGACATTTTGTGTTTTCCTGGGCAGCACAAAAATGACTGGATAGAAAAGATGATATTTCAAATGTGCTGGGAAATACTGAGTAGTAATGAAGATTTATATTGTCATTCTTTCTTCTCTTTCTTACAATGCCAGACTGCATAAATAAACTCCAAGTATATCCATATGAATAGTAGTTAAAAACACCATACAGGACTGTTTATTTTCTTGAGTTATATAAACGCAAGAAATAGCCCATAAATCCCCTTCTTCTTGACTAACATTGAAAAAATGAAATTCACAACTTTAATGAGCTATTTGATTAAAAGAGTAAGATTCTATCAATTACCATGCATGCTAGAGTTATGCTCTAGACCGGAAAATTTTTCTTTACCGTATCTGGTACACTTTTTCACTTTTAAAATATATTTTTAATAAAAATATAAATAATTACCCCTTCCCTTCCTCTATATGTGTGCACATCATGTATATGTACATCACACATATATAAATTCAATGTTTTAAGACCATTTTTGTTATTTGGATGAATACAGTTTCAGGGTTGACCTCTTGTTTCCTTTATGATTTTCTTCTGGACACCCACTAGTGGTTTCTCCCCTTGGCAAATTCTGTTTCTCTCAGCAGTCAATAGTTGTCAATAGTTGTCCTTAGCTCTTTGTCTGAGGATCGACCTCTCTGAGATCTTCCCTTCCCCATCAACATCTCCTTCAATATTATCATTTTTCATTTTGTCCATGCAGTCACTAGGGACCAGAGACTCACAGAAGGCTTTCTGTCCTCCTGTTCATATATGTATTAAATATATTTATTAAAAATTTCCACCTCTTCCCCTCCTCCCATTTCCTTTTCACTTCCCCCACTTCCCCTCCCTCTCCAGTACTAAGAGAAGTCAGGGTGCCCTAACGTGTGGGAAGTCCAAGGCCCTCCACCTTCCTTCCATGTCTAGGAAGGTGTACATCCAAACAGACTAGGCTCCCACAAACCAGTACATGCAGTAGAATCAAAACCCAGTGCCATTATCATTGGCTTCTCAGTCAGCCCCCATTGTCAGTCACATTCAGAGAGTCTCCTTTGATCACATGTTTGTTCAGGTTCAGTCCCAGTCCTGCATGCCTTTGTGAGCTCCCATTAGATCAGTCACACCATCTCAGTGGGTGGACGCACCCCTCATGGTCCTGACTTTGTTTCTCATGTTTGCCCTCTTTCTGCTCTTCATCTGGACCTTGGGAGCTCAGTCCAGTGATCCAATGTGTTTCTCTGTCTCTATCTCCATCCACCGCTCGAAGAAAGTTCTATGGTGATATGCAAGACATTCATCAGTGTGGCTATGGGATAAAACCAGTTCAGATACCCTCTTCTCTGCTGCCCAAGGACCTGGATGGGGACATCTCATTGGACACCTGTGATCCCCTCTAGAGTCAAGTCTCTTGCCAACCCTAAAATGGTTCCCTTAATTAAGATATCAGCTCTCCTGCACCCATGTCCACTCTTCCTCCATCTCAACCATCCCATTTTCCCAAGCTCTCCCCAATCCTCCTGTTCTCTCTTCTCTCCCCCTGTCCCCTTTCCCCAACAACACTCCAATCCATGTGCTCCCCACTTTTGTCAAGCGATCTTGTCTACTTCCAATATCCAGGTGGATCTATATATGTTTTTCTTTGGGTTCACCTTGTTACTCAGCTTCTCTAGGATCATGAATTAAAAGCTCAATGTGCTTTATTTATAGCTAGAATCCACTTATGAGTGAGTACATAAAATATTCATCTTTTTGGGTCTGGGTTTTGTCACTCAGGATAGTGTTTTCTATTTCTATCCATTTGCATGCAAAATTCAAGATGTCATTCTTTTTTTACTGCTGAGTAGAACTCTAATGTGTAGATGTGCCACACATTTCTTTATCCATTTTTCCATTGAGGTGCAACTAGGTTGTTTCCAGGTTCTGGCTATTACAAATAGTGCTGCTATGACCATAGATGAACATATACTTTTGTAGTATGATAGGGCATCTCTTGGGTATATTCCCAAGAGAGGAATTGCTGGATCCTGAGGTAGGTTGACTCCCAGTTTCCTGAGAAACTGCCATACTGATTTGCAAAGTGGGTGCACAACTTTGCATTCCCACCAACAATGGATGAGTGTTCCCCTTATTCAAAATCCTCTCCAGCATAGTCTATCATTGGTATTTGTTATTTCAGCCATTTTGCCAGGTGTAAGATGGTATCTCAGAGTTGTTTTGATTTGCAATTCCCTGATCACTAAGGAGGTAGAACATTACCTTAAGGGTCTTTTGGCCATTTAACTTCTCCTGTTGAGAATTCGCTGTTCAGTTCAGTACCCCATTTTTTAATTGGGTTATTTAGAGGTTTAATGTCTAGTTCCTTGAGTTCTTTATATATTTTGGAGATCAGACCTTTGTCTGCTGCGAGTGGATGAAGAACTTCTCCCATTTATTAGGTTGCCTTTTTATTTTAATGACAGTGTCCTTTCCTTTACAAAAGCTTCTCAGTTTCAGAAGGTCCCATTTATTCACTGTTGCTCTTATTGTCTGTGCTACTGGGCTCCTACTTAGGAAGTGGTCTCCTGAGCCCATGTGTTGTAGGCTACTTCCCACTTTCTCTTCTATCAGATTCAATGTGGTCAGATTAATACTGATGTCTTTAATTCATTTGGACTTGAGTTTTGTGCATGGTGATAGGGTGATAGATATGGATCTATTGACATTTTTCTCCAGGTTGACATCCAGTTATGCCAGCACCATTTGTTAAAGATGCTTTCTTTCTTCCATTGTATAATTTTAGCTCCTTTGTCAAAAATCAGGTGTTCATAGGTTTGTGGATTAATATCTGGGTCTTTCATTCAATTCCATTTGTTGACTTCTCTGTTTTTATGCAAATACCAGGCTGTTTTCATTACTGTAGCTCTGTGATAGAGTTTGAAGTCAGGGATGGTAATGTCTCTGGAAGTACTTTTATTCTATAGGATTGTTTTGGCTATCCTGAGTTTTTTGTTTTTCCATGTAAAGTTGATTATTGTTCTTTCTAGGTCTGTGAAGAATTTTGTTGAGATTTTGATGGAGATTGCATTGAATCAATGGATGGCTTTTGGTAGAATTGCCATTTTTACTATGTTGATCCTACTCAACCAAGAGTATGGGGAGATTCTTCCATTTTCTGGTATCCTCTTTAAATTCTTACTTCAAAGACGTAGAGTTCTTTTCAAATAGATCTTTCACTTCCTTGGTTAAAGTTACCCAAAGAATTTATGCCATTTGTGGCTATTATGAAAGGTGATGTTTCTCTGATTTCCCTCTCTGCTTCTTTGTTCTTTGTGTATAGGCAGGCTACTAATTTTTTGGAGTTGATCTTGTATTCAACCAAATTACTAAAGGTGTTTATCAGCTGTAGGAGTTCTCTGGTAGAGTTTCTGGGGTTGCTTATGTACACTATCATATCATCTGCAAATAATGAAAGTTTGACTTCTTCCTTTCCAATTCAAATCCCCTTGATCTTCTTATGTTGTCTTATTGCTATTACTAGAACTTCAAGCTCTATATTGAAGAAGTATAGAGAGATTAGAGAGCCTTGTCTTTTTCCTGATTTTAGTGGAATGGCTTTAAGTTCCTCTCCATTTAATTTGATGTTATCTGTCACCTTGTTGTATATTTCTTTTATTATATTTATGTATGAAATTGTATCCCTAATCTCTCCAAGACCTCTATCACAAAGGGGTGTTGAATTTTGTCAAATAATTTTTCAGCATCTAATGAAATGATTGTATGTTTTTTTTTCCTTCAGTTTTTTTATATGATGGATTACATTGATAGATTTTTGTATGTTCAACCAGCTCTGCATCTCTAGGACAAAGCCTACTTGATTATAATAGATAATTTTTTTGATTTGTTCTTGAATTCGGTTTGCCAGTATTTTATTGAGAATTTTTGCATCAATGTTCATGAGTGAGATTGGATTGTAATTCTCTTCCTTGATTGAGTCTTTGTGTGGTTTTGGTAACAGGGTAATTGTAGCTTCATAAAAGGAGTTTGGCAATGACCCTTTTGTTTCTATTTTGTGAAACACATTAAGGAGTATAGGTACTATCTCTTCTCGGAAGTTCTGATAGAATTCTGCATTGACACCATCTGGTCCTGGGCTTTTTTTGGTAGGGAGGTTTTTGATGACAGCTTCTAATTCTTCTCGACTTATAGGTCTATTTAAATTGTTCACCTGGTCTTGATTTAATTTTGATATATGGTACTTATCTAAAAAATGTCCATTTCTTTCACATTTTCCAATTTTGTGGCATACAAGCTTTTGTAGTAAGATCTGATGATTCTCTGAATCCCCTTCTTCTCCTCCCTCTCCATCCCTAAGAGCAGTCAGGGTTTCCTGCCCTGTGGGTAGTTCAAGTTCCTCCCCTCTCCCTCCAGGTCCAGGAAGGTGAGTATCCAAACAGACTGGATCCCAAAAAATCCAGTATATGCAGAGGAAACAAGTCCCAGTGTCATTGTCAATGGCTTTTCAGAAAGACTCTGGTCCAGCCACATTCAGAGAATCTGGCCACATTCAGAGAATCTGTTTGGATCATGTGCTCATTCAGTCCCAGTCCAACTGGCCTTGGTGAACTCTCATTATGTCAGTCCCCTTGTATCAGTGGGAGATCACACCCCTCGCGGTCCTGATTTCCTTTTTCATGTTCTTCGTCCTTCTGCTCCTCATTTGGACCTTGGGGTGCTCAGTCCAGTGCTCCAATGTGGGTCTCCGTCTTTATCGCCATCCATCGTCAGATGAAGGTTCCCTCTGGTCTTTCCTTCTTTGCTCATGTTCTCTTTCTTTCTGCTTCTCGTTTGGACCTAGGGAGTTAAGTCCAGTGTTCCAATGTGGGTCTTTGTCTCTATCCCCATCCTTCGCCAGATGAAGGTTCTGGGACTCTTGTCTATTTCCAATCTCCAGGAAAATAGACATGATTTTCTTCAGGTTCACCTTCTTATTTAGCTTCTCTGGGATCACGAATAATAGGCTCAAAGACCTTTAATTATGTCTAGAATCCACTTATGAGTGAATACACACCGTATTCCTCTTTTTGGGTCTGGCTTACCTTACTCAGTAAAGCGTTTTCTATGTCCATCCATTTGCATGCAAAATTGAAGATATCATTGTTTTTTACCTCTGAGTAAAACTCTAATGTATATATGTTCCACACCTTCTTTAACCATTCTTCTATTGAGGGGCACCTAGGTTGTTTCCAGGTTCTGGCTATTACAAATAGTGCTGCTATGAACATCAATTTTTGAGAAAGTTCCATGAGATACTGAGAAGTATATTCTTTTCTCATTGGGTGGAATGTTCTATAGGTGTCTGTTAAGTCATTTCGTTCATTACATCTGTTAGTTCTCTTATTTCTTTGTTAAATTTCCATTGGTGAGAGAGGAGTATTGATATCTTCTACTATTAGAGTGTGGGGTTTGATGTATGCTTTGAGTTCTAGTAATGTTTGTTTTACATATGTGGGTGCTTTTATATTAGGGAAATAGATATTCATGATCTGACCTCAAACCTGCTTAATTTCCTTCTTTTTCTGGTGCAATACCCAACAACTTGTAAGCAGATGAGTTACCTGCCTGCCAACTGAACTGCCACCAGTCACTGGATTCTGTTCCCCCAATACCCAATCTGCTGCATGATACCGTCCCCCTAATATACTCCTGTGGACAGACCTTTCCAAAAATTATAGCAGACTACATGGAACCAAGGAAAGCCCACCCCAGTCAGAAAAAAATGGGATACATTTACACAATGTGGTATTACTGAGCTGTTAAAATTAATGACAACAGGAAATTTGATGTCACATGAATTGAACTATAAAAAAAATCTGAAGGTAACCAGACACAGAAAGACAAAGATGGTATTTATTAGCTCACAAATGGATAATTAGCTGCAGAATAAAAGAGAACCATGCTGCAATCCATAACTCCAGAGATGCTAGGTAAAAAGGAAGGTTCAAAATGGGATCCATGTATTTCCTTGGGAAAGGAAAATAGAAGAGATACATTGGGTAGACTGTAGGTGTATTATGATGGCAACATGAGATCAAGTTGGGTGACAGTTGAAGGTGGAGAGTAGTGAAAGAGAGGTGTTGGTATGGGGGGCATTTTGAGGTCAGACAGAAACCTGGTGCCAGGAAAATTTCCCATGACCCTACAAGGATTACCCCCAATGAAGACTCCTAGCAGTAGTTGAAATGTAGCTTTTCATCTCCCATAATCAGATTGGTGACTGCCCTCAACTGTTTTCAGAAAGCCTTCATTCAGTAACTAATGGAAACAGATGCAGAGATCCATAGCCAAGTACTGGGCCGAGCTCGGGGATTGCTGTTGAAGAGAGAGAAGAATTGTACAAACTGGAAGAATCAACATCATTATAAGGGAACCCACAGAAATAACTCAGTCTCATAGGAGCTAAAAAAGACTGGACCAACACCTAGGAAACCTGTATTGGACTGAGCTATGTCCTCTACATATCTGTAACAGTTTTATAGCTTGATCTATTTATGATACTACTAGCAGTGGGAGCAGGGCTTGAACATAAACTCTGGCTGGCTTTGGGGGAAATATTCCTCATACTGCCTTGCCCAGTCTTAATTCGAGAGGTAGTGCCTAGTCCTACCTCCATCTGATGTGTCATGTTTTGTTGACACCCATGGAAGACCTGCTCCTTTCTGAATAGAAACATAGGACCAGTGGATGGGAGCTATAAAGGGGAGGTGGTGAGAGGGAGGAAAGGGAGGAAAGGGAGGAAAACTGCAGATGGGATGGAAAATAAATGAATAAATTTTAAAAACAAGTGTATCTTATGAAACCCAATACCAAATACAATAAAAATATTATAATACAAAATATTAAATTCCTATTTTATTTTTAATGCATTTTTGCTATGTTTTGGTACCAATGAAAGAACAAATAGCTTCAGGATTCAAATATTCCCTAGTTCCTATTTTCTTTAGACTTCATATGTGACTAGGATTATCTCTTAAATGTTTTATTAGTATATTTTCTTTGAACTAAATGCTAAGTTTATAATGCTTTCATATTTCTTAAACATCAATTTTGCTCATAGTCATTTCCTGTTATTTCTATTGCTCCCTTCCATCATCCCTAAAAATTATCCATTCTATTTTCATATTGTATATAGATCTTTAAATCTAGATTACAGTATAAGGTGAAATATTTAATATTTGTCTTAAGTTGTTTATCATGGTGATTGTAAATTCCATCCATTTTCTTGATAATAACTTCCATTCTTTTGTTTGTTTGAGGCAAGGTTTTTCCCAAGCTGACCTGGATTTCTCTGTGTAGTCTTCAATGTTGCTAAATTGTTGGTGTTAATATGGTTGTTTTCAATTCATTTAATCTTTTTCTCAATTTCTCCTCTGAAAATTCTCCCCTTACCTCATTGTTTTGAATAGTGATACCTACAATGACACAATGTGGCAACAGCATGAAAATGCAATGTAAAGTGCTAAGTTTGGATTACTTTACTCAAATGTGCACATTCGTATATATATTCATCTGTGTTATTTTGTATTAACTCATCAGTAGTTGACAGCATACTCAAAGTACCCTTCACAAGCAGCTTAGAAATTACCATCAAGGAAAGATACACAGTTGAGCCCTTCTAGCACCCTTAAATCTCCAAGATAAATCTTACTACACAAGGATTACATGAATTGATTCTACTAGTTCACAAAAACTGTCTCTGTCAACAGAGAACCCAACGAATCATATCCTTACAAATTCCATATACAGAGATTTTCAGAATTTAAACTTTCCAGTTGATTAAAAAAGTCGATGAAGCCGGGAATGGTGGTGTACAACTTTAATCTCACCACTCAAGAAGTAGAGGCAGACAGATCTCTGTAAGTTTTGAGACCAACCTGGTCAACCTAGAAAGATTCCAGACAGCCATATCTACTCCCCAGCTCATTCAAGTGAAAGAAACCACAAAAATAAATAAGCAGCAACAGCAAAGAAAGTTAAAATGAAACAGAAACCCCTTACTTTTCATGATTTAGCCAGGCTGTAGCCTGGGGATACTTGAAACATCTCAGCATTAGCAATGCTCAACATCTACCAATTGCTTTATCCAAATATTTGAACTAATTTTGATATAAAATATGTTTCATCTTGATAATTTTCCCTTTCCATTTTAAAAATTTGAAAATTTATTAAAAATTGAAATCTAAATATTTAATATACACATAGGCATGTTCTCTAAAGTTGATATTTGTCCTGCATCAAGAATAAACTATAAAGACAGAGACCCACATTGGAGCACTAGACTGAGCTCCCAAGGTCCATATGAGGAACAGAAGGAGGGAGAACATGAAGGAAGTCAGGATCACGAGGAGTACGTTCACCCACTGAGAGGGCGTGACTGATCTAATAGCAGCTCACCAAGGCCAGCTGTACTGGGACTGATGGAGCATGTGATCAAACTGGACCCTCTGAATGTGGCAGGCAATGAAGGCTGACTGAGAAGCCAAGGACAATGGCACTGGGTTTTGATTCTACTGCATGGACTGACTTTGTGGGAGCGTGGTTTGTTTGGATGCTCACCTTTATTGACCTGGTTGGAGGAGGGAGGACCTTGGACTTCCCATGGGGCAGGGAACCCTGACTGCTCTTAGGACTAGAGAGGGAGGGGGGAGAGGGGGGAAAGGGAGGCAGGGAGGAGGTGGAAATTTTTAAGAAATAAATTAAAAAAGAATAAAGTATAGTCTAACAATGGAGAATCATTGTAAGAATATGTATTTAAATGCCAATAGATAAAGAATATGAACTCTTCTGGTTGTGCCTGCCACAATTCTTGCACGTGGCAGGTGCAGACAGGAGAATCAAGAATTCAAATTCATCCTTACGTATATAGTGAGTCTGAGCTAAGTGAAATTCTATCTCAAAACAAAACAAAAATAAAAACAATTCAAATTTAAGCTGAGAGACTAGTTTAATGATATGGTTCTCACCTAGTATAAATGTTGAGCTAAATTTGATTGTCATAATTAAAGAAAAAGTCATTAGTCATTTCCTACAACTATATATAAACTTATGATCTTTCAGTTCAGGTGTGGTGGCACACACCTTTAATCCCAGTACTCAATTGTGTGGCAGATACAGGCAGATCTCTCTGAGTTCAAGGCCAGCCTGGTTTACAAATGGAATTCTAGGACATCCGGAGCTCTTCAGAGAGATCCTGTCTCTAAAAACCAAACAAAATTTTCCTTTCATCTACAGTGAATTCTAAATAAAATTGAAAATGATTCTTACAGCACTTTCAAAAGATACCATGGTGGGAAAAAAATATGTATTAGTGGAATTGGAAAATGAAGTGATTTTTCTGTTTCCCATGAAGATTTTTTATATATAGAAAAACTTGATGGAAAAATAAGTAATTTAAGGTGAACAAAAGTATGCCACATGCCACCAAAACCTTAATTTAATTGGATATTTAACAATTTACTGCTTTTTTGAGTGAGAGCTGTGCATATGTGTTCCTTGGTACCACTTGCTTGTTGTTTTTTGGTTGGAGTTTGATGATAAACTTTAACCTAAAGATTTAGTTTTGAACTCCTTGAAGATAATTAAGTAATTTAAACATAAAATTTTGAGGAACAAAATCTAACTGTATAAATATTTTAGAGAGTGAAAATAAGGAAAATGAAAGAGATACATTAATGTAAAAGCATCTGAAACAAAGCCCTTATAGGAAATTTCATAGATTTAAAAAAAAAATATTTAAAAACTCCCTACAATGAATGACAGAGAATTCTTTCTGGTGTGTGTACTGTTTCTTATTGATGTCTGTTTAAGATGCACAACTTATTTTGTAAAGAGTAGAGTTCAATAAGTTATTTACAAATGTTTTAAAATTAAACATTAGTTTCTTCAACTTACTTGGCACATAATTTTTAAATAATTTTGTGTAACTAGGCACAACCAAAGCAGAGATTAAAAGTGTTGTACTCTGATATCAGAATTTGTATTGATTTTATTCTTCTCAGCTTTAATAGCCTGCAGCTGTGTGAAAACAAGACACTGCATTTTCTCTTCCCATAAATTAAAATACTTGGCAGAAGATAATTTTCTTAAATCTCATTTGGACCCACTAAATAAATATATAAAATCTTAGTATCTGTCTCCAACTTCCATCTATTCAGTCACAGGAGGAAACAGTATAATAAATAAATAAATAAATGAAATTGAAATCATCATTTATGTAAGTATGTAAGGGTTAATTGTACTGAGTTATAACTGTTAGGCTGACCAGGGATGACTCTGGTTTATATTTTTTTTCTGTTTTGTATTTGTACATTAGGTAAACTATTCTGGCTCTTTTAATTTTTTATTTTCCTTCTTGCCAATGAGTCTAGTTAAAAAATCAATTGTGAAAATTCAAAAAGTTTCATGACTTCCAGTTGAAGGTAGTAAAGTGGATTTTCCTACAAATTATCTTTCAAATCACCCCCAAATCTAGGAGAAAAACTGGAAAGTGAAAATTACAACCAATAATTCCTTCAACTATCAATCATAAAGATTAAAATTTAGAAATAAAACAGTGCAAGGAGGTCACAGTGCCATTTCAAGTCCTTTAAAGTTTAAAGATAAATAATCTGAAAAGCATAAATAATATATGTTAGGTTAGGACACAATACTTACTATCACACCTGATTTTTACCAACATTCACATAGAGATACGTCAAATGGTATTCACTACACACTGGCATTATTATATTGCTCAATGGTTTAATTGGGAACAATAATAATTTTTCTTTTTTCTTCATCCAATGCTTGAATCTCTTTGGAGCATTTATCAGTTGTGTAATACTATTTTAAAATTATGGTTTTGAAATTTTTAAATTAAATACTTGTTAAGAAATAGAGAGAGAAAGAGAAAGAGGGGGAGACTATAAAACATCTATAATGGCAGAAAAGCACAAAATTTTGAATGAAGCATTAAACTGTGTGATAGAAACACTGAGAAGTTAGGCATTTCCATCCTCTAACCTTGATAATTATGTTTCCAAGAGAAGGAATCAAAATCATAGAGTAACTCTGCAGTCAAAACCTTTGGCAGAGAAGAACAAAAAATAGTGAACTACGAATATCTCTGAAGTTTAACTCCTTACCCACTCTAGAATATCATGACTTGGAGAACAACAGAACCACCACCATGTACACACAGGATTTGGAATTTAGTAGAACCAACAAACTCAAGCTAATGCCAAGGAACACAGATAGCTCAAGCACTGATAATGCAAACATTCCCAGCTTAAAAGATGAGGAGAAGGGAGTATGGTCTCAGGTACTAAAACTGTGAAATCAACACTGGGAAATTTGGACCAATACACACATAAACAGAAACTAGCTAGGTGCCAAGAACTCTGAAGTGACAAACTATGCCAAGAAATGAATGACTCCTAAACAAGTATGGATTCCTGCTACTAGTAAGGACAAAGCTTCAACTTTTCTCCATAGTAATACCACATATGACTTTTTACATGGCTGCTAGGAATCCAAACTCAGATCCTTATGATTGTGTGGATTGTGTGATTTACTGGCTGAGCTACTTCCCAAACCTGTGTCTGTGTTCTTTCTTATCACCAGTTTTCTAGATAGAACCGTGAGTCTACACTTGAAATTGTTCAAATTATTCCCGCTAATAAGTTATCTTTACAAAATGGAAGCCTGTTCTCTTTCCTTCTGCTTCTCATTTGGACCTAGGGAGTTAAGTCCAGTGTTCCGATGTGGGTCTCTGTCTCTATCTCCATCAATCGCCAGATGAAGATTCTATGGTAATAAGCAAAATATTCATCAGTATGGTTATGGGCCAAGGCCGTTTCAGGCACCCTCTCCTCTGTCCAGAGAACAATCTGGGGAATCTCTCCTTGGACCTGGGATCCCGTTTATAATCAAGTAAGTCTCCTGTAAACCCTAAAATGATTCCCTTAGTTGAAATATATTCTTCCCTGATCCCATATCCATCCTTCCTCCCTCCCCCCCATCCCAGTCCACCGAGCTTTCCCCATTCCTTCCCTACTCCCTTCTCTCTAACCCCCGACCCTTCCAACAACCCTCCCACCCACCCCCAAGCACCCGAGGTTACCTGGGACTCTTGTCTATTTCCAATCTCCAGGAGGATAGCTACATGATTTTCATCAGGTTCACCTTCTTATTTAGCTTCTCTAGGATCACGAATAATAGGCTCAAAGACCTTTAATTATGGTTAGAATCCACTTATGAGTGAATACATACCATATTCCTCTTTTTGGTTCTGGCTTACCTCACTCAGTAAAGCGTTTTCTATTTCCATCCATTTGCATGCAAAATTCAAGATGTCATTGTTTTTTACAGCTGAGCAAAACCCTAATGTGTATATGTTCCACACCTTCTTTAACCATTCTTCTATTGAGGGGCACCTAGGCTGTTTCCAGGTTCTGGCTATTACAAATAGAAAGCAGAAAAATATAATGAAATTGTAAAAAACTATCAAATTTATACAATAAAAATAAAGAAACTAGCAAAGATAACATAAAATAACCAGAAGAAAAAATACAATAGTACAATTTTCAATAATAACTAAATAACTGAATGTAAATTGTTTTATTTCTTGAATTAAAACATTCAAATTTGCAGTTCGAATTAGAAACAATGAGATCTGTAGTTGTGGGGCTGCGGGCAGGCCTGCTTTTCGTCCTGCCCGGCTCCTGCATGGCTAGCTTAGTCCCAGAAATAACAACACACAAATTGTATTCATTTAAGCACTGCCTGGCCCATTATCTCTAAAGAGTTAGTTACTGTTAATCAAGATCAAGTTAGATACTGTTAATCTGAGAGTTAGCCAGTAACTAACTCCCTAGAGATAATGGGCCAGGCAGTATTTAAATGAATACAACTTATGTGTTATTATTTCTGGGGCTAAGCTAGCCATGCGGGAGCTGGGCAGGATGATAAGCAGGCCTGCCCGCAGCTCGTCACTACAGATGGTGCCCGACGTGGATAACTGAATCCACAGAAAGCTTGAGAAAGCTTGGGAAATAGAGTAAAACATGTTTTGTTGGTAGCAGCAATTTCTCGGGTCTGCTCTGCTTGCTAGAGACAAGCAAGCACTCTCATCAAAGAGAGGCTTCCTGACTCAGCTTTAGCTGCAAAAGCCTGCAGCTCATTAAAGAGGTCCTGCCACGAAACACTTAAATGGTGTTGATCAAAAGCTTAACACATGCTTTTCGGTTTTCAGCTGTAGCAGGAAAAAAGCTGCGCTGTTTTAAAATGCCGGCTTTCTGGACTGTCCTGCCAGGGCAATCTCTGACTCTTTCAGGCAGGTAGTCTGAATGAGTGTGGTCTGTGAGCAGAGTGCTCCAGCTTGCTTGCTGGCAGGGACCTTGAAACGCCATAGAGTTGTGACAGTAAAAATGGCTCCAGTGGTACCTCTACCATGAGTCTGGAAAGCTAAGAAATGGATTGGATCTAGCCGTCAAAGCCACGGTTTTAGACTCATGTGGTTAGAATAAGAGAGATATACAGTAAAAAGAGATTCAAAGACAAACAAAGCCTCTAAATGGTTTACATTGTGTTAAAAATATATACAGGCTAAAAGCTAAAGTTCTTAAAGTAAAGAAAGAAAGGGAGAAATAGGGTGTGGTGGTACACACCTTTAATCCCAATGCCTGGGAGGCAGAGGGATATTAACCTCTGTGACTTCAAGGGACAGAGGTAGAGATTGACCTCTGTGACCTCAAGGTGTGGTAGTACACGCCTTTAATCCCTATGCCTGAAAGGCAGAGACAGATTTCTGTGAGTTCAAGGTGTTGTAGCACACACCTTTAATCCCAGCACTGGGGAGGCAGAGACAGAAAGATCTCTGTGAGTTCAAGGACAGCCTGGTCTACAGAGTTATTGCAGGACAAAGATATACAGAGAACCTGTCTCAAAAAATAAAAGTAAAAATATAAGAAATAGAGGTTAAAGTAAAGCCACATAAAGATGGAAAATAAACAGAGAATCTTAATACTGTATGCTATTATGCTCTCTTTCAATTGTCTGAATGCTGAGGAAGGAGCAACAGCTGCTAAAAGATATTTGTTTAAAAATGCTGCTGAACTAATCCAAGATAGATATGTTCAAAATACCTTGACTTCTGAATTTGGATCTAAGGATATGATACTTTGGAAAGGAGGTTCTTCTTTTGTTTTCACAGAGGATGAGACCCTGTGGATTGCTTCTATCCCAATATGGTATGATAGACCACGTCTATTGGGTGTAGGGAAGTTGCAAGTGCTGATTATATGGTTTTGCCAATACTACACAGGAGTGGGGTGTTCCTGTAGGCTTCAAGCAAACTGAATATCCATGACCAGGTTTCAGAGAGTGAAGCGTAACATATACCAACTGTGAATGGATATGAAATTGGGCCAGAGGAACTTCAAGGCAGAAAATTTTATAGGTGAACCTTCATAGAAGTTAGGGATAGGATTGTTCTTTCTGGGGGAACTGTTTCTTGCTGTGTCTGGGTAAAAATCTCTTTTCGATGGTGAAGGGGCAGAGGTGATTCATAGAGGTGGCCTCAATGTTAGATGGTAGTTAATATTCTCCTGTCATGAGGAACTATGTGATCATCTTGGCAGTGAAAGCTTGTGACCTTTGTTGGATGTACATGACAAAGCAATGCTAAAAGGCATGACAACTAGTAAAATTAGCAATATCCTAACTATTGGAGCAAACATAAAGGGATAGACATGACCCTCTCTTGTTACTGTTGTATTGCTGTGAGTAAATACCATGCCCAAGACAACTCTTGTAAAAAAAAAAAGCATTTAATTGGGTTCTTATTTACAATTTCAGATGGGTATTTCACTATCATAGTGGGGGATGTGGCAGCATATAGGATGGCATGATGTTGAGGAAGTAACTAGGAGCTTTCAATCCTTATCCACTGGCAGGAAGTAAAGAAAGAGACACTAGGCCTTGCTGGGCAGTTGTGACTGCAACACACTTTCTCCAACATGTCAACCTATTCCAACAATGCACTCCTCCAACTAAACATTCAAATACATGAGCCTATAAGGGTCAGTGCTATTTAAACCACTGTATGTCAAAAACAAATCAAGTATTCTTCCAGAGAGCTTTTCTTCTTTCTCTCTAATAGTTTTCTAATATTTTCCCCACACTAGGCCTGATTGATTTATTTTAAAACAGTATTCTTCCCCCCACAAAAAATCCTCCCCTTTCAGCATTTATTTGGTCCTCTATAATTTGGAAGGGCCACTACTATCAGGGAATCTATTTAGTTTTGTAAGGTGATTATAACTTGCTTGAATGTGAGATCTTCCTTAAATTGGCTGTGCTGTATTTATTGAAGTCCACTTGCAACCATTCTGATAACAGTTGTCCTTGTAAAGGCCTTGTAAAGGTATGCGAAGTATCACTGGGTTTCTCTTTGTCTGTTATGGTGGGTTAGATACTGATAGACCTTCCATCTTGGAAGATTGTCAAGGCCTGGAGTGAAGGAAGCTGAGGCACATTTCCTTTCACGGTAAGTGTCATCCTGTCATGCATCCAAGGTACCATGGCTTTGAGAGCCCACTGTGTATACTTTGATTTTTTCTCCTATATAGTCTTCCTTTCCCAATATATTTTCTATGCTAGACAGATCTCAATGGTGGACCTTGGTGTGGGTCAAGTCGGAGACTCCTACTCTGGTATTTATTATTTAGCTAGCACCCAGACAAGATCCTTCAAGTTATTACTAGATCGTGGAGAGTAAGACATGACTGAATTTTGCACACTGGAATATTTTGACAAAGAGGGCATGATGATCAAAATTTGATGTGTTGGAGGTTATGTCTTATGATAAAGAAAAGACTCATGCATTGACTGGAGTGATGACCAGCCAGAGAACCTTCACCATGTTATAAAAATTTCCAGTGATGCTTGTGGTATGATCCCATACCAATATTACAAATGCACCATTGTTGTTGCTTGGGTATTGTTACTTCCCAGTGTATATTTTGTCCACTGTCTCCATTAATTTCTGACGACAGAAAGAAAGAAAGAAAGAAAGAAAGAAAGAAAGAAAGAAAGAAAGAAAGAAAGAAAGAAGCTTGTAATTCTATGGGATTGAACCCCATCTCAAGCCTCAGGTAAGACAGAAATTGAGATGTGCTCATGGGCATTCAGAGCATGTAAAATGGAGGAGTTGAGAAATAAAATCCCTGGTGAATGTTCCTCAGCAAAGTGCAGGACATAGAAAATAGGAATTCTGGATATCTTCAACTTGATAGAGTCTAGGATTGTGAAGTAAAACTGTGGTGGAGACTTCTTCACCTTGGAGAGGTAAACAAAGAAGTTAAAATTAATTTTGCTGCAGTTTGAAGGAGTGAGTCCCCTGTCATTAGTCGTTAATTATGAGAAAATTATGTCGAATATATATACCATGTTTTCTATGTGGTGATCGGGAAGAGGTGTATCAAGTAGGATATGTTTCCAAAGCTTTGTGTGCATAAAGGACAGAAGACTCTGAGATAGGGAAGGAGGAACTTGGGGATGCTCTGTTTTGAGCCAATCTCGGGATATGAATGCATCTCCTGTACTTAATTTCAAAGGGACTAATAAGGGTGGGATATTTTGGCAGGATTTGGAATTTGAACATAGCTGAGAGAAGGTGTTTTAAATTAAATTTAAATCCTGCTTAAATTCCTGAGTCAGGAGGATTGAGAGTTGAAAGAGATGTATAATTTCCAAGGGATCTGAGGGAGATAATCAAATATTTGGTGATGAAGCAGATGAATTCAGGGTTATTGTCTGACTATATGGAGGAGGGAAATAAAAAACTGAGAGAATTACTTACTGAGAGAGTAAGAAGTGAGCTATGGTATAGACCCTTCTTGTTGTAGTTATTTCTTTGTGTAGGAAGGCTTCAACCTATTCACCAGTGAAATGGTGAAATATACCTGGCAGTCTAGAGTGGGTAAATAATCTCTCATTTGAATATGGGTGAGGGGGATTATCAATCATTTTAGGGTTTGTTTTCTGATAGGTCTCACATGATGGAGGAGGGTCATCTATCTACGAGTTACTTTCATTGGCTAATAAAGAAACTGCCTTGGCCCTTTGATAGGACAGAAAATAAGGTAGGCGGAGTAAACAGAACAGAATGCTGGGAGGAAGAAGGCAGTAAGGCAGATTCTATAGCTCTCCTCTCCAAGATGGATTCAGGTTAAGATCCTTTCTGGTAAGCCACCACCTCGTGGTGTTACACAGATTATTAGAAATGGGTTAATCAAGATGTGAGAGTTAGCCAATAAGAGGCTGAAACTAATTGTCCAAGCAGTGTTTAAATGAATACAGCTTGTGTGCTGTTATTTCTGGGTATAAAGCTAGCCATGCGGGAGCCAAGCGGGAACGCAGCCCACCATTCCTTCCTTTTACACTCACAAGGAATGTGGGTTGAGCCAGTTGTTCAACCTGGCTACTAAGAAGAAAAATAAATTATTGTTCTTCTGATTTCCCTTTCAGTAAAGGATAACCACTAGGGTAAGGAGGAAACCTGTTTTAAATAAATCCTCTATCAAAAGGGAGTTAATAACTGGTGTTCTTTGGGGGGTCAAGAAACCCCCTCCTCTGTAAATTAAGACATTGGAATGTTTTATGTTGTAAGTATATTTGAAGTTGGTATATATTGACCATGGGGCTGTAAGCAAGTGTGTGAACCTGAATGAGACCTATTAGTATTGCCTACTAGAAAGTTGTATAAGGTTATAGTGACTTGATATAAATTAACCATGGACTTGTTGAAGTAGTTGATTCTCATTGAAGTATATGATATCTTGCTGTGCAAAAGGTCTGTTTTAGGGTGCTATTATCTATAAATCAGTCTGTGGTAATCTATCAAATATATGGAATAAAGGGTTAGTGAAAAAGTTCAGAAGAATAATGAAAGAGACTCCGTGATTTGGAGGGATTATTACAAGGAGTGTCTCAGGATTGATGGGAGTGTATGACACTTGTATGAATTTGGGTCTAACAAATAAGAATGGAAGAGCTATACCATGTATTGGGGGAGTGTTATGAAAGTTCAGCAGCAGGTGATTAAGTCCTTCAGTAAAATGTAGTAATAAAAGTATTGGGGGCTTTGAAATGAGGTTTTGTTTTTCTCAATGACAATTAGAGCCATTGTGGCTAGGGTCTGTAGGTCAGGCATCCATCTTCTGGTGACCATTTCTTGCTGTTTGGAGGAATAAGTGATGTTTTGCTACCCTCTATGACAAAATATTATAAAATACTGTCTCTGGTTGGTATGTAAAAAGCGAAGAAGAGTTTGTGTAGGTCTGAAGTGGCTAGTGTAGCGGCATGAGAGTAGACTTGAGTAGGTTGATAGAAGAAAAGAGAGATGGGGAGATGGAGTTATTCATGCAGAAGCCTTATAGTGATCTCACAAGAGGTTAAGAAATGAGGGAGAAGTTAAGGATATAGTGCTACAAGCCGCAACATTAAACAGTAATTGCTCAGCCATATTTTCATGAGCAACTTATCAGAGTCAAAAGCTATGGTGAAATTTAAACCAAAATTCAAGTAATTTGGGGACTAAAACTTTGTGAATATAGTGGCTATTTTTTCCTGTAGATTTCTGCTGTAACCGACTTCCCTCCTGTTACATATTTGGGAGTTAATTTGCACATTTCAGAACTTTTTGAGAATTTACTGACTACTATCTGCCTATGCTTCAGGGGTTTACTGATCACATTTCCCTAGCTACATTTAGAAATAGTTTCCCACTACCAGGCCTTTGTTCCTTTATTCTAAGTAAAGGCAGAGATCTGCTTTCTTGCAATTATCTTTATCAACAGGCATTTGGTCAGTGTCTAGGGTTTAGAAAAACCATTCTATTTAAGACATAAAATTACTACTTACTCAAAGCTGTTGGTTTATAGCTGTTCAGATAGAAGAGTAAGCATGCCTTGGTTTTGTCTCATTTATAGATAAGGAATACAATGACCCAAAACTAACCTTTGTTAAAAGATTCCTATCTCCTTATGCGCATTTTCACCTCAGTTTACTGGTGATTTTAGTTCAGGAACTTACTCTGTTCAGCTTCCTCTTTTTCATTATAAATCTTCATTAGTCAACACTAATATCCACACAACAGAGTATTCTCAACTGTTTAGAGACTTCTTCTGCCAATGTAATTAATCCAAAACTCTTCACTTTAGCCTCAGGAAGACTCTACAGACAAAGGCAAAAGAAAGCCACTTCCTTCACAAAATATCACAAAACAATCTCTAGACAACATACTGACAGTAATAAAATATTATGATACACATGTGTTTCTCAGTGTGACTCTATCAGACTGTTGAAACTATTGAGACCAAGGAAATGGTAATTTCAGCTGGAATCCCATGCTTCAACATGGAAAGATGCCAACCAGAAAAAAAATATCTCAGGGAAAGAGATTTCACATACTTCTAATACTGTGTCTGAACACCTTCCAAGATGAAACTGAATTTAGAAAAGTGTGGAGTAATACTGGGCAGAACCAGTCCTTGATTAAAATTTCTTGGATTCTTGACTATCTGTAAAAATTTTATTCTCAAAATCAGGACCCTGAAGGATTTGAGAAATGGGTGTAGGGATAGGGAAATGTGTGTGGCAATGGGGATTGGTGAGCAGAGGAAAAGTGTTCAATGAATCAGTTTCTCCCTTTTTCCAGTGTGGCCACATTAAATAAATCCCAATTTTCTGCTTGTCAATTATTAATTTGTCTTATTGAGGACAGGTGGAAGATTCTGGTTTCGAGCACAAAATGTGACCCTTCAAATAGCAATATCGCATACAAACTAATTACTAAAGACAGACTTTTTTGGATACTTATGGTTCTGGCTCTGTCCCACTCTCTCTCCTCAGAGAGCCTGATCAGTCAAAAATCAGGTAAATTTCTTTCCCAGACTCTCATTTCAGCAATGTACCTTGGTCTCCAGACTCCACACATGTTCCCTATGCTGATTTTGCTTTTTTCTAGTTTTCTTTTTAAAATCTACTGAGGACTATTTATGTGTGTATATTTTTATTATGGGATTTGCTTTTCGTTTATTTTAAGAAATATAGCAATTCTAATCTTCACACCCTCTTGGTCAGGTTACTATTTATGGTCCAGAGTTTACTCAATGAGAACATTTCCTTGATAGCATGATTTTTGTTATAATGAATATGTGCAATAGTATGTGTTTTTTTAAAGAGAATGAGTGTGGATTGTATGGAGTCAGAATACATAAGGGGGGGTGCTGGAGAGATGTTTCATAAGCTAAGAGCATTGGCTGCTCTTCCAGAGGTCCTGAGTTCAACTCCCAGCAACCAGGTTGTGGCTCACAACAATCTGAAATGAGTTCTGGGACCTTCTTTTGGCCTGCAGACATACATGAAGACAGAATTCTGCACACAAAACAAAAAAACAAACAAGCAAACAAACAAGCAAATAAATCTTTAAAAAGGAAAATAAAGGGTTTTTTAAAATTAAAACTCAAATTTATTTTCCTATGTTATCAATTAAGTAAAATCCAGCAATACTCATTTCCCTCTCAGCACTCCCAGATTCTGTTTTCTTACCTCATCAAGAAAACCCATGTGGAACCGACCCAGGCACTAGCAGAGCCTGGTAGGTCTGCTGTCCTATCTGGCAACAAGTTGGCAGAGGGGCTGACTGAAGAGCAGTGAGTTAAGCACGGAGCAATTTTATTCCCTGGTGGATCCCACAAGACTATACAGTGAATACATAGCTTACAGATCAATAGGCAGATCCATGGGAAGTGTAGACATTTATGTCCATAAGGAACAACCCATTTTGCAGAGCTACGAAAACATTTGTCTTTTGGAAAACTTATTGTCATATCTGTAAAAACCATGTGAAGTCATAATTTTTCCCTTCAAAATGGGATTCATTCCCAGAACACCTCAGCAGTGTTACCTCTGCATGGGCAGTGTAATGACCTTGTTCCATTCAACCACACCATAAGGCATTGGAACGGTGGCATCCACTCTTTGTTCTAACAGTCAAATTTACACAGAGTCAATCCCTTAAAATTACTTGCAAACAGACCACATAGAAATTTCTATAGAAGACAGGCACTGAGCAGAAAGGCAGCACGCTGCCCCACCTTTGCTAACAAACAAATACTCAGCATACCCAAAGCTGGTTATCACCAAAGAGATTAGATGAGGAGAATGGAGGAATCCAGGATTCAGGAATGTTGAATAACTTTATCTAATGGTTTGGAATGTCATATTTCCCCTTGAATGCTGGCTCTTTCCAGGGTGGTGCCACCTGTTCCAGAGTACTGCTTTGTCAGGCTCTACGTGCCCCTTTTTGAATGCATATTATAATTGTCCTTGCCTATGAAATTTTCCAACTATGTCTATAAAAGCTAAAAACTTCATTAAAGATAGCCCTTACTATTACTCTTCTTCTCCTCACTACTACTTTTTCTTCCTCTTACTCTCCTTCTTTCTTCTCCTTATTCTTTGCCTTTCCCTTCTTCCTATTCTTCCTCTCCTCCATGCCCCTTTTGCTTCATTTTTCCCCTTGCATGAAACATAATGAAAATGCAACAATAATGTACTTGAGATATTTTTTTTCCACTCAGATCCTCGCCTTCCATAGATATCCAATTCTGAGTCCTGAGGAGGTACTGAGGCTGGTAATCAAGGCCCAGATAATTCCCACATTCCAAATTATAATTTCAGTCTCACATCTTTAGTAACATTGTAAGTTAGCTCTTGACTAAAGATATTTTATGATTCTTATCTCAAGTTAAGAATTTTAAATAAAATAAATGAATAATATGTAATTTACAATGGTAATATCCTATGCAGTGTGCTCATCCTTTAGGAAGTGTGCTGCTGAAAATCACAACCAGGAGATAAAGAAATGTAGACAGTTTTATTACTTGCAACAAGAAGAAAACCATTCCAAATAATCTGCAGAACAGTATTGATCTCTAAAAAACAAACAAAATGCAATGAGTTTACCAAGGAAAATAGGTCTAGTCATATAAAGAAGAATTAAATTCACATACAGAGATAGAATTTCTGTGCGTGCTAAATTTGTAATCATATTCACATATTAAAAAGAAAACATCATGGGAACACGGTCTGTGAGCAAGGAACCTAAAATAATGACCAGAGGTCTGTTTGAGTCACCAGAAATAAATTAACCAAACTGCAAATGAATTTGACTAGTTCCTTTTAAGTTTCTTCCAAGAACCTTTCTAGAAGTAAAAAAGGGCTCTGAAGGTTCATCAGCAGTCTTTAAAAGAGGCAAACCCACTCTATTATAAGTAATCACCATCAAAAACTGATTGTCACCTAGCAGCTAGCAGTAGGATAATAATGATACACCAAAATAAAATCAAGAGTAATTAATGCACCATGAAATAAGCTGCATAAAAATTTATAAAGTTAAAAAAAAAAAAAAAAAAAAAAACTTCCTGCAGGAAACTTCCTGCAGGTAGGCTGCTCCATTACCACAACCCCAAACATTGGACCCTGCAATCTACAAACACACTCAGCCCCCAAACATACCTATCACCCTGTAACCTCAGTGGAAACATAATTAAAACAATACCCAGCAACCAAACAACCAATATCAAATTAGATGGAAAGAAACTCAAAGCGATCCCACTAAAATCAGAAACAAGACAAGGCTGTCCACTCTCTCCATATCTATTCAACACACTTCTTAAAATTCTGGCGAGAGCAATATGACAACAAAAGGAGATCAATGGAATTCAAGTTGGAATGTAAGAAGTCAAACTTTCACTATTTGTAAAAGATATAATAGTATACATAAGTGACCACATAAACTCTATTGGAAATCTTCTACATCTGATAAATACCTTCAGTAATACGGTAGGACACAAGTACAACTCAAAAAAAAAGTCAGTTGCCCTCCTATATTCAAACGATAAAGAAGTTGAGAAAGAAATCAAGGAGGTATCACCCTTCACAAAAGCCATAAATAATATAAAATATCTTTAAGTAACACTAACCAAAGAAGTGAAGGATCTGTTCAACAAGAACTTTAAGTCTTTGAGGAAAGAAATTGAAGAAGATACCAGAAATCCAAGGATCCCCCATGTTCTTGAATAAGTAGGATCAACATAATAAAAATTATAATAAAAATGGCAATCCTACAAAAAACATACAGATTCAATACAATCTTCATCAAAATCCCAACACACTTCTTCACAAAAATTAAAAGAACAATACATAACTTCATATGGAAAACAAAAACAAGGTAGCCAAACAATTCCGTATGATGAAGGAACTTCCAGAGGCATCACTATCCCTGACATCAAGCTCTTTTATAGAGCTACAGTAATGAAAATAGAGTGGTTTCGGCATAAAAATGGAGAGGTTGACCAATGAAAATGAATCAAGGACCTATATGATAACCCATATTCCTGTGAACACCTGGTTTTTTGACAAAGAAGTTAAAAATGTACAATGGATTAAAGAAAACATCTTCAACAAATGTTGTTGGCATAACTGGATGTCCACATGTATAATAAAGAAATAAATCTATGTCTATCCCCATGCACAAAACTCAACTTCAAATGGATTAAAGACCTCAATATAGATCCCACTACACTGAACCTGATAGAAAAGAAAGTGTAAAGTAACCTTCAATACTTGGGCAGGATAGACTACTTCCTAAATATAACAATGGTAGCTGAGACACTAAAAGCAACAATCAATCAATGGGACCTTCTGAGACTGAGAAGCTTCTGTACATCAATGGAGGCTGTCAATAAGACAAATCAAGGCAGCCTACTGAATGGGAAAAGATCTTTACCATCCCTACATCAAAGAACAGATATCCAATATATAAAGTATTCAAGAAATTAGATATCAAAATTCTACATAACCCAATTTAAAAAATGGAATACAAAACTAAACAGAAAATTCTCAACAGAAGAATCTCAAATGACAGAGAGACACTAAAGGAAATGTACAACATCCTTAGCCATCGGGGAAATGCAAGTCAGAATGACTCTGAGATACCATCTTACACCAGTCAGAATGGCTAAGACAAAAATCACTAATGATAGTTTATGCTGGAGAGGATGTGGAGTGAAGGGAACACTTCTCCATTGCTGGTGGGAATGCAAACTTGTACAACCACTCTGGAAATCAGTGTGGCAGTTTCTCAGAAAATTGAGAATCAACCTAGCAAAGGACCCAGCAATACCACTCTTCGGCATATAACCCAAAGATGCTCAATTATACTACAAGGACATTTGTTAAACAATGTCATAGCAGCATTGTTTTTAATAGCCACAGCCTGGAAACAACCTAGAATGGATAAATAAAATGTGGCACATTTACACAATAGAGTACTACTCAGTGGTAAAAACAAACAAAAAAAAACAGAAAAAAAACCAATGATATCTTTAAATTTTATATTTGCATTCAAATGGATGGAACTAGATAAAATCATCCTGAGTCTGGTAAACTTGACCCAAAAAGATAAACGTGGTATGTATTCACTCATAAGTGGACAGTAGCTGTAAAGCAAAGGATATTGAGCCTATAGTTCAAGATCCTAGAGAAGCTAAGTAACAAGTTGAAGCCTAAGAAAAAGATTCATAAATTCACCTGGAAATGAAAAACAGATAAGATCTCCAGAGAAAATTTGGAGCGTGTTGGTTGAGAAAAATGGGTACAGAAGAGCAAGAGGAGGGGAGAAAGGGAGTGGGGAGGAAAACTTGAGGGACAGAATAGTTGAGATGGATGAAGGACAGAGATGAGAGCAAGGAAAGCAGTATTTTGATTGAGGGAGCCATTTATGGGGCTAGAGAAATCCCTAAGAATCTACAAGGATGACTCCAGCAAAGACCCTAAGCAATAGATGTGAGTGAACCTAAAGTGCCCTTGCCCTATAGTCAGATTGATTAATATCTTAAATGTCACCATAGAACCTTTTATGATTTTTTAAAAAAAAATGCTGCAAGATCTTTGGAGGCAGTAGGCAGCAGAAATGCTGTAGGTCCCAAATGGTGGTGGCGGGCCATGTGGCAGCAGGCAGTGGGTCCTGGGAGTAGCTAGTACAAGGCAGAGACGGATGCCAGTCCCAGAGTGGTGGCTGGTCCCAGGCAGGGAGACCAGGGGGGCAGGAGAAAGAGAAAAAGAGACATGGATAGACACGACATGCAGAGAGAGGTTGAATATTTATTCAGGGGATTATGGAGGGGGAAGGGAGAAGGGGAAAAGAGAGAGAGAAAGAGATAGAGAGAAGGGGGAAGCGGAGAAGTGGGGAGAGAGGCAGAAACGATGCTGCCTCTCTGAGAGGAAGACAGAAAAGAGAGTGAGCTCAGGCTGGAAGCTGAAGATCAGCCTGCCTTAGCGGATGCGGGAGGGAGTGGGCATGGCTTCTCTCTTAAAGAGACAGAAAACCATTACAGAACCTTCATCCAGAAACTGATGGAAACAGAGGCAGACACATGCAGTGGAACACTGGGCTGAGTTCCCAATGTCCAGATGAAAAGTGTGAGGAGTGAGAATATGAGCAAAGAGGTAAAGACCATGATTGGGATACCTACTGAAACAGTCTACCTGAGCCAATGGGATCTCACCACCTCCAGCCAGACAGTGAAGGAACCAACATAGGACCAAACTAGACCCTCTGAATGTGGGTGACAGTTGTATAACTGGGGCAGACAGTGGGGCTACTGGCAGGTGGCACCAGGATTTATCTTTACTTCTTATACTGGTGTTTTAGGAATCCATTCTCTTTGCATGGATACGTGCTCAGCTTAGATATAGTAGGGAGGGCTTTGAGCTTTTCCCAAAGAAATGTACCTTACTGTCTATGAGGAGTGGATGGGGGAGTGGGGAGATTAGGTAAAAGGGAAGGGGAGGAGAGGAGAGGTTGGGAACCGAGATTGGTATGTAAAGTAAAAATAGATTGTTATCTTTTTAAAATACATATTTTTTTTAAAAAAGTAAAACACACAAAAAAATGAGAAAATGTATCAATTTAATTTTAAAAACCACAGACCAAAGAATAACATCAATGTCATATAATAAATGTTAGTTATTTCTTTAAAATATTTCAAAGTATATATATAATTGTTATAAATAAATGCAAGGGAATATGTTTTTTGATACTGAGACAAAGGGAGAACTGAGAGAATTATTAGGTATATATAATATTTTCCAAATAATAAAGAAATTTAATAAGTAAAAATTGCTTAGCCATATTTCCTGTGCTTTTTATAACCACAGGATGTCTTCATTCTGTTGCAAGAAAGAGTCGTGATTGTACTGGGGAAAACAGGAAGTGATTCATTCAGCCACAATGGATAGAATTAGACATTCCATAAAATTTTCCTTTTCCCATTCTGTAGCAATACTTTGAGTCATGGGGCACATGAGCAGTTACATAAGGCTTCCTGCAATTTCCTCTGAAATTACATACCGTGGTATACATTCATGAAAGCTCTACTATCATTTGTAACCTAACAAAGTGCTGTTTAGTAATCAGAAATGTCTTTTATTTTGTGATGTAACCTTTCCACAAAATCACAAAAAATCGTCCAAAAATTGAAAAGTATAATTGAAATAGGTTGACCTAGGGGATATATAGAGCTACAATAATGATGACCTTTGCCATAAATGTGAAGTTTCTTGTGTTCATTGTTATTAAAAACAATACTCAAAGCACAATAATCTGGCACCACAAAAAGATTGATGGCAATACTGTTCCTAAGTCATTTAACCCATAAAAATTAAGAAAGTAAGTTTGTTTTAAAGTATGTCACTTCAGATAATATTAGCAGCAGCAAAGAGGTAATTTTTCAATGACTGAAACCAAGAACCACCAAGCCTACCTTTAATGTCTCAGAACAGAAGGTCACATCATCACCATCCACAAAATGTAGTACATTTCTAATGTCACCATGAATTGCATAATGCTCCCTATACATATGTGTATTCTCTCTCTCTCTCTCTCTCTCTCTCTCTCTCTCTCTCTCTCTCTCTCATATACATCTGCACTCTTAGTTCCCCTTCCCCACCAATAATTCTCCAGTGATTTCTGTTGCATGGTGTAATCTTTGAGACAATTTTGGCCACAGTCTATCGGTCAAGGTATTCCTTACACAGGAACCTTAAAAAAATTAAATGAGAAGAAACAGTAAACAAGAAGGAAAGAAATAGGGGTTTTCTGGTGTGTTTTGATTTCCTTAAATAATTTTGCTTATGGATGAAATTCTAGACATTTCTAGGCTTTCAGTTCATTTATATGCATACATTTCATTTATTTGTAATAAATTAAAACATAAGAAGTTGTTTTTCTCTTAAATCTTTAAGTAGGAAATAAGATAGTTATGGCCATTATTATAACAGTTTCTATAGTAATTTTAAACAGTAATATTATTTTACTATAATTATAATAGTCAAAATCAAGTGGAATCTTAGGCACTTGGAAGTAGTTAAAAAGTACTGACGTTAATATGGTAGCACTTTCTAGTAGTGAAAAGTTCCTTTTCTCTCAAAGTCAAGTTTACAAAGCAACTCAGAATAACTTAAATTCAAGGGATGTTTTAATTTTGATCAAACTTTATGCCAAGCATAGAGACTCTATGTCATAATAAAACTGCATTGTGGTACATTACTTGATAATAAACTGAACTGTCATTACTGTTTAATTACAACATTTATATATCATATGGGAAGTCTAGCTCTCTGTCATCTCTTTTCTCTGTCACATGTTCAGTTGTTGTCCATTCAGAAATTACCTAATGATGGCATAGTTTTATCAAATGGAATATATAATTTCTGCTTAATTTTATAAACCTCCATAGTGACTTCCACAGTGTCTGAATGAATTTATGCTCCCACCAACAATATATAACCTTTTGAAAGCATCTGTGCCCAACATTTGATATAATATGTTTTTTTAAATATCTGCCTCTGTTATTTGACTGAGAAGGAATCTCAATGTAATTTTAATTTACATGTCTGTGAAGGTATGGTTGAATACATTTTTTGTGATTATTTTGCTTTTGTACTTAACCACTCTAGAAGTTTCATTAGTCCCTATATTGATTAAGATATTTGATTTCACGTAGTAATTTTTGTATGTTATTCTAAATATTATTCTTTGTATTCTATGTATAGAATGAAAAGATTTTTCCCAGTTCTATGGATTATCTCATCACTTGATTACCTGCTTACTTTGGTGTATATGAGATTTTTAATTTCATTATGTTTCATTTGAATTGTTGGTTTTATTTCCTCAATAAGTAGATGTAAATAGGGACTACTCATTTATTTCCTGGTGGCTCAGATCCAAATAATCACACAAAAGTATATTAATTACATCAGAGTGTGACCTATTAGATAAGGTTTCTTATTGACTAGTTCTTCTGAAATTAATCAATTTCTATTAATCAATGTTGCCAAAAGGCTATGGCTTACCAAAAAGGTTCCAGACCATCTTTCTCCTTTGGCAGCTACATGGCCTCTCTTTGACTCTACCTACTCTCTCTATTTAATTTGTTCAGATTTCCCACCTGGATTTGCTCTGCTAAACCATTCGCTGAAACAGTTTTATTTAGCAACCAATAAAAATCAACACATATACAGAAGGGCATGCCACATCATCTTCCTTATTCTGTCTAATTAAAATGAAGGATTTAACTTTAACATTGTAGAATTACATATAAAAATTATCAAGCAAAAATTATGGTTACAAAATTTAGTCCATTTATATTTGAAAAACAAAGGAAAATACTCTATCATCTATCCTCTCTTTGTGGGTTTAATGTTTTATATCCAATTTATTATAATTAAGTGTTGTAGAAAGGCTGCTTATTCATTTATTGGCTGTCCAGACTTCAAAATAACCACACAGGAACTGTATTGGCCCATAAGCTCTAGCTTCTTATTGGCTCACTCTTTCATCTTATTTTAATCAATTTTTATTAATCTGTGTATTACTATATGGCTGTGACTTACTAGCAAGGATCAGGCATGTCTATCCCCAGTGGCAGTTACACGGCATCTCCCTACTCTGTCTTTCTCCCAGCATTCAGTTCAATTTTTTCCACCTACCTATATTCTTCCCTGTGTAGGCCAATGCTGATTCTTTATTCATTAACCAATAAAAAAACATATAGACATAAGGACTTTCCCACCAAGTAAGGGATACTATAATAATAGCTATCTATTCTTCAATGTCATCAAAGTCCCCAGAACAATATAATGCTACCTAAGTGTAACATGAAAGGCTTGTTTGTTGGGGTTTCTGTCTTGCCTAGTTCCCATAGCTGTTTAGCCCCAAAAGAAAATCACACAGAGGACTCCATAAGTTATAAAGATGATTGGCCCACTAGGCCAGGTAATTTATTAGCTCTTGTAGCTAATATCTATTTTGTCGTATGGCTCATTACCTTTTTCAGTTGGCAGCTCACATCTTGCTTCTTCAGATTCTGGGCAGGAGTGGGAGGAATCAACTTCCTCCTTCCCAGAATTCTTTTTTCATCTCATCATTTCTACTTCCTGTCTGGATTTCCCGCCTATACTTCCTGCCTCGCCAATCAACATTTATTTAAAACATGATAGACAGATTACAGACAATTCTCCCTCACCACTTTCCAAAAAAAAAAAAAAAACCACACACACATACACACAAAGGAAAATATCCATAGTCCATTTTTTTGGGGAATGTCGGTGTAATATTCCAGGCTACTTCCAGCTGGTTGGGGGCACTAATAATCTTATGGGGACCTAAAGAAACTTTTAAAGTTATGATCAAGTACTGACTGAAGTATCTTGTGAGTCTGGATCATCTCAGGCAGCAGTCTTCAACCTGTTCTGGATGAAGAACTCAGACATCTGGGCCATCTATTCCCACTGGAGATTTCTCAGATGGTCTTCCTTTTTCGAACCTGATTTTTCTTAACCCTGAATAAATCCACAGCCTCTCATTTTCTTTGGAATCAAAAGCAAAATCTCTTCTCCAAAGTAATATACCTTTGGACATCAATTTTGAAGTCAAGGTATTTTCAAAATACCGATTTTGGATTAATTCTGCAGCATTTATAAGCAAATATCTTTTTTTTAATGTTCAAATATTTTATTTTATTTTTTTTGAAAGTAAATTTTATTAAATTATAAAAGTTTCCATTTCCGCCCCTCTTCCCAACACCCTCCCATTCCCCCCACTCCCTCTCTTCCTCCCTCTTTGTCCCTTAGGGCAGTCAGGGTTTCCTGCCCTGTGGGAAGGTCAAGTTCCTCCCCCCTCCCTCCAGGTCCAGGAAGGTGAGTATCCAAACAGACTGGATCCCCAAAATCCAGAATATGCAGAGGAAACAGGTCCCAGTATCATAGTCAATGGCTTTTCAGAAAGACTTCGGGCCAGCCACATTCAGAGAATCAGGCCAAATTCCGAGAATCTGGTTAGATCACGTCCTCGTTCAGTCCCAGTCCAACTGGCCTTGGTAAACTCTCATTAGATCCGTTTCCTTGTATCAGTGGGTGATAGCATCCCTCACAGTACTGATTTCGTTTTTCATGTTCTTCCTCCTTCTGCTTCTCATTTGGACCTCGGGGGGCTCAGTCTGGTGCTCCAATGTGGGTCTCCGTCTGTATCGCCGTCCTTCGCCAGATGAAGGATCTATGGTGATAAGCAAAATATACATCAGTATGGTTATGGGCCACGGCCGATTCAGGCACCCGCTCCTCTGTCCAGAGAACAATCTGGGGGATCTCTCCTTGGACCTGGGATCCCATATATAATCAAGTCTCCTGTAAACCCTAAAATGACTCCCTTAGTTGAAATATATTCTTCCCTGATCCCATATTCATCCTTCCTCCCTCCCCCCCCCATCCCAGGCCACCGAGTTTTCCCCATTCCTCCCCTACTCCCTTCTCTCTAACCCTCTCCCCTTCCATCAACCCTCCCACTCCCCCATGCACCCAAGGTTACCTGGGACTCTTGTCTATTTCCTACCTCCTGGCGGATAGCTAAATAATTTTCATCAGGTTCACCTTCTTATTTAGCTTCTCTAGGATCACGAATAATAGGCTCAAAGACCTTTAATTATGGTTAGAATCCACTTATGAGTGAATACATACCGTGTTCCTCTTTTTGGGTCTGGCTTACCTCACTCAGTAAAGCGTTTTCTATTTCCATCCATTTGCATGCAAAATTGAAGATGTCATTGTTTTTTACCGCTGAGTAAAACTCTAATGTGTATATGTTCCACACCTTTTTTAACCATTCTTCTATTGAGGGGCACCTAGGCTGTTTCCAGGTTCTGGCTATTACAAATAGTGCTGCTATGAACATAGTAGAACAAATGCTTTTGTAGTATGTTAGGGAATCTTTAGGGTATATTCCGAAGAGTGGAATTGCTGGGTCCTGAGGGAGGTTGACTCCCAGTTTCCTGAGAAACCGCCACACTGATTTCCACAGTGGCTGCACAAGTTTGCATTCCCACCAACAATGGATGAGTGTTCCCCTCACCCCACATCCTCTCCAGCATAGGCTATCATTGGTGTTTTTGACTTTAGCTATTCTGACAGGTATAAGATGATATCTCAAAGTGGTTTTGATTTGCATTTCCCTGATCGCTAAGGAGGTTGAGCATGACCTTAAGTGTCTTCTGGCCATTCGAATTTCATCTCTTGTGAATTCTCTCTTCAGTTCAGTACCCCATTTTTTAATTGGGTTAATTAGAGTTTTAGTGCCTAGTTTCTTGAGTTCTTTGTATATTTTGGAGATCAGACCTTTGTCTGATGAGGGGTTGGTGAAGATCTTCTCCCAGTCAGAAGGCAGCCTTTTTGTCCTACTGACAGTGTCCTTTGCTTTACAGAAGCTTTTCAGTTTCAGTAGATCCCATTTATTCATTGTTTCTCTTATTGTCTGTGCTGCTGGGGTCCTACTTAGGAAGAGGCCTCCTGTGCCTATATCTTGTAGACTACTTCCCACTTTCTCTTCTATCAGGTTCAAAGTGGACGGATTAATGTTGATGTCTTTAATCCATTTGGACTTGATTTTTGTGCATGGTGATAGATATGGATCTACTTTCATTTTTTTACAGGTTGACATCCAGTTATGCCAGCACCATTTGTTAAAGATGCTTTCCTTCTTCCATTGTATACCTTTAGCTCCCTTGTCGAAAATTAGGTGTTCATAAGATTGTGTGTTAATATCCGGGTCTTCTATTCAATTACATAGGTCAACTTCTCTGTTGTTATGCCAATACCATGCTGTTCTCAATACTGTAGCTCTGTAATAGAGTTTGAAGTCAGGGATGGTAATGCCTCCAGAAGTTCTTTTATTGTATAAGATTGTTTTGGCTATCCTGGGTTTTTTGTTTTGCCATATAAACTTGATTATTGTTCTCTCAAGGTCTGTGAAGAAGTTTGATGGGATTTTGATGGGGATTGCATTGAATCTATAGATTGCTTTTGGTAGAATTGCCATTTTTACTATGTTGATTCTCCCAATCCAAGAGCAGGGGAGGTCTTTCCATTTTCTGGTATCCTCCTCAATTTCTTTCTTCAAAGACTTAAAGTTAACTACCTGTGTCTTGTCAGATCACCATGGACTAAAATTAGAATTCAACAACAATGCTTCCCCCAGGAAGCCAACAAACTCATGGAAACTGAACAGTCAACTACTAAATCACCCCTGGGTCAAGGAAGAAATAAAGAAAGAAATTAAACTCTTCCTTGAATTTAATGAAAACAAAGACACAACATACTCAAACCTATGGGACACTATGAAAGCAGTGCTAAGAGGAAAGTTCATAGCACTAAGTGCCCAATTAAAGAAAACGGAGAAAGCACACATTGGAGACTTAACAGCACACTTGAAAGATCTAGAAAAAAAAGAAGCTGATTCACCCAGGAGGTCTAGAAGACAGGAAATAATCAAACTGAGGGCTGAAATCAACAAAATAGAAACAGAGAAAACAATCCAAAGAATCAATGAATCAAAAAGCTGGTTCTTGGAGAAAATCAATAAGATTGACAAACCCCTATCCAAATTAATCAAACGGCAGAGAGAGAACATGCAAATTAATAAGATCAGAAATGAAAAGGGGGACATAACCACAGACACAGAGGAAATTCAGAGAATCATTAGATCTTACTATGAAAGCTTATATGCCACAAAGTTGGAAAATGTAAAAGAAATGGACATTTTTTTAGATAAGTACCATATACCAAAGTTTAACCAAGAACAGGTGAACAATCCAAATAGACCTGTTAGTCGCGAAGAATTAGAAGCTGTTATCAAAAATCTCCCTACCAAAAAAAGCCCAGGACCAGATGGTTTCAATGCAGAATTCTACCAGAACTTCCAGGAAGAGCTAATACCTATACTCTTTAACGTATTACGCAATATAGAAACAGAAGAGTCATTGCCTAACTCCTTTTATGAAGCTACAGTTACCCTAATACCAAAACCACACAAAGACACAACCAAGAAAGAGAATTACAGACCAATCTCACTCATGAACATCGACGCAAAAATTCTCAATAAAATACTGGCAAACCGAATCCAAGAGCACATTAGAAAAATTATCCATTATGATCAAGTCGGCTTCATTCCAGAGATGCAGGGCTGGTTCAACATACGCAAATCTATCAATGTAATCCATCATATAAATAAACTGAAAGAAAAAAACCATATGATCATCTCACTAGATGCTGAAAAAGCATTTCACAAAATTCAACACCCATTTATGATAAAGGTGTTGGAGAGACTGGGGATACAAGGATCATACCTAAATATAATAAAAGCAATATACAGCAAGCCGACAGCTAACATCAAACTGAATGGAGAGAAACTCAAAGCCTTTCCACTAAAATCAGGAACGCGACAAGGCTGTCCACTTTCTCCATACCTCTTCAATATAGTGCTTGAAGTTCTAGCAATAGCAATAAAACAACATAAGGAGATCAAGGGGATTCGTATTGGAAAGGATGAAGTTAAACTTTCGTTATTTACTGACGATATGATAGTTTACATAAGTGACCCCAAAAACTCTACCAAAGAACTCCTACAGCTGATAAACACCTTTAGTAACGTAGCAGGATACAAGATCAACTCCAAAAAATCAGTGGCCCTCCGATACACAAAGTATAAAGAAGCAGAGAGGGAAATCAGAGAAACATCACCTTTCATGATAGCCACAAATAGCATAAAATATCTTGGGGTTACTCTAACCAAGGAAGCAAATATCTTTTAGCAGCAGTTGCTCCTTCCTCAGCATTCAAACAATTTAAAGAGAGCATAATAGCAAACAGTATCAAGATTCTCTGTATGTTTTCCATCTTTATGTGGCTTTACTTTAACCTCTATTTCTTTTATTTTTATTTTTAACTTTTGGCTTTTTGTACAGGTTCTCTGTATATCTTTGTTGTGGAACTCCCTCTATAGACCAGGCTATCCTTGAACTCAGAGAGATCTGTCTGTCTCTGCCTCCCCAGTGCTGGCATTAAAAGTGTCTTCCACCACACCTAGAATTTATAGAGGTCTGTCTGCCTCTGCCTCTCAATCCTTGGGATTAAAGATGTGTGCCATCACACTCAATTATTCTCTTTCTTTCTTTTTTATTTCTAAGTACTTTAACCCCCCCTTTTTAAGCCTGCATATATTTTTAACACACTCTAAACCATTTAGAGGTTTTTTTTTCCTCTTTGAATCTCTCTTCTCTGTATATCTCTCTTTTTCTGACCATGTGGGTCTTTAATATGGAGAAGATGACCCTCCAAAGCTCCTATGGTGTTTCAAGGTACATGCCAGGAAGCAAGCTGCAACAGTGTGTCCATAGCTCCATAGTCCGGATCACTTGCTTGAAAGAAGCAGAGTTTTCCCTGGCAGGACAGCACAGAAAGCTGGCATTTTAAAACAGTGCAGCTTTTTTCCTGCTACGGCTGAAAATCAAAATGCTTTACTCTAGTCTTTCCCAAGGTTTCTCAGGCTTTCTGTGGATGCTGTTATCCACATGGTTGCCATTCTGTAACATGAAGGGGCCAGTTTGTTGGGGTTTCTGTCTTGCCTGGTTCCCACAGTTGTTTAGCCCCAAAAGAAAATAACACAGAGGACTCCATAAGTTATAAAGCTGATTGGCCCATTAGGTCAGGCTACTTATTAGCTCTTGTAGCTAATATCTCAACAAGCTAGCCGGCCTTTGTATGACACCTAAGTAAACAGAAAGAGAATTTTAAGTGAATTTCAAACCTCTAGAATTCACAGAGACATTTCACTATATTGACAACCACATTCCCAGAGACATTTCAATATATTGACAACCACCCAAAGTTCCTCTGCAATGCTGTAGTATTTTTCTTCAGTCAACAGGCCCATAGTGTCTGACAGACACTTTTATGAAGCAGGAAATTTGCAAGACTATTTTGCCTATATTGAAACCAGTTTGTCAGTCACTTACTTCTGAACCCTGTAGATTGCCTGTCAGTTTCCTCTGTGAAGCAGGAACCCTGAAGGATGTTTTTCTGTAAGGTCTGCATGTCCAATTCATACAGTATGCCATCAAGCAGTTCAGGCAAGAACAGTTTCTCACCCAAATGCCTAGACTTGTCACATTGAAAGAAAATTCCATAATGAGTTTCTTCAATGACCATCTACCTCCTGAAGTAGATTGGTGCCACAAGAAGTAGATATGTCTTGTTGTCAACAAAAGTCATTAAAACATTTAAATGCCATATTCTGTTAGTCATTGAATGTTATCAATGTAATTGAAATGTCTCTGCATATCTAAAAAACCTAACAAACATGACTACAAGTTTGACTATTATAAATGACTACCTATTAGTCTGTAATTATATATCATATTTTTAAATGAGCTGCACAAATATGATACCTTAAACAAGAGCAGAAATATGTATAAACAGTATAGCAAAACTGACTTTAAATTTTTATCAGTAGACCAAGATTCATACCAATGCAAAGTATTTATCTCTGTATCATATCCCTGCTATTTTTGGAAATTGACTATGACCATTAATATTTACAATCAACCAAATTTAATTGAAAATAAGTATTTATAAACAGTCAATTTGAATATTTGTTCATAGTTTGCTCCAAACAGTATCTTGCTGTTTGTTGGGTAAAGTAATTTTAGGTTTCACGGAGACTTTTCAGGGAGTCTTGTTCCCTCAAACCACTTTAGCTTGGAAGGAATTGTCAGGTTCTCACATTCTGTGGAAACAAAAACAGAACCTCCTTTCCAAAGTAACACATTCTTAGACTTAATTTTTGAAGTCAAGGTACCTTTAAAATATATATGCTGGTTTAGTTCAGCAGCCCCTAGAATCAATTGTCTCTCCACATCAAAAAATTTAAACAAACACAATAATATACATAATCCAGACTCTCTGTGTACTGTATATCACATTTTACATGGCTTACTTATCTTTATTCCTTTAATTTATGTTATCTTATCTGTACTGTTTTATGTTACTTTTACTGTCCTCTTTAAAACTTTACTTTTCAAACTACTATATTTTTCTAACTGTCTATACTCTTTATCTTCTCTCTCCCAAGCCAACATATATTTATCCAACCCTGTGACCCATTTAAAGAATTTTTTTTCTGAATCTGTCTTTATTGTATATCTGTAATTGTTTTTCTGATCAGGAGCAAATTCTCTTTTTAAGTGATAAGTGGGCATGGTTAGGACCAACTCCACAACCCTGCCTGTTGGCTCTGCCCTATTCAAAATGGCAGAGATATGTTCACCACCTCTGTCAGCCATGCTTACCACCCCAGCTCCAGGGACACAGTGGGTCAGTGTTGCCATTAAGTAACTAATTGCATGCTGCTTTCAAACCCCTTTTAAATGTAGGACCTCCTGAAAGAGCCAGAGTTTGTTCTGTCAGCACAACCCTGGATGTGATCTCTTAAAGAAACCACACAATTTTTGCTGCTAATATTGAATCCGAAAGCCTTCTTTTAAAGGAGCCCTCCTCTGCTCACTGCCAGCAAACAGATCCCATCTGGAAAAAAAAATGTGCAGCTACCAAGAAACTGCACTTGACTCTTGTCTTTGTGGGTCTACAAGCCCTCTTTTATTTCTTAGCTTTTTTTATGTCTTATGTGAATCTATGCCCCAGAGGGTGGGTGACATTTTGAAAATGGAGACTGCTCATTCTTTTCCCGGCTGCCCAGACCCAAATAATCACACAGAAATTATACTAATTACAACAATGTTCAGCCAATAACTCATGTGTATTTCTAGCTAGGTCTTATATTTTAAATTAACCCATTTCTATTGATCTGTGTATCACCATGATGCTGTGATGTACAGGGTTAGTTTCTGATTTGGTGTCTTTCTCCTTGAGCAGCTACATGGTATCTCTTTGACTCTGCCTACTCACTATATATATTTCTGTTCAGATTTCCACCTGGATTTGTTCTGCTAAACCGTTGACCAAAGCAGCTTTCTTCACCAACCAATAAAAAGCAAAACATAGAAAGAAGGACATCCCACATAAACTAGAATCCTATTCAGAAAGGTTTTGCCTATGCTCATATCTTGAAGTGTCTTCTTTCATTTTCCTTCTGACAATTTCAAAGCTTTAGATCTTGATATTAAGGTAATGGCTAAATTTAAGGGATGTTTTTTGGCTTGGTTTGGCAGGGTTAGATAGTGACATGCAATTTCTTTTTTTTATATATGTGGATATAAATTTTGACTGGGAAAAACTGAATTTAGATTCATTACCTTGTGGGTACTTCTTAGATCACTATTCATTTGTTTTCTGACTTTTCTCAGTTTCTACAATTACATTTATACAATAGTGCTGCTAAAATTATCCCTAATAGGTTAATTATATATTTTACTAAGTTGATTAAACCATTATTCTCATTAGGTCTTCTACTTTGCTCCTTTCTCCTGTCACAGTGCTCGGCCCAGAACACAGAGACTCTGAAAGGGAGAGCCATAAACCAATTCCAGAGCCAGCTTTTCAATAAGGTGAAATAGCATGAAGCAAATTTAATTGTATCCATTCCTGAATAACATTTGAATCTATATTACATTAAATCCATTGGCCAGAGTTAAATACTAAGCCCCAGGCCATCACTGGCTACAACAAAAACAGCTAAGCTATAATGAAGACACACATAACACAGAAATACATTCAAAGAGACCAGTCGGAAATAAGCATGTAATGATCACATTTACACATACAGAACAGACAGACAAAATGTTTTCTAACTTCTCCAGTGTTGTAATTCTTGGGAGGAGTCACCTTAGTAGCTGCTGCTGCTGCTGAATCAAATGGCCAGTGGGAGAGCTGAATCTGAGCCTGCCACAGCAACCCACCAGTTTTAACACTGTTCCCTGGGACTTTGGCCCACCAAAATCTGTAGCATTAATAACAAAAATTTCAGGACAGATTTTGGATTCAAACTGAAAATCAGAAAAACAAAGCAACCAGCTACTGACTCTCACCTCTACCTCTTACTGAAATGGGTGATCCTGCTTCCATGATTGCTCAGACTGTGACTCCGTGTGAGACTTGTCTCCTCTCATTTTGTATTCTTCTCTAGGGCTTGAATTAAAGGCTTGCACCACCACTCTCCAGCCTCTATGGTTAAATAGTGTGGCTTCTGAGATTAAATGTGTGTGCTACCACTGCCCGACCTGTATGGCTGACTTGTGTGACTGCTTTGCATTCTGATTTTCAAGCAAGCATTATCTATTAAAACACAAACTATACCACTATAAAAACCCATGACCCCTAAATTCTGCCATTTCTGCCATTTCATACCTTTGAAGCAATGCTCCAGATTATCTATCTTGTACTTTGTCCATTCCCTGAGTCAGAAAGACAGGTATAGACACAAGACCAAACAAAGCCAATGTAGCAACAGGAAACACAGAGGCAGTTCAACATCAGAAAACACTAATATCTGGTGTCCTTTAGAGAACCACTAGTCTGAAAAAGAGAAATTAATAGATAGGCTATGTTAGTAGTCTCCTTACATAACCCCTGATTGTGTATCATCTCCACACTGAGCCTCTCTAAAGGGCTGTAGCAGGGAAGACCATGGCAAACAGACGGAACATGGCACCATGGTGCAGGAGAATTATCTATTCTGTCAATCATGTATTTTAATATAACGCTGATTGGCCAGGCAGGAAGTATAGGTGGGTCAACCAGACAGGAAGTAGAGGCGGGGCCATGAGAACAGGAATATTCTGGGAAGCAGGAAGCTCCCTCTGCCATTCCTGCCCAGACCACAGAGAAGCAACATGTGAGCTGACAGCTGAAAAAGGTACCAAGCCATATGGCTAATGTAGATAAGGATAATGTGGTAATATGTGTTATAAGAGCTAATAAGTAGCCAGAGATAAGGGCCAATCAGTTTATAACCTAATGTAGACTCTGTGTAATTTTCTTTGGGACTTGCTAGTTGTGGGATACCGAGTGGGACAGAAACCCCAACAAGCCGGCCCTCATGCTACAAATAGCACCCAGACATGGATAACTGAATCCACAGAAAGCCTGAGAAAGCTTGGGAAAGAATAGAGTAAAGCATATTTTTTTGGTAGCAGCAATTTCTCGGGTCTGCTCTGCTTGCTAGAGGCAAGCAAGTGCTCTCATCTAAGAGAGGCTTCCTGACTCAGCTTTAACTGCAAAACCCTGCAGCTCATTAAGAGGTCCTGCCACTAAACAATTAAATGGTGTTAGTAAAAAGCTGAACGCATGCTTTTCGGTTTTCAGCTGTAGCAGGAAAAAACTGTGCTGTTTTAAAATGCCGGCCATCCTGCCAGGGCAAACTCTGACTCTTTCAGGCAGGCTGTCCGACTGAGTGTGGTCTGTGAGCAGAATGCTGCAGTTTGTTTGCTGTCAAGTACTTTGAAACACCACAGAGTTGTGGCAATAAAAATGGCTACAGTCAGTACCTCTGCCATGAGGCTGGAAATCTAAGGAATGGGCTGGTTCTAGCCATCAAAGCCACAGATTTAATCCTCTTGAAAAAGACTCATGTAGTCAGAAAGATGTATATCTATATATCTATATATATCTATATCTATATATAGTAAAAAGAGATTCAAAGATGAAGAAAACCTCTAAATGGTTTACAGTGTGTTAAAAATATATGCAGGCTAAAAGTTAAAGTTCTTAAAGTTAAAAAGAAAGAGAGTAGTTGGGTGTGGTGATACACATCTTTAATCCCAATGCCTGGGAGGCAGAAGTAGACTGACCTCTGTGACTTCAAGGTGTGGTATCACACACCTTTAATCCCAATGCCTGGGAGGCAGAGGCAGACAGATATCTGTGAGTTCAAGGTGTGGTAGCACACACTTTTAATCCCAGCACTGGGGAGACAGAGACAGTGGATCTCTGTGAGTTCAAGGACAGTCTGGTCTACAGAGTTATTCCAGGACAAAGATATATACAGAGAACCTGTCTCAAAAAGCCAAAAGTTAAAAGTAAAAATAAAAGAAATAGAAGTTAAAATAAAGCCACATAAAGATGGAAAATACACAGAGAATCTTGATACTGTGTGCTATTATGCTCTCTTTAAATTGTTTGATTGATGAGGAAGGAACAACAGCTGCTAAAAGACTTTTGTTTATAAATGGTGCTGAACTAACCCAAGATAGGTATTTTGAAAATACCTTGGCTTCAAAACTGAAGTCAAAAGGTATGTTACTTTGGAGAAGAGATTTTGCTTTTGTTTCTACAGAAAATGAGAGGCTGTGGATTCATTCTGTGTTAAGAAAAATCAGGTTCGAAAAAGGAAGACCACCTGAGAAATCTCCGATAGGAACAGATGGCCCAGATGACAGAGTTCTACATCCAGTACAGATTCAAGATTGCTGCCTGAGATGATCAAGACTCACAGAATACTCCAGTCAGGACTTGATTAAAACTCTAAATTTTCTTTAGGTCCCCATAAGATCATCAGCACCCCCAACCAGTAGGAAGTAGCCTGGAATACTATGCCCACATTCCCAAAAAATGGACTATGAATATTTTCCTTTTTTTTTTAAAGAAGGGGAAGTGGTACAGGAGAATTATCTATATTCTGTCAATCATGTATTTTAATAAAATGCTGATTGGCCAGGCAGGAAGTATAGGTGGGTCAACCAGACAGGAAGTAGAGGCGGGGCCATGAGAACAGGAATATTCTGGGAAGCAGGAAGCTCCCTCCGCCATTCCTGCCCAGACCACAGAGAAGTAACATGTGAGCTGACAGCTGAAAAAGGTACCAAGCCATATGGCTAACGTAGATAAGGATAATGGGTAATATGTGTTATAAGAGCAAATAAATAGCCAGAGATAAGGGCCAATCAGTTTATAACCTAATGTAGACTCTGTGTAATTTTCTTTGGGACTTGCTGGCTCTGGGGTACTGGGCGGGACAGAAACCCCAACAAGCCGGCCTTCATGCTACAGCACCAAAAGGTTTTGACTTTTACATTCTCCCTCTTGCTAAACTGTTAGATTGCCTCCTTAGAGCTAGTCACCAAGGCCTATCCCTTATGTGGACACTGCTTCATTCCTGAGAACCATTAACAAGGTCCAAACATCAAAACACCAAAGTCCAGGAATCAAAATTCATTATTTTGATTAACCTAATTAAAATATCCACTCAAAAGTTATCAACACAACCTAGATCATTATAATACAGACCTCCCCCTTTCCCCTTAAAATGATCACTTTCAAAGCTGTTTGCTGCTGTTTCTGCTTGAATCAGATTAAGTTACCTGGTTTATTTGCCTTGCTTAATTAAGGATCTCTTTGCTTTTTATTTGTGCTTGGAAATTGATGTTTGGGTGTGTTCTGTGTCTAATCCCAATACACAGGTCCCTTCATTTTTGTTTCATGACTCAGATTGGCATGTAACCCACCCTAACTTTTATACCATACTTTCCAGTCCTCTTGACACTTGATAACCTCATCCAATAACAGCTGTTTGGTAAGTCACCAACCCTTGCTGTTTTAAACAGTCACTAGGTCACTAACTGACCATCAAGTGTCCAGTTTCCCTACTGTGTCGTGTGGGATTCGGGAGACTTCACCCCATCATGACCTTTTTTTTCCATCATGACCTTTAATAATTATAGAGGACTCCCTTGGCTGGTAGTAGGCCCATTCCCTTCAGTTCAGCTTGGGCAAAAGATTTCCTTTCAATTTTGGTGACTATACCCACTATATTTCAGTGTCCATTCCTAAATGTCCATAACTCTGTTGACAGCACTTGTGGTTACGGAGCTTGTGTGATTATCTCTCCCTTGCAGAGGCCTCTCTATCAGCCATTCAAATCTCAGGGGACACCCTTGGATCTCAATCTTGGTTACCAGCCACTATTTGTGATGGGATCAACTCTCTCTATTCTGATTGACTCAACTTTGGAATGTCTTCTCCAAAACCTCAAAAGCTACAATTAACTCCAGACCCCCTTATCTCTTTGTAAGGAACGATCTTTCTTATACTTCCTAAACTCATTCATTCAAGTTTGGCCTCAATACCTCCTAGACAACCAGTCTAAATATTCATGTAATGATTCACTTGAACCTAACATTGTACAGGGTCTTTACAACTTTTGTGTACATACAGGAAAATGAAAATAAATCCTTTAAGTTTCTGTTTTCTTTGTTCTTTACTCCAAGCCTTCCTTATGTAGTTTTTATTTACTTTTCCACATCCTCCTTGCCCATAAGTATTCTACCTCACCTCTTGATTCTTCTGTTCCAGAAGTTTAAAAGCTATCCTGTAATTCTGCTGATGATTCTCTTCTCAATCTCCACTCATGACTTTCTCCCTCTATCCAGATACCTTCTTTTCACTATCTGAAACTCTCTCCTCTCCTTCATATACCTGGACTTCACCTGAACAGTAGAGGTCTACTTCTGAACACTCAGATCCTGCCTCTGCTTCTCTCCTTCTTCTTTTCAATCTGAGTCTCCCTTATAGTCTAATGCTCCCCCTTTTAGTCATATCCACACTTGCTCCCTCACATGATAAACTAACTTCAGCTCCTGGTCAAATCCTGCTTCTTATGAATGTAGCAGGTATGGAGGACCCTATTCATTTCCATGTCGCTTTTTCAATGAACTTGTACTTGCCCAGGATGAAAAAGGTCTAGGTTCCTTTTCAGACACCATTACCTTCACCTTCCTTTGCCTCTATATGATCCTTTCTAATAATTGTGTCCTCTAGAAATATAGATGTGTCTGGGAAAAAGCCAATTAAGATTCAGGTCAAATACACAAAGCAGATCAAACTCACACCACTGGAGCTATGGCAGTCCCTGAAATAGATCCTAACTGGAGTTATAGTAACAGACATAATTATCAGGCCAGAGACTGTTTCAGTTTTGGTCTCCTTTGTGCCCTGGGTGGGGGTAGTGACACTTAAACCAATTAACTTTCAAAGAATACTAGAAGTAATTTAGAACATATCTGAAAACCCCTCTCAATTCTCCCCATGCCTTGCAAAGATCCTACTCAAACATAAAAGCCTAGACCAAGAACTCCTAACAACCTACTTTTTTGTGCAATCTTACTCAGACAAAAGAGCCAAACTCAAACATTAAAATGTTGGGAAAACCCTGTTATTTAGGTCCCAGTTTACCATGTTCCAACAGCTCTATGAGCTCAGCACAAATTGGAGAATTGCTTTATTCAGTGAGTCTCTTCTGTGTTTTACCTTAATTGGAGAATGTCTCTAAGCTCAAATGCCTGACCTTATCTGAGGAATGACCCTGCACAGATCTCTCAGCAAATGATCACTCTTTCATCTTTTTCCACATGATTATTGTATTCCACATTATGACCAATCATCCCTTCCTGCCAGTGACTCTATGAACTCTTTGTTATATAACTTATTCCTGAAACAATAAAATAATTCTTCTCTCTGAGATGAATTTAAATTTTTTCTGTCATGCTCATAGCCATACAAACTCTGCTTGCCATTTCTGCTACCATTACCAGTACAGTGTCCAATGACCCCTCAGGAAAAGGAGACCTAAACTAACCCAAGGCCCATTTAACACCTAGGCTGTTGTCCTGCCCCTGGCATTCAAGGTCTTTCATAATTGTGATGAGTGTAACCAAAAATACAGGTACTATCTTTTGAATAAGGCTCTCTATCAGATCCCTGGTGATGGAGTACCCCAAAGAAAGGGGATATCAGATCTGAAATAGCCACCAGATCCTTGCATTCAATTGTAGAAGGAAGTTCACGAGGCCTTTGCCTACTCAAATCCTCAGAGATGTACCCAACCATTCCCTAATTATCTTCAGGAGAACCAATGGGCTTTGGAATGGCCCCAAGGTACAGTTTCCCTGGGGTCATCTAGCCTCCTAGCATCTCCCATGGTCCTTCTGGGCATGGCATCTGAGGACTAAAAAGGAGCAGGCTCTGCTCTATACCTGACTAAATATACACCAATACTCTCCAGGAACCTGGGATCTTTTTTGTGTGTGTCAGGTCATCTCATCATTTCCTTCCTAGATACTGGGGCCATTTTTTTTTAGTCATGAGAGAGTTCTGGGGTTCCACTTACTCTTCTTCTTATCCATAGTCAGAGTACATGGCCAGTCTTCCAGATCCCTCCAAACTCCCTAAATTTTTCCTTAAAAGTCTTTTCATTTTCACATTCCTTTCTGCTCATACATTCCAATGTCCTACTCCCTTTCTAGGAATGGATTTTCTCTCTCAATTTGGCATGAATTTTTTTCATTTTACTCAAGAAACACCTCAAAGTGCCTGTATCCCTTCAAGCCTCAATTTATATACCCTACCACCCTCCAAACTCCCAAAACCTCCCTTGCCCTCTTCTCATTTCTTAAGTCAACTCCATTGTATGGAATACTGCCTCTCTTTCCCTTGATTCACAATATAAACCCCCTTCTGTGACACTCAAAGATTCTTCTATCTCCATCTCCAATCCCTAATACACCCACCCTTAGCCAAACTCATAGGTCTCAAACACATCATTCAGGCTCTTTTATTCAAACAGTTTCTATGACCCACTTCTTCACCCTATAATACTCCCATATTGGCAGTCATAAAATCTAACTGAAGCTTTTGCCTACTCCAAGACCTTTGCTCCATAAACACCGCCAATGTCTTACACCATCCTGGAGTCCCCAACCTTCAGGTCTTCTTATCGACTATCCATGGCAATGCTACTATTTTTTTAGTCCTAGCTCCAAAAAGATGCTTTATTTCAATAACCCTAGATATTCATTCTTAAGATATTTTTGCCCTCACTTCGAAAGACAGATATTCAGCAATCCCAACAAATTATCTTGACTGTCCTTCCCCAGGGATTCAGAGAAAGCCCCCTCCTTTCTATCCAGGCATTTGCTACAGACATGGCCTGCCTTCTATCCTTTTCCCTTCTGCCTCTTTTAGAGTGTCGATGACCTCCTTTTTGCAGTCCTTCCCTTTCTTCTAGCCAATCTAACACCACCTCATTCCTCAATTTTCTGGGCTCCAGCAGTGACAGGGTATCACCTTCCAAAACTCTTGTATCCTGCTACATTATTGAAAGTGTTTATGAGCTGTAGAAGCTCTTTGGTAGAAATTTTGGGATCGCTTATGTAAACTATCATATCATCAGCAAACAGTGAGAGTTTGACTTCTTCTTTTCGAATTTGTATCCCCTTGATCTCCTTTTTCTGTTTTATTGCTCTAGTTCAGACCTCAAGAACTACATTGAATAGTTATGAAGAGAGTGGACAAACCTTGTCTTGTTCCTGATTTCAGTGGAATCGCTGGGAGTTTTTGTTTTGTTTTGTTTTCAGAAAGAGGTCAAAGTATCTGTATTTTTAATAATTTCTTGAAAGGGTAAAAGAATTTTACATTACAATCCAAGGTTGGTAGGGTGAGGAGGGGCAGTGAAACAGTCAAACAAAAAGGGAAGCTGAGAAACACACGGTGGGTGGGGAGTTTAGCTATAAGGGATCTGAGGGGTGAGTAGGAGTACTGCCCAACTGAAATGCAATTATAAGTAAAGTTTGTTACTTAGCACTATTCATGGGAAGAGAGCATCCTGACTCCTTTTCTATAGAATACTGGGAGTGAAATGATGCATCCCAGGTGGAATATGATTGGGAGTTGGAAGACAGAGAGGGTTAAAAGCCAAATAGACACTGAGAGTCACTAGCAGGTTAACTGCAGATACCAACTCTCACTTAAAAAGCTGGGGGCTAATGGGGTTAACACAAAAGCTGTAACAAGTGAGATCTCTGGAAGATTTGAAAGAGGCAACTCTTCTATTGGTTTGACCTTCGCAGCCTATTTACACACACACACACACACACACACACACACACACACACACAGGCACGTGTGTATGTGCACAGATACATATACACATGAATTACTGCTTTCCCTGGAAGCACAATATTATAAATATGAGATATATTCCCCATAGGGAAAGCACAGCTAGGAGTAGCAACCTCTGGACCTCATAGCTGCCCACACCCTATCCAATGCACAAGTTGGCCTGGGAGAAGGACAAGTGAGGGCCAGAGGGGCCAGCTTTTGCATAACACAAAAGAACCCGAGTCACAGAGGAAAGGCGTTCATGAGCCCTCTGCTCCTTGACTCTCAGTTCTCCACCAACTTACCCTGGGCACCAATGGCTACATTATCAGAAGAGAGGGAGGGCCTGGGACTTGCCTGGGTGTATGACTAAGACAACTGTCATACTGAGTCATGCTGTCATGTCAACTGTCATGCTGAGGTGTTGCATGTGTGACAGGGATTGAGGGGGTAGTGGTGCAGGAAGGAAGGCTGCATTCTATAATGGTGCAAGAAGCATGTATACATTTCCCTATGTGTGGGTGCATGTGTACACAGTGTCTGTGAAAACCCCAGTTATAAAAGCATCCAAAGGAGTTCTAGGGATGCAGCTGAAGGCCTAAGGTATCCCTTGTCAAGGTCAGGATCAAGGACGGGTAGACACAGGTGGAGAACCCCTGGGCATTGCCAGGGCAGCTGCAGTAGGGAGGACCCAAAGTCCCACAGAAGCAAGAGACACTGGCCTTGTGACAGGAAGATATCCCTTCCACCTCCACTCCCCCAGTTCCTAAAAGACACCTAACACTTCCCCTACAGTTTCTCCAGCTTTTAACACAAAACTTAAAACAAGGGGAGGAGGAAGGAAAGGGAAGAAAAAACAAAACCCCCACAATTATTCTTGTGCCAATATCTCACACAAACCTGGAGTTCTCCAGAAATTAGGACAGGCTGGGTGTGGGGTTTGGGGAAGGAGATAGAAGAGTTCCTGAGGTCTGAAAAAAGAGGTAAACACATCACAGAACTAGATGAGAGTTTCATTAGAATCTAACTAAAAACAGAGAGGTGTGGTTACTATTTCCAGTCAGTTTCCCCATCATGATAGTCATGTAACAAACCAAGGCAATGTCGATCTTGAGCCAGACTCACAGAGTCCCCTGGTCCTGGCCCTAGCCTCAATACAGTGTCTCTGCATTGCTGCTCCGGGGCCATTTGATTTTCTCAATATTCTTCAGGATCATGTCATGTAAAGTGACATACTGATTCCTTAGTTCTTAAATGATGTGATGGAGGCTGATGTATTCTTTCTCATCAATCTCTGTGATACTGCGGAGATAGTCCTCCACATGGGGATATTTAGCTATTTTAGAAACCAATTTGGCTCTTGCAATATAGTATCTAGAAATCTGGTCTAGATAAGATGCAGCTTCACTCTCAACAGTTCTTAGTTCTGCAACTGTTTCCTCCTGAATAGACACCCCGAAGTTGTTTCCATCTTCTATTCTGGGAATCAAGAGCTGTACTCACATTTTGACCGTGTTACATTTCTCAATCAGCAGCCGAATCTCAGGTTTTACTTTCTCAATAATGTCCACCAGCTGTTGGTTGCTTTGCAAAATCCCGTTGGGCATCACAAACACCTTGGTTCCTTGGAAGGCCTCTTCACTTTCATCCAACCTGCACTTCTTGTAAGTGGGATCATCCAGTCCATCATGGCTATTGGTGAGGAGAATGGGGTCAGGGACTGGGAGAGTCATGTCTGAGTGGATCTGAGTTAGGTCAGGGATATTTAGGATTGGTTCCTTTAAAAAACTATCAAGTTCTGCAGGAGAATTGTCTGTATTCTGTCAATCATGTTTTAAATAAACGCTGATTGGCCAGGCAGGAGGTGTAGGCAGGAAAAACAGACATGAAGTGGAAATGATGCAAAGAGAGCAGGAGAATTCTGGGGAGGAGGAAGTTGATTCCTCCCACTCCTGCCCAGATCACCGACGCAGCAGGGTGTGAGCTGCCCCACTGAAAATGGTACTGAGCCACATGGCTAACATAGATCAGAAAAATGGGTTAATCAAGACATGAGAGTTAGCCAGTAAGAAGCCTGACCTAATGGCCCAATCAGCATTATAACTTATAGAGATCTCTTGTGTGGTTGATTTTCTCTGGGGCCTGCAGGTTGTGGGGTACCAGGCAGGGACAGAAAACACAAACAAGCAGGCCCAACATGTTACAGAATGGCACCCACGTGGATTACTGCATCCAAAGAAAGCCCAAGAAAGCTTGGGAAAGACTAAAGTATTTTGGTTTTCAGCCGTAGCAGGAAAAAAGCTGAGCTGTTTTAAAATGTCGGCTTTCTGGGCCATCTGACCAGGGAAAACTCTCAGTGACTCTTTCAAGCAGGCCGTCCTGACTATGGAAACACTGTTGCAGCTTCCTTCCTGGCAAGGACCTTGAAATGCCTTAAGAGCTTTTGAGTGTTGTCTTCTCCATATTCCTTAGCAAATTAAAGACCCATGTGGTCAGAAAAAGAGATATACAATAAGGAGAGATTCAAAGAATAAGAAAACCTCTAAATGGTTTACAGTGTGTTAAAAATATATGCAGGCTTGGAAAAAAAGGGTTAAAGCCTTAAAATAAAAAAGAAAGAAAGAGAGTAGTTGGGTGTGGTGGAACACACCTTTAATCCCAGCACTGGGGAGGCAGAGACAGACGGATCTCTGGGAGTTCAAGGATAGCCTGGTCTACAGAGGGAGTTCCAGGACAAAGATATGCAGAGAATCTGTCTCAAAAAGAAAAAAGTTAAAAACAGACAGGAAGTGGAAATGATGCAAAGAGAGCAGGAGAATTCTGAGGAGGAGGAGGAAGTTGATTCCTCCCACTCCTGCCCAGATCACCAAAGCAGCAGGATGTGAGCTGCCCCACTGAAAATGGTACTGAGCCACATGGCTAACATAGATCAGAAAAAAGGGTTAATCAAGACATGAGTGTTAGCCAGTAAGAAGCCTGACCAAATGGGCCAATCAGCATTATAACTTACGGAGTCCTCTGTGTCATTTTCTTTGGGGCTAAGCAGCTGGGGGGCTGGGCAGGACAGAAATTCGAACAAGCAGGTCCGGCCTTTTCATGTTACAAAGTTCTAGTAACTTTGAGCAGGCAGCAGGTGGGCAGGTGGCCGCCGACATGGAGGGAGGGAATGAGCAAGCCGTGAGCAAGTCTGTGAGCGTGGCTGGGTCCTGAGGGCAGTGGAGATTCCTCAGGCCCCTCTGGTGCCCTCTCCGGAGTCCACAGTACCTCCAGCACCCAGTGGAGCGGACATGACCCTGACCAGCCATGGGCCATGACCTAGTTGCTGAAGGTGGATCAGGAAGTGAAGCTCAAGGTTGATTCTTTCAGGGAGCGAATCACAAGTGAGGCAGAAGACTTGGTCGATGGGAGTTTTTCTCCATTTAGTTTGGAGTTGGTTGTTGGCTTGCTGTATATTGCCTTTATTATGTTTACGTATGTTCCTTGTATCCCTGCTCTCTCAAAGACCTTTATCATGAAGGGATGTTGTATTTTGTCAAAAGCTTTTTCAGCATCTAATGAGAATATTATGTGGATTTTATTTTTCAGCTTGTTTATATGGTGGATTACGTTGACAGATTTTCATATGTTGAACCATCCCTGCATCTCTGGGATAAAGCTGCATCTCTGGGATCATGGTGGATGATGGTTCTGATGTGTTCTTGGATTCGATTTGCCAGTATTTTATTTAGTAGTTTTTCATCAATGTTCATGAGTGAGATTGGTCTGTAATTCTCTTTCTTAGTGATGTATTTCTGTGGTTCGTGTATCAGGGTAATTGTAGCCTCATAAAGAGTTTGTCAATGTTCATTCTGTTTCTATTGTGTGGAATAATTTGAGGAGTATTGGTCTTAGTTCTTCTTTGAAAGTCTTGTAGAATTCTGAGATGAAACCACCTAGTCCTGGGTTTTTTTTTGGTTGGGAGACTTTTTTTTTTCAAAAAAAGGAAAATAATTAATTAATGTTATTTTGAACATGAATTTTAAGAAATCCCCATTGCACATGAAATTGGATAACAGATGTTAGAACCACTTCCACGTTCGATATTCCACTGTAGCTGTGCAAATGTTGCCATGGATAATAAGTGCTGGCTTTTTATTATTATTACTTTAAAAATACCAATCCAAATTCCCACTCCCTCCCTTCCTCCCAGTCTCCTCCCTCTCCCTCCAGAGACCCTACCCTACCCCTCCAACCCTAAGGGAGTGCTATGCACCCTGCCCTGTGGAAAGTCCAAGGCCCTTCCTATTACATTCTAGGTTGAGCAAGGCTTACATCCAAAGAGAATAGGATCCTATGAAGCTGGTATATGCAAGAAGAGACACACCAAAGTGCCACTATCATTGGCCCCTCAGTCTGACCCAGCTGTCAACCCCCTTCAGAAGGACTTGGTTGTTCCCATGCTCGTTCACTCCCAGTCCAGTTGGAGTTGGTGAGTTACCATTAGTTCAAGTAAACTGTCTCAGTGGATGATTCCCTCATGGTCTTGAATTCCCTGCTCACACTTTCACTCCTACTCTTCAAATGGATCTTGGGAGCTCAATCCAGTGCTCTAGTGTGGGTCATTGCCTCTGTTCCCATCTGTTGTTGGACAAAGATTCTATGGTGATATTTAAGGTAATCATCAGTCTGACTACAGGGTAAGGTCAGTTCAGGCACCCTCTCCTCTATTGCTTAGGGTCTTATCTGGGGTCATTCCTGTGAGTTCTTGAGCATTTTTCTAGAGTCATGTTACTTGCTAACTCCATAATGGCTCCCTCAATCAAGATATCTCTTTTCTTGCTCTCATATCTGTCCTTCCCCCACCTTGACTATACCATTCCCTCAAGTTCTCCTTAACCCCCCTTCTCCTCTTTCTTCTACCCCTGCCCCCTGGGCTTTTTTTTTGTTGGGAGACTTTTGATGATAATTTCTATTTCTTCAGCAGTTATAGGTTTGTTTGATTACTTGGTCTTGATTTAATTTTGGTAAGTGATATTTAGTCAGAAAGTTGTCCATGTCCTTTAAGTTTTCCAATTTTGTGGAGTACAAGTTTTCAAAATATGACCTGATGATTCTCTGTATTTCCTCCATGTCTGCTGTTATGTCCGCCTTTTCAATTCTGATTTTATTAATTTGGATATTTTCTCTGTTTACCTTTTGGTTTATTTAGATAAAAGTTTGTCTATTTTGTTAATTTTCTCAAAGAATGAACTCTTTGTCTCATTGATTGTTTGTATTGTTTTCCTTGTTTCTATTTTCTTAATTCCAGCTCTCAATTTGTAGGTTTTCTAGAATTAGTATTGCTGTTGACTTCTAGTTTTATACTATGGTGTTCTGATGAGGTACATTGGGTTATTCCAATTGTTTTGTATTTGTTGAGGTTTGTTTTGTTACCGAGTATGTGGTCAATTTTTGAGAAGATTCCATGAGGCACTGAGAAGAAGGTATATTCTTTTCTGTTTGGATGGAATATTCTATAGATGTCTGTTAAATCTATTTGAGTCATAACATCTGTTAGTTCCCTTATTTCTCTGTTAATTTTTTTGACTGACTGACCTGTCCTGTGGTGAGAATGAAGTGTTGAAGTATCCCACTATTAGTGTGTTGGCTTTAATGTATGATTTAATCTTTAGAAGTGTTTCTTTTACATATGAGGGTGCCCTTGCTTTCAATGCATAGATGTTCAGTATTGAGATTTCCTCTTGATAGATTTTTCCTATGACTAGTATGAAATGACCTTCTTTGTCTCTTTTGATTGTTTTTAGCTTGAAGTCTATTTTGTTAGATGTTAGGATAGCTACACCTGCTTGTTTCTTAGGTCCATTTGATTGGTATATTTTTTTCCCAACCCTTTATTCTGAGACGATGCCTATCATTGAGGTTGAGATGTGTTTCTTGTATGCAGAAGAAGGATTCTGTTTTTGTTTCCCGGTGGAACTTGTTTCCTCAGGTCCTCTCTTTATAGCTAGTATTTCACTTCTATACTAAATCCCTTCCATCATTACAACACCCAGGCTTGATTTTCAACCCAGCAGATAAGACTTTTTTAAAAGAAAATAACATAAACATTCAATGTATATCATAGAACTAAACCCACTCCCTAAATTTTCCATTCGCCATGCCCAGAGATTGCTTGCTGGACACAACTGGCAGATTGACTTTTGTAAATTTCCACCTTACCATGCCCAATGATTGCTTATTGATGCAACCGGCAGATTTACCTTACCCACATGCCTACTGTAAAATGCTTTAAATATCTATTGGATATTAGATATAAATATTAGATAATAGATATAAATAGATACTAAGTATTTATTTAAATATCTGTTTTGATACTTTATATGGATCAGTTGAGAACTGTCCAACTTCAAACAAAAGGGTATCAACAATCATTCTTCTTCTCTCTAACATAGTCTCTTGTTTTATACTCCCTTCTTTCCTTTAATGAACTAATGGTTCAGAATTCACCTCTCAAGACCAAGCTTCATGAATGTCTTGGCCTTTCATATTCCATATCATTCACCATACTCTAGTAAAGTATAATGCAACAATAGAAACCTAAAAGAGATACTAACCCAACTCACTCTGAAACTTCAACTCAACTGGGTTAAACCCTTCCCACTAGCTCCTGTCCACCTTCACTCTATGTCTGACTGGCCCAACAATCTTCTGCCCTTTGAACTAATGTTTGGAAGAATGCTTCTATCTCCAGGACTAATTCCACTCATATCACTGGTGAACTCTTTGATAATCTCTGTGAGGACTCCTGGCTTCTGCAAACACCTTTCCATGAGTCAGATAACTTTCTTAAGCAATCACCAATTGTTGGCCAAGTTTTACCTTTTGTGTTTCTCCCTCTCTCTAAACTGCTAGATTATATTTCTTAAGTTGACCATCAAGGTCTCTCCATGACTCATTCCTAGGACACATCATGAAGGTGCAACTATGAAAACACCAAGGTCTAGGAATCAAAATTCATTATTTTTACTAACCTAATTAAAATACCCAATCCAATCAAAACTTACTAATACACCCTATCTCATTCTAACCCAGACCTCCCACTTTTTCCCACTTAAAATTATCACATTCAAAGCTATTTGCTGCTGTTTGCCTTATGCAAATCAAGCCACCCAGTTTCTTTGCCTTGCTTAATAAAAAATCTTTTTGCATCTGGTTTCAATTTGAAAATTGGTGTTTGGGTGTTGTCTGTGTGTAATCTCTGGTCTGAGTTTTTTCTTAAGGGGCCCCAGTGCCTTCAGGCATCCTCAGGGCCCCAAAGCAGGTCAGAAAATTTGGTGGCTCTGGTTGAACACCAATTAACCATAATTAATTAGTAGTCAGGGAGACATGTCTCCTTATACTGAATGGGGGTGCATAAACCTTGTCAGATCTTCCCAGTATCCAGACCAGGGTACCTCAAAACCAGAATCAGGAAACTATGGAGATAAATGTCTCTGGCAACTAGAAGCTTTTATGTCTTACCGAAAAGAGACCTACATAAAAATGCTTATTATCTCTTTTTTTGATTATGGTCATTCATTGCATGGTCTGAAGGACTAAAAGCATGGCCCAAAAGGACTTGGATTACATTTCCAAAGTGTGTGCCCCTGGAGTAGTTCTGTCCCCTGAAGGTCACAAATAGAAGGGTATGGTGAACACTCCATCTTGCCTGGGGACTCTAAATGATAATCCTGAGATTTGTGAGAGAAATACAGTTCCACAACTTTGAGCAAAATATGAAGAATGTTTAATTAATTACTGGCCAGGATTAAAAATTCTGCTCAAGTCCATCCTTGGGATCAGGGAGTGGCCACAAGTCAGATTTTTCAGGGACTTAAGAAGACAAAATCCACAATTTATTGTATTTCATATCTGATCCAATTACAGGGAAGAATACATAATGACATATTTCCTGCCTATAAACTTCCCACCCACATGTGATCAAGCATAAGCAGTGAAGATGTATTAAACAATCTTATTTAGGGGAGTGTAAACATATGGCTTGTTATGCCCAAGTACTATGCATTATAGGATGTTAACTTGTACTTGGGAAAGTGGGGCTTACAGGTTAACTTTGGCTCTTATGCTTCCCTGAAAGTAAGAAAACATTTGTACAATGAGTTCATAAACCCAAATGTAATTTTATAAGACACAATCTGTGTTCCATGAATTTTATTCACATTCAATTAACACCATGAGCATTGTTTAGTTATAATTATGTACAATACGGAACATAAAACTGCTATATGAATATTTGTCTTAGTTGGGTGTCTATTTCTGTGACAAAACTCCATGGCCATGACAACTATTATAAAGGAAAACACTTAATTTGGGCTATCTTACAATTCAGGGGTTAATCCATTGTCAACACGGTGGGAAATGGTGGCATGCAGGAAGACATAATGTTGGAGAAGGAACTGAGATTTCTGCATGTTGTTTCACAGGCAATAGAAGAAACTGTGTTTACTCCAACAAAGCCACACCTCCTAATAGTTCTACTCTCTAAGGGAGTCATCTTCTTTAAAACCACCACATAGGCTTGAATTCACATCATAAAGTAAAAATGTACTCAGACACACTTCAGAAGTCCCATAGTCTATAACAGTCTCAATCTTATGTGAAAATCTAAAGTTCAAATCTCTTCTGAGACTCATGCTATAAGAAGGAATTGAACTTAAACCATTGTGAGTATAACTCCCACTTTTAACAGGAGTCAAATAAAGTTAAAGTTCCCAGGAACCTACCTGGGTAACTGACATCCTGTCTTGCAAGTGGAGACATAGATGTTGGGCAAGCTGCCCATTTGTAACTGAGTAAATCAGTCAAAGAGAACTGAAATATTGAACCACATATAAAAATCCTCTGGAAATTATCTAATCCCTAAATCCTGATTGGTGAAAAATGTAACTGTAACTTGGGCCAGATGTTTTTGTTTTACAGGCTTAAAAGCTCTGTAGCATTTTGGTTAGATTTACAGTTTAGGTCTCGAGTATGTTCTGCATCCTAGGCAAAATGGTAGTGCCTTGATGACAATAAACTTTGATTTTCTGCATTGACTTGGTGTTTGAGTTGTGTTGGATCCAAGTGAAACCTAGAACATCTGGAGGCATTTCAGGGATGCTATTCACTCTACCCAATGTGGAGGGCCGGACCACATTCTCCATTGCTTCTAGGAACAAAGGTAGAGATTGACCTCTGTGACCCCAAGGTGTGGCGGTACACGCCTTTAGTCCTGATGCCTGGGCGGCAGAGGCAGATTAACCTCTGTGACCTCAAGGCATGGTAGTACACGCCTTTGGTCCCAATGCCTGGGAGGCAGAGACAGGCAGATCTCTGTGAGTTCAAGGTGATGTAGCACACGCCTTTAATCCCAGCGCACGTGCTTGGTAACTCTCTACCGCTGCGGCTGCGTCCCTGCCTACTCCCGAGGCATCATCTGGGATAATGGGCAGTGGACCAATCCAAGTGTGACACGTCAGGAGCGAGGACTGTTTCCTTTATAAGGGCTGGGTTCCCCTCATTCTGGGTCTCCGCTTTGGAAGCTGATGCTCTCCCTCTCAAGATGCATTAAAGCTTTACTGCAGAAGTATCCTAAGTGCCCCGCGTCATTCTTGCTGGCGAGAAGGTAGCGCGGGACATACCCAAGACCCTGGTTTGTAGTCATCTGCACTTAGGCACATTATTCAGAAGTCTGAGACCTCCAGAGTTAAGCTTGTTTATATAAATTTGGATCTGTGCTCCTTCGGTTGATTCACTGAAAGAACCCGGCTATAGCAATGCTTTGGAATTCTGAGGGTACTGAGAACCACCACTTTATCTGTCTCTTGGGCCCCCTTGATGGGACACTTGATTTGTGTCAAACTGGTGAAACATCTAATTCTATGTGTATTTGGTGTGCCAGTGAGTCTGTGTCTGTCAGTTTGTGTCTATACATTCATTTAGCTACTTGTTTATTGCTCTGTGTTTCAAACTTGGAAAAATGGGCCAAAGTTATCTGCCATCTGCTCACCCCTTGAACTGCTCTTACTCCATTTCAAAGATTTTCAGAAATAAAGGTGTCTGAATCAGGGGAAACTGTCTTTCCTGGTAAACTTAGAAATCTTTGTCAACTTGAATGGTTAGCATTCAACATTGATTATCCTCTGAGGGAACCTTTAAACTCTCTACAATTCTGTCAACACAGCAGAAAGTTTTTGTAAAATCTGTTCACCTCAAACATGTTGCCTATATAGTGGCTTCATGCTGCCTGGTAGCAGAACCCCCCTCCATAGAAAACAAGAGACCTCCCCTGCCCTTGCTGAGGAATGATGACTCAACTACAGCTCTTATCACAAACTCCAGAGAATTGTCCTGCCTACAGTCTTTCCTGTACCAGAGAAGGACATACTACCTCCCCTCTACCTCTTCTCATCCCCTTCTGCACACCATGTTTCCCCCAGCATCTCTGCCAGTGTCACAAGTGCCCACACTCCCTCTTACACACCCATCCCTCCCTCACAGTTCCAGCTTCAAACAATTTCTCCAATAATCCCTTCCTTTCCCCTCACTATATGCAGCCTGAGTCTACTTACCAACCCGAAGCAACTCCTGCACCTCCTGTACTGTTACCTTCCACCAGATACCTTCTCTCATGGGTGGAGGACAGGCTAATGGTGAAGCTATGGGCTCCTTATTGGTATATACTTCATTTAGAACTAGTGACTTATATAACTGAGGGAAGTAGAACTCCTGTGGTTATGTGTGTAAAAATTGACACATGCTAGAATAATCAGAGGAAGGAGGTCAATTGAAGGAACGACCTGTTGGGATCCAGTTGTAAGGCATTTTCTTATTTAATGAACAACATGGGAGGTCCCATTCCCCAGTTGTTGGTGACATCCCTGGACTGGTAATTCTGGGTTCTATAAGAAGATAGGCTGAATAAATCATGGAAGCAAGATAGTAAGCAGCTCTCTTCCATAACCTCTGCATTATCTCTTGCCTCTGGGATTCTTCCGTTTGAGTTCCTGCCCTAACTTCTTTCAATAATGAAGAGCAATGCTGAAGTTTAACCCTAAGAAACCCTTTCTTCCACAAATTGATTTTTGGTCATGGTGGTTTGTTGCATCAATAGAAATGCTAACTGAGATAAACTGGCACCAGCATAGTGGGATGCTGCTGTGACAGATCTAACTATTTTGGGGGAAGATTTTGGAAGGACTTTGGAACTTTGGGGTTGAAAAGTCACTGAATATGGAGACTTCAGTGTAATGTTTTATGGGGACTTGTAAGGTAAGAATATCAGGAGAAGTACAGAGGGTGATTGCGGCGCGCTTCCTGACCAGCAGGAATGAACGCCATGAAAAACGAGAATTCCTTCCCTGATCACGTCTTTATTCGGAGCACTCGATTGAGGAAAATTGGGGGAAGGGAAGAGAGAGTGCAGGGAGGAGAGAAAACTTAGAGAGAGAAAGATGAGAGAGCGCAGGGACAAGGGAAAGATTAGAGAGAGGAAGCAGAGCCCAGAGGCAGCTGCTTTTAAATGGTGGAGAGGCTTGAATGCTGTCCTGATTGGTTAATGCCATTTGCTGGTCTGCGCATGTGCAGGCAAGGGTTCTCAGCCCCACGTGGCTAAGCCAGGTATGGACTTGTATACCTCCAAACTGCAGGACCACCTGTGCCTCCAGGTGGCTCCCTACAGCTCCCCCTTCTATTGTTACTAAGAGCAATAAGGCAAAACTATTTTCCAATCTGGTCCCCACCTCATGATGTGTGGACCGATTAAAGAAAAGAAAAGCAAGACACACCCTTCGCCAATGCATACCTTCCTCTGTGCCTTTGGGACTATCTGGTCCCTAGAGGGTGCAAAGGCTATGCATGGCTAATTGCCTATGAGCTCTTTAAGGCTGAGAGCCAAACTTGGGGTGAGGATACACATTCCAAGGCTGCCAAGGCTTGTGCCACAAAGACCTTGTCCCTCCTCACTTGGGCCAGCAGGTAGCACACCAATCAAAGACATACAGCACTTCCACCTAGACACAGCATGCCAGGAATATCTCTGTTCCCACCCATTCCCAAGGAAGGAAAAGGCAAAATAGAGTCAGTCAGAAAATTGTTAAGAGATAAGAGGTTGCACAGGGTGCTGCTCAAGGTGATAACGTGAAACAGCTGCTCTTGACACCGCCCAGAAGGTCATCTCTGCTGCCTCTGCATGAATCTTCCACAGCAGGACACTCAGCATCCACTGGATCATCTTTCTTCTTTATTTCTCTTGTCAGTCTTTCTGGCATCCAGATGTATGTCAGCATTTCTAGAAAAACATAAACAAAACTCTCCTCCCAAATTAACATTTAAGAATACTAAAAATCTCAGTGTAAAAATTCAGCACAATCAGTACTGGAAGTAGGCTGGTTTTGAACTTAGAGACCGGTAGGTCTCTGCTCCAAAGAGCAAATCTTGTTTGCCTGTGCCATTAAAGCAGGCCTTAGAATTAGATGGAATTGCTTTCAAACAGAGCGTCTCTGTCTGTTGCTGTTTTTCCAGCAAAATTTTGAATTAAAAAATTAAGTGTAAAGAGTGCAAGAGAAAAAATCCTTTCTCTGGGGGAAGCTGTCACTGCTAGTCCCCCTCTTTTGTCTAAAACCAAATTAATTATATGGTCACTGGGTGTCGAACTTACAACCTCAAGAAGAGTAGGCAGTGCTCTTAACCTCTGAGCCATCTCTCCAGGCCCCATTCAGATGGAAAAAAACCTCTAGGCCTAGTATTGTTTATTTCACCCGTTGCCTGAGGCAATAGGTCCGCCTCTGTTACCTAGGATACGGGTAACCAGGTTGATGCGCTTTTATTATGATAGTTACAACCAGTTCTGCCTGAAGACTTTGAGGGAAAATGGGCGTCGACAGTCGAATCTGGCTGCTTCCTGCTGAAGAAGGGACGATGTACATTTTTTGGGGGATAAATGTTTTTATCTGACTGTGAATTTTTGGCGGCCGTGGCTGTGAGCAGCAGCAGCAGCAGCGGACGGCGGCAGCGGCGGCTACGACAGCTCTGCCTCTGAGGCACGGCCCATTGTGGCGCGCTCCGCATGGCCCAAACGAAGGCATGGCCCCGCCCCGGGCCGTGCGCGGGCACGCGCGCCGGTTTATCCTGTACCTGCGAACTGTGCACCCTGAATGTGCCCGCCCATGTTGCTATGGAAACGCAGCTCAGAGTTAGGCCCCTCTCGGTCTTTAGCGGCGCTGCTGCTCACCCCGCAGCTTCCGCCTCAGTCAGGGCAAGTTTGCTCAGGTGCTGAAAAAGTCCTCCGAAAACCATAGCCCCGCCAGAAGGCCGGGACACATAGCCTCTGATGTCATTCGGACTTTAGCCCACCTACATCGCCACAGCGACCTGGTAGAAGCCTCTGCGGACTCCAGCGAACTCGCGCCAGCATCTGGTTAGCATGGCCATGCCTCCCGGACGAGTTAGCACTCTCCGGTGCAGTTCTGCATCTCCCTCCTGAGTAGCTGGGACTACCGGCGTGCGCCACCGTGCCTGGCTACTTCCGTGTCAGTTAGCTGCTGCAACAGTTGTCCAGCACTCCAAACATGCATATGAGAGTCAAGCATAGAGCTCTCCCATCAAAATTAGACGAGAATCACCTCAAAAACTCTGTGGCTCTTTAAGAACAGGGAAGGCAGTTGTCAAACACGATCAAGCCCGCCTCCCTAAGAGACTCTTGCCCCGAGTCTCTATCAGCGAGTATGCAGGTGGACGGAGAGGGGGCAGAAGCCGCGGTCTCCCGTACCCCATCGTCCTCATAGTCCCGCCTTTAGTTACCTCACTTTTTTGGCTGCTGTTTATTCAAACTCCTGCACTGAACTTAAGGGGTTTTTCTTCCCCGTTGCTTTCTGTACCTTCTTTCAGATACCTTAACTTTGATTCTTTCTATTTTCTTTTCTTTTTAGGCCTATACTTTTTCCATTCTTTTTCCTCCCCTTTCTGGAGGATTTAACTGACGTCACTCACCGCTCCACATGTCCAGGGTTCTGAAATTCTCAGCTCTCTGAGAATCCGGTGTCTGATTTCAGCTTTTTCCTGGGCTTTCAGCACCAGTTGCGGCGCGCTTCCTGACCAGCAGGAATGAACGCCACGAAAAACGAGAATTCCTTCCCTGATCACGTCTTTATTCGGAGCACTCGATTGAGGAAAATTGGGGGAAGGGAAGAGAGAGTGCAGGGACAAGAGAAAGCTTAGAGAGAGAAAGATGAGAGAGCGCAGGGACAAGAGAAAGTTTAGAGAGAGGAAGCAGAGCCCAGAGGCAGCTGCTTTTAAACGGTGGAGAGGCTTGAATGCTGTCCTGAGTGGTTAATGCCGTTTGCTGGTCTGCGCATGTGCAGGCAAGGGTTCTCAGCCCCACGTGGCTAAGCCAGGTATGGACTTGTATACCTCCAAACTGCAGGACCACCTGTGCCTCCAGGTGGCTCCCTACAGGTGATGGCATACAAAATTTCAAAAGAAGGTTTAAAGACTCAGTCAGGGCCATCTGTCACTTTTTAATTGAATTCCCATGACTTTTGTTTCTGGAACTCAAGAATCAGCTGTGATAAACAAGGAACCAGTAAACCAGTGAACTTGTAAAAACTGTGGAACTTTTAAAGTTATTTAAGATTTTGGGGAAGAATAAGTAAGGAAGTGTCTTACTAGTGATGTGTTTGTGTGTAAAGTTTACATGGGATTAGTTGTACTGGGTGGTTTTGTGTGTCACCTTGACACAATCTAGAGTCATAAGAGAAACGAACCTCATTTCAGGGAATGTGTGGATGACATTCAACTGTATGGCATTTCTCAGTGAACAATGGGGTAAGGGTACAGCCCATGTGGGTTGTACCATCTCTAGACTGATGTGGGATTTCCCTCTATATGCTCTAAATTCCAGTGGTTAATAAAGAAACTCTCTTGGCCTGTGATAGGGCAAAAGTACAGATGTAGGCAGGGAAAACTAAACTAAATACTGTGATAAAGGAGGCAGAGTCAAGGAGAAGCCATGGAGCCGCTGCCGGAGACAGACATGCTGAAACTTTGTTGGTAGATCACGACCTCATGGTGATACACAGATTAATGGGATTGGTTAAATTAAGATATGAGTTAGCCAATAAAAATTACATAATATAAATATAATATAAATATAATAAATATAAATATTACATAAATAAAAATAACATAAATCCTTGTTTCCATTTTGAATTCAACATATCCTTAAACTGTACAGGCTGATTTAATTCAGCTATTTTTTAATTTTTTATTTTGTTTTGTTTTTTTCAGTATCCAGTGTCTCTATACAGCTGTTTTTTCTCATTAGCAATTAAAACTTTCAAATTTAATAAAGCACAGTGTAATCTATCTCTGGAAACAATTATTACCTCTTTATGTTCAGAACATATATCTTTTCAAAGTGAAATTAGATCTTTGTATAACTGCTTGCCTGTAGCATTCTGTGGTAAAACTGCAATATGTTTAATGCTATAATATACAAAAAATGTTTCATTTCACTAGAGACATATGCTGGAGCATTAGCAGTCTTAATTGTACCAATATTACCATATTGGCATCACTTCTAATAAATGTATAATTATAGAATCAAACTTTTTAGACCTCAAAGCAATTATCAATTAAAATTCTGAATAAGTATCTACGTTATGGTGCACATATTTAAAATTTTCAAGCTCCACTAAATACAGTACATCTATTTGCCAAATTTTATTTCTTTAAGTATTCTTTGGGTTACTTCCTGCAGGTAATAGACTTTGGTTATACAAGGAGTATTAGGCATAATTTTCTTGGCCTGGTGCCTAGTGATCAAAAAAGATTTGTCCAATATTTGTTATTATCATGGTGTTTCTAATGAAATTCTGAAGTTTTTAGCACATTTCCTACCAATAGTTGACCAATTTCATCAATACCTTGTGCTAGAGGGTCTGATAGATTTATATGGGATCTGATATGTGTTATATATAAAAATTGCTTTCATTTCAGATTATTTCTAGATTTGAATAAATAATAAAATTAATTCTGAATCATCTTGAAAAAGTTTAGCAGTTTCAATATGAAAAACAACTCTTTCTGCATATTTAGAGTCCGTTACTATATTTAAAAAGCTCTTGAAAAATCTAATAATACCTTGAAAATAGCATATAATTCTTACTTTTGAAAAGAATCATAAGGTATTTGAGCCAGTTTACTTTAATTCTTGACTTATAACCTGTCTTTTCACTTATTTGCATCACTATATGATATTGGGGCCCCAGAAATTGCCCATACAATGCGAAAAAGCATCCAAATAGTTCCTTTTATAAAATGAAGTGTGTTGTTTGGGAATATTTGTTGTGAATATATCAGGAATATTTACTGAAATCTCTTTGCCAAGGTTCATTTTCTGTCCATAATGAGACATTTTTTCACATTATTTAAAAGGTGCCACAGTTTCCATTGTATCCATTCTTGTTAATTACTAAAGTCTTAATTTTCCTTCATTCATCAATTTAGTAATCTTTTTTACAAAGGTTTGTAATTTTTTACTGTTTACATAGCAAAATATCCATTCCAAAATATTATCCGTTCTCTACATAAGAGTTCCAATGGGAGAATGTTAAAATTCTGTCTTTTAAACAATATAAATAAAGTTTTCACATACTTTAACCCTTGGCAACAACAATTCTACTTCTCTACTTTTCACAAACCTATTCAGATTGTTTTGACAGTATTTTATTTCTAAAGACTATATAAAGACTAAATTTTACACACAAATATTTCTCCCCCTCACATACACAAACACTTACCACAAAGACAGATAATTTAATGACATTCAAGTACTGGTAAATTTTACAATAATAGTTTGCTCTGACTGTTTTTTTCTTTTATTCCATTAGTTCTTTATGATATTCTTCTATGAAGTTCCTGCTGGCCTCCAATTCACAGAAATCTGCCTGTCTTTGCCTCTCATGTGCTGGGATTAAAGGCATGTGCTACTAATACATGGATTTTATTTTTCTTTTGACATAAATATGCATTCATTTTTCCTTTTTTATAGATAACATAAAGCATACATAAAACCTTTATTTGCACACATGGAAATCTATCTTTAATCTCATAAAACCTTAGGTTTATACATAAAGTTCTGTATATCTACTTGCTCTGAATTTTGCTATTGAAATGACAATTTACAGTTTTTATTATATATGTTCATTAAAAGGTGATCATACAAAAATTGATATTTAATTCTATTTTTTGTAGTGGTGAATATTGAACTCAGGGCCTTGTGAATCTTAAGCAAGTCATTTAGGAATGAGCTATGTCCCCAGACCAAAAAAAATTGACTTTTAACATTTATACTCATATTAAACATAGCTAATAAACCTTATTAACAATAGATTATCCTGAATTTGAGTTTTTTGTTGTAGAGTAACTTTATATTTTCAATTAACTTATATACTTTTCTTTTAAAATCAATTATATTATTTATCATTTATCATAATTCAAGTTTCACGGTGATAAACTCTTCAATAATTACTTGCTGAGAGTGTGCCTTTTTTCTTTATGAAGGAGAGCATGATGACACACTTCTCAAAAAATATTTGTCTATATCACCATAAAACCTTCATCTGGCGATGGATGGAGATAGAGACAGAGACCCACATTGGAGCACTGGACTAAGCTCCCAAGGTCCAAATGAGAAGCAGAAGGAGGGAGAACATGAGCAAGGAAGTCAGGACCATGAGAGGTGTGTTCACTCACTGAGATGGTGGGACTGATCTAATGGAAGCTCACCAAGGCCAGCTGGACTGGGACTGATGGAGCATGTGATCAAACTGGACTCCCTGAATGTGGCTGTCAATGAGGGCTGACTGAGAAGCCAAGGACAGTGGCACTAGGTTTTGATTCTACTGCATGTACTGGCCTTGTGGGAGCCTGTTTTGTTTGGATGCTCACCTTTCTAGACCTGCATGGAGGGGGGAGGACCTTGTACTTCCCATGGGGCATTGAACCCTGAATGCTCTTAGGACTGGAGAGGGAGAGGGAGGGGGAATGGGGGGAGTGGGAGGGAAATGGGAGGTGGGGAGGAGGTGGAAAGTTTTAATAAATAAATAAAAAAGAAGTAAATAGTTTTTAATAAAATAAAACAAAATCTTTAAAAAGACAGGCTAAAGATAGTCATAGATTAAAGGAGTAAAAAAAAATAAGCCACTTAAAGATGGAATATGAACATAGAGTCTGGATTATGTATACTACTGTGTTTTCTTTAACTTTTGTTTACTGTGAAAGAGTTAAGTACAGACACACATTTCATTGTATAGGCTGATAAGCTAAACCAACATATATATTTTAAAGGTATCTTGACTTCAAAATTTGAATCTAAGGATATGTTAATTTGGAAAAGAGGTTTTGTTTTTTTTTTCCAAAGAAGATAAGAACCTGTGGATTCTCTCCAGGTTAATGTGGTTTGATGGAATAAGTGGAATAAGATTCCCAAAAAAGGTCCCTATGAACCCTAAATATATTTCACCAAGCAAACAACATAAAATAATTTGAAGAAAACTATGCCTAAATTCCCAAATGATTGTTATAAATGTTTGTTTTTATTTAAAGTGGGTTGATTATAATTTATTAAATGGTCATAGTCAATCTCTCTCTAAAAAAAGAAGAAGGGAGATATGATATAAAGAAGAATACTTTATATTGGTATGGATTTTGGTCTACTGATACAAATTTGAGATGGATTTGCTATACCATGTATATGTATTTATGTTATTATTTAAAATACTATATTTGTGTAGCTCATTTAAAAAGTAATGTATAATTAAAAATTGCAGATTAATAGACAGTCATTTTAATAGTCAAACTAGTTATCATGCTAGTTAGGTTTTCTAGATATATAGAGATATATTTCAGTTAGATAATCTTCAACATTTCAAAGACTACAGAATATTGCATTTAAAATGTTTTAAGAACTTGACTTTTCACAAAGAAATATTGAAAATATAAATCTTGCTTGATACCTGTTTTATTATATGTAATTTTACAATGTTAAAGATAAAACCTTCCTTTTTATTTAGACAGAAAAGGGCGGATGATGGAGGATGTCCTTCTCTATATGTATTGCTTTTATTGATTGATGAATATAGCTCTTTAGACTGATAGCTTAGCAAAGTAAAGCCAGGTAGGAAATCAAAACAGATATGGAGAGAGAGTAAATATGTCTATTTTATTTCTAAATGAGAGCTTGTCAGGTATATGATTCCTATTTGGCAGTGATATTCTTCGTTTATTTCTTTTGAGTTTTGCTTTTCAGCATTCAGAATATATTATATCATATTCTCTCAAAACTTAGATCATATTTTAATTGAAATAGACCTTTACCAATTAGTAGGACTTTTGAATCTGCATGGGCTAGCTGATATGATCTTTGGCCAAGATGAGGTTGCTTTCTTCAGATTGCAAGACTGCTATCATTGTTCTCAATTCACATGGGATATCCGATCAGTTGTTTCTGCAAAGCAAGAATTCTCTTTGAACATTCTATATTGGGCATAGCAACTGTATGGGATGTATAGCCACCTCTGATCTGAATAATGTGTTTCATGGACACAAGATACTAGTAATATAATTCAGCAGGTAGATAAACTTGTCAAAGATTTCTGGAGTTAAGCATGCCATAATGGTTGGACTGACTTCTATGCTCACTAGAAATGGACAGTTGAGATAGATTTACTTTCCTTTCATGCTTTAGTTAAAACTGAAAAATTCCCCTTCTATAATATACATTATTGCCTTCTTTAATTTTATTGAAAACATTCATTACTCTTTTACACATTACTATTATTTGACTTTTTTGCCTTATTATCTTACTGAAATGCAAGCATTTTAAGGAAAAATGCATCCATATTGTATATTGTATTATTAGTTGAAACAGCATTAAGAAATAATGTTGGTGTTTGTGATATTTCTAAACTTTTATTGCCGGTTTTAAAATAAAATTTATAGTTAGGTACTTCTTGAGTATAAATTTTGTGTATTTAGTATTCATTTAATCATCCTATATAGTAGGTTTAATTGGACTTAATACTCATTTTCTTTCATAATAGGAAACAGATTCTCAGAAGGGAAACAACTGATTAAAATGACATTACTAATAGAACTAATATAAGAAGTTTTGCTCTTTGCTTAAGACTCCTTCCTATGTTGTTTCCAGAGCTGTGTAGTTGAATGAACAGAAATTTGCAACATACAACTATGCTGTTGAAATTTACATAATGTTATTTTCACCTGGACTTAAAACATTTCTGATTATTTTCAGAAAACTTTCAGTAATTTACAGAACTTTTCTTTTTTCTAAGCCACCTATGAATTTTTTTCTCACAGCCTGGGAACTTTTGTAGATTCATCATCTCATAGAAATGAACACCTGCATATACATCAACACTTATTGCTTACCTAGCACATGTAAGAAAGTGTTGTTTGCTATATAGAATATTTGCTACTATTCTCACCTGTAAATCTTCTCTGGTGGGAATCTCTTTTTTGACTTGGGTGTTTTGACCAGTAGTGATGCCTTGCTTAGCTTTGATGCAGGGCAAAAGGCTTGGTCCTGTCACAACTGAATATGCCAGGTCTTATTAACTCCCCATGGGAGGCCTTACCTTACCCTTTCAGAGGAGCAGATAGGGAGTGGGTTAGGAGGAGGAGGAAGCAGACAAAGAGGTGGCAAGGGAACTGTGGTTGTATGTAAAATGAATAAAAAAAATAAGTATCAAATTCCAAGAAAGGTCTCTGCTAAATATACTATTAAAAGAAAGCAATGACCCTTCTTTTTTGTTCCCAATCATAGTAATCTTTCTCTGATTAATATCTTTTGCTTAAGCATCTTTTACTTCTTGAAATAACATTATTTTATTGACTATTAATTATTAAAAGTTTCTATAAGCTAGAATGAAAGTTTCAGGATAGTAAAACTTTTCTGTTAATGGCAGAAATGTAATAGAAATTCATTTAAAACATATTGATTAAACAAATGTTGTGGTGCTTTGAAAGAAAATGGCCTGCATAGAGATTGACATCTTGTGGTTCTGTGGTTTTGGTTTTGGGTCAAGAAAAGAAAAGATGTTATCGAATCTTTCTTTCAGACTAATGAACCACTGAGACCAGACATGCGTTAAGAGTGTCCATATATGGAGACCTAGAGATGCCCTTGTGTGAAGCATGAATTGCTTTGAAGATCCCAAGATGTTGGAGATGCCAGTGTTATGTTATATTTGCTGAGAAAACCTTCTAGAATGGAGTGGAAATAGTCAAAGAGAAACTAGTATTTTGCCAGTCAGCAAAGGTGAAAGAGATGAAAATCTGGAGAGTGTTTTAACTTCAGACATGGAGATTCAGGGTTTGGAGTTTGTCCAACTGGTTTTTGGGTTTTGGTCTTCCTTTGTTCCAGTATTTTCTCATTATGTTTTGTTCCCTACACTTTGAATGATAATGCATATCCTGTGGCACTGTATGTTGGGAATATATGATCTATTTTTGTTGTTTTCATTTTGTAGGTGATCACAGTAAAGAGATTGTTTTGTTATAAGTCCACTTGGATCCAACACAGCTCATAACCCAAGTCAATGTAGAAAAGAAAACCATATTCTAATCTAACTGCTACTGACCAATCAGTGTGACAGAACCAAGTTGGGAACTGAACTGTGACACCAAGCCAGAATGTTACAGAGCTTTTAAGTCTGAATAACACAAATATCTGTGAGAAGGTGCAGCTACATTTTTTTAACAATCAGGATTCAGAGATAGGAGACTTTTCTTTGTAGTACAATTGTCCTGCTATCATTGGTTTGTTTACTCAACTGTGACTAGGCTGTATTGTGATATTTTGTTTGTATTATGACAAATAAAGCTTGCCTGGAGATCAGAGGGTGGAGTTAGCCACAAGTTAACCATAAAGGTCTGGAGACTTGTACAGAGTGGAGAAAGGAAGTGACAACACAGGACATTTATTTTTGGATTTAAAAATAAAGATTTAGAAGGCAGTTAGAAATTGTACTGGTTTAAGAAATTGGCAAATTCTGAGTGAAATGCTGGCATGGCTTTGAGAATGTTGTATTAGAATCATCCTCAAAGATGTATTCTTGTGTCTTTCCCTTCACCACTCACAGTCATTGAATTGTTACAGATTAACCATGATAGCACAATTGTTGTACATGCTGGCACAAGTATTATAATGGAATTCAATTTGCAATACAACCAGGCTTCTCCATATTAAACCAGGATAACAATTAGGACACAAGTGAATCACAATCCCTGTGTTATTTTATTTTATTTAAAACACACACACACACTCACACACTTGCACACACTCATGCACACACTCGTGGAATCACAAAATAAAAATTGTCGATTCTTTATGAGTTCTTAAACTTAATATTAAGTTCAATAATACAAATTTTAAATATTTATTTGACAACAGAAAATAATTTCAAAACTATTCATGAGTCTTTCCACCTTTTTCTCTTTCCAAAATTATTTTTCATAACTCACTCTCTTGTCTCTTCAGAACATTTAAAAAATGCCAGAGATACTCTTTCCAATCTGTGTCATCTCAATAATTTAATTTTCTCCCTCTTTATTTTGTTCTCTTTTTTGTTGTTTTGTTCTTTGATATAGGTAGGTTTTTACTCCACACTAATGAATGGTATATAATTGACTGCATATCCCAGTGAGAATGTGAACCAATAACAATACTTTTGCATCAGCTTCAGGAATAATAAATGTCTTATGTACAGTTTCTATTTCTTTGAAGAGACACTATGACTGTTTTAACTCTTACAAATAAAAACATTTAATTTGTGTTGCAGCTTACTGTTCAGAGGTTCAGTTCATTATCTTCATGACAGGGAAAATATCAGCATTCAGGCAGATGTGTCACTGCAGAAGTAGCTGAGAGTCCTACATCTTGCAGACAACAGGAAGTTTTCTGAGATGCTAAGTTATATCCTAAGCATAGGAAAACATAAAGCACATGCCCACAGTGACACAGTTCCTCCAACAAGACCATTCCCACTAGAACAAAGCCTGACCTTCTAATAGTGCCACTCCCTGTGAGTTTATGGAGGACAATTAAATTCAAGTTAACACAATCCACTCCCTGTCCCTCATAAATTATCAATATCATAATGCAAAATATATTTAAACTCATTGTCTGTCACAGTCTCAACAATGTTTTAAATTCCAAACTTCAAAGTCTCTTCTGAGGTTCATACAATCTCTTAACTGTACTCTCCTGTAAAAATCAAAATCAAAAAGATCACATATTTTTAACAAATAATGGTACAAAATATACATTTTCATTCCAAAATGCAATTCAGAGATGGGAGCATAGTGAGGAAATACTGAACCTAAGCAAGACCAAAAACCAGCTTGGCAAACTCTCAAATCTATATTTTCATGTATATTGTCAAAATACTATTTATTTATTTATTCATTTATTTATTTACTTACTTATTATGTGTACACTATTCTGTCTGCAGACCAGAAGAGGGCACCAGAGCTCATTACAGATGGTTGTGAGCCACCATGTGGTTGCTGGGAATTGAACTCAGGACCTTTGGAAGAGCAGGCAATGCTCTTAACCGCTGAGCCATTTCTCCAGCCCCATCAAAATACCTTTTAGGTCACCAATTTTGTTCAGTTATTTTACTACAGCATACTTCTTTCTCTTGGTTTTGTTCTACTCCCTGTTATCAGTTCTCCTTGACAGGTATCCCATGACTGTGTAACTGTGGCACATCTAACAGCTTGGGGTCTATAAGGCAGTTAACTTCAAACTTCAAAGCTCTATAGACTTCCATTCATGGGCTCCCCTTACACATGCCTGAACTCAGCAGCATTTCCTTAAATGTGGAGGCAGATTATGTAACTCATTTCTTATTTCTAAAGCCAGAATCATGTGAACAAAGCTGCCAAGTTCTGTTGCTATGAGTACACAGAATTTCTTTTTATTCTTGCAGCAGTTCATAAATAACCACACTGAGTTATTAATGTTCAACCGATAGTTTAGACTTTTTTTGCTAGCTCTTATAACTTAAATTAACCCAGGTTCACTTACCTAATCTATGAACTTCACATGTTATTTCTTCTGATTCTGGCTCAAAACTCTTCAGACTCTACTCTTCTTTTTCCCAGAATTCTCTATACCTTGAAGATCCTGCCTAGATATTGGTCAGTCAGGTTTTTATTAACAATGAGAGCAGCATACTTTCACAGTACACAAAAGGATTATTCGACAGAAGCTGAGTAAGGCTGACAAATGTCCCGCTATTACATGTGCACCAGGTTTCTGTCATTCACTGCCTAAACTTGGCTGTCCTGAAATTGGATCTGTAACATAGGCTGACCTCAGACTCAGTGATCCACCAGTCTCTGCTTTCCCAGTGCTGTGATTAAAAGTATGCCCACCACACAGGACTCTAAATTATTCTTTTGTTGTTTCACAAATTGGAAATTAAGTTCAGTGGGATGTTTCCCTGAGACCACCACTCCCTTTATTCCATTTCTTATTTTGTTCATCTCCCAGAACACATGACTTAATTTCACTCCATATTATAGTGTTTTTTATCCTTAAATTTTACATTATGTAATTTCTCCTGCTCATCTTTCTCCTTTTCATTAAGTATCTCCATTATAATTACCACTAATAACCACAGGGCAGAGTCTATATTAGGCTCATTTGAGATTCCCTATGCCAAGGGAATTAATCTGAAACTCTTCACTTTAGCCATAGGCAGATTCTTCAGACAAGTGCAAAACGCAGCCACATTGTACACTAGAATATCACAAGAATGATTTCTAGATCACAAGTTAATATTCTCCACTAAAACCTCTTGAGGAAGACTCCCACACTTCATCAAATCATATTCAGCACCACTGTCTTCCATGCTTCTACTAGAATGTCCCATTAAGCATCACTTAAAGTCTTCCCTTACATTCCTAATCCAAAGTACCAAAGTCCACATTATTTCAATCAAAAACATGGCCCAGCTTATCACAGATGGATCTCAGTCCCTGGCACCAACTTCTGTGTTACTTAGGGTATCTATTGCTCTGAAGAGATATCATGACCATGGAATCTTACAAATAAAAACATTTAATTGGGTTGATTCATGTAAAAAGTCAGATGATCAGTCTATTATAACAACATGGAGCATAGATGAATGCAGACAGAGATGATGTTGGAGAAATATCTGAGAGTTTTACATCTTGCAAACAACAGGAAGTTGAATGTCACACTGAGTGAAAATTAAAGAGACCTCAAAACCTGCAAGCATAGTCACACATTTCCTCCAATAAGGCCATACCCATTCCAACAAAGCCATACATTTTAATAGTGCCACTCCCTTTGAGATTATGAGAACCAATTATATTATGAGAACCAATTATATTCAAACTACCATAATGAGGTTACAGAAGTGAATCAAAACATTCAGAAATGTCCAGTTTCAATGAGTTCCTGTAAGTTCCTAAATTTTTCCACCATGCAAATCCAGAATACTAATTTCCTCCATGAATGAATGCAAAATATTTTTTTTATCTGATAGAGAACAAAAATTTTGGTGTAAATTATTAGATAAGCTATGCCAGTATTATGGAGCAAGTCTACTATAAATTCATTCCTTCCATTAGGGTAGTCTAATAATAATTTCTAGAATATAATATTTTCCTTTTTCTTACACTAGAAAACAGATTACTGTATTTGAGAGAAATATAACAAAACATTTTACTTTCTTCCATCTCTATAATAGAGATCTCCAGAGGAATGAAATAAATTTAAGAGCTACATTCATATTGGTAGCATTATGGTAAACATCACCCATTACAAATCACAGAAAAGGTAAGAAAATCACTGTTTCTCATGTAATTTTCATTTTTTACTAAGTATTATGAGTTGCAAAATATGCTTATTTGAGTAACTATTTCAAGAAGTCCCTTTCTATATTTTATCTATAATTTTATTATTGACTCCCTCAACAACGTTCTTTAATGATCTCAGCCAATAATTCCTAGTCAGAAGTTATGCTTGTGTAATTACTTAATAACAGAAAGTAGCTGCATTTCTTGGCTTTATTTTTAAGCTTAGAGTTTTGAAAAAAGAATCCAAATAATTCTTTGACTTTTCAGGTAAAAAATCATGCCAACCCTTTTATGACAAACTTCATTATAGAGATATCTTAATGGTCTGAAATTTCTGATTAACTGACCTTGTAAGATTTCTCTCCTTATAATTTTTCGCAGAAGACAATGACACACTGGCATAAATGTATGACTTACAAATATCTCAGTTGTTTACTGAGATATAGAAAGGTGACTACTTTCTAATACCTCAAGCTAAACTTGTCTCATCACTGAGATAACTATAAAAGGTCTCAACATGCAATGGATTCAGGATTAATATTAATAGTGTGTACCCAAGGAATATAAACTACAGATAAGCAAATGGAATAAATGTGTACTTATATGCTATCAATTTAAGTTGTTATCAGTTCAAAATAACACGTTAAAAGATGGTTTTGCAATATCCCTCTTACTAAGTACAAAGCAAAGACCTAGTAATGATGTTAAATGGATTAAAAACATTGCACCAAAACATTTTCAAAAGATTAATGTCTTAACAACAAAGAAAATGATAGAAAAAATCAAGCTGCATAAAATACAAAGTCAAATTTTATTTTATTATAGATCAGTAACTTCTTTGTATGAAAAATGAATTAAATATAACATCAATAACAAGAATGGGAGGTTCCACAAGATGCTATTTCTTTAGTATAGTTTACTGAGATAACTATTACTGTGATAATCACTTATATTTCTTTAAGTGTTCTAGTTTATTTCTTTGTTCATGTGTGTTAGTGTTTTACTTCCAAGCATGTATGTGTACCACATGTGTGCCTTGGGCCCACAAAGGTCAGAGGAGTTACATAAAGTTGTAGGTGGCAAAGTGGTTACTGGAGCTTAAAGCAAGGTCCTCTTTAAGAGAAAGAAGTACTCATAACCACTGAGCCAACTCTCCAGCCCCCACTCTTTATTTTGTTCTGAACTTATAAAAGATTATTGCATAAATATACAAAACTTCATGTGAAATTGTTCAATGACTGTGTAGCATCATGTCTTTACAAATGAAACTATGATAAATGAAAACATTCCCTAGCTACATTCTTATTTTCATTAACTATGAAAACATTCTCATATTGAATTTGTACTTTAACCTTTGAAATTAGGTAAAATGTAAATATAATTTACTTGGCTGAATCAACTCTATGTTTTAAGTTTGGCCTGCTAATGACAGCTTATTTATTTACTTGGAACACATGCTCATTGAATTTAATTGAATTCAAGCAATGAGAAAACAGAAAGCTGAAAGATGTGCTTAGTGAGATGGGTCAATCAGTCTATAAGTACAACTTAGAGTGCTCATTGGAGAAACCTGTACTACTAATCATACAGGCCTCTGCTTTTCTCAGTCTAAGAAAATATGATGCCTTGTTACCCCCCTAAATGTTGGGGTGAAAATAATAAGAAAAACTGGGGATCCTTTGCTTCACTATTAAGAGACAGCCTCCATTTGAATTCCCCCCCCCAATCCCAATAGTTTGTAGGTTCTAAATCTCGACTTTGCTTCTTAGTAACTCAAACTCATCTTAATAAATGAAGACCCATGAACTGTGCATCCTCAATCTATAGAATCTATCTTTATGCTTATTTATAAACCTTCATCTAGTTTTTAGCCCTGAGCTCTGTTTTTTAGCCAATAAAGCTCATTCTTATTGTAAAAGTCAAAGGTGATTTGTTATTTTGAAAGGGAATATTGATATGGCCATCTCTAAAGCTTTTTTGGTAAATTGTCATGTAGATTATTTTTCCCAAAGTTTGGCTATGTTTAAATGTGTCCACAGTATAGAACTCTCTAGAAATCGTGATCCAATCGGACTGATCAAGTCTTGCTGTACCAAGTTTTCATTCTCATCCCTTTATGGTTCTTTTCCTTGTGTAAAGTGATCTCTATGTCTATGGTGTGTTTCACATATTTTAATTTTCCAAATTCTGTAAAATGGAACATATCTATCTAACAGATCTCATTTCTTTGAGTACCCTTTGGGTTACTACCTGCAGGTATTGGTTATAGAAAGAACAAGTAGGACATCTCTTTATAATTTCCTTAGTTTGTTGCTATGCAAAAGGAAACTCTTTCTTTAAACCTTTGCTAAATACTTTTCAATAAATTCTGAGGCTTTCAGCACATTTCCAATCAATAATCAATTTCTTTATTATGTTGTGCTAGAGTACCTGGTAGACTCCGTGTGAGATCAGATGTATGTTAGGTATATCGGACAAAACCTTTTCCTAATTATGTCTTGAAGCTGAATGAATAATGAAGTGAATTCTGTATCATCTGGTATAAATTTAGCAGTTTCAATATGCAAGATAACTCTTTCTGCACACTGTGAATCAGCCACTTTACTGAGATGTTCTTTAAAATCCCTTATTACAATGAAATTAGCAAACAACTCTGCCTTCTGGACAGAATTATAAGGGCTTTGTTTCACCTTACTTAATTCTTCTGACTTGTAACCTGCCTTTCCTGATTAATTTGCATCAGTATAAAATGTACAGGCTCCAGTTTCGGTGCATCACATACAATTCGGGGAAGAATTCAAGTAGTTCTCGTTATAATGTTAAGTCCATCGCTTTTTTTGTAGTTGCTCCTAATTTCTTCAAAAAAAATAGCACAAGCTCTTTGTATGCTTCATTGTCTTCTCATTTTTTTTTAATTTCATCAGTAGTAAGTGGCACTATAATCTCTGTTGGGTCTATGCCTGCTAACTGATGAAGTCTCAATTTACTTTTTATAATTAATTCAGAGTCATTTTCCACATAAGGTTTCAATTTTTTATTTGGTTTATGTGGTAAAAAAAATCCATTCTGAAATAATATTTAATATTTTCATTTAAATTATTATAGGGGAAATTCTGGAAGGCAATATGAGTAGAATACAATTAAGATTTGAATTCACCCTATCTACATGTGATATTGTAATTTCTACTCAGCAATCATCAATTCTTTTCCTGCTTCAGCTGTTAATTTTGGGGGACTATTTAAGCCTTGTCACCATCTAAGGTTTTGTTTCAATGAATTATTAGATCAGGTGTTATCCCAACAACCAGTTATGGACCGAAAATATCTTCTAAGAATCTTTGAAAGTCATTAAGAGTCCACAATCTGTCTCTTCTAATTTGTGCCTTTTGTGTTCTAATTTATTGTAAAGCTATTTTGTAACATAGGTAATTGACAGAATGTTTTCTTTGAATATTTTCAGGAGAAAATGTAATCCCCATTTAGGCAAAACATTCTTATTTCTTCAAACATTCTTTCTATAGTATCTGCATTTGAATCAGATAACAAAATGTCATGGTAGACTTAGGAAATTGCTTATATATTGTTTCCAATGGCTGACTGACAAAGTATTGGCACAGGGTGGGTCTTTTGAGCATTCCATGTGGGAGGACAGTCCATTGGTGTCTCCTAGTAGGCTGAAAATTATTGTAGTAGGCACTGTGAAGGCAAATTTTTTCTTTCCTTTTCTTGTAAAGGTACAGTGAAGAAATAATCCTTTAAATCAATAATTATGAGAGGCCATCCTTTTGGTAATAGAGAAAGCAGAGAAATTCCATATTTTAGAGGGCCTATAGGTTAAATAACCTTGTTGACAGCTAAGAGCTGTCACCATTCTCCATTTTCCAAATTTCTTTTTAACAGCTAATACATGAGAATTCCAAGGACTGGGAGATACCTCAATATAGTGAGAATCTACTTGCTTCTGTACCAGCTGTTCTAAAGCCTTCAGCTTCTCTATTAAAGGCCTTTGTTTAATTCATATTGTTTTCTCAGTTAACCATTTCAAAGGCAGGATCATTAGTCCTTCTGAAGGTTTGTTAGCTGCTTTGTGTTCTTGTACAGACTGAATGGCCGGTTACCATTGTCTATAATACCTTATAATATCTTCCCCAGAAATATAAGTTTTCGGGACTGCAGGAATGTTAATCTTGGTGTTCCATTGCTGCAATAAGTCATGACCCCATAAATTCACTGAAATATTAGTTACATCTGGACTCAGGCTTCCTTTCTGTCCTTCAGGACCTATGCATTCAAACCATCTCATGCTTTGTTTCACTTGAGACAGGGATTCATTTCCTAGCCTAGCAACTGAATATCTGCCCCTTGAGGAAGCCAACTTGGATGTCAAGATTCTAGAGTAATGGTATTTACATTTACACCCTTGTCTATCAAGCCCTCAATTACAATGCCATTTATATACACTCTTAGCTTTTGTCTTTGATTATTTATAGAAGTCTGCTAGAATATATGTCTTCTAGTTTGACTCATCCTCCATGCCTATTCTGTCATCCAGTCCAGTATGGTTTTTTACAGTAGGCACTGGAATTTTAAATTTTTCTCATGATACATGTTCTCCACAGTAACTGGAAATGATTGGACTACATTTGACATGGGAGCCTGTGAAAGCCTCACCCCCCAAGGAGTTTCCTGATGGTATTGGTTTGCCTTGTCTGTCTTTTCGACCTACATTCATTGGTCCAATATCAGCCTTTGCAACACCTCCTACATAAACCCAAAGGCTAAGTCTTCATATTCTTGCTGTTCCTAGAAGACATATTATTCCTAGGAATTTCTTGTTACAGTCCTTCCTCAGATACCCTATTCTACCACAATTAAAACATTTGAAATTTTAGTGTCACCTCACACCATTGGAAATTGCTTCTCCTACCCGTGCTTCGGTACTATAGGCAAATGTCTCAACATTTATTGTATGCAAGATCCATTCATCTATTTGTGCTTATCTGACCTTTAAAGGCCCAGACATGTTTTTGCATTCCAAGTTAGCATTTCCAAAGCCAAATATTCAATAGTGCAAGTCTACCTTGAGAGTCTGTAACTCCTATTTGTATAGCTTTAGTTAAATCTTTGTAAAAAGTCACTAAAGGGTTCTCTTTGAGCATGTTTGACCCTAATATATGATTCAGTTCTCTTTCCTAGTTCATAAACCCTGTCCGAAGCATTTAAGGCTGCTGTGCTACATATGGACAGGGTGTGTTTATCATAAAGAGCCTGGTCCTGAGGATCAGAAAAATGTCCCTCACCAAGAATTTGATCTTAGGAACACTCAAGTCCTTTCTCTTTTCCCTGTTGTTCTAAAATTTTTGCCTCTTCTCTCCAAAAACAGTTCCAGAGAATCTGTGGTCGAACTTCTAGGACTGATTAAATTAATTGAAACCAATCTTGTGGGATTGCCTTATTGCTTGAAGCTCATGTTTTGACCATATCCCTAACAAAGAGTAAATGTAAGACATAAGAAACTATTGCTTGTTTTATTTCTTTTAGATCACTCATATGTATGGGTTCCCATGTATATTCTTTGACTACCTTAGGGTACTTTGTGCCAGATGATCTTTCCAAGAAAACTGGATTGGCAGTTAGAACACTGGGTAAGCCATCCAAGAGTTTGGTATGTATTAATGAGGCTAAATTCTGTCTCTGTACCTTTTGTCCCTGCTCATAAATTTTGATAAATTCCTCAATTATTTAAATCTTTCTACCACTGCCTTTTGTAAAGTCTGGTTCTCCTGTCAGGCATTCTGTTCTATTGCCTGCATTGAGGATTCCAAGGTATGAAGCCTGTCCAATAAAGATAAAGTCTCATCCTTGGATGTAACATTTATGGCATACATATTGCCTTCCTGAAGAGACACCCTATCTATCAATCTATCGTAACCCTTCAACACATTCCAATTAATACATTCAAAAGCATGAATTCTCTTAGACAATGTCTCAGTATTTTCTAACCGGGGCAGGCGGCGAGAGCAAAGGGGCGGGAGTCCCTTTGTTCTGATAGCCGGCCTGCAGCAGCTAAGACCGCAGGCAGGGACTCTTCTGACCAGCGAGGGGCTCTGATCCTGTGCAGGGGTAAGTGTGTGGACCGGTGAGGGGACACACAATATTCCCGCCATCCTTATCTCCCTGGCTACTCCAAAGGGGCAGCTTCCCCCAGCTAATCCCTCTCTCCTGCTACGCCATCCCAGCTTTTGGCCTCGAACCCCTCCCCTCCCCTCTCCCTTTTTCAGGGCTTAAATTCCTCCATCTCAGCCAGGGTGGGCACCACGGGTCTGGATAGGTGGTGAGTGCAAAGGGAAGGAAGTCCCTTTGTTCTAATAGCCTGCCTGCAGCTAGCTAAGACTGCAGGCAAAGTGATTCCTGGATAGCAAGGGACACTAATCCAGTAGAAGAAGACCCAGCGGAGGGAAGAGCCATTGGAGAGCATCTGAAGGAAGAGATGGGCAGGCGCCAAGGCAAGAATTCCTCCAACAATCTGAAAAACAACATGAAATCACCAGATCCCAGTGATCTTACGACAGAAGGACTCGAACGCCCTATTCCGGAAGAAGTGGAAAACAGTGTCATTATGAAAGCAATAGAGTCTCTTAAACAGGGTATGAATAACTCACTTAAAGAAATAGAAGAGAAATATAACAAAAAATGGAAGAAATGAGTAAAGAAATGGATGAGAAGTATAACAAACAGTTTGAAGAAATGAGTAAATCTGTGAATGATACCCTGGGAAACCAAGAAAAAGCAATCAAACAGGTAATGGAATCAGTTCAAGAATTGAAAACTGAAATGGAGGCAGTGAAGAAAACACAAACCGAGGGCCGGCTGGATATGGAAAATCTAGGTAAGCGAACGGAGACTACAGAATCAAGCTTAACCAATAGAATACAAGAGATAGAAGAACGAATCTCAGATTATGAAGACACCGTAGAGAAAATAAACGCCCTGACCAAAGAAAACAGCAAATCCAAAAAATTCTCATCACAAAACATTCAGGAAATATGGGACATAATAAAAAAAAACCAAATCTAAGAATAATAGGAGTAGAAGAAGGAGAAGAATTGCAGATCAAAGGTCCAGAAGATATATTCAACAAAATTATAGAAGAAAACTTTCCCATCCTAAAGAGGGATATTCCTATGAAGGTGCAAGAAGCATACAGAACACCGAATAGACTGGATCAGAAAAAAACATCCCCTCACCATATAATAATCAAAACACAAAGCAGTCAGATTAAAGAAAGGATATTAAGAGCTGCAAAGGAAAAAGGTCAAGTAACCTATAAAGGTAAACCTATCAGGCTTACACCAGACTTCTCTATAGAAACCATGAAAGCCAGAAGGTCCTGGATAGAGGTACTGCAGAAATTAAGGGACCATGGATGCAAGCCCAGACTACTTTGCCCAGCCAAGCTTTCGTTCACTATCAACGGAGAAAACAAAATATTCCAGGATAAAAAAAATTTAAACAATAAGTAACTACTAATCCAGCCTTACAGAGAATACTGGAAGGAAAATTACATCCCAAGGAATCCAACATTGCCAACACTGACTACAATAATTCAGACATCTAGCGACCCTTCACTAGCACAATTCAAAGAAGGAAAACACATACACTCTATGACCCCCCCCAAAAATGACTGGAGTCAACAACCAATGGTCATTAATATCTCTTAAAATCAATGGACTCAATTCACCTATAAAGAGGCACAGACTTAGAGATTGGATACGAAAACAGGATCCAACATTCTGCTGTTTACAAAAAACACACCTCAACCACAAAGACAGACACCTACTCAGAGTAAAGGGTTGGGAAAAGGTTTTCCAAGCAAATGGACCTAAGAAACAAGTGGGTGTGGCCATTCTAATATCTAACAAAATCGACTTCAAACTAAAATCAATCAGAAGAGATGGAGATGGACATTTCATACTCATAACTGGAACAACTCATCAGGAGGAAGTCTCAATCCTGAATATCTATGCCCCTAATGTAAAGGCACCCACATATGTAAAAGAAACTCTTCTAGAACTCAAGGCAGTCATCAAACCACACACGCTAATAGTAGGAGACTTCAACACTCCTCTCTCACCAATGGACAGGTCAATCAGACAGAAACCAAACAGAGAATTAAGAAAATTATTGGAGGTATTGAATCAAATGGACTTAACAGACATCTATAGAACATTCCACCCAAATAGGAAAGAATATACCTTCTTCTCTGCAGCTCATGGAACCTTCTCGAAAATTGACCACATACTGGGTAACAAAGCAAACTTCCACAGATACAAAAAAATATTAGTAACCACCTGTGTCTTGTCAGACCACCATGGATTAAAGTTAGAATTCAAGAACAGTGCTACCCCCAGGAAGCCAACAAATTCATGGAAGTTGAACAGTCAACTACTGAATCACCCCTGGGTCAAGGAAGAAATAAAGAAAGAAATTAAACTCTTCCTTGAATTTAATGAAAATAAAGACACAACATACTCAAACCTATGGGACACTATGAAAGCAGTGCTAAGAGGAAAGTTCATAGCACTAAGTGCCCAATTAAAGAAAACGGAGAAAGCACACATTGGAGACCTAACAGCACACTTGAAAGATCTAGAAAAAAAAGAAGCTGATTCACCCAGGAGGAGTAGAAGACTGAAAATAATCAAACTGAGGGCTGAAATCAACAAAATAGAAACACAGAAAACAATCCAAAGAATCAATGAATCAAAAAGCTGGTTCTTGGAGAAAATCAACAAGATCGACAAACCCCTATCCAAATTAATCAAACGGCAGAGAGAGAACATGCAAATTAATAAGATCAGAAATGAAAAGGGGGACATAATCACAGACACAGAGGAAATTCATAGAATCATTAGATCTTACTACAAAAATTTATATGCCACAAAGTTGGAAAATGTAAAAGAAATGGACATTTTTTAAGATAAGTACCATATACCAAAGTTGAACCAAGAACAGGTGAACAATCTAAATAGACCTGTCAGTCGTGAAGAATTAGAAGCTGTTATTAAAAATCTCCCTACCAAAAAAAGCCCAGGACCAGATGGTTTCAATGCAGAATTCTACCAGAACTTCCAGGAAGAGCTAATACCTATACTCCTTAATGTATTTCACAATATAGAAACAGAAGAATCACTGCCAAACTCTTTTTATGATGCTACAGTTACCCTGATACCAAAACCACACAAAGACACAACCAGGAAAGAGAATTACAGAACAATATCACTCATGAACATTGACACAAAAATACTCAAAAAAATACTGGCAAACCGAATCCAAGAATACATTAGAAAAATTATCCATTATGATCAAGTGGGCTTCATCCCAGAGATGCAGGGCTGGTTCAACATACGCAAATCTATCAATGTAATCCATCATACAAATAAACTGAAAGAAAAAAAACCATATGATCATTTCATTGGATGCTGAAAAAGCATTTGACAAAATTCAACACCCATTTATGATAAAGGTGTTGGAGAGACTGGGGATACAAGGATCATACCTAAATATAATAAAAGCAATATACAGCAAACCGACAGCTAAGATCAAATTGAATGGAGAGAAACTCAAAGCCTTTCCACTAAAATCAGGAACACGACAAGGCTGTCCACTCTCACCATTCCTCTTCAATATAGTGCTTGAAGTTCTAGCAATAGCAATAAGACAACATAAGGGGATCAAGGGGATTCAAATTGGAAAAGATGAAGTTAAACTTTCGTTATTTGCAGACGATATGATAGTGTATATCAGCGACCCCAAAAACTCTACCAAAGAACTCATACAGTTGATAAACACCTTTAGTAATGTGGCAGGATACAAGATAAATTCCAAAAAATCGGTAGCCCTCCTATACACAAAGGATAAAGAAGCAGAGAGGGAAATCAGAGAAACATCACCTTTCATGATAGCCACAAATAGCATAAAATATCTTGGGGTAACTCTAACCAAGGAAGTAAAAGACCTATTTGACAAGAACTTTAAGTCTTTGAAGAAATACATTGAGGAGGATACCAGAAAATTGAAAGACCTTCCCTGCTCTTGGATAGGGAGAATCAACATAGTAAAAATGGCAATTCTACCAAAAGCAATCTATAGATTCAATGCAATTCCCATCAAAATCCCATCAAACTTCTTTACAGAACTTTAGAGAACAATAATCAAGTTTATATGGCAAAACAAAAAACCCAGGATAGCCAAAACAATCTTATACAATAAAGGAACCTCTGGAGGCATTACCATCCCTGACTTCAAACTGTATTACAGAGCAACAATATTGAAAACAGCTTGGTATTGGTATAACAACAGAGAAGTCGACCTATGGAATCAAATAGAAGACACGGGTATTAACCCACAAACTTATGAACACCTGATTTTTGACAAGGGAGCTAAAGCTATACAATGGAAGAAAGATAGCATCTTTAACAAATGGTGCTGGCATAACTGGATGTCAACCTGTAGAAGAATGAAAATAGATCCATATCTATCACCATGCACAAAACTCAAGTCCAAATGGATTAAAGACCTCAATATTAATCTGACCACTTTGAACCTGATAGAAGAGAAAGTGGGAAGTAGTCTACAAGATATAGGCACAGGAGACCACTTCCTAAGCAGAACCCCAGCAGCGCAGACAATAAGAGAAACAATAAATAAATGGGACCTACTAAAACTGAGAAGCTTCTGTAAAGCAAAGGACACTGTCAGTAAGACAAAAAGGCTACCTTCTGACTGGGAAAAGATCTTCACAAACCCTGCAACAGATAAAGGTCTGAACTCCAAAATATACAAAGAACTCAAGAAACTAGACACTAAAACTCTAATTAACCCAATTAAAAACTGGGGTACTGAACTGAACAGAGAATTCACAACAGATGAACTTCGAAAGGCTAAAAACCACTTAAGGTCATGCTCAACCTCCTTAGCGATCAGGGAAATGCAAATCAAAACCACTTTGAGATACCATCTTACACCTGTCAGAATAGCCAAACTCAAAAACACCAATGATAGCCTATGTTGGAGAAGATGTGGAATGAGGGGAACACTCATCCATTGTTGGTGGGAATGCAAACTTGTGCAGCCACTGTGGAAATCAGTGTGGCGGTTTCTGAGGAAACTGGGTGTCAACCTCCCTCAGGACCCAGCAATTCCACTCTTGGGAATATACCCTAGAGATTCCCTAACATACTACAAAAGCATTTGTTCTACTACGTTCATAGCAGCACTATTTGTAATAGCCAGAACCTGGAAACAGCCTAGGTGCCCCTCAATAGAAGAATGGTTAAAAAAGGTGTGGAACATATACACATTAGAGTTTTACTCAGCGGTTAAAAAACAATGACATCTTGAATTTTGCATACAAATGGATGGAAATAGAAAACGCTTTACTGAGTGAGGTAAGCCAGACCCAAAAAGAGGAACACGGTATGTATTCACTCATAAGTGGATTCTAACCATAATTAAAGGTCTTTGAGCCTATTATTCGTGATCCTAGAGAAGCTAAATAAGAAGATGAACCTGATGAAGATTATTTAGCTATCCGCCAGGAGGTAGGAAATAGACAAGAGTCCCTGGTAACCTCGGGTGCATGGGGGGGAGGGTTGTCGGAAAGGGAGAGGGTTAGAGAGAAGGGAGTAGGGGAGGATTGGGGAAAGATCGGGGGACTGGGATGAGGGGGAGGGAGGAAGGATGGATATGGGATCAGGCAAGTATATACCTCAACTAAGGGAATCATTTTAGGGTTTACAAGAGACTTGATTATAAAGGGGATCCCCGGTCCAAGGAGAGATCCCCAGATGGTTCTCTGGACAGAGGAGCGGGTGCCTGAACCGGCCTTGGCCCACAACCATACTGATGAATATTTTGCATGCCACCATAGAACCCTCATCTGGCTATGGATGGAGATGGAGGCGGAGAACCACGTTGGAACACTGGACCTAGTTCCCTAGGTCCAAATAAGGGGCAGAAGGAAAGAAAACGTGAGCAAAGAAGGCAAGGGCAGAGGAAACCTTCATCCGATGTTGGATGGCGATACAGATGGAGACCCATATTGGAACACCGAACTGAGCACTCCACGGTCCAAATGAGGAACAGAAAGATGAAGAAAATAAAAAAAGTAATCCGGACTGCGAGGGATGCGAGCACCCACTGATACAAGGGAACTGATATAATGAGAGTTCACCAAGGCCTGTTGGACTGGGACTGAACGAGGACGTAATCCAACCAGATTCTCTGAATGTGGCTGGCCTGGAGCCTTTTTGAAAAGCCATTGACAATGACACTGGGACTTGTTTCCTCTGCATATACTGGATTTTGGCGCTCCAGTCTGTTTGGACTCTCACCTTTCCTGGACCTGGAGGGAGGAGGGGAGGAACTTGAACTTCCCACAGGGCAGGAAACCCTGACTGCTCTAGGGGATGGAGAGGGAGGAGGAGAGGGAGTGGGGGGAGTGGGAGGGTGTTGGGAGGAGGGGCTGAAATGGAAACTTTTATAATTTAATTAAAAAAAAAAAGATGCTCCCGAGACTGAATGGATGGATGGATCCAAACATGGCTTCTGGTATTACTTCCTTGATAAATAAATCCCTTCCCCAATCAGGAAGAACCCACGTTTATAACTATAAAAAAAAATTAAAAAAAAAGTGTGAGGCATGAATCTTAAAGAAGAAATGCAACCAGGCTTAGGAGACACTTAGAAAATTGTTACCATTTCTAATAACACAGTCACTAAATGGCTTTAAAAATGGTACTTTCCTAAGCAAAAATTCAGTATCATGTTTAAGATTCAGAAATAAAAGCTGTTGCTAGTATAGTGAATTCATATATTTCTATAAATATTAATCATATGAAATAAATATTTATATATAGGTGCACATGTACGTATACATTAAAGTTACTTATGGAGAGAAATAATACAATTGAGTGAAATCCTAAAAAAATCATCAAATTTTCAATTTCATATATACACCACAGTAATAATGACAGAAATTCATTCTACTCTTTATGAAGGAACCAAGATAAATCTGATTTTTTATTATCACTGTTATGCAGGGCTAGGGAAGCAAAAATGCAGTTTATTATTTTCTAAGGACCTTATTTCATTCCCCATAATCAATAAAGTTTAATATTTACACAATTCATTAAAGGATCAGATATAAAATTGAAGATGTCTTCATTTTAAACTGTTCTCACGTCTGTTTTCTTTATCTTTTCTCTAAAGAACCTATTTTTATACTGTACACAGACCTATGGCCCCACAATATCCTCCACAAAATGTCAATGCCAATTGTTTATAAGGGAAGTAGGATTTGGCATTTTCCAAAGACCCTAAATAGCTTTTTACTCTCCGCACTTCAGAGATCTTGAATTTCGAAAGGATAGTGTCATGGGTATATGGAGAGAATCATGGACATTTTAGACTTACAGGGGTTTAATCTAAAAATTTTCCACACAGAAGTAAAACTTTAGTTTTTTTGAGAACAACGTTAATTTTATTTAATTAAACAGTCAAAACCAGAAGGAAAAAAACTAATAAACAAATTGCAATTGAAATAGGGCTTCTGCCCTAATGACTCAAGGAATAGCATCTCATTTCAGTTCTCCTTGGTATTGACCAGACTGTTCTTGGCCATTAGGTACACATACATTTTGCTTTCTGAGGCTCACATCCTACACAGGTTGATCACATAGCTGCGGGTCTCACTGATCACTTTCACCTGAAGGTACAGGAAGTTTTGCTTCAGGAAATCACACGGGTGACTGCTTCCTTTTATAACCAGTTCAAGCAAGTTCAAAAAATTCTGGTTAGTTTACTTTCTCCATGTAGAAAGTACACACCATGGCCTGGAGGCCACAACTGCAGTTGTCACTGCTTGATTTGAAGATATCACAGAAGACAATGTAATATCTTGCTTGAATCTGTAAGAAGAAAGACATGTTGATGTATGACTTCCACTTACATGATTTGCACAGGGAAAACCTTTTTGAATATCCCAAGGCAAATTTTTGAGGATCATAGGGAAAGGTCATGAATGCGTAAACATATAAGTCATATAGCTTTAGGTACATGTGACTGCTGACAGCTGATTCAAGGTTGGCAGTAATTCTTTTGAACTTTAGATGGTGCATCAGTCATCACAATTTCTAACACCAAGATGTACGTAGGGCACGCACTAAAATGAAAGCTATATTTGCTCTGGAGCAATAGAGAAAACACCTTCAGTACAGGGTATGGTAGAGTTCTCCAGATGGCCCACAGACAGGCTACAGAATATCCAAGTGGGCTTTACTGAAAGTAGAAAATGGAGACCTGGAAGTGGAAATTATTTGTTGTTTGACTAGTGGCATCTAATGTGGGAAGGTCAGTAATCAGGGATTGGAAATCAGGAACTTTTCTGTGAACAACCCTGGAGAGTCTATTCAAATAGCTTGGCTGTTATAATAGTAATAACTCATATGAACAGATTCCAAATAAATTACCTGGGTCCTTTATTTAAGTAACTCATTTAAACATTGCCGAAAAGTTACTATCTTATTAAGCAGTGATGTTTATTGTGGCTAGTCAATATAATATGACAAAGATATATTTGAATGAATCCTCTCATCAGTGAAGACATATATCTGTACTTATGACACATGATGGAGAAGCAACGGGCTAAAGTAGGTTGAAGTGCACACAATCCACCAATGTCAGTTCAATCAACAACTCTGGAGAATAACCCAATACTATTGAAGAAACTGTAATTTGCCCTTTTTAGTTTATGTGCTGTAGAAGTGTGCCCTCATTTCTCTAAAGAGTGTTCTTTGCACCTTTGTGGAAAATTCATTAGCTATGGATGGGAAGATTTACTTCCAGGCTTTCTCTTCTGTTCTGCTTGTCTATATGTGATTTTCTGATATTTTTAATTACTTCGCACGTGTAGTTTGCTTTGAAGTTAGGTAGCATTCTTTTCTTTTGACTCAAAGTAACTTGGATTGTTTAGTTTTTTTAAACAGTTCCATGCAATTTTTCCCATTTCTTTGAAGAATATTAATGACATTTATATAGGAATTGCAATGGGATGTTTTTCCACTGTTTTATAATAACTTTAATAATTAAAACAAAACACTGATGGGAAACATAATTATATTCATAAAACATAATTATGTTGATTCTCCCAATCCAAGAGCAGGGGAGGTCTTTCCATTTTCTGGTAACCTCCTCAATTTCTTTTTTCAAAGACTTAAAGTTCTTGTCAAGTAGGTCTTTCACTTCCTTGGACCTGGAGGGAGAGGGGAGAACTTGAACTTCCCACAGGGCAGGAAACCCTGACTGCTCTTAGGACTGGAGAGGGAGAAGGAGAGGGAGTGGGGGGGGGAGAGGGAGGGTATGGGGAGGAGGGGAGGAAGTGGAAATTTTTATAAACAAATAAATAAATAAATTTAAAAAATGTCTGTTAGGCCCATTTCAGTCATCACAACTGTTAGTTCCCTTATTTCTCTGTTAATTTTCTGTCTGGCAGACCTGTCCATTGGAGAGAGTATGGTGTTCAATTCTCCCACTATTACATTGTGGGATTAGATGTGTTATTTTAGCTTTGTTATTATTTCTTTTACAAATGTGGGTATCCTATTATTTGGGACATAAATGTTCAGAATTGAAATTTTTCTTGATGAATTTTTTCAGTGATGAATATTGAGTGTCCTTCTTCATCTCTTTTTATTGCCTTCAATTTAAAGTCTATTTTGTCAGATGTTAGGATAATTATAGCAGCTTACTTCTCAGTTCCAGTTGATTGGAAATGCTTTCCTAAATTTTAATCTGACATAATGAGGTAACTTTGAAGTTGAAGTGTGTTTCTTATGTGAAGTAGAAGGAAGAATCCTGTTTTCATATTCATTCTTTTAATCTTTGTCTTTTTACAGGTAAATTGAGCCGATTGATATTAAGGAATGTTAATAACCAATAATTGTTAACTCCTATTACTTTTATGGTGGTAGTATGTGTGTGTGTTTCCCTTCTTTAGTATGGGATTATCTATTTCCTGTGTATTCATGTGTGCAGGTAATTCCTTGGTTTGGAGTTTTCCTTCTAGTGCTTTCTGTCGCTTTGGATTTGTATAAAGGTATTATTTTTATCTGGTTTTGTTGTAGAATACCTTGTTTCCTCCATCTATGGAAACTGAAAAATTTCCCAGTTATAATAGTCTGGGCTGGCATCTGTGGTCTCTTATTGTCTGCATAACATCTGTCCAGACCTTCTAGTTTTCAGAGTCTCCATTAAGAGTTTGGGTGCTATTCTATTAGGTCTGCGTTTACATGTTACTTGGCATTTTTCTTTGCCCCTCTTAATATTCTTTCTTTATTCTGTATATTTATTATTTTTGTTACTATGTGGCAAGGGGACTTTTTTTTAATCCAGGCAATGTGGTGTTCTGCAAGCTTCTTGTATCATCATAGACATTTTCTTCTTTAGGTTGATAAAGTTTTCTTATATGATTTTGTTGAAAATACTTTCTGTGCCTTTGACCTGGTAGTCTCCTTCTATCCCAATCATTCTTAGTTTTAGTCATTTCATTATATCTCAGATTATCTGGATAGTTTGTGTTGTGCCTTTGCTGGTTTTAATGCTTTCTTTGACTTCTGAATCTATTTCTTTTATCATATCTTCGATGCCTTAGATTCTCTTCCATCTCTTGCATTCAGTCAGTTATGCCTCCATCTGTAGTTTGTGTTCATTTACCCAGATTTTTCATTTTCAGTATTCCCTAAGTTCATTTTCTATTTATTGCCTCTATTTCAAATTTTACATCTTGAACAGTTTCCTTCACTTGTTTCCTTGCATTTTCTTGACTTTCTTTAAGAGATTTACTAATTTCTTCCATTTTTTTCATTTCCTCCATTTCTTGAAGGGAATTTTTCATTCCCTCTGTAAAGGTCTCTATCATCTTCATAAAGTTGTTATTATATCATTTTATTCTGCTTCTTCTACTTTGGGATGCTCAGGTCTTGCTGTCTTATAATCACTAGGTTATGGTGGTGCTAAATTGCTCTTTAGCTTGTAGAATGTATTCTTGGAAGGTATCTACCCATTTCTTCCTTCAATCTGTGATATCAGTATCTGTGCCACTTGATCTGATCAGAGCAGTCAGTGCCTGTTTCTCAGTTCTAATTGTTTGCAATTGGTGTTTCAGGGAACCCCTGAGGTTGCAGGGGATGAGTGGGTTTGGGCACTTAGTGGGACTGATAGATTCAAGGGTCCAATAGGGGGATGGAGCAGCCTGCCAACAGGAGCTTTCCCTGCTAACTGTCTCCTCTCGTGCAGCTGAGATGGTTTGTGGAGAGACTCAGGGTTTGATCTGGTGGCTCGGGCCTAGAGATTGGGCCATTCGGCTAGGGGGCCAAACACTCACCTATGTGTCCTATCAGTGCAGTCACTGTCTTTATCTCAGGGAGACAGTCTAAGGACAATCAATAAACAAGCATGGGTTATATGCCCACATTCAATGAAGAAATAATATGCATGTCTAAATATATAAGTATGACATTTTTCCTGCATTGACTAATATAAAAGTAAATATTATCAGATTGTCATTTATTAATTCTCTTTAATTCATTTAACACATTCTATATTATGCCAGGTATTTTATAAGTACTAATAATTTTTTCTATGAAGTCTTCAAATATTAGAGACCAATTTCTTTCATGGATATTGGTGTAAATACACTCAATTAAATACATGCAAGTGGAATCCCTGAAAACATCAAAAAGATCTCCAACCACAATCAAGTAGGTTTCATTACAGAGATGCAGGCATGGTTGAACATAAAAATATCTATCAATGTAATCCACCAAATAAACAAACTGAAAGAGAAAGGCCACATGATCTTCTCATTAGATAATGAAAAAGTCCTTCACAAATCTATCACCATACCACTTCATGATATAATTCTCTTAACATGAGATAAAATCATGAGAGATCAGAAAGATAAGAAATCTATCTAAAGATAGCTAAAGCAATATTTGGCAACCTGATAACCAATATCAAATTAAATGGAGAAAAACGCAAAGCAATTCCACTAATGTCAGGAACAAGATAAGATGTTCACCTTTTTTCATATCTTTTCAATATAGTACTTCAAGTTTCAGCTAGAGCAATAAGGTAACTCAGTGAGATCAAGGGGATACAAACGAGAAAAGCAGTCAAAGTATTATTTCAAATTATATCATAGAATACATAAGTGACCCCAACAATTCTACCAGGGAATTCCTACAGCTGATAAACACCTTTACTAAGCAGGTAGGATGTAAGATTGACTCAAAAAATTAGTAGCCTTCCTCTATAACAACAAACCAGGTAAGAAAGAAATCATGGAAATAATATCCTTCGCAATTCCGTAAATATTATAAAATATCTTGGAGTAAGTATAACCAAGCAAGTGAAAAACTTGTATGAAAATAACTTCAAGTCATTGAAGAAAGAAATCCAAGAAGACATCAGCATGATGAGAAAAATTCTGATCCTCATGGATCTGTAAGTTTAATAATAAAAATGGCCATCTTACCAAAAGCATTCTAGAGATTCAGTGCAATTTCTGTCAAAATTTACAAACAGTTTTAACAACATTGAAAGAATAATATTCAACTCATAAGAAAAAAGATAAAAACACAGATTAGTTAAAATAATACTGTGCGATAAAAGAACTTCCAGGAGTATTACCATCCCTGATTTCCAGCTCTACCCCAGAGCTAAAGGAATAAAGCCAGGAGGGAATTGGCATAAACATAGACAGTGGATCAATGGAATCCAATCAAAGACACAAATGTAAATCTTTCAACCTATGATTATCTGAATTAGACATAAAGACAAAAATTATACAATGGAAAAAATAAAAAAAGCATTTCTAAAAATAGTGTTCATATAACTGGATTTTGCATGTAGAACAATTTGAATAGATTTATATCTATCAACCTAAACAAAACTTAAGTCTAGTGGATCAAAGACCTCAACATGAATCCAGATACAGTGAACCTGATAGAAAAGAAAGTAAAAAAGAACACATTGTCACAGGAGACAACTTCCTGAATAGAACAGCAATAATGCAGACACTAAGATCAATAAATGCCACCTCCTGATAATGTAAAGCTCTTTAATGCAAAGGTCACAGCCAATATAACAAATGGCAGCATTAATAAGGTTAAAAGATTTTCACCATCCCCACATCTGATAGAGGGTTGATATTAAATATCCATAAAGAACTCAATAAACTAATATTAGGAAAGAAATTAATCCAATGAGAAAGGGGGTATAGATATGAACAGAAAATTCTCAACAGAAGAGTCTCAGAGGTCTGTAACACTTAACATGTTAAACATTCTAAGCTATAGAAAAATCTAAATTAAAATAACTCTGTTATTTCATCTTATATCTATCAGAATGGCTAAGGTCAAAAATACAAGTGACAGCTAATGCTGGCCAGGATATGGAACAAGGTGGAACACACCTCCATTCCTGTTGGTAGTGCAAACTCATACAGCCATTTTGGAAGTCAATGTGACATTTTCTCAGAAAATAGGGAATTGATATACCTCAAGACCTAACTGTAATACTGTTGGAAATATACCAGAAAGATGTTCAACCATACAACAAGGACATTTGCTTAACTATGTTCATAGCAGCTTTATTAGTAAAATCCAGATCCTCAAAACAACCTAGATATTCCTCAACATAATGGTAAAGAATATGTGGTACATTTATTTACACAAGATGGTATTATTCAGTTGTTAAAACAATGACATCATGAAACTTGCAGACAAATTAATGAAACTAGAAAAGAACCATCCTAAGAGAAGCAATCCAGACACAGGGAACAAAGATGGCTTGTACTTAATTATAAGTGGGTATTAACTATAAAGAAAAGAATAACCATGCCGCAATCCACAGACTAGAGAGATAGGTAAAGAACATGGTTCAAGGAAGCTCTTGGTTATTTCTTGGAAATTGAAATAGAAGAGCTTTCATGGGTGAACTGTGGTAGGCTGGGAAAGTGAACATGAGAGATTAGGTGAGGATGATGAATGGTGTGAGTACTGAAAGACACAACTGGATAAGGTAGAAACCTAGTGCATGGGAAACTCTCAAGTGTCTACAAGAATGATTTCAGCTAAGTCTCTTAGCAATAGGGGATATGTAGCCTGAACTGGTCATCTCCTGTTACCAGGCAAAACTTTCAGTGGAGGGATTAGACAACAGCAAAGTCACATAGCCTTCAACCATAGTGTGTCCTTTCTATGGGATATGCTGAAGTAAGGGTGGTGCATAGTTGGTGGAAGTTTCCAACCAATGACCAATACAGCCTGAAAGTCATGCCATGAGAAGGAGCTAACGCCTGAAATTTCCTGGAACATGAGGACTTATAATCTAGACAGCCCATAAACCAAGGGAAAAACCAAACAGGAGTGGAGAAAAATAGTCAAAATATAGATGCCTAATGATATTCTGTTATACATTAGAATGATGTCTAGCCGAATTGGCATAAGAGAGGCCACTTTCATAAAGTGATGTCAAACAGATGCAGTGAACCACACTAAAACATTAGTCAGAGATCATGGAATCCTAATGGAGAGGGGGAGGAAGTACTGCAGTAGCTGGAGGCATCAAGTATACTAAGAGAAAATCCACAGAATAAACTAACCTGGGATCAGAGGATCTTGCAAAGATTGAACCAACAATCAGGGATCCTGCATGGTACTAACCTAGGCATTCTGTATGTATGTGATAGTTGTATAGCTTGGTCTACTTATGGGACTCCTAGCAGTGGGAGTATGGCTTGAACTTATTGCTTTTGCTTGCTTTGGGAATTTTATTCCTCACACTTGATTGCCTTGCCCAGCCTTAATAGAAGGGGTGGTGTTTAGTCTCAGTGCAATTTATTATTTCGTGTATTTGGGGGGGGGGGGATTCCAAAGGAGGCGTGCTCTTTTATGAATAGAAACAGAGAAGAAGTGCTTAGGAGCATTAAGAGATGGGAGTTGAGGGAAGAGAATGGGAGGAGAGTAGGGAGGAAAGCTGTGGTCTTGATGTAAAATAAATAAAAGAATAATAAATAACATTAAAAAAGAAAAAAATCTGTAAAAACAAAGACAATTTAATAAGCAGTTCTATACAAAGAATTGTTTCACATACAGTTTACTTAATTACTTATCTATGAAGGCCACATATATATTTATAAAACACCACATACCTTATGGAAATGAAACTCTACTGGTAATATACTTCATGCCCTAGATATATATTTAGAAAGGTAGAGCTAGTCAGCCTAAATGTATATTCAGTACCCATATCTTTGTAATACAGCGAGCTGTATTGTATATTGCTAGCTTTATGTCCATAGTACAGAAAAACATACATGTACAACAATAAAATATTTCCTATAATCAAGACTGTGATAGTTTGAATGCAAATGTCCCCACTAATCCCACAACCCTATATTCACATAGAGAGTGCCACTATTAGGAGGTATTACTTTGTTGGAGTGGTTATGACCTTGTTGAAGAAAAAGTATCACTGTGGGGAGGATCCTTGAGGTTTCATATACTCAGGATACTGCTCAGGGAATCAGTTGATTTCTTGTTACCTGCATGATATAGCAGTCTCAGTTCCAGGACACCTCTACTACATACTTTCATGCTCCATGCCACGATGATAATTGCCTGAACCTCTGAAACTGTAAGTGAATCCCCTAAATTAATTGTATTTTTAAATAAGAGTTGCTATGGTCATAGTGTCTCTTCACAGAAAGGAAAATACAAACGAAGAAATAAACTGATAAGATACTGCCAGACATACTGGAAATAATTATGCATTGAATTTTCAAGTATACTTATTAAACTGTACTTTTCTTATTATATGATTAAGTGTTTCTTAGCTCCGATTAATGTAAATCTTTGTGCATTGCAACATGATATACTGCATTATATGAAATTTTATGAACTCTTTTATGTTTGTCATTTTGATTGTGAATATATGACTCTTATTAAATAATACTTTAGAAAATTTTTAAGGCAGCTTTACTTTAAAATGGTTATAAAAACAAGTACCTGAGGTAAATGTTTCTATTAACTTATTCAATCACCATCTTATAGAGCACCATTTTCCTAATCACATTATGAATAAATGTTGCTAATGCTAATCATTATTGAAGAAAATGAGTCAAATGGGTATTATGCTAAAGAATAGTTAAATGAAACATCTTTCCAAGATATTTGTCTTTTTAAATCAGCTCACAATTAAAATTATTAAGACAATTTGATATGATACCATGTTCTAAGCTATTGCTTTAAAATTGTATTTGTTATATACTTATTTCTGTATTCTGTATGTATGGGGATTTGCCATAGAACATATATATATATATAGAGATATATAGATATATAGATATCATGCATAAAGTTGCCTTCAGGAGTATAAAAGGGTGTCTGAAGACATACATTTGGAATTAAAGGTAGCTGAGAGCTGACTTGGATGTTTGAGTGAAACCAAACCTGGGTCCTCTGCCAAAGCAACAAAGTTCCTTACCAATAAGTAATCTCCCCACTCCTTCATGTTAGAAATCATTGCTCTGCATAAGTGAAAGTCAGTCAGTGGCCAATGTGTTTATGAAATATCCATGCACCTATATTTTAAGACAAACTGAAGTCCTCCCTTTACATAATTTTACTTACAATGAATAATCTAGCACTTAGAAAAAAGGTATAATTAGCTATATGTTACAGTATCAGCCCTTGTAATTGAGACAATTCATGATCTCTTTTCCCAGCATACATTTCTTCACTTCAGGCACAGAATGAGTGCAATTAGGTTTTTTCCTACCTAGGAAATTATAATACCCCAAGACCCAACAACACCACCTTTGGGTATATACCAATGGAATTTTTAAGCACACCCAAAGACTTTCATGCCAGCAACTGTGACACCTTCTGGCCAGTAAAGTTTATTATACTTACAACAATTTACTTAAAACCTATTACAGAGGTAAGTTCATTTGATTAAATAAATAAATAAATTTGAAAATTGTATAATGGCAGACAATATCACATATGTTTGCATACTCAGGATTCCCATAAAAATACTAAGACGACCTTGGGAGCTCAGTCCAGTGCTCCAATGTGGGTCTCTGTCGCTATTTCCATCCATCGCCAGATGAGGGTTCTATGGTGATATTCAAGATATTCATCAGTGTGACTATGGGACAAGGACAGTTAAGGCACCCTCTCCTCTGCTGCCCAAGGAACAAGCTGGGGACATCTCCTTGGATCTGGGAACCCCTCTAGAGTCAAGTCTCTTGATAACCCTAAAATGGCTCCCTTAATTAAGATATATACTTCCCTGTTCCCATATCACCCTTCCTCCATCCCACCCATCCCATTCCCCCAAGCTCTCCAGACTCTCTGAATGTGGCTGTCAATGAGGGATGACTGAGAAGCCAAAGGCAGTGGCACTGGATTTTGATTCTACTGCATGAACTGGCTTTATGGGAGCCTGGTTTGTTTGGTTGTTCACCTTCCTAGACCTGGATGGAGGGGGGAAGGACCTTTGACTTTCCACGGGGCAAGGAACCCTGACTGCTCTTAGAACTGGAGAGGGAGGGGGAGTGTGGGGAGTGGGAGGGAAATGGGAGGGGGAGGAGGTGGAAATTTTTAATAAATAAAATAGAAAAAAATACTAAGATGAATGCTATAAATATATATATGCACAGCACCTGGCACAGACCTGTGCAGACCCTGCGCTTGCTGACTCAGTCACTGTGAGTGCATATGAGCCTGGCTCAGATGATTTACAGGACCCTGTTCTCTCTGATGTCCTCCATCTCCTCTAGCTCTTATGCTTTTTCTTCTTCCTCTTCCACGGGATTCCCTGAGCTCAGAGTGGAGAACTTTGATGGAAGCATTCCATCAAGAGCTGTGTGTTCCAAGGACTCTCTCACTAAATAATGTTTGCCTGTCTGTCTCATCATCTATTCCCTTCTTCTGCAGGAGGATTAGTGTGTGATGATGATTGATTAATGCACTGATCTACAAGTACAGCAGACTATCACTAGGAGCCATTTTATTTTATTTTTAGACCACTAGTGTTTGGTTTCACCCCAAGTGTCTAAACTACCCAATCTGTGGTTGCTGGTCACCAGAGTATAGGTATGGGTTTAAATCCAGTGAGTGTGTCCTAAGTGAACTCAGACATTGTTTGGTCATTCTCACAAGTTCTGTGCCATCATTATCCTAGTACATCTTGAAGGCCGAACAGTTTGAAGGTCGAACTCTTTTTGATTGGTTTGGTGTTTATTCTTCTCTTTTGGTGGCTTGCAGGGTACCTTGCCACAACAAACATACTATAAGGTAGAATGTGAAGGCTCCTTGTAGGAACTAGCTCAACTTCTCTACTTTCAATGGGTGTGTAGGTATTGTCCTTGGCAAATCTGCAGAGATCTAACAATTGTCTTAGCAACAGAGTGGGTTGTTTGGAGATTTTCATGAGATTCCCTTGGCCAACAATTCCATTGAATGCAACCCAGTACCACTTCTGGATTCTTCTCTTGATGATGATATACCAGTTGGGACTCTGTCTCCATCATTATTTGGAGACCCCATTAAGATCATTTCATGTATTTTAGGAAGTTTCTATTGCACTAGTTTTCATGTAATGGTAGTTTGAATGTAATTAGCCCTCAAAAACTCATAAAGTGTGACTTTTGTTGCAATAGGTATTACCTTTTTGGAGGAAGTGTGTCACTGTGGTTAAAGGTTTTTAAATTTTCTATCCTCAAGATACCTTCCAGTGTCACAGTTCAATTCCTGTTGCCTGGATATAGAGAAGAGCCAGGACCATGTATACATACATTCTGCCATGTGCCCTATAATGATACTGGACTAAATCACTGAAACTGTAAGCTGTCACCTCATCTAAATGTTTTCCTTTTTAAGAATTCCTGTGGTCTGCCATAGTGGGGTACCAGGGAGGGGGCACAATATTATAGGAAAAGGCAGATTAAGAGAAATGAAAACAGAAGCAAAGGCTAGACTGTAAGGATTGAAGGTGAATACTAAACAGCCCAAAATTTCTCAGTCAGCATATATACTTATTACAGACAAAAGGCAGAAAAAAGAGCATGGCAGTCAGCTAGCCACCTTTCTGCACTGTCTTTGAGAGGAATCTCAAGCAGGTGCACTATCTAATTCAGCTAAACAGTTTCTAATCTCTAAGGATAAGTGTCTCTTGCTGAGATGCAACAGTCCAAATCTTAGAAGATAATGTGTTCTTTCTCATGGGCAAAATTGCTTTTTCCCAAGGGCTTAATCAGAACTTGCTCACAGTCCTCAAGGATATTTGATGCAAGCAGAGCAGACAATCTTGAATTCAAATGACTATTTTAAGTCAGTATTGACTCTAGATGGAAGCAAAGACATGTGTGGGCTACCACAGTGGTCACGGTATCCCTTCACAGCAATAGAAACCATAAGTAAGACACAAATCATCATTCCAAACCCTCACAAGTTTAGCTGTCTCTCTGAACATTCCCTCCCTCTATTCTATCTCCTCTCCTAATTCCTCCAGTTGTAGTTCTCAGCAGCCACAGTCATGAAATCTATTTTATTTCCTCCTCCCAGGAGATCCATTTGTCTCCCCTAGCCCCTTTGTCTATACCTAACCTCACCGAGCCTATAAATTCTAGTGTGGTTATCATTTCTTTAATGACTAATATCCACAAATAAGTGAATATATCATTATATTTATCTTTCTGAGTCTGAGCATTGCTACACTCAGGATGATTTTTTTCTAGTTAATTCCATTTGCCTAGAAGTTTTATTATGTCATTGTTTAGGAGCTGCGTAATAAACCACTGTGAAAATGTAAACCAATTTTTCTATCCATTCTTCTGGGGAGGAACATCTAGGTTGTTTCTAGTTTCTGGATACTAGGAATACAACAACACTGAGCATGATTTGAGCAGTTTACTTTTTGGTAGGACAACAATGCGTCCTATGGGTAAATACCCAAGAGTCATATAGTTGTATACCCAGCTTTAATCCATGGTGGTCTGATAAGATGCAGAGACTAATTTAAATTTTCTTGCATCTGTTGAAGCTTTCTCTGTGTTCAAGTATGTGATCAGTTTTGGAGTGAAATGTTCTCTACATCGCTCTTGCATCCGTTTGGTTTTTATAACGTATGTGAGCTACAACATTTCTTCATGTATTTTTAGCTGAATGACCTGTCCATTAGTAAGAAGACGATAACGAAGTCTCCCACTATCAGTGGATGAGGGTCACTATGTGATTTAAACAGTAGTAGTATTTCTTTTACAAACATGGGAAATATTGTGCTTGGGGCAGGGGCATAGATGTTAAGAACTAAAATGTAATCTTTGTGATTGTTCATTTGATGAGTATGAAGTATCCTTCTCTATCTCTTTTGATTTGGTTTTCTTTGAATTATATTGCCTCTTGGGTCTATTTATTGAAAATATATTTCAATTCTTTATCTTGAGGGAGTGTCTATCTTGGATGTTATGTTATTGATCTTGCATGTTCCTGTTTTCTTTTAGCATCCATTCTGTTAAGATCTTTTTACTGGGGAATTGTGACCATTGTTATTGAGAGATTTTGATGATCAATTGTTGATTTCTGTTATTTTGTAGTTGTTATTGGTGGTGCTGTAGGTGATACCCTTTTGAATTTGTATGTCTGAGACTATTTGTTTACTGGTTTTCATGATTTTAATTCACCTCAATAGATTGAAGTTTTCCTACTAGCACTTTTGTTGAGCTTAATTGCTAGACAAATATTATACAAATTTGACTTTATCAGGTAATATCTTATTACATATTTGTTCATTGAAACTTTTTCTATGTATAGTAATATGAGCTGGCCTCTGTGGTGTCTTAGAGTCTGAGTGCATTTTCACCTCCTTCTGTATTTTAGAATCTCCATTAAGAAACCAAGTGTAAGTTTAATAGGTATGTCTTTATATGTTATTATTTTTAATAGCAGATTTCAGTATTTATTGTTCAGTATCTTTAGTGTTTAATTAATATGATGCAAGAGGATTTTCAGTTTTGTTCCAATGTATTTGGTGACTTGTATGCTTCTTGTACCTTTATAGGCTTCCTGTTCTTTAGGTTAGGACAATTTTCTTCTATACTTTTGTAGAAAATATTTTCAGAGCCTTTGAGAACATTTTTTTCATTCATATACTCACATTATTCTTTGGTTTGTTTTTTTCATAGTGTCTCAGATTTTCTTGGTGTTTTCTGTCAGAGACTTATTAGATTTAATATTTTCTTTGAGCAATATATCCATTTCTTCTATTGTATCTTCATCAACTGATCTTCTCTCTTCCATCACTTATATTATGTTCATGCATTTTGCCTCTGAAAAGTTTCTAAATTTTTCATTTCAAGAATTCCTTCAATTTCAATTCCATTAATAGAATTCTAATAGAATAAAATTGGTTCTATTTTCATTTTCAGGTGTTGAACACTTTTATTCCTTTCCTTAAGCTATTCATTTTTGTTTTCCTGGGTTTCTCTAAGGGATTTAGTCACTTCCTCTTTAAAGATCTCCATCATTGATATAGGGGAGGCTTTAAGGTCTTTTTCTTCTGCTTCAGTTCAGTTGGCTTATTTAGGGCCTTCTATGGAAGGATAGTTGGGTTCTAGTAGATATATATTTTCCTGGTTTTTATTTCTTGGGTCTATGCAGTCTTTATTCCCCTGTGATTGGGATGATTATAGGTCCAGGTTCTGATTTATGAATTTGTCTTTGTTGGGTGGGTGTTTTTCCCTTTGTTTCTGCTTTCTCTATGCATTTTAAGAAAATGTGATGGCTGTGTGTTGCCTGATAGGTGATTTTATTTGGGCCTGAAGGCTATGGCTACTTGGTATTCCAGGTAAAATATGTTTCTGGGTATAGTAAGATGACATTTAGAAATGATAATAGGCAAACATTCTGAAAGGGTTCACAGGAGGGAAGAGATCAGTGTTCCATGAAGAACTGCTTATTCTGCCTCCTTGGAATATGGGACGACAGTAAAGAGAAGTCATGCAAACTAATCTTCTATAGTTTGAATATGAGTCTAGGGTATTGGATCTAAAGGAACACAGAAAGAAGTAAATGCCTATAAAGATCTTTTTTTCAGGGGCAGTCTGTAGGTTCGCAGGGATTTGTTTGATGGAGTTGGGCCTGGGATAAAACAAGTGGGTAGGGAGAGAATAGTAGGGTAAGGTCAATAACATTCACAGGAGATATGGGCAGCAAGGGAAAGAAAGGCTACAGCAGGTGTTCTGTTAAAGAGATAAGAATTAGACTGAGAGATTGGGTTTGCAGGAGAATAGGGTTTCATGAAGGTCTTCAGTTAGTTTACCTGTTCATCTGCTGTGTTCCAAAGAATGCCTGTTGGTGATGAAGGCTGGGGTAAAGAGATGAGTTGGTGGAAGGGAAGTTGCAGGAGAAAATCTTTGTGATCTATTGGGGATTGCATAAGTGAGTAAAGATAGACCAGAGCAGGTTTTCTGCTAAAGAACTCAAAATGAGACTGGGGTTTTGGGAATCTATAGGATCAGAATGAGAGTTGAGAAATCTGCCGTAAGCCTGCGTTTGACCTGGGAGGTGGGGCCAATGGGTTAATAGGGGATTTCTGCTGGGATTTAAAACTGGAACAAAGAAAAGTTGGTGGGGAGGGAGCCTATAAGTGGAAGATCTGTGGGATACATAGCATATGGGAACAGGGCCAAGGAAGCCTGCCACAGGTGTTCTGTTGCAGAAACGGAGAGATTTCATGATTGGATCTGAAGGTTCCATCTGTTTATGATGATCAGTCTCAGATAGCTAATACAAGTGCAACTATTTTACTTTTTTATTTTTTACTTTTTAAAATTTCCATACATGTATATAACATAGCTTGGCTACAAATATGCCCCATGCCCTCCTGCCATCTGCCCTCCATTACCCTCTCCAACATATCTTAGATCATCCTTTTACCTCCACGACTTTTTTATTAACAGTTACTTTTCTGGCTAAGTTTCTATTTTAGAATTGAAAGAAGTTGTGTTACATTGTACCTCTGATCTTGCAGAATAGATATGCGTTTCCATGTATATACCTTGATCAAAACTACCTGTAAAGGGTGAGTCTAAGTCTTACATTTTGGACTATTTATTTTTCTTGGTTCACATTTTCCAGAATAATTTCAAATTGAGAAAAAACAGATTACAGTGATTTAAAATTATGGGTAGGTTTCTTATCTCCCAGGCTGAAAATAAGTTTTGAATATGAAAAAGGTACTTATTTATCTCAAAACTGTTTCATTTTTGATTCACATGCATTCATTATGCAAAATTGCAGGAATCAGTGTTATATTTCAACAAATATATAGAGTGCATTAGAATACAGAATAACATTACTTATCCATCTCCCCAACTCAGTTCTCATTATATTTAATTACATATTCAGATTGTATTCAGATTTAAAGTATCTTTAGCTTCCACACCAAGGAAAGAACATGTGGTATTTGTCTCTCTATTTTCTCTTTATTTTTCCTTCTATCTGTTTCTCTCTCTCCCTCTCTCTTTCTCTTATCCTTCTGTCATTATACTGGAAATTTTAAAATTAAAATAATTTTAATTGTTAAATACACTGTATATATTGTATTTGTAGTATATTCTCCTTTATCATACCTTCCAATTTCTCACATTTTCCTTACTTTTTTATTTTTGTACTATTTTATAAATCTTTATAATTTTAAAATATAATTATATTTTAATTTATATAAATAAATTTATATAATTTATAAACTCTAAATCCACAAATAAGAAAACACATATTTGTCTGCCAAGCTATACACCTCTCTTGGGAATTTACCTAAAGGACTTCAAGTCAGTATATCACAGAGATACTGAATGTCTGCCTTTATTTTATCTCCAATGCAACTAAATTATAGAATTAGCTTTGGTGTCTGTATTAGTCAGGGCTCCCTTGAGTACTTATAGAATAAATTTCTTTGTTTATATAGAAAGTGGTTTATTAGAATGACTTACAGAGAGTAGTCCAACTAATCCAATCATAGTTGCCTATGAATGGAAAATACAAGAATCCAGAAGTTGCTCAGTTCATGAGTTTGGATGTCTCAACTGGCCTTCCGTATACACTGGAATCCCAACGAAGTAAGTGATAATGTTTGTGAGGGAATAACCCTGTTAGCAAGGCAATGGCAAGTAGTTAAAAAGCAAATTATTCTTCCATGTCCTCATATAGTCTTAGAGCAGAAGATGTGGCTCACATTAGATTTGAATTAATAGCCAGTTCCTTTCCCAACTCAAAAGATCTAGATTACAGACTTGTCTTCTTATCTCAGATATTTTGGTCAGAAGTATATCTTCCTACTTCCAATTAATCAAACTTCTTCGTAGGTGTGCCATCAGTTTTGGAGGTTTAGTTTTAGATGTGATGTAGTCAGGTTGACAACCAAGAATAGCTATCCCTGTGAGTAAAAACAAAGGAAAATATGCTACCTACACAATGGATTTCTTTTCAGACATAAGAATGAAGTCATTTCATTTACAAGCAAAAAAGCAACTGTAAATAATTCTAATAAACATATAATTTTACTTAATGTTTCCCACTTACTATGTACTTCAAGTGATAGAATTACATTCATTTTTATGGAAGAATAATGTTTTGTTACATATGCATACACTGCATTTTATCTACTTATTCAAAAGCACCTAGGTTGATTTCATATTTTGCTACTTATTATGAATAGTGCTGCAGTAAATATAGACATAAAGCTGTCTTTTCGAAATATTGATTTATCAATTTCATTTCTTTTTTTATGAATCCAAATAGTTTATTGGTTCTTATAGGTGTCCTTGTTGAGAAACCATGCCAAATATACTCAGCCAAATATTATAGCGATAAAATAGATTACCAGTCTACCTCAACTGTGCCATTTTTCTTTCTTATTGAGTATATTATCTTTGATGTCTGATTCTCCGAGTCTTAGTTTCCTCAGATTTAAAGGGAATACAATTCTCTTATAGAGTTGCTATGCTAATTAATTCACAAACTGCAAAGTGAAATAGTATATTTGTTCTTTATTGTTCTTGAGGTGTTTATATTATCTTGAGCTGAAATGTATAGATATTTATATTCTAGAACAACATCTTCTCTAACGATTTTTCTGAGTTTTTATTCTATCCATTGTTTATATGCTTGATGAAAGCAGAGGGGTGTGGACTGGACTATGCCTTTTCTTTTAGGTTTTTTTTTCAAAGTTTATTAAATTATGAAAGTTTCCATTTCCGCCCCTCCTCCCAACACCCTCCCACTCCCCTCTCCCCCTCCTCCTCCCTCTCCATCCCTAAGAGCAGTCAGGGCGTCCAGCCCTGTGGGAAGTTCAAGTTCCTCCCCCCTTCCTCCAGGTCCAGGAAGGTGAGTATCCAAACAGACTGGATCCCAAAAATCCAGTATATGCAGAGGAAACAAGTCCCCGTGTCATTGTCAATGGCTTTTCAGAAAGGCTCCGGACCAGCCACATTCAGAGAATTCGGCCACATTCAGAGAATCTGGTTGGATCACGTGCTCGTTCAGTCCCAATCCAACTGGCCTTGGTGAACTCTCATTAGATCAGTCCCCTTGTATCAGTGGGTGATCGCACCCCACGCGGTCCTGAGGTTTTTTTTTTCATGTTCTTTCTCCTTCTGCTCCTCATTTGGACCATGGGTGGCTCAGTCCGGTGCTCCAATGTGGGTCTACGTCTGTATCGCCATCCATCGTCGGATGAAGGATCTATGGTGATAAGCAAAATCTTCATCAGTATGGTTATAGACCAAGGCCGGTTCAGGCACCCTCTCCTCTGTCCAGAGAACAATCTGGGGATCTCTCCTTGGACCTGGGATTCCATTTATAATCAAGTCTCTTGTAAACCTTAAAATGACTTCCTTAGTTGAGATATATTCTTCCCTGATCCCATATCCATCCTTCCTCCCTCCCCCATCCCAGTCCCACGAGTTTTCCCAATTTCTCCCCTACTCCCTTCTCTCTAACCCTCTCCCCTTCCAACAACCCTTCCACCCACCCCCTCAAGCACCCGAGGTTACCTGGGACTCTTGTCTATTTCCAATCTCCAGGAGGATAACTATATGATTTTCTTCAGGTTCACCTTCTTATTTAGCTTCTCTAGGATCACGAATTATAGACTCAAAGACCTTTAACTATGGCTAGAATCCACTTATGAGTGAATACATACCATATTCCTCTTTTTGGGTCTGGCTTACCTCACTCAGTAAAGCGTTTTCTATGTCCATCCATTTGCATGCAAAATTCAGGATGTCATTGTTTTTTACCGCTGAGTAAAACTCTAATGTATATATGTTCCACACCTTTTTTAACCATTCTTCTATTGAGGGGCACCTAGGTTGTTTCCATGTTCTGGCTATTACAAATAGTGCTGCTATGAACATAGTTGAACATATATTTTTTGTTCACAAAAACACATAGCTTTTGTGGTGTGATAGGGCATCTCTTGGGTATATTCCCAAGAGTGGAATTGCTGGGTCCTGAGGGAGGTTGGCTCCCAGTTTCCTGAGAAACCGCCACACTGATTTCCACAGTGGCTGCACAAGTTTGCATTCCCACCAACAATGGATGAGAGTTCCCATCTCTCCATATCCTCTCCAGCATAGGCTATAATTGGTGTTTTTGACTTTAGCTAATCTGACCGGTGTAAAATGGTATCTCATAGTTGTTTTGATTTGCATTTCCCTTATCGCTAAGGAGGTTGAGCATGACCTTAAGTGTCTTTTGGCCATTCGAAGTTCTTCTGTTGAGAATTCTCTGTTCAGATCAGCACCCCATTTTTTTATTGGGTTAATTAGAGTTTTAGTGTCTAGTTTCTTGAGTTCTTTGTATATTTTGGATATCAGGCCTTTATTTGATGAGGGGTTGGTGAAAATCTTCTCCCAGTCAGAAGGTAGCCTTTTTGTCTTACTGACGGTGTCCTTTGCTTTACAGAAGCTTCTCAGTTTCAGGAGGTCCCATTTATTCATTGATTCTCTTATTGTCTGTGCTACTGGGGTTCTACCTAAGAAGTGGTCTCCTGTGCCTATGTCTTGTAGACTTCTTCCCACTTTCTCTTCTATTTGATTCAAAGTGGTCAGATTAATGTTGAGGTCTTTAATCCATTTGGACTTGAGTTTTGTGCATGGTGATAGATATGGATCTACTTTCATTCTTCTACAGGTTGACATCCAGTTATGCCAGCACTATTTGTTAAAGATGTTTTCCTTCTTCCATTGCATACCTTTAGCCCCCTTGTCAAAAATCAAGTGTTCATAGGTTTGTGGGTTAATATCTGGTTCTTCTATTCGATTCCATAGGTCGACTTCTCTGTTCTTATGCCAGTACCAAGCTGTTTTCAATACTGTAGCTGTGTAATAGAGTTTGAAGTCAGGGATGGTTATAACTCCAGAAGTCCCTTTATTATATAAGATTGTTTTGGATATCCTGGGTTTTTTGTTTCTCCATATAAAATTAATTATTATTCTCTCAAGGTCTGTGAAGAAGTTTGATGGGATTTTGATGGGGATTGCATTTATAGATTGCTTTTGGTAGAATTGCCATTTTTACTATGTTGTTTCCCAAAATCGAAGAGCAGGGGAAGTCTTTCCATTTTCTGGTATCCTCCTCAATTTCTTTCTTCAAAGACTTAAAGTTCTTGTCAAATAGGTCTTTCACTTCCTTGGTTAGAGAAACCCCAAGATATTTTATGCTATTTGTGGCTATCGTGAAAGGTGATGTTTCTCTGATTTCCCTCTCTGCTTCTTTATCCTTTGTGTATAGGAGGGCAACTGATTTTTTGGAGTTGATCTTGTATCCTGCCACATTACTAAAGGTGTTTATCAGCTGTAGGAGTTCTTTGGTAGAGTTTTTTGGGGTCGCTGATATACACTATCATATCGTCAGCAAATAACTAAAGTTTTAAATTTTGTAATTTACCCTGCTCAGCTTACACTGTTTCATTATAAATCTTCATTGGAGTTACCACTAATAACAACAGTCTTCAAAAGGCAGTTTTTTAAATTTCTCTGCCAAGGTAATTCAAAACTATTCACTTTAGCCTCAGGAAGATGCTGCAGACAAGGGCAAAAGGAAGTCACATTCTTCATCAAAATATCACAAGAATAATATCTAGGCCATATATTAATATTCTCCTCTGAAAATTCTTGAGAAAGACCCCCATAGCTTGTCAAATCATACCACTGATTAACAGATTAAAAAATGGAATAGAGGGAATGGTGACCTCAGGGCAAGATCCCACTCAGCAAAATTTCCAATTTTTTTAATTAAAGAAAAGAGTTTAGAGTTGGGTGTTATGATTGTTTGTACAAGCCACGCCCACTCCCTCTCCCATCTGTTGATGCAGGGTGATCTTCAGCTTCCAGCCTGAGCTCGCTCTCTTTTTCGTCTTCCTCTCAGAGAGGCAGTTTCGCTTTTGCCTCTCTCCCCACTTCTCTGCTTCCTTCCCTTCTCTCCCCTCACTTCCCTTCTCCCCTTTTTGCCTCCCCTTCATAGCTCTCTGAATAAATATTTAATCTCATTTCTACATGTCATGTCTATCCATGTTTCTGTCTCCTGCCTGCCCACCATGTGTCTCCCTGCCTGGGACAGCCACCGCTCAGGGACCTGTCTCTGTCTCTGCCTGGCACTGGCTGCTCCCAGGGTCCACTGCCTGCCGCCACATGGCCCGCCACCACCATTTGGAGACCTACAGCATTTCTGCTGCCTACTGACACCAGAAATCTTGTAGCATTTTTTTTTAAATCATAACATTGGTTATGATAATGCAGAATTTCAATCCCAGCGCGGGGAAAGCAGAGGCAATCAGATCTCTGAGTTTGTGGCCAGTCTAGTCTACACAACGAGTTTCAGAACTGCCACAAGCATTGAAGGTAGAAAACAGAAAGCTTTGGCCATGTGGTTCTGCCTGAAGATTTAATCACAGAAAATGGGTTATGAAATCTGCTTCCATACCTAAGGAAAACTGCTGAGGCAAGGCGTGTGTCAGGGGTGTCCTTGAAGGTAAGCTTAATGAGATTAATGTATGATGCTATGAAGTTGAATCTTGGATTGCCTTGGAGATCACAGGATGTTAGAAATGTCAATCATGTGATAATGCCAAGGAGAGCTGTTAACAGTGAGTGAAACCAGCCCAAAGAATGAAGTGTGTTACAGTCAACAAAGCTGAAGGAATTTGGAGATCTGAAGAGCACTTTGACATCAGACATGGATAAGTGGAGTTTGGAGTTTGAACAGCTGGCTTTTGTTCTTATTTGGTTCAGTATTTACTTATTATGCTCCCCTTCCTACATTTTGAAATGGCAATGTTTATACTTTGCTATTATGTTGGAAGCATGTGGTCTGCTGTTTTATTTTGATTTTATAGGGGATTAGAGTTAAGAAATTGTATAAATCTCATAAGAAACTTTGAATTTTGGATTTTAAACATTGTTGAGACTATAATATACTATGGAGACTTTTAAAGGTCGACAAAATGCATTTTGCATTGTGATATCTTTAAAATCTTATAGGGGCCATGCAGTAGTTTGAATGTAATTAGACCCCATAGGAAGTAGCACTATTAAGAAATGTGGTTTTGTTTAAGTAGATATGATCTTGTTGGACAAATGTTGTCACTGTGGGGGTGGATAAGCTAATTCTTCTCCCATGAGTCATGAATTGCTTGTAGTTTTGTGGGATGGGATCCCACAGAAAATTTTTCTTTCAACCATACCAAATCCATTTACATTGCCAATATTCCAGTCTTGTTTATGCAGCCTTTTTTTTTTAGGAAAGATTTTTTCACAGCAGACTCCAGTAGACTGGCTCATAGGATCTTTCCCCTCCCTCTCTCTCAGTTGGTTTCTTGAACCATAGGGGGAGGAAATTTGATGTAGATATATACGTTGAGCCTGGGCTCTACATGATCTTTTGAACTATGTGTTTTGTCCAGTTGGCATATAAAATTATTAATTAAAACTAATTTCACAACTTCATAAGAATTCATATCTTTGAATCATCATTCCTAAGCTAGCCACAGAACTCAATATTAACATGGTTGGATATTAAAAGTGACTCTTCTAAGGTGGTGTGATATATTATAAAGTCTTCTTTCTATAAAAGCATATTAAAAATATAAAATGTTTGCTCCCTTATTCAATTGAATCATTCATAGTTTCTTAAAGCAACGAATATATGTTAAAATTGTGTCATAAAGAGCATCGCTATAATAATTTTGTTTTCAGATATTATCATTCAATAAAATTTTTTTGAGAACTTATAATTAAGCAATGGTTTTCAATATATTATACAATAACTTGTATTCTCAATTAAATTATAGTGTCATTGGAAGTTTCCTTTGTCTGTAACAACAGAACATGTTTAATTATTTCTCAGTGTAGTTAGGATTTATGTGACATTTTTCTCTCTTTTGACACCTATGGGATGTGTGTATATGTTTCTGCCTAGGTTACCTGCTTTTTAAGTTTCTTAGATACAGTCCCCCTTATTTAAAATGTCTTCATGAAAATTCCTAAACACTTAATTTTAGCTTCATATTATTTTTCCTTTAAAGATTGTTCATTATGGAAATATGTGAAGAAAATTATTGATAAAATAAGAAGGAAACCAATTTTTCATAGTTGAAAACATAAAAAGAATATGAAAACGAAAATATAAATTAATATCAGAATTTGTCAAATAAATACATTATATTTTTCAACATGATAATTTTGAAAGGAAGGGATGATAATTATATTGCCAATATGCTGAAATAGTATAAATGTATATATGTATATATATATATTTTATGAAGCATGTGTAATAAAAGTTTCCATATGATATTTCAAAACATCTTAATGTTAGTTATTCATCAGCCTAAAACTCTTTCTACCCTCTCTCCTGATTCCCAACTCATTTACCCTTTCTTCTGTCTTTATTCCCTTTAACATTATATACCATTACTTCCCTTCTCATCTCACATAACATTCTGCTCCCTGCGTGACCTCTTAACTACTTTTTCTAACATGTGTCAGTATTCTAAATGAAACATATATTTCTGAAGATTTTAAACTAACAAGCACAAATGAAAGAAAACAAAAGATGTTTGCATTTCTGAGTGTCAGTGTACTTGACTCAGTATTATTTCATTGTCACCCATTTACTGTGAATTCATAACTTCATTCTTCTTAGCAGCTGAAAAATATTCCATTTTGTGAATGTACCACCTCCACTCATCAGTTGAAAGCCATCTAGGATTTTTCTATTTCCTGGCTATTGTGACAATAGCATTTATGAACATGGAAGAGCAGGCATCACTATCATAAGTCCTTGGGGTATATGCCAAAGGGTGGGTGACTTAGTTTGGGTTTCTATTGCTGTGAAGAGACATTGTAGCCATGGTAACTCTTATAAATGAAAATATTTAATTAGAGTTAGCTTACAGTCTCACTGATTTAGTTCATTATCGTCATGTCAGGTAGCATAACAGTGTGCTGACAGACATCAAGCTGGAGAAGGAGCTGAGAGTTTGGCATCTTTTTTTTCATTTTTATTATTACTTTAAATAATTTCAATCCAAATTCCCACTCCCTCCCCTCCTCCCAATCCCCTCCCTCTCCCTCCAAAGACCCTATCCCCACCCCTCCATCCCTAAGGGAGTGCCATGTACCCCACCCTGTGGAAAGTCCAAGGCCCTCCCTACTACATCTAGGTTGAGCAAGGTTAACATACAAAGAGAATAGAATCCATTGAAGTCGGTATATACAGCAGAGACACATCCCAGTGTCACTATCAGTGGCCCCTCAGTCTGCCCCAGCTGTCAACCCCCTTCAGAGGGGCTTGGTTGTTCCCATGCTCATTCACTCTCAGTCCAGTTGGAGTTGGTGAACTCCCATTGGCTCAAACTGTCTTAGGGAATGAACCCCTCATGGTCTTGAATTCCTTGTTCATACTCTCACTCCTTCCACTCTTCAAATGGATCTTGAGAGCTCAGTCCAGTGTTCCGATATGGATCATTATCTCTGTTCCCATCTGTTGTTGGATGCTGGTACTATGGTGATCATTTTCTGCAGACAACCAAAGTAAACTCTATACTAGACTGTGGTGATATCTGTTTATACAATTAAGCTTGCCTGATGACCAGATGGTGGAGCTGGATCCCTAGCAAAGCATAGAGATCTGGTGATCTCTACAGATAGACAGGAAATTATATTGCTGGGTGAAGAGAAGAGTGATAAAGCCGGAGGGAACAGAAACTCTCTTTTTTGGCTGGCAAATTCAGTAGGTAAGGTGACTGTGGTTATGTTCCTTCACCTGTTGGATCTTTCAGCATTTCCCCCATTTCAGAATTCGGACTTTTTAGAACTTATGCTATACTAGGTCTCGCTTGAGCAAAGAGCACCTCAGATCTTGCTTCCACAGTGACACACATCATGAAACAAGGCCACACTTCCTAATAGTGTCAGTTCCTATGGGCCTAGCATTCAAACACGAGAGTTTATGAGATAAATTCCTGTTTAAACCACCACGGTGGTATAGCTGAATTATGTACTAAATCTATTTTTAACTTTTTGAGTAAATGCCTTACTGATTTTCATATCTGGGGCACAAGTTCGCACAACAACAAATACTGAATAAGTTCACAGGTCAATTAACTTTTGCAAAAGAAAAATTATTTTACCATTCTACCTCTGTATTTCAATGTGCAAGTAAGTCAATTAAAAAGAGAAGCACATTAATTATAGTCTAAGTATAACAAATATAATAGAGTACTTGGTGTTTTCTTCTAGTATTCATCAAACTTAGGCAAAGCAATAAAATATATATATAAATATTACACTATATATAATATAATATATATAAATACTAAAAGACAGTTGATTGTTTTGTTTATTTTAGCTTACCTCCTCCAACCTGTTCAACCAAACCTCAGTACTCTTTGCCATGTTCTTTAAATCTGTCAAAAATCTTGTAAAGCAAAGGAAACTGTCAGTAAGACAAAAAGACTACCTTCCGACTGGGAGAAGATCTTCACCAACCCCTTATCAGACAAAGGTCTGATCTCCAAAATATACAAAGAACTCAAGAAACTAGACACTAAAACTCTAATTAACCCAATTAAAAATTGGGGTACTGAACTGAACAGGGAATTCACAACAGATGAACTTCGAATGGCCAAAAGGCACTTAAGGTCATGCTCAACCTCCTTAGCGATAAGGGAAATGCAAATCAAAACAACTTTGAGATACCATCTTACACCTGTCAGAATAGCCAAACTCAAAAACACCAATGATAACCTATGCTGGAGAGGATGCGGAGTGAGGGGAACACTCATCTATTGTTGGTGGGAATGCAAACTTGTGCAGCCACTGTGGAAATCAGTGTGGCGGTTTCTCAGGAAACAGGGAGTCAACCTCCCTCAGGACCCAGCAATTCCACTCTTGGGAATATACCCAAGAGATTCCATAACATACTACAAAAGCATTTATTCAACTATGTTTATAGCAGCACTATTTGTAATAGCCAGAACATGGAAACAACCTAGGTGCCCCTCAATAGAAGAATGGTTAAAGAAGGTGTGGAACATATACACATTAGAGTTTTACTCAGCGGTAAAAAACAATGACATCCTGAATTTTGCATGCAAATGAATGGAAATAGAAAACGCTTTACTCAGTGAGGTAATCCAGACCCAAAAAGAGGAATATGGTATGTACTCACTCATAAGTGGATTCTAGCCATAGTTAAAGGTCTTTGAGCCTATAATTCGTGATCCTAGAGAAGCTAAATAAGAAGGTGAACCTGAAGAAAATCATATAGTTATCCTCCTGGATATTGGAAATAGACAAGATTGCCAGGCAAACTTGGGTGCACGGGGGTGGGGGTGAAAGTAAGGGGAGATGGTTAGAGAGAAGGGAGAGGGGGAGGATTTGGGATGGCTTGGGGGATTGGGATGGGGGGAGGGAGGAAGGATGGATATAGGAGCAGGGAAGTTTATATCTCATCTAAGGGAGCCATTTTGGGGTTTGCAAGAGACTTGATTCTGGAGGGGTTCCCAGCCCAAGGAGAGGTCCCCAGTTTGTGCCCTGGGCAGCAGAGAAGAGGGTGCCTGAACTGGCCTTGGCCCATAACCATACTGATGAATATTTTGCATATCACCATAGAACCTTCATCTGGCGATGGATAGAGGTAGAGACAGAGACACATATTGGAACACTGGACTTACCTCCCCAGGTCCAAATGAGAAGCGGAAGGAGGGAGAACAAAAAAGGCAAAAAAGCAAAAAAGGCAGGACCAGAGGGAACCTTCATCTGACGATAGATGGAAATAGAAACGGAGACCCAAATTGGAGCACTGGACAGAGCCCCCAAGGTCCAAATGAGGAGCAGAAGGAGGGAGAACATGAAAAAGGAAATCAGGACCGTGAGGGATGCGTTCACCCTCTGATACAAGGGGACTGATCTAATGAGATTTCACCAAGGCCAGCTGGACTGGGACTGAATGAGCATATGGTCAAACCGGAGTCTCTGAATGTGGCTGACATGAGGGCTGTCTGAGAAGCCATTGACAATGGCACTGGGTCTTGTTTTGTCTGCATGTACTGGCTTTTTGGGATCCTAGTCTGTTTGGATGCTCACCTTCCTAGACCTGGAGGGAGAGGTGAGGAACTTGAACTTCCCATAGGGCAGAAAACCCTGACTGCTCTTAGGACTGGAGAGGGAGGAGGAGAGGGAGTGGGGGCGAGGAGGAGATGGAGTGGGGAGAATGGGAGAATATGGGGAGGAGGGGAGGAAGTGGAAATTTTTATAAACAAATAAATAAATAAATTTAAAAAAGCATTTCACAGAAAATATTTTCTACAAACTTTACACTTGTCAAAACTATGTCAAATATAATATTGTATACCTTAAGGAAATACATGATATGTAAAAAAACTATCAATAAATGTTTATCCAAGCTCATAAAAAATCTTAAGCAATTAAGTATTTCTTTTATTTATTTTCTATTTCTTCTCCTCATCCATTGTTTACCAGAACTCAAAATAAGTAAATATATAAGTACATAAATTCAAGCACACTACTCTCTGCATGTCCAAATTCTTTAATAAAATAAATACATAGTAACAAAATTCCAATAAACATTTTTCTTGAAAATGGGAAAAAATAAAGGCTGGAAGCACCTACCAAACAGTATATCATTTACAATTATACATATTCTTGAAAAACTTCAAGAAGGATTCCCTGGAAATCACAAATCATGATATTGTAACCAAAATGATGATTAATCCTAGAAATGAAGGAGAAAGGGAATCTCAGGAATATGGAAGTGAGAAACACTACATTGGATTTTAGTAGTAAAGTAACCTATACATGATTTCATTTAAAGAAATCCAGAAATTTTATGTGATATTAATGATATTTCTTGGGTTAGTGACTAGAGGATGAGCTACATTTCAACAGGTTGACAAAAGAATGGGGATAAAGAAGTAAAAATGGAGAATTCATATTATTTCCCAAAGATACTAAAAGTATAAAATAAACTAATGGAATGGCAATATTGCTGGTAATAATAGAGTAAAGGGTGAGACATCAAAAAGATATACAGAAATTTTTTTGAAAATTTGAAGTGCTTTAAATTATCATTTTCTTGATTTTTTGGAGGGATTGTACAAGTAAATGAACAAAGAAAACAATGGTATGTGAGTCAGATGGATGAAGGTCCTTGGAAATGTTATGACAATATAAAAATACAGACAGAATGATTATCAGCCACAATGAAGACTATTTCTTTCATTATGATAGGAAAGACAAGACAGTGCTCTAAAGATAAATTACAGAAGGATCAGGGAAATGAGGAATATGCCTAACCATTTTTGTTGATAAAATTTCAAAATTCTTTAATAGGAACTCAAGATTAGGTTCTATTGTTCATTTCCAAACATGATCATGCTCTAACGTCAAAATGTGAATGAGAGAAGATAGTCCATTAATTTTCATAATGAACAATGAGGTTTTATTTTGTAAGTGGGTTCTGCATTGAAAGTATCATTCAGCAAAGCTTTTGTCATTTACTCAAATGACTAAAACATTAATCAGAGTGAAGTGAAGATTGGTCCTATGCCATTTGAGATTTGCCTGTCTTTTCTTTTTCTATATTTCCATCACTGACAGTAAGAAAGCTTGTCTTTGGACATCGTTCATTTTATCAAATTGCCAGCTTACCTGTTTTTCCAGTGGAGCTAACTACTATTCCTAGGACATCTTCAAAGAAATATTCAATATATACCATGATGGTTATTATTTCTGTTTCTCAAAAATAGTCTATTCTTTATTTTAAGACTTTTACAGCTTGTAAAATTGCATGAATTTGGTTTCAATTTTCATTGTTTCTTTTCCAGTTGACTATAAACACTTAAAAGTTAAGAACAATATATATTTGGCTTTAGAATGGATATTTAGCTTATCATATAGAATAAGTCGTATTTTAAGACAGCATTAAAATTCCATTGAATAACTTAGAAAATGTATTCTGCTTTGATTTAGGCTACTTAAGTCTTGCAAATTTAAAAATTAGGGACCTATAATTCATTGAACTAAAATATAGAGACAAAATTCATTTTGATAAATATTCATTTTAGAAATTGCAACTCCAAAGGTCCCTTTTAAATATGTATGTCTAGAATACTTTGTCCTTGCAGAATATGCCATTACTCCTTATCCAAAGAAAAATTATGGTAGTATATAGAAAGATCATGTTTATATTAATTCTCTGTATCATTCTATATTCTAATGCTATTGCAATTTATCAAGTTGCTGATAATAAAATAAAATTCACCAAGGCCAGTTGGACTAGGACTGAAAGAGCACGTGATCCAACCAGATTCTCTGAATGTGGCCGGATTCTCTGAATGTGGCTGGCCTGGAGTCTTTCTGAAAAGCCATTGACAATGACACTGGGACTTGTTTCCTCTGTATATACTGGATTTTTGGGATCCAGTCTGTTTGGATACTCACCTTCCTGGACCTGGAGGGAGCGGGGAGGAACTTGCACTTCCCACAGGGCAGGAAACCCTGACTGCTTTTAGGGATGGAAAGGGAGGAGGAGGGGGAGTGGGGGGAGTGGTAGGGTGTTGGGAGGAGGGGCAGAAATGGAAACTTTTATAATTTAATAAATTTCAGACAGTTGAAAAAAAAGAGTGTAGGGACCTCTTGACTGCTGAATTCGGTTCCAATGCCCAATGCACACAAAGGACTGCGGATAACTACTCCTTCTCTGAGTTTATACCCTAATAAATAAACCTTTGTTATACTCCCCCCAAAAAAGAATATTTGTTTATCTTAAATTTTTTGAGGCAGAAAATTGAATGTTTGGTGGCCACATTAAGGTGACTAGTGGTAAATAGTCTTTTGAATGAATACATTACATAAAAGAAGAAGGCTTCATGGCAAGAATGAATGTGAAAAAGACTGATTATATTCAAACTCTATCTAAACAACAGCATTCCTCTTTTTGTAATCTTACCAAGAAAGACTGGATCATCATAGTTTTTAAACCACTAAAGATAGAGTGAAAATGGATTATTAATGACCTGGCAGATAAAATAGAAATCATAATAATTAAACTTTAATAAAGTATTGTCAATGGCTTATTGGGAATTTTAAATAAATTTGGTAAGTACTTATTTTTTACATCTACTTAATTGGCACCTGTTATCATTTTTAAAGTCTTTGATTTACAGTGTGTATTTGATTTACTCTTTCCTGGTTAAAGATATGGGGCACATCTGATTCTAGTGTCTACATAGTTCAACACAATACTAAACATGAAAAGAAATGGGAAAATTTTCAAACTAAATGGTCATGTATAACACAATACTAGTAAGTATCTAAACAATTGACTATTTGTTTATTTTCTCAGTAAAAGGATGAGGCAGAAGAAACTAAGAAAAATATTTGCTTTTCTATTTTTAAATTTTTCTGGGCACTCAGTGAATTTCAAAAACAAGTGATAAAGCATGAAAGCATAGACTGTGTAAGAATTATGCATAAAGTCATTTGGATCTCTTAGTAATATTTCTTTTATATCTATTATTGCCATCAAATGAGGACTGTTTCAATCCAAACAATTTTAATATTTTAAATAAAACTTTAAAATAATTTCAAAAGTATGGTTGTTTCTGACCTTATGGACTTGAGTAGAAAAAGAACAGCTTTTTGTTGTTGTTAGAGATGGGGTAATCTTTGTGCAGACCTGGCTTTCCTGGAAGCTGCTTTGTAGACTAGGATGAGCTCAAACTAAGAAATCTGTCTGCCTATGTCTCTGCGTGGTGGGATTAATGGCATGTACGGCCACATCCAGCCTTGACAAGAGATTTTATTTTTTTTTCCTTTTTTTGTTGTTGTTGTTTGTTTTCTGAGACAGGGTTTCTTTGTAGCTTTGGAAGCTATCCTGTAACTAGCTCTTGTAGACCAGGCTGTTCTCAAACTCATAGATATCTGCCTGTCTCTGCCGCCGAGTGCTAGAATTAAAGCCATGTGCTTAAATTTGAATTTTTCTATGTGTAATTCAATTCCAAAAGGAATAAACATGCAAAATAGATAAATTTCATAAGACATATACCAAAAAAGATGCAGCAACCCACTTGGAAATGACTTTAGTGAAAACCTGTAGGTAGAAGAAAAGTGATGACAGCAATGATTTTATGTGGATGAATAATCAATTAAAGATATGATTTTAGAAAATAATTTAAGACTTAGAATATATACACAAATTTCCCTTGATATATAACATTAGAAAATAAATATGTGAGGTATTACACAATTATACACTAACCTCTGTAGTAAAAATATTATTAGTGGCTTAAGCCATATGCCAAAAACATGTTGAAAACAATGCATGATCACTTTCATGAGTTATTATTTACAAATGGAACACAAGACACAATACAGAAATCAGAGGTTATATCATATGTCATTAGTAGCTTCATGACCTAAAATAATATGTATATTGATGATATGTAATGTAAATGTTACAGAATCACTTGGTTGAGGTGTTTAAAGACATTTAATATGAATGTGAGCATTAACACACTTTCACTGGAATCTTGAGTGAGAACATATTACAGTACTAGGGATGGGGAGACAGCATATAGAGTTTAGTAGATTGAAATCTTTCTAATGCTGTGGCTTTTTACTATAGCTCTGTATATGGTAACCCCCTGTAAGCTTCTGCACTTTTCTGTGGACACCCGAACCTCGAAACAGGCACGCGCTTTTCCTGACTCGAGCCCACGAGAATGGACGATCGTCCTAGGAGTTAAAACAGATGACACACATACAAAGAGACCGGCTCATCTGCCAAGGAGCAAGTGGCAAATGGCAGCTTTATTAAGCATAAGTCGGGTATATATACTGTGGGGCAAAAGGACACCAGCCCCCCATTAGGATCAAGGAAAGAGAAAAGTTAGGGGACAGCACCCAAGGTCGGAGAGCAGCTGAACAGAGAAAAGAGGAAGCCAGGTGGGCGTGCTCAGGCTCAGAGAAAAGCTGACCCGGGAACCTTGCCTGCGGGCGGCGAGAACCTTGCTTGCAGGTGGAATTACCATAACAGTAAAGGGAGAGTTCTCTCTAAGCTACACCCTTGGGACGTAGGTGAAATTAACATAACAGGAGAGGGCAGTTCTATACTACACCCTCAAGCTGATGCAGTGGAACCAGGCAGCAGAAAAGCCCTGCATAGCACCTCGGAAAAATGGGGAACCTGTGTACCTACAACCCCCAACATTTGTGGAATATTATTTAGCAAGGCAAATATATGTTACAATTGTTTATGCTGCATTTGTTTAGTTGTGAAAAGATGTGTTGCATTTGCTTCACCTTTCCTACTTAAGGCACCTGATTAGTCTAATAAAGAGCTGAATGGTCACTAGCTAGGCAGGAGACAGGATAGATGTGGCTTGTGGGCAGAGAGAATGAATAGGAGGAGAAATCTTGGCTGAAGGAGAAAGGCAGAATGAGAGAAGAGTGAGGAGAGAATGAGGAAAATACCCAGGTTCAGAAGCCAGACAGCCATCAGTCAACCAGACATAGAGACAGCAACAAAGTAAGAAAGAATAAAAAGCTCCAAGGCAAAAAGAAAAACACATTGTCAAAATAGCTAACTAGAAATATGCCTAAGCTAGATAAAACTAATAATAAATCGCTGTCATGATTTGGCAGCTGGTAGGTAGCCCAGAAGAAAAAGCCATGTGTACTCAAACACAAAATTATTTTCATTGCTACTCCATAACTGTAGTTTTGCTACTGTTATGAATCATAATGTAAATATCTATTTTTTCCAATTGTCTTTGATGTACCATGTAAAAAGCTGAGTGTGGCCCCAAATGGGTCATAACCCATAGGTTGAGAACAACTGACTTAGTTCTGAAAATGTTTTCTATGTAATCATAGGAACCTGAGTTAAATCCCCAGAATATAATCAAGAAAATTGGGTGTGTTGCTATTTGTTTCTAATCTAAACACTGGGGAGAAAAAAAAAAACAGCTGGATATCTGTGGTTCACTTGAAAACCAACCTAGGTTACCTGGCGAGTTTCAACCCAGTGAAAGACTTTCTTTCAAAATCCAAGTTAAATGGCTCCTAAGAAACTACATCTGAGAGAGTCCTCTGTCATTTATACACATGTGCACATATATGATTTCACACTAAAAAGCAAGCAAACACAGAAATAAAATTATACACACATACAAATATGAATACACACATGCATAAAGGAACAACTATAAGTTTAAAGTAACTGCTCATCCATAAGAATGGATCCATAAGAATGGATCACAGAGAACTAAAGCAAAATACAATCTTGAAGCTTATTCAATTACAGGAAATTAATTAATGAAAACAACTAAAATATACATTTTAGATGAAGTTCAGATAATTTTAATGGAGTAGGAAGGCCTTCTGTCTATATGTTACTTTCATTGGTCAAATAAAGAAACTGACTTGGCCTCTTGATAGAACAGCCACTTAGATAGGTGGAGCAGACCAAAAAGAATGCTGGGAAAAAGAAAGCAGAGTCAGGGAGAAGTGATGGCTTTCCTCTCTGAGATGGACGTAGGTTAGACTCATCCCGGTAAGCCACGGTCACATGGTGATATACAGATTATTAGAAATGGGTTAATTAAGATGTGAGAGTTATCCAAGAAGAGGCTAGATATAATGGACCAGGCAGTGTTTAAATAAACACAGTTTCCATGTAATTATTTTGGGTAAACTAGCCAGGAACTGGGTGGCGTGAAGTGGCCCACTGTTCCCCTTACAACATTTTAATATAATTAATAATAGTTGTTTAGTATTTGTTTTCTTATTAGGGCTGTCATAGATATATTATAGCATGATCCTAACTGTAAAAAACATATCATGAAGTATTTAAGGATGAAATTTAATTTCTCTATTCTCTTTCTAATTGTTTTATAAAAGAAAGTTGTGTGTGCCTGGGGTGACAGGAAGCAAAGAGAATTGTTACGGTGATACAGTAATACTTTAGATGTTCAATTTCCATATTGGACTTCAGGTTTTTTGGACTTTAAGAATTTCTAAAAATATGTAAATAAAAATACATTTTAATACATTTGTTTTAATGATATACAAATATTTCCAATAAATATGCTTTTGTGAAATAGTATGGTATAAAAATCTTATATTTTCTAGTATCCTTCAAATAATAAATATCTCTGAAATATCAATTTGAAGATAACTATAAGTTAAAATCTATGTGATATCAAATCTTGACTATCATTTTGACAGAGTTTAGAATCACTATAAATACAATCTCTGGAGATGCCTCTGAGGTAGTGTATAGGTTTTTTATTTGAGGGGATAAAACTACTCTAATATCGGATAACACAATTCTTTTGGCTAGGGTCCTGGAGCAAATAAATAAATAAATAATATAAAGGAAGCTGAGCAGTAGTATTCATGTCTCTCTTCTTCCTGATTATGGGTTCTACTATCATGAATGCTATACCATTGTGAATTTCATCCTTCAATTTTGAGTAGAAACAAATACTTAATTGTTCATCTTGTGATTTTGTTTTAGCAACGAAAAATGTAGCAAATATCAAGAATGTTGCATATAGTAATCACTAGATTATAAGATGTTGATTCTATCTATCTATCTATCTGTCATCTATATATGGCATCAAGGCCTATCCTGATTTCAAAATTCAATTTTTCATTTTTGTGTGCAAAATAAAAATATGTGAAACCAAAATTAACCATGACGAAGTCAACTTAGACTTTTAAATTTTGCAAAAATTCAGTGATGAAACCAACATTATTTTAGATTTAAAATATGCTAATCTGTTTTTTCTAGTTATTGAGATGAATAACTTATGAACATGAAGGAATTATTTCAAGCGCCAGGCATATTGATATATTATTGATGTGAATTTTTTCAATTCTGTTTTCTTCACTATATACTATAAATTTTCATTATTAGGTCTTTGTAGCTCTTACTCAATTTCATTCTGGAAAACATATTATTTCTAAGACTTTCTTAATAACTGTATATATGGATACAATGTATAGAGAAAATTCTTTAAATTTGGAGTTTAAATAGGCCCTCTGAAGTGCTTTTCTAGTGCCTAGTAACCAGAAAGAAGATATTTTCTATGAAAATTATTATTTTGTCACTTTATGTTCATTGTGAAAGCACATGATTTTCATTTTTTTCTCTGGAGTGAAACCTAAAAATATTTCCCATTCTTTCATTAACCCTCACACATAAGATTTTTTTCTATCTTAGTGAGTGGTCTATATTATAATACTATCTCAAGTACAATTTTGATTACATTTATGCTGTCATAACAATAGTGTATTTGTTCTTAACTCTTTTATAAGGCATATTCTTACATGAATACCACATATTTTTAACTTAAATATGTAATAGCTTTCCACATAAGTTACATATACTTTCAAAGCAATGGCTACTCTGATCAATAGTCATTCTGTGTTGGTTCCTTAAATGTTATACTTTGTCAATTTTATTGCAAAAGTTTTTGGAAACTAGTTATATAGAATGCAAATGTGATAGTTATACCAACCTCTCCTATGTTCAGGAAAAAGAAAAGAGGACAGAGACAGAATCTGAGATCCAGATAATGGAGACATGTACAGTAAAAAGATATCTGAATATGGCACATCCATTACACACATAAACTTACTGTAGATGTGGTTTTGTGACTGAGACCTGCAAAAGATTAAACCCTTGATCATTGTTGAAGGAGGGGCACATGATATTTCCCCAACTCTAGAGAGTATTGGCAGTCATTGGCGTTGAGATTACAAAATGCCATTTTTCTACAGTGGTGTATCCACTGAGAACTTATTCTTGATACAGTAAGTAATCTCCCAAATGTGTCCCTGCCAGAATCTCTAATTAAAATCAGTGTGTTGCACACAAAAAGAGGATGTGGAAGTTAGGAGAGTACTTGATGGAAAAACAACTTTCAGTTGGGGAGGGTATTATTGGGTAAGTTTGTGGAAAATGACAAAAGGATTTTTTAGTATAAATGTTTAAAATTGCGATATAATTTAAAAAGAAGTGAAAGGGGGAAACAACATAGCGAAAAAATTCACTAACCAACCATATTCTTGAAATTAGAAATTATTGAGAACATAAAGAAAAATAATTTTCATTATACACAAATGCACATTCATTTTAAAATTCTACAAACTGTGTATATGGGTTCCAATTTATCTACAACCTCAGTTTTTTAATGAGTACTTGTTTCTTAAATGAGTACTTAAAGTATATACAAAACTACTTTGCTACAATAATGACTGTTCAGTTGTCCACTCAGTTGGGGTTGCCCTATTCATAGATGCCTAGGAAAGGATACTGGGAAGGGTCTGTCCACCATCAATCATATCATCCCATCCCCTAACATATTAGTTCTCATGAAGAAAAAATAAATAAACATTGAAGGATGCATACAGTAAAGGCTTATTACTCACATGCAGAATATATAATAGTATTTATCTTCTAGTTCAGTTGTTATATCCATTTGCATAATGATGGAGTTCCATTTTCTTACTTCCCTTATTTCTTCTCCTCCCCTCTCATTTAATTTCCTTTTCTCTTCCTTTTCTCCCTCCTTTTCTCTGTCTTTCCATCTCTCCTCCTTTACCTCTAGCTATTCCTCTAACTCTATATCTGTCATCCACATATGTATGTACTAATTTCTATGCATAATATTTATTGTAAATTAATATAATATCATAGAAAATAGATAAATCTGTTTTAATACTTTTAAAAACAACATGTAACTTTAACAGGCAATTCACAAATGCATTGCTGATAAGACAAATTTAGCCTCATTATGAAACAAATTAAAAGTAAAAGCAGTGAATATTATAGGACAATTAATAAAAATCCAGAGAAAGAATTTGAGGTTCAACCTGAAGGTTAGAAATGCAAAACAGCCAGCCACTGGCTCTTACCTCTCGAAATGGCAATCCTGACTCCAGGAATCTCAAAGTAAGACTGTGAGTGAGAGCTGTCTCCTCCCACTTTATAGTCCTCTGTAAAGCTTGAATTGAAGGTGTGCACCACTGCTGCCCAGTTTCTGTGGCAAACTAGTGTGGCTACTGGAATTAAAGGTGTGTGTCGCCATTGCCTGGCCTGAAAGCTGATCAGTGCAACTTTTTTCTACTCTGAACTTCAGACAAGTTTTTTTTTTATTATTAAAACACAAGGTATCACTCCAAAATATCATTTCTTATCATGAGAAATGTCTTTATTTTTAAAACATGTGTTTTTCTTTTCTGAAGGTCCTGAGATTGGAACTCAAGGCCTCACATACGCTATGTTAACACTCTGTCACTTAGCTTAACCCACAATCCTAAGGTTCAAAGTCGTCGTTGGTTCATCTTTTACTCATATACTTAGGCTTCTTTCTTTTATGCTCCTGAAAGTAATTATCAAGTTATATTCTCTTCAATGATTTCTTAATTTTCTGGGCTCTGGAAATAAATTTAATGACCTCATTCCCTTGGTAGGTTGTTACGCTGTTTTTCTGTATTCCTACTATGTAATATGTAATGCTGGCATTCTCCCTACAATGGATCCAGTCCTCCTGTTCTCACACTCTAAGCTGCCTAGGTATTCCATCCTTATGCTTCTGTTCTTCAATACAGCATCTGCTAATCTGGTCCTTAATGGGACCACCTGTGTGCTTGCCTGACTTCTGCAGCCTACACCAGGGTTTTTAAATTGGTCAGCTGACGCAGGTTCCTAAAAGTGTTTGTCTGTCTGTTAGAATAATGCGGCCCAATATGCTTGTTTTATGTGAGTGCATTTCCACAGTATGATGGTTTTATGTTCGTGTGAGTATATGGGTGTGTTTCTACAGTATGCTTGCTTTATGTGTCTGTGTCGATGATGGGTACACCACTGAAACAGTTTACCTGAGCTAGTGGGGGCTGACCAGCTCCAGCCAGGCAGGAAAGGACGCAGCATGGGCCCAAACTAGAACTCTGAATGTGGATGACAGTTGTATGGCTGGGGCAGCCTGCGGTACCATTGGCAGGGGCCCCAGGATTGATCCCTACTGCTTGTACTGGCTTTTTGGGAACCTATTCTCTTTGAATGGATACCTTGCTCTGCCTAGATATGGTAGGGAGGGCATTGGGCCTTCCCCAAAGCAATGTGACTTACCTTCTCTGAGGAGTAGATGGGGGTAAGGAGGGAGGGTAGGTGGAGGGAATGGAAGGAGGGGAGGGAATGGGAAGTGGGGTTAGTTTGTAAAATGAAAAAAAGATAGTTTGTTTTCTTTTATTAAAAAGTAAAATATTTACAGAGAAAAAAAAATTTAAGTAGCTTTGGAAACCTGTTGAATAAAGCTTATGTGCAAATCCAAAAAAAAAAAAAAAAACAAAACTAACAGTCTGCAGAGACCAACTTACAAAGTGCTCTCCAGACAATACCAACACTTGCATCAGCTCCTGGGACTTCATCATTTGTACCCTTCTCCTGGATCAAGGACACCTACCAACTAAAATCTGGTTTTATTTGCTATTGTGTCTCATGTATACACCCAAGCCTCACCTGTACAACCAGGACATTTCTCTGTCCCATTCTTTCAGGCAGTTAATGACTCTTCCTATGCCTAGTCCCATTCATAGGGCCAATGATTACAAAATATCTTTCTCCTAGTTACTTGCCTTCTCATCTCCCTCAATAAACATCTGCCTGAGTCTCCAGGATGACAGTAAAGTGAGTAAAGTGGATGCTGATACAGCCATACCTCTTGCAGTGCATACACCCACCAACTCTGAGCTCTCACTTCTCCCACATTGCCCCATGTCCACAGGAAGAAGACAGACTTGATCTGGTATCCCTCTATCCAAGGAGTCTAAAATGTTTGGTTGAGGGGCTTCGCCTCAGTTGGCTCGCACCCCTTTACCCAAAAAGTCTGAAATGTTTGGTCAGAAGCATCACTCCAGCTCCCTGGCATCCCTTTAAACAAAAAGTCTGGATTATTTGCCTGGGGGCTTCCCTTCAGCTCCTGGCATTAGCTCCCTCCTCTGGGAATTGCCTCAGTCCAAACTCCACCTCTGAGAAAGTCCACCAAAAGGTGACCTCTACCCAGGGAGAGTCAAGAAAGCCCATCAAATGGTTGTCCCCCACCAGGGAAGGTCAGGACCACTCCCACAGGCTATTTAAACTGTTCTCCAGAGAATGAATACATGGCCTCCAGGTTCCATGTGGTCTCCTCTTCTCTCTCTCTTCCCCCCTCCATGTTTCCCAGGGCAACCTGGCAGCACTCCATTAAACATGGGCATCTTTAATTCAGTCTGATCCAGTCTTGTAACATGAGGGCTGGATTGTTGGGGTTTCTGTCCCTCCTGGTACCCCAACAGCCGGCAAGCAACAAAGAAAATCACATACGGGACTCCATAAGATTATAAACTGATTGGCCCATTAGGTCAGGCTTCTTGTTAACTCTTATAACTTATATTAACCCATTATTCTCATCTATGTTAGCCATAATGGCTCCATACCTTTCTCAGCTGGGCACGTTACATGCTGCCTCTTCGGTGGTCTGCGCAGGAGTGGCAGAGGAACCTCCTTGCTTCCCAGAATTCTCCTGTTCTCATTGCATCACCTCTACTTCCTGTCTGGTTTTCCCACCTATACTGCCTGCCTGGCCAATCAGCGTTTTATTAAAATATGATTGACAGAATACAGACAATTCTCCCGCATCACAGTCTGATCAGGATTGTTTTGTTGGTGGACAGGTTCTTCTAAGAGAAAATACTTAACAAAGAACAATACTTACAAACTCTAACGTTAGTACCAGGTATTGCCCTGGGACATTCTATGCCAATACAAACATCAACATGAAAATTAACAGCTTGAAAAATAGTTGACAGATATTAAAAATGAATAGGCAAAATACTATAAAATATGTAAGCAACCTAGACTATGACAGATTAAATATGTGAGATATCTATTAAATTAATTAGCTTTCAGTATGAAGATTTTCATAAAGTATGACAATCAAGGCTGTATGCTCACATCATAGAAAATTTTTAAATTGGGCAAAGAACATTCTAGGTAGCAAATTTTTTTTCATTTGGTATATTTTGTAAACTATACACTCTATCCAAAGAGAAAATTTTGTCTTTAGAAGTATAAAAGAGGTTGAGTCCCTTTTATGCAAAATTATTGGGTTCCCAAGTGTTTTCACATCTTTACTTTCAAATATTAACATTTTATTTTAATTTTATATAATTAACATTGTATATTGTTTTGTATATAATTAATAAACAATTTCTTCAAAGTGAATTTTGGTTCACAGTCAGTGGTGCTACTGGATGGTGATAAATCTCAGATACTTTGTCTTAGTAAAATAAATTAATTGATCTGGAACTATTATCAGAACATTAGATGAACTGAGAAAAGAAAGGCCAAGGAGAGTTTATATTCGCAGTTTTCTACTTTCAGGTTTGACTCAGACAGTGGCATTTATCTATCTCAAGGTCATTTCTCTTGTTGGGTGACCCTCTATTATAAATACTGGTCATTAGAAGCTATAGGAAATACATACTTTCTATGAATTTTTAAGCAAAATATTGTTGCAAGTGTCTCTTTGTACTCAATTATTTATTGATTATCTTCCATGTTTCTACTTGTTAATTATTAACTTTATAAATGTGTAAAATATTAGGTTTGTTTCTTTCATTTCTGATACATATATGTATATACATATATATATATATATATGTTTATATATAATTTTATTTTGAAACTTTTATTTTCAAAGTAGTTAAACTTTCTTCCATTTTTCCTCTATCTATCTATCTATCTATCTATCTATCTATCTATCCATCCATCCATTGTTAAATCCAGATCATGCACTTGTGAACAATGATGATATACTTGTCTTTTTGAATCATATTTAATTTTGTTCACAAAATTCTTTAATTCTATCTTTTTATCATTGAAAATGATTATTAACTATATATGTTCCTATTCCATAACACTTTGTAAGTGCAGTACCTATTTTTGAAAGGATTCTGTACAGAGTATAAGAAAAAGCTAAGGTGTAAAGGATTGGGACAAGCTGCAAGAATATCAGACAAGATTATAAGGGTGTTAAGATTTTTAACAACAAGTTATGATAGTGACACCATTTTTCATTTGACTGTGGATGATTATATTAATTCTTACATTAATTCTTAATTAATTTTGGATTGGTTGCCATTTTTTTTTAATACACAACATACTGGCCAAGGCTGTAAAATCCCTGAGACACATATTATTAGATAAAACTTTTAGGATATATCTGAAACTTATTAAACCATAGTTAAAGTATTCTTTCTTGAATAAGGAACATTGCCACATTGGATAAATTTTAAGTTTCCTTCCAAACCTGTAAAATTGTGAAATTAGAATTTTCTGTAAAATAAGATACATAAAACAGAGCCGGGAGATTTTGGCACATGCCTTTATACAATCACTCCAGGTGACAGATTCAAGCAGAACTCTGTGAGTTTGAGGCCAGCCTGGTCTACAGGACAGGACAGCTAGAGATACACAGAGAATCCCTGTCTCAAAAAAGAAAAGAAAAGAAAAGAAAAGAAAAGAAAAGAAAAGAAAAGAAAAGAAAGGAAAAGAAAAGAAAAGAAAAGAAAGGAAAAGAAAAGAAAAGAAAGGAAAAGAAAAGAAAAGAAAAATATTAAAAGTTATTTCCATTCTGAAACAAATGCTTGGGGAAGCAAATAATTTCTCTAGGCCCAAGGTCTCATATCAAGCATTTACAATATATGTGACATCATACAAAAGTACATAGCAATCAAGTGTGCTGGCTAGTTCTTACATCAATTTCACACAAACTAGAGTCATCTGAGAAGGAATCTCAATTGCAAATATTATTCCATAAAACCAGACTGTAGGCAAGACCGTAGGGTATTTTATTAATCAGTAATTGGTAGAGTAGGACCTAGATCATTTTGTTTGGAGACACTCCTGGCAAGTAGTACTGGATTCAATAAAAGGAGGTTTTGAAAACTTTAAGGAACAAGCATGTAAGCAGCACCCATCCATGGTCTCTGTCTTACTTGTTTTAGTTCCTCCCTTGTCTTCCATCAACAGACTGTGATCCAGAATATGTATGTTGAATAAACTATTTCTTCCCTAAGCTGATTTTCATCAAGGTGTTTTATCATAACAGTAGAAATGCAAACTAATACAGAAATTGTTACTAGAAATGAGGTATAGTTTTGATATATCTGACCATTTGTTTTGGAGAGGATTGTGGAAAATCTTTGGAGCTTCACAAGTGTTGCAGGGACCAGAGGCTTATTCTGTAGAATGTTAGAAGATAGGCACAATATTGACATCAAGTTAGACAAACAAAGGGAGGGGCGGTGCTGGACTGTGAAGTTTCAGAGGAAGGAAAAATTCTACCAGGCCATTTGTGTGATTTTTTTGTTGTTGTTAAGAATTTGTGGTGTGTCTTGTCATCTGGAGCTGTAGTCACTGCAATTAAAAGTGACCAGCATCACTGAAGTGAAACTGTTGCTTTGATGGTATAATTGATGCTTGTCAGCTGGATATGAGAAATTAGCAATGATCACACAGATAAAAACATCATCAAGTGTGGTGATCTCCCAAGTATTATACAGTGAATGTACAGCTGACTGATCTATTGGACTAATACATGGGAAGTGTATATGTACACATCTATTTGGAGTAACCCATTTTTATGTAACTACGAGGACACCTGCTTTTTTTTTGATAAATCATTGTCAGTTCTGTAGAAATATTGTTAATCTATGGCATTCATCCCTTCTGTAGAATCTCAGCAGGATATAAACCTCTCTTTTCCTGTAAGGGCAACCAGATACCTACCCACACACCATGAATCCATGGTGTAAAAAGGATTCACTCAGTAAAACCTTTGTTCTCACAGCCAAAATATGATCCCCCACAAACTTTCTTTATTGACAACACTCACGGATAAGAAAGGAACCTTACACAGGAGGCAATATGTCTGCTCTAACATCAAACTCAAAAGGTATTACTTTTGAGTAAGGTAAATAAAAAAGGTATTATTATTAGATAACTCAAAATTATCAAAAGGTATAATCTATTGTACTTTAATCTAACATGTTATTAATAGTCTGAATTTATCCTTTACCTTGGTTTCAACTAAAATTGGATTGTAGACCAAGAAATTAACTGTTTATAGAGGAAAAAGTCCTGAATCACTAAAACTAACTTCAGAGGGAAAAGTCTCACTTGGACACCCTGATGGAATCAAAAGTAAAGTCCACAGAACAGATTCCTTTTTAACTCTACCAGCTAGATTCTAAAGCAAATCAAGCCCACAATAGCTTCCAGTGCTGTGCTCCCAGCCATGAACTCTCTGAGATTTAAAGTAACTCCTTCTCAGATCCACTAGTTTTTGTGACTGTGAAAATGCATGCTTGATACTATTGTTACCACCTATGGGACTGTTAAATTGTCTGTATGCCTACATAAACTGAAAGCTTTGTGGAGATCAGCCATAAATCTGCTGCTTCTTCTCATTTCTTCTTCATTCCAGGGAATATAGAACATGTAGCTGTAATATATGTGAGCTGATTTATTTCATTTTACCCCCAGATCCAATTAGCCAGATTCTTGAATGTCATAGTGAATCTTTCTGGATCTTGAGAGCTTTAACCAGCTTAACTTCAAAATAAACCTCGATCATTAAGGTCATATTTTCTGGAAACTGTTTAAAACAGATAGACATCATCTGAGAATAAAGAGTTGGGAAGAGATTTTCCAAGCAAATGGACCTAAGAAGCAAGCCTTTGTAGCTATTCTATATCTAACAAAATAAACTTTCGACCAAAATTATTCAACAAAATGGAGAAGGTTGTGACATATCAACAAAAGAAAGGTCCAAAAAGAGGACACTGCAATTCTTAACATCTAGTCCTTAAATTCAAGGGCACACACATTTGTAAAATAAACGAAGGACATTGAGCCTGTAGTTCGCGATCCTAGAGAAGCTAAGTAATAAGGTGAACCCAAAGAAAAACATATGTAGATTCCCCCTGGAAATTGGAAGCAGACAAGATAACCAGCCAAAGGTTGGGAGCATGGGGTTGGGGGTGGTGTGGGAAGAAGAGGAGAAGTGGAGAGGGAAGGGAGAAGGGGAGGATTGGGGAGATCTTGGGGGAGTGAGATGGCTGAAATGGAGGAAGGACAGATATGGGAGCAGAGAAGGAGATACTTTAATTAAGGGAGCCATTTTAGGGTTGGCAAGAGACTTTGCTTTAGAAGTGTTCCCAGGAGTCCACAGGGATGACCCCAGCTAGGACCCTGGGTAGTGGAGAAGAGGGTGCCTGAACTGGCTTTGTTCCATAGTCAGACTGATGACTATCTTGAATATCACCATAGAACCTTCGTCCAGCGACTGATGGAGATAGAGACAGAAAGTCACATCTGAGCACTGAACTGAGCTAACAAGGTCCAGTTGAATAGAAGAAAAAGGGAGAATATGAGCAAGGAAATCAGAACCACGAGGGGTTCATTCTCCCACTGAGACAGTGTGCCTGAGTAAATGGGAGCTCACCAAATCCAGCTCGACTGGGACTGAACGAGTATGAGATCAAACTGGACCCTCTGAATGTGGCTGACAAATGGGTCAGACTGAGAAGCCAATGATAATGGCACTGGGATTATCTCTACTGCATGTATTGGCTTTTGGGGATCGTATTTTATTTGGATGCATACCTTCCTAAGCCTGGATGGAGGGGGGAGGGCCTTGGACTTCTCACAGGGCAGGGTACCTTGCCCTCTTTTAGGACTGACTGGAGGGAGAAGGGAGGAGGGTGAGTGGGAGAGTGGGAGGAAAGTGAGAGGAGGGAAGGAAGAGGAAATTTTGATTGGTATTATTTATAAAGTAATAAAAAAGAAAAATAATAATCATTACTAAAGCTTAAATCACACACAAAACCTCACACATTAATTTTGGAAGACATTAACATCCAACTCTCCTTAATGGACAGGCCAAACAAAAAGTAAACAGAGAAATAAGGAAACTAACAGATGTTATGACTCAAATAAACCTAACAGATAGCTACAAAACATTTCTTCTAAACACACAAACACACAAAATAAACCTTCATCTCAGTACTTCATGGAACAATATCCACGCTGAACATATACTAAGTCATGAAGAAAATTTCAACAGATACAAGAAAGTTAAATTAAACCCCTGTACTTTATCAGGCCACCAAAGAATAAGCTGGATTTCAACAACAGAAGCAACAGAAAGTCTACAAACTTGTGGAAACTAAACAACTCTTTACTGAAACATCACTGGATCATGGAAAAAAAATAAAAATTTAAAAACTTCCTAGAATTCAGTGAACATGAATATATAGCACACACAAATTTATGGGACATGAAGAAAGCAGGAACATTCATAGCACTAAGTGTCTTGTTTTGTTGATATGCATGTGTACCCTGCCATTTCTTAACAGAAAGAGAGGAGAAGTAGATATGGGACATAGATGGGAGGTAGAAGGAGGTAAAGGGAGGAGAGGAGAGAGGTGAAACTGCAGGCAGAATGTAAAATAAATAAATTAATGAACATAAAATAAAAAAGAAAAACAAATTAAAGATACTTCATACTGGTGGCCTAACAGTACACCTACAAGTTCTAGAATGAAAAAGTGGCAAACACTTCCAAGGGGAATAGGAAGGAAGAAATAATCAAACTGAGGGCTGAAATCAATAAAATAGAAATCAAAAGAATAATATATAGTATCAATGAAACAAAGAGTTGGTTCTTTGAAAAAAATCAATGATAAAGGCAAACAACCATTACATAAACCAGCTAAAATGCAGAGAAATTATCCATATTACCAAAACCAGAAATGAAAAGGGGGTTATAACAACAAACATTAGGAAATCCAAATAATCATTAGTTCATACTTCAAAACCCCATCTTCCAATGAACTAAAAAATAAAAATGAAATGAACTATTTTTAATGGATACCACCTACCAAAATGAAATCAAGAGCAATTCAATAATTTAAATACACCTATAAGTTCTGGGGCAATAGAAGCAGCAATTAAAATCTCTCAACCAAAAAAGCCAATGACCAAATGGTTGTAGCAGAAAGAGAACTCTACTGATTTTTAATGAAGAGTTAATACCAGTACTTCTGAAATTATTCCACAAAATAGAAAGAGAAGGAACAGTGTTGATTTCATTTTGTGGGGCCACAAACACCTTGATACAAAAACCACACATAGACTCAACAAAGAAAGAGAATTACAGACGAATTTCTCCCATAAATACTCAATTAAATACTTACAAACTGAATTAATGAACATATCCAAAAGAACATCCACCTTTATTGTGGCAAGCTCTCTAGTGAAAGGTATCCTGTCCATCAGAACCCAGGCAGTAACTGTGTTACAACTTTGAAGAGAAAGGTATTCTGGCCATTGTAAACCAGGCAATACCTGTAGCTCTGTTCCAGTGTGTGTGTGTGTGGGGGGGGATTCACACAGGAATGCAGCAATTTTTCTCCTGTTCTTGCAAAAGATGTTATAGACCTTCTCAGCTCTATTCTGCTCAGGTGTAAGTTGTTACTTCTGTGCCCCTCCTCATACTAGCAAAAGATAATTACTCAAAACTCATTCAACAAACTTATTGGGTGGGGGAGGAATCTAGGAGTATGACTGCCTCTGCCAGGGTGGAAAAAGGCAGCTCCAAGCTGAACAAGTACACACTTATGTAAAAGTTTCTTAGGGTCAAAATTTTTCAAGGGTGAAGATTTTCAATGTGGCAAATGATCAGTTTTTAAACCTTGGGCTTGTACAAACTCCGAACTGGCTGTATTTCATGCTCAAGGATTAGTTGTTTTCATTCTCAAGGATTGGCTGTTATACCTGCTCAGGGCTTGTTTGTTTTCCTGCTGAGTTCAGGGTGTGGTTCTTTGACTTTGGTTTCAGGGTCAGGGTGTGTTTATTCATCTGGCTCTTCTACAGAATTACCAAGTGTTTATTTATCTAGCCCTTTTACCATATAATTATCAAGTAGGCTTCATCCCCGAGCAGCAGAGATGGTTCAACAAACAAAAACACATATGATTATCTCATTAGATGATACAGTTTCAAAATCTGAAACAGTCTTTGAATAATTTGAACACCCTCTCATGATGAAAGACTTAGAAAGATCAGAGATACAAGGAACATACCAAACTACAACAAAATCAATATACAGCAAACTGCCAGCCAACATCAATTTAAACAGAGAGAAACTCAAAGCAATTCCAGTAAAATCAAGGATCACAAGGCTTTCTACAAAACAAGTCTTCATATGTATTCCACATAGTACTTGAAAGTTTAGCTAGAGCAATAAGATATCTAAAGCAGGTCAAGGTGAAACAAATTGGAAAGGAAAAAGTCAAATCATTGATATTTGCAGATGATATGACAGTATACACAAGCAATCCCAAATTTTTAACAGGAAACTCCTACAGCCAGTAAACAACTTTAGAGAAGTTGCTGGATACAATATAAACTCAAAAGACTCAGTAGTCTGAATAAAGAAAGATTAACAAAAACTCAGAGAAAAACTGGGGTTCAGCCTGAAGGTCTGAAAAACAAAGTAGCCAGTGATAGATTCTTACCTTGACCTCAGTCTAAAATGGCAATCTTACCTCCAGGAAACCTTATAATGAGAATGTGTCTCACAGCTATCTGTTCCCATTTTATATTTTTCTCTAGGGCTGGGATTAAAAGTGTGCACCACTACCATCTGGTTTCTAAGTCAAACTAGTGTGGCTACTGGATTTAAAGTATGTGTCACCACTGCCTTATCTGTAAGGCTGACCAGAGTGGCTGATTTATACTCTGATTCTCAGGCAAACATTTTTTATTAAAATACAGATGAAATATCACTACAGTAGCCCTTTTATATACAAATTATAAATGGGTTGAGAAGAAAAAATAGGGAAACAATAGCCTTTATGATAGCCACAAATAATATAAAATATATTGGTGTAATTCTAACCAAGCAAGCAAAAGACCTGTATGACAAAAACTTTAACTGTTTGCAGAAAGAAAATTGAAGAACATATCAGAAGATATAGAGATTACCTATGCTCATGAGTTGATACATTTAACATAGTAAAAATGGCAATCTTAGCAAAAGTAATCTAAAGATTCAATGCAATTTCCATCAAAATAACAACACAATTCTTTATAGAACTTAAAATAATAATGCTTAACTTCATATTGAAAAATAAAAAACCCAACCTCGGGTGCATGGGGGGGTGAGGGTTGATGGAAGGGGAGAGGATTAGAGAGAAGGAAGTAGGGGAGGAATGGGGAAAGTTCGGTGGCCTGGGATGGGGGGGCAGGGAGGAAGGATGAATATGGGATCAGGGAAGAATATATTTCAACTAAGGGAGTCATTTTAGGGTTTACAGGAGACTTGATTATATATGGGATCCCAGGTCCAAGGAGAGATCCCCCAGATTGTTCTCTGGACAGAGGAGAGGGTGCCTGAATGGGCCGTGGCCCATAACCATACTGATGTATATTTTGCTTATCACCATAGATCCTTCATCTGGCGAAGGACGGCGATACAGACGGAGACCCACATTGGAGCACCGGACTGAGCCCCCCAAGGTCCAAATGAGGAGCAGAAGGAGGACAAACATGAAAAACGAAATCAGGACTGCGAGGGATGCTATCACCCACTGATACAAGGGAACGGATCTAATGAGAGTTTACCAAGGCCAGTTGGACTGGGACTGAACGAGGACGTGATCTAACCAGATTCTCGGAATTTGGCCGGATTCTCTGAATGTGGCTGGCCCGAAGTCTTTCTGAAAAGCCATTGACTATGATACTGGGACCTGTTTCCTCTGCATATACTGGATTTTGGGGATCCAGTCTGTTTGGATACTCACCTTCCTGGACCTGGAGGGAGGGGGGAGGAACTTGAACTTCCCACAGGGCAGGAAACCCTGACTGCCCTAAGTGATGAAGAGGGAGGAGGAGAGGGAGTGGGGGGAGTGGGAGGGTGTTCGGAAGAGGGGCGGAAATGGAAACTTTTATAATTTAATAAAATTTACTTTAAAAAAAATAAAAAATAAAAAACCCAGATAGTTAAAATATTACTGCACAATAAAGTAACTTCTAGAGGAATCACCATAGCTGATTTCAAACTGTATCACAGAGAAATAGTAATAAAATCTACATATTATTGGCATAAAAACAGACAGGTTGATCAATGCAACCAAATTGAAGACACAAATGTTCCTATAGGCACCTGATTTTGATAAACAAACCAGAAATACACAATGGAAAAAAGAAAGTATCTCCAATAAATGGTTCTACTCTAACTGATAATTGTATGTAGAAGTACGCAAATAGATCCATTATTTCTCACCCTGCACAAAACTTAAGTCCAAGTGGATAAAAGACCTCAACTTAAATCTTGAAACACTGAACCTGATAGAAGAGAAGGTAGTGATTAGCCATCAGTGCATTAGCACAGGAGAAAATTTCTTGAACATAACACCAGTTGTGCAAGCATTAAATCAGCAACTAATAAAGGGAACTTCATGAAACTGAAAAGCTTATGTAATGCAAAAGACACTCTAAATATGACAAAATGGCAGCCTATGAGTGGAAAAAGACATTCACCTACCTCACATTTGACAGAGGGCTGATTTCCAAATTATACAAATGACTCAAGAAGCTCAATATCACCAAACAAAACGCTAAAATTTTTTAAATGGGGTACATATGTGAATAGAGAATTCTCAACATAAGAATCCAAAAACTCATAAACAATTAAAGAAGTTTTCACCATCCTCAGCTATCAGTGAAATGTAAATCAATAAAAGAAACCTCAGAGATTCCACATTACACCAATAAGAATGATTAAGATAAAAATAAAAACAAAAACACACAACGGTCATCTCATGCTGGAAAGGATGTTGAGCAAAGGGAACACTCCTCCATTGCTGGTGAGAGTACAAATTTGTACAGCCACTTTGGAAATCAATATGTGGATTTCTCAGAAAACTCAGAGGCCACCTACCTCAAGACCCAGCTATATCACTCCTAGCCATTTACCCAAAGGATGATCTTACATACCACAATGAGACTCACTAAAAGCTATGTTCACAGAAGCTTTTTTTTTGTAATAGAAGCTTGAAGCAAACTAGATACCCATTAACCTAAGAATGGATAAAGAAAATGTGGTTCATTTACACAACAGAGTAACACTCATCTGTTAAAAACAATGACATCATGAAATTTGCTGGGAAACGGACAGATCAAGAAAAGAATATGATGAGTTTGGTAATACAGACTTTGAAATAGAAGTATTGTGTGTACTCATTTATGGGTGGATATTAACTGTGGAGTAAACAATAGCTATTTTATAGTCCATAGACCCAAATAAACTAAGTAAGAAGGTAAGTTCAAGGGTGTGCACATGGATCTTACTGTGATTGGAGAAATAGAATAGACATCACAGGTAAATGGGGAGAGGGGTCTACATGTGGGAGTGGGCATGGAAACAAGAGGAATCAGATAGGAGAGAAGATGGAGGTAGAGAGTACTGAACTGGGTTCAGGAGCATCTTTGGGATGAGCTAGAAGCCTAGTGAAATGGAAACTCCCAACAATGTATGAGGGTGACCCTGGATTAGCAATGGGGTATACAGAGTCTGAATTACCCATATTCTATAACTAGGCAGGACTTCCAATTGGGAGGTTGGTACCCCAACCCAGCCACAAAACCTTAGATCTACAATTTACCCTGCCTACAAAAATAAACTGCAACAAAGTTTGAGCAGAAATTATGGGAGTGTCAAACCAATAACTGATACAACCTGAGACTCACACCATGAGAGGGAACCCACTCCAACACTGCCTGGAGGGCCAGGACTCAGAGGTTAGATAGACCAGAGACCAAGGAGAGAATACAACATTAATGACAAAAAGAAACCAGTGAAATGATCCCTAATGGTATTTTGTTATACTTGTAGAGCATTGCTCCCTAATTGCTATCAGAAAGGCTTCATCAAGCAACTGTGGAAACAGATGCAGAGACCCTTAGCCAAACATTAGGCAGACCTTGGAGAATCCTGCAGAAGAGGGGAAGGCAGCACTATGGGAGAAAGAGTAGCCAAGGATATAACAAGAAAAACCACAGAATCAACTAATTTGTGTTCATAGTGGTTCACAGAGAGTGAACATTCAGTGAAAGAACTTACATGGCACTGACCTAGGTCATATGTGTATATGCTATAGTTGTATAGCTTGGTCTTCTTATGGGACTGCTAGCAGTGGGAACAGGGGCTTTCTCTGAGTCTATTCTCTGCTCTTGACACACTTTCCTCCTACTGGGTTTCCTTATCCAGTCTTAATAGGAGATGAGGTACCTATTCTTAATGCAACTTGATGTGCCATGGATGGCTCATATAGATGGAAGGCCTGCAAATTTATAAAGAGAAAGGTTAAGCTGATGGGAGTGGGGAAGAGGGAAAGTTGGGGAGGACTGTAAGAGAGTAGGGAGAGAGGGAAATGGTGATTGGTCTGGAAAATTAATTAATTAATTAAGAAATAAATATTTTATGGTGATCTGGAGCTGCACTCATGTGTAATTAAGAAGTGACTAGCACCACAGAAGTGAAACTATTGCTTAAATTGGATAACTGATGCTGGTCAGCTGAAGATAAGAAAATAGTAGCAATTACAAAGACACCAACATCATTAATTTAAAATCTTCTGGAAAGTGTTTCCTCAGGATCAGCACACAGAAGCTGTGTTAAAGACAGTTAAGGTTCCATGCATTGAGCAGCAAAACTTGTCAAATGCAAGTCCTACATGGTGCTTGTTATACAGGCATGAAGGTGTCGTGAAGAACAGATGAGATTTGACACTGTGAAAAGCAAGGAGAAACTATTGCTGAAGATGCAGCCTCAGTGAGAGTTGAACTCTCAGGAATGAAGGGGTCATGGAGAGAAGCTGAGGTCTATCAGTGTAAAGAATGGCCTTAAGAGGCATTTGGTAAAAGTGCAACCCAGTTGCAGCAGGAAACCCCAGAATTTTGGGTATGTCAGAACCATGAAATTTTCACCGTTTAGAGCAGCAGCAATGAGGTAGAGCTGGCCTGAGCCTATGGGACAAATTCTGCATCTTTTAAAAGCCCTTTGGAATAGCTCAAATGGTCTTAGGTGAATCCTAAATGTACTGAGATGTAAACTGTTTCTGTGTGGTTTTGCTTTGATATGATTATGAAATAAAATTTATTTTTATTTTTAGGAGAGCCCACAGTTGAAAGACTTTGAATATTTAAGGAGGTTTTAGAGTTTTACCAAGATGTTAGATTTTTTTTAAGAGGCTGATATTTGAAAGTATTCCAATTTATAAAGAAAGATTAACAATCACTGGTCATTAATATCTCTTACTATCAACAGTCTCAATTCTTTTATCAAAAAGACACAGGCTAACAGAATGGATACAGAAACAGTATCCATCCTTCTGTTGAATACGAGAAACACACTTCAACTTCAAAAGACAGATATTACCTCAGAGTAATGGGTTGGAAAAAATTTTCCAACTAAATGGACTTAAGAAACAAGATGGTGAAGCTGATCTAATCTAAAAAATAGACTTCTAATTATATTAATCAAATGAGATGAAGAAGGACTTATCATATTTGTAACAGGTAAAATCCATCTAGATGAAGTCTTAATACTGAACATCTCTACCCCAAATACAAGGGTACCCACATTTATAAAAGAAGCATTACTAAAGCACAAATCATATATCAAACCACACACACTAATAGTAGGAGATTCAACACCCCACTCTCACAACTGGACCAGATAGCCAGACAGAAACTTAACAGAGAAATAAAGAAACTAACAAGTTATGATTCAAATAGGTCTAACAGACATCTGTAGAACATTCTACCCAAACACAAAAGTATATACCATCTTTTCAGCAGCTCATGGAACCTTCTGAAAAATTGACCACATATTCAGTAACAAAGCAAATATCAACAGATTTTTCAAAAAATGAAATAATCCCCTGTATTGTGTCAAATCACCATTGCCTAAAGTTAGAATTCAATAACATGAATTGGAGAATGCCCCAAATCTAATGAAAATTTAACAATGATCAACTGAATCAGCCCTGGGTCAAGGAATGAATAAAGAAGGAAATTCAAGACGTTCTAGAATACAATGAAAATGAATACACATTCTAAACTTATGGAATACTTTGAAAGCAGTGTTAAGAGGAAAGTTCATAGCACTAAGTGCCTATATAAAGAACTTAGAGAAATCTTTCACTAGTGACTTAACAACACACATAAAATTTCTAGATCAAAAGGAAGAAAACAAACCCAGGAGGAGTAGGTGCCAGGAAATAATCAAACTTGTGGCTGAAATCAATAAAGTAGAAACAGAAAAAGCAATCACTGTGGTTCTTTGAAGAAACCAACAAGATAGACAAACCCTTATCCAAACTAACCAAAAGGCAGAGAGGGAATATGAGAATTAACAAAATCAGAAATGAGAAAGGAGACAAAACAACAGACACTGAGGAAGTTCAGATAATCATCAAGTCATACTTTAAAAGCCTGTACTCCACAAAATTGGAAAATTTAAAGGACAATTTGCTGTATAGTCACCACATACCAAAATTAAAATTAAATCAATAGCAGATAAATGATTTAAATAGACCTATAACCCCTAAGTAAATAGAAACGGTCTTCTATAGTCTCCCAACCAAAGAAAACCCAGTACCAGATGGCTTCAGTGTAGAATTCTTACAGAAGACTAATACTAATACTCCTCAAATTGTTCCACACAACAAAAACAGAAATGACATTGCCAAACTCTTTTTACAATATGATAATTACCCTGGTACCAAAACCACACAGAGTTACAACCAAAAAAAGAGAATTACAGGTCAATTTCCCTCAAGAACATTAGTGCAAAAAACACTCAATAAAATGCTGGCAAACTGAATCTAAGAACAGATCATAAACATTATCAACCATGGTCAAATAGGTTTCATCTTTGAGATGCAGGGATTGTTCAACATATGAAAATCTGTCAATATAATCCACCATATAAACAAACTGAAAGAAAAAAATACACATAATCATCTCATTAGATGTGGGAAAGGCCTTTGACAAAAGAAGACCCCTTCATGATAAAGGTCTTGGAGAAATCAGGGATACAAGGAACATACAAAACATAATAGAGTTAATATACAGCAAGCCAACTTTCAACAGCAAAGTAGAAGGAGAGAAATTTAAAACATTTCCATTAAAATCAGGAACAAGATAAGGATGCCCACTCTCTCTGTATCTATTCAACATAGAACTTGAAGTTCAAGCTAGAGCAATAAGACAACAAAAGGAAATCAAGGAAATAAAAATTGGACAGGAAGGAATCAAACTTTCACTGTTTGCAGATGTTATGATAGTATACATAAGCGATTCCAAAATTTTTACCAGGGAACTCCTATAGATGATAAACAGCTTAAGTAATGTAGCAGGATACAAAATTAACTCAAATAATCAGCAGCCTTCTTATATACAGATGATAAACAGGGTAAGAAAGAAATCAGAGAATCATCACCCTATACCATAGCCATAAACAACATAAAATATCCTGGGTTAACTCTAACAAAACAAGTAAAAGACATTTATGATGAGACCTTTAAGAAAAAACCTGAAGAAGACACCAGAAAGTGGAAAAATCTCCCATGCTTTTGGATAGGTGGGATAAAGATAGTAAAAATAGCAATCTAACCAAAATAAATCTGTTGATTCAGTGCAATCCCCATCGAAATTCTAGCACAATTCTTCACAGACATTGAAAAAGCAATACTCAACTCCATATGAAAAAGCAAAAAAATCCAAGATATCCAAAACAGTCCTATACAAGAAAGGCATTTCTGGGGACATCGCCATCCCTATTTAGAGAGCTATAACAATTAAAACAGCTTGGTATTGGCACAAAATAGACAGGTAAATCAATGGAATAGAATAAAAGACCCCGAAACTAATCCGCACACGTATGAAAACCTGATTTTTTTTTTTTTTAGGAAAGAAGCTAAAGTTAGACAATGGAATAAACAGAACATCTTCAACAAATGTTGCTAACATAACTGGATATCTACATGTAGTAGAATGCAAATAGATCCATATATCCACATGTTAAAAGCTCAAGTCCAAATCGATCAAAGACTTCAACATAAATCCCATCACACTTAACCTCATAGAAGGGAAAGTGAGAAGCAGCCTTGAATTCATTGGCACAGAAGACTACTTCCTAAATACACAAAATCAATACCACAGACACTGAGATGAACAATTAGCAGATGGGACCTCATGTAACTGAAAAGCTTCTGTAAGGCAAAGGACACACTCAACAAGACAAAACTAAAACCTAGAGAATGGAAAAAAATATCTTCACTAACTCCACATTGGATAGAGTACTGATCTCCAAAATATGCAAAGAACTCATGAAACTAGATATCAAAACACCAAATAATCCAACTAAATGGAGTAGAGATCTAAACAGAGAATTCTCAACAGAGGAATCTTTAATAGTTGAAAGCCACTTAAGGCACTGCTCAGTTTCTTTAGCCATCAGAGAAATGCAAATCAAAATGACTCTGAGATACTACCTTACACCAATCAGAATGTCTAAGATTAATGACATCTTATTCTGGAAAGGATGCAGAGAAAGAAGAACTCCCCTCCATTGCTTGTGTGAGTGCAAACTTATACAGCCACTTTGTAAATCAGTATGTCAGTATTTCAAAAAATTGGGAATCAATCTACATGAAACCCAACAATACCATTCTTGGGAATACACACAAAGGATGTTGACCCATACCACAGGACACTTGCTTTACTATGCCCGTAGCAACATTGTTTGTAATAGCCAGAACCTGGAAACCATCAAGATGCCCCTAAACTGAAGAATAAATAAAGAAAATGTGGTATATTTACACAATGGAGTAGTACTCAGTGGTAAAAAAAAAATGACATTTTGAAATTTGAAGGCAAATAGATGGAATTAGAAAAAAATCCTCGGTGACATTACCCACACACAGAAATACAAACACAATATGTATTCACTCATAAGTGGATATTAGACATAAAGCAAAGGATAAGCAGCCTACAGTTCACAATTCCAGAGAAGACAGGAAAAAAGGAAAATTCTAAGACAAACATACATGGATCACCCTGGGACGAGAAAGTAGACAAGATCTCCTAAGTAAATTGGCAGCATTGCGGGAGATTCAGAGGGGGTAGGGAGAGGAGAAAAAGATCAGGGAGGAGAACATGAGGAATCAAGAAGATCGAGTTGCATAAGGTACAGAGAAGGAGAACAAGAAAAGCAATACCTTGAAAGATGGAGTCATTGTGGTGAAGGTTATTGAGAAACCAAGCACTAAGGAAACTCCCAAAAATCCACAAGGATGAACCCAGCTAAGAATCTAAGCAATAGTTGAGACGGCACCTAAACTGACTTTCCCCTGTAATCAGATTGATGACTACCTTAGTTGTCATCACAGAACCTTCATCCAGTACCTGGATCCTGACAATAGCACTGTCTGTAATCTTGGGAACAGTCAAAAACTGTTGGCTGGGCCTTGACAAGGAAATGACTGAGTAAGTTGGACTAGAATTTCTGGTAGAATGTGAAATAAAACTAGAAACAGAACTAGAAATGCTACTATTACTAGAATGAACTCTTCTACTATTTTGACTTGAAGATGAGTCACAAGCTTCTAAATCAATCTCAATGCAATTATGTTCAACTTCAAAATTTTCTGAATTTGTCCTGATGTTCCATAAGATGCTACAGCTATTGCAAAATTTAAACTAGTATTTGAAGTTGAGACACCGAAATTATTTCAGAATTCTGCATACTTGTTTAATTAGAAAATGAACAGATGTTTGCATATTCTTCTTTATTAATTTCCACAATGATAAAGTTATTTGGTGAAACAGATGTAGCCTGACCTCAATGAGCAGCGTTGTCTGTGTGCTCTCTTATTGGAGAAGATGTGAAAGAATAATTTCTTTGCAACTCAGATATGACCAAATTATCTATCAATGGAAAAACTGGTAGAAAAATAGAAAAAGGCTCATGCAAGCTAAGATGAGAAAAAGTTTCAGGTGCTACACAATGATTTTTCTTTAAAGTAGAATTCAGAATAAGTTGAGGTAGCCTACATTCAGTTATTTCTCCAACCATCAGAACTTCTGGACTCTCACTTTGGACATTTCTTTTATCTCTACTAAATGGGTCTTTTTTTTGAAATTTCAGTTGTATCTTCTTCTGGTGTAAAGATAAGTACACATGTTGCCTCAGTTTGTTGATGGTGTACTTGCTTCTGGTTGTTTCTATTACTGTCATGATAGCTGAGTCCTGAAAGTAATACATGGTCATTTTGTGGACTGGAGTTCTCATTATTAATGGTAGATCTCATCTCTCCACTGGTATCACCATTGTTTGTATTACTCTGACTTTTTTTTCCAAAACCCACATTCCAGTGTCTCCATTTTTGTCCTATTTTCAGAGTATTGAAGTGGGGTAAGTTGATCTCTCACAGAATCACCACTAGGCACATTGTCTAAAGTCTTTACTCCATCTGCAAACATAAAGTGCAAGTTAATTAGAAAGGAACTGTCAAAATTAGAACAAATGCTGCTTTGATACTGTTTCAAAAACAGAAAATAAACACCTAAATATTCAAATATTTTATTGTGAATTTGATTCATCATCACATGGAGTCAATACTTTTGCAAAATATAAAAATCCAAATTTACAAGTAAAGGCAAGAGGATTTCAAAGCTGCCTTTGAAATAACTTAGCTTATTTCAGACAAATTTATGTAAATTTAAAGGTTATCAGAGAGTACTTCTTTTCAATGTTTCAGAATCTTATATATCACCATGGAGAAGAATCTAATCAAGATATTAATACAATCCCCCAAAAGTTCGAAGCTTTAAAAAGTGTTTTTTAAAAAGTTTACTTATGTTATGTGCATGTTTATTTGTCTGTGTGAATGTATGCCTTGTGTGTGCAGATGCCTTTTCGAGGTACCAATAATCAGATCCCATGGATCTACAGTCATAAGCAAAATGAAGATTATAAATTGAATGCACTTCCTTTGGAAAAAACACAATGTGATCTTCCTGCTTAGCAATCTATGCAAACTCAAATAAAAGTTCTACTCAAGATAAAATACAAATATCAAAGTTAAAATTTACTTGTCTATTAAAATTTATTAGTCTATAGCTTTATTTCTAGGATCATGGGTAACATGCTTTCATTGGAAATATAAGAAACCATCTTACGAAAAAAAACATTATAGTTGGCACTTATTACATAGCAATAATCATACTGAACCCAGAGGGAGAAACGATAATTCTTAGTTTTGAGTATGGTTTTAAAGTAAAGCACCGCCTGGCCAGCAAGGGGCACTGATCCTCTAGCAGAAGATTCATCAGAGGGGTGAGTTTGCTCCTGACCCACAGAAGAAGCCTGGCAAGGAAGAGCTCAGACATTCCCCGACCCACTTGACTCCCTGGTCACTCTGCAGGGGCTAAGCCCTCTTGCCTCCTGTCCCATCCCACCTTTCACCCAGGAAACCCTTCCTTTATTCCTCCCTTCCTCCTCGGGGCCATAAAATCCCCCAGCTCAGCCAGCTTGCACTCATGGACTGGGCTGGAAGTGCAACCCGGTAGAAGGGAGTGCCTGTGTTTCAATAGCCTGCAGGTGGAAAGGTAGGCCCTGTGTCAGCTCAGCTAGATTCCTGGCCAGCAAGGGGTACTGATCCTCTAGCAGAAGATTCATCAGAGGGGGGAACCTGACCCAGTACCAGAAGATCCATTAGAGAACAATTGAAAGAAGAGATGGGCAGATGCCAAGGCAGGAATTCCTCCAACAATCTGAAAAACAACATGAAAACACCAGATCCCAGCAACCCTACAACAGAGGGACTTGAACACCCTAATCAAGAAGTGGAAAACAGTGTCATTATGAAAGCAATAGAGTCCCTTAAACAGGATATTAATAACTCCCTTAAAGAATTGGATGAGAAGTATAACAAAAAGTTTGAAGAAATGAGTAAATCTGTAAATGATACACTGGGAAACCTATAAAAACAATCAAACCGGTAATGAAAACAGTTCAAGAATTGAAAACTGAAATGGAGGCAATGAAGAAAACACAAACCAAGGACCGACTGGATATGGAAAATCAAGGTAAACGAACAGAGGCTACATAATCAAGCATAACCAATAGAAAACAAGAGATAGAAGAACGAATCTCTGATTCTGAAGATGCCATAGAGAAAATAAACGATCAGATCAAAGAAAACAGCAAATCCAACAAAGTCTCATCACAAAACATTCAAGAAATCCGGGACATAATAAAAACCTAACCTAAGAACAATAGGAGTAGAAGAAGGAGAAGAATTGCAGATCAAAGGCCCAGAAAATATATTCAACAAAATTATAGAAGAAAACATTCCCAAACTAAAGAACAATATCCCTATGAAGGTTCAAGAAGCATACAGAACACTGAATAGACTGGATAAAAAAAAATCATCCCCTTGCCATATAATAATCAAAACACAAAACGTACAGATTAAAGATAGAATATTAAGAGCTGTTAAGGAAAACGGTCAAGTAACTTATAAAGGTAAACCTATCAGACATACACCGGACTTCTCTATGGAAACCATGAAAGCCAGAAGGTCCTGGATAGAGGTACAGCAGAAACTAAGAGACCTTTGATACAAAGCCCAGACTACTATACCCAGCCAAGCTATCATTCACTATCAATGGAGAAAACAAAATATTCCAGGATAAAAACAAATTTAAACAATACGTAGCCACAAATCCAGCCTTACAGAAAGTAATAGAAGGAAAATCACAACCCAAGGAATCCAACACTGTCAACACTGCCTACAATAACTCAGACATCTAGCGACCCTTCACAACCACAACTCAAAGAAGGAAAACACACAACCTCTACTACACAAAAAAATTAATTAATTAATTAATTAATTAACCAGAGTCAACAACCACTGGTCATTAATATCACTTAATATTAATGGACTCAACTCACCTATAAAAAGGTATAGACTAAAAGATTGGATACGAAAACAGGATCCAACATTCTGCTGTTTACAAGAAACACACTTTAACCACAAAGACAGACACCTACTCAGGGTAAAGGGTTGGGAAAAGGTTTTTCAAACAAACGGACCAAAGAAACAAGCGGGTGCGGCCATTCGAATTTCCAACAAAATTGACTTCAAACTAAAATCAATCAGAAGAGACGGAGATGGACATTTTATACTCATAACAGGAACAATTCATAAGGAGGAAGTATCAATCCATAACATCCATGTCCCTAATATAAAAGCACCCACTTATGTAAAAGAAAAACTTCTAGAATTCAAGGCAGTCATCAAACCACACACACTAATAGTAGGAGACTTCAACACACCTCTCTCACCAATGGACAGGTCAATCAGACAGAAACCTAACAGAGAAATAAGAGAATTAATAGAGGTAATGAATCAAATGGACTTAACAGATATCTATAGAACATTTCATCCAGATAAAAAAGAATATGCCTTCTTCTTTGCAGCTCAATGAACCTTCTCGAAAATTGACAACATACTCGGTAACAAAGCAAACTTCCACAGATACAAAAAAATATTAGTAACCACCTGTGTCTTGTCAGATCACAATGGAATAAAGTTAGAATTCAACAAAAATTCTAACCGCAGAAAGCCTATAAACTCATGGAAGCTGAATAGTCAACTACTGAATAACCCCTGGGTCAAGGAAGAAATAAAGAAAGAAATTAAAGTCTTCCTTGAATTTAATGAAAATAAAGACACAACATACTCAAAACTATGGGACGCAATGAAAGCAATGCTAAGAGAAAAGTTCATAGCACTAAGGGGCCAATTAAAGAAAACAAAGAAAGCACACATTGGAAACTTAAAAGCATACCTGAAAGTTCTGGAAAAAAAAGAAGCAGACTCACCTAGGAGGAGTAAAAGAATGGAAATAATCAAACTGAGGGCTGAAATCAACAAGACAGAAACACAGAAAACAATCCAACGAATCAATGAAAAAAAAAAGCTGGTTCTTGGAGAAAATCAACAAGATTGACAAACTCCTAGACAAACTAATCAAATGGCAGAGAGAGAACATGCAAATTAATGAGATCAGAAATGAAAAGGGGGACATAACCACAGACACAGAGGAAATTCAGAGAATCATTAGATCTTACTACAAAAGCCTATATGCCCAAAAGTTGGAAAATGTACAAGAAATGAACTTGTTTTTAGATAAGTACCATTTACCAAAGCTAAATCAAGACCAGGTGAAAAATCTAAATAGATCTGTTAGTAGCGAAGAAATAAAAGTTGTTTTCAAAAACCTCCCTACCGAAAAAAAGCCCAGGACCAGATGGTTTCAATAGAGAATTCTACCAGAACTTTCAAGAAGAGCTAATACCTACACTCCTTAATGTATTTCACAATATAGAAACAGGAGAGTCATTGCCAAACTCTTTTTATGAAGCTACAGTTACCCTGAAACCAAAACCACACAAAGACACAACCAAGAAAGAGAATTACAGGCCAATCTCACTCATGAACATCGACGAAAAAATCCCCAACAAAATACTGGCAAACCGAATCCAAGAACACATTAGAAAAATTATCCATTATGATCAAGTGGGCTTCATCCCAGAGATGCAGGGCTGGTTCAACATACGCAAATCTACCAATGTAATCCATCATATAAATAAACTTAAAGAAAAAAACCATATGATCATCTCACAAGATGCTGAAAAAGCATTTGACAAAATTCAACACCCCTTTATGATAAAGGTGTTGGAGAGATTGGGGATCCAAGGATCTTACCTAAATATAATAAAAGCTATTTACAACAAGCCGACAGCTAACATCAAATTGAATGGAGAGAAACTCAAAGCCATTCCACTAAAATCAAGACCATGACAAGGCTGTCCACTCTCACCATACCTCTTCAATATAGTGCTTGAAGTTCTAGCAATAGCAATAAGACAACATAAGAGGACCAAGGAAATTCGAATTGGAAAGGAAGAAGTTAAACTCTCATTATTTGCAGATGATATGATGATGTACATATGTGACCCCAAAAACCCTACTAAAGAACTCCTACAACTGATAAACACCTTTAGTAATGTGGCAGGGTACAAGATCAACCCCCCAAAATCAGTTGTCTTCCAATATCCAAAGGATAAAGAAGCAGGGAGGGAAATCAGAGAAACTTCACCTTTCACAATAGCCATAAATAGCATAAAATATCTCAGGATAACTCTAATCAGTGAAGTGAATGACCTATTTGACAAGAACTTTAAGTCTTTGAAGAAAGACATTGAGGAGGATACCAGAAAATGGAAAGATCTCCCTTGCTCTTGGATTGGAAGAATCAACATAGTAAAAATGGCAATTCTACCAAAAACAATCTATAGATTCAATGCAATCCCCATCAAAATCCCATCAAATTTCTTCACAGCCCTTGAGGGAACAATAATCAACTTTATATGGAAAAACAAAAAACCCAGGATAGCCAAAACAATCTTATATAATAAAGGAACTTCTGGAGGCATTACCATCCCTGAAGTCAAACTCTATTACAGAGCAACAGTATTGAAAACAACTTGGTATTGGCATAAAAATAGAAAAGTCGACCTATGGAATCGAATAGAAGACCCAGATAGTAACCCACAAACCTATGAACACTTGATTTTCGACAAGGGAGCTAAAGGTATACAATGGAATAGGGATAGATCTTTAACAAATGGTGCTGGCATAGCTGGATGTCAACCTGTAGAAGAATGAAAGTAGATCCATATCTATCACCATGCACAAAACTCAAGTCCAAATGGATTAAAGACATCAACATTAATCTGACCACTTTGAACCTGATAGAAGAGAAATTGGGAAGTAGTCTACAAGACATAGGCACAGGAGACCACTTCCTAAGTAGAAGCCCAGTAGCACAGACAATAAGAGAATCAATGAATAAATGGAACCTCTTGAAACTGAGAAGCTTCTGTAAAGTAAAGGACACTGTCAGTAAGACAAAAAGGCTACCTTTCGACTGGGAGAAGATCTTCACCAACCCCTCATCACACAAAGGTCTGATCTCCAAAATATATAAAGAACTCAAAAAACTAGACACTAAAACTCTAATTAACCCAATTAAAAAATGGGGTACGCTTCGGGCCGTGGCAGGGTCCCGGCAAGGAGGAGCTTGGGCGTTCCCCGACCCCATAGACGCCCAGGTCGCCCTGCAGTGCTGGCTACCCCCTCCCACCTGCCATCCCAGCTCCCATCCAGCAGGGGCCCTGACTTCTAGCAGAGGACCATCGGTGGGGTGAGTTTGCTTCGGGCCATGGCAGGGTCCCGGTGAGGAGGAGCTTGGGTGTTCCCCAACCCCACAGTCGCCTAGGTCGCCCTGCAGTGCTGGCTACCCCCTCCCGCCTGCCATCCCAGCTCCCATCCAGGTACGAATTCCTATATTTCTCCCTCCCCCCTGGGGCCATAAAATTTTCCCCAGCTCAGCTGCCTTGCAAGCTGAGCCTGCATTGTAAGCACATCCTGGAAAGTGGGAGTGCCTGAGCTTCAATAGCCTGCCTGAGGAAAGGTGGGCATTCTGTCAGTGAAGTCCCTGCCCAAGAAGGGAACCTGACCCGGTAACAGAAGTTCCAATAGAGAACATTTGAAGTAAGAGATGGGCAGACGCCAAGGCAAGACCTCATACAACAATCTGAAAAACAACATGAAAACACCAGATCCCAAGGACCCTACAACAGAAGGACTTGAACACCTTAACCCAGAAGAAGCAGAAAAAAGGGCCATTATGAAAACAATAGAGTTCCTTAAGCAGGATATGAATAACTCCCTTAAAGAATTGGATGAGAAATATAACAAAAAGTTTGAAGAAATGAGTATAGAAATAGATGAGAAATATAACAAAAAGTTTGAAGAAATAAATAAATCCGTGAATGAGACCCTGAGAAACCAAGAAAAAACAATCAAACAAGTAAAGGAAACAGTGCAAGAATTGAAAACAGAAATGGAGGCAATGAAGAAAACACAAACCGAGAACCAGCTGGATATGGAAAACCTAGGTAAACGAACGGAAACTACAGAATCAAGCATAACCAATAGAATACAAGAGATAGAAGAACGAATCTCAGAATCTGAAGATACCATAGAGAAAATAAATGCTCTGGTCAAAGAAAACGGCAAATCCAACAAATTCTCTTCACAAAACATTCAGGAAATCTGAGACACAATAAAAAAACTGAATCTAAGAATAATAGGGATTGAAGAAGGAGAAGAACTGCAGATCAAAGGCCCAGAAAATATATTCAACAAAATTATAGAAGAAAACTTTCCCAACCTAAAGAACGATATTCCTATGAAGGTTCAAGAAGCATACAGAACACCGAATAGACTGGATCAGAAAAAAACATCCCCTCACCATATAATAATCAAAAAACAAAACACACATATTAAAGAAAAAAATTTAAGAGCTGCAAAGGAAAAAGGTCAAGTAACTTATAAAGGTAAACCTATCAGGCTTACACAGGATTTCTCTATGGAAGCCATGAAAGCCAGAAGATCCTGGATAGAGGTACTACAGAAGCTAAGAGACCATGGATTCAAACCCAGACTACTATACCCAGCCAAGCTATTGTTCACTATCAACGGAGAAAACAAAATATGCCAGGATAAAAACAAATTTAAACAATACGTAGCTACTAATCCAGCCTTACAGAGAGTATTAGAAGGAAAATCACTACCGAAGGAATCCAACATTCCCAACACGGCCTACAATAACTCGAACATCTAGCGACCATTCACAAGCACAAATCAAAGAAGAAAAACACATACACTCTACTACCTAAAAAAAAAAAATGACCGGAGTCAACAACCACTGGTCATTAATATCACTTAATATCAATGGACTCAATTCACCTATAAAGAGGCACAGACTTAGAGATTGGATACGAAAACAGGATCCAACATTCTGCTGTCTACAAGAAACACACCTCAACCACAAAGACAGACACCTACTCAGAGTAAGGGTTTGGGAAAAGGTTTTCCAAGCAAATGGACCTAAGAAACAAGCAGGTGTGCCCATTCTAATATCTAACAAAATCGACTTCAAACTAAAATCAATCAGAAGAAATGGAGATGGACATTTCATACTCATAACTGGAACAATTCATTAGGAGGAAGTCTCAATTCTGAATATCTATGCTCCTAATATAAAGGCACCCACATATGTAAAAGAAACTCTTCTAGAACTCAAGGCAGTCATCAAACCACACACGTTAATAGTAGGAGACTTCAACACTCCTCTCTCACCAATGGACAGGTCAATCAGACAGAAACCAAACAGAGAATTGAGAGATTTATTGGAGGTATTGAATCAAATGGACTTAACAGACATCTATAGAACACTCCACCCAAATAGGAAAGAATATACCTTTTTCTCTGCAGCACATGGAACCTTCTCGAAAATTGACCACATACTCGGTAACAAAGCAAACTTCCACAGATACAAAAAAAATATTAGTAACTACCTGTGTCTTGTCAGATTACCATGGACTAAAATGAGAATTCAACAACAATGTTTCCCCCAGGAAGCCAACAAACTCATGGAAGCTGAACAGTCAACTACTAAATCACCCCTGGGTTAAGGAAGAAATAAAGAAAGAAATTAAACTCTTCCTTGAATTTATTGAAAACAAAGACACAACATACTCAAACCTATGGGACACTATGAAAGCAGTGCTAAGAGGAAAGTTCATAGCACTAAGTGCCCAATTAAAGAAAAGGGAGAAAGCACACATTGGAGACTTAACAGCACACTTGAAAGATTTAGAAAAAAAAGAAGCTGATTCACCCAGGAGGTCTAGAAGACTGGAAATAATCAAACTGAGGGCTGAAATCAACAAAATAGAAACAGAGAAAACAATCTAAAGAATCAATGAATCAAAAAGCTGGTTCTTGGAGAAAATCAACAAGATTGACAAACCCCTATCCAAATTAATCAAACAGCAGAGAGAGAACATGCAAATTAATAAGATCAGAAACGAAAAGGGGGACATAACCACAGACACAGAGGAAATTCAGAGAATCATTAGATCTTACTATGAAAGCTTATATGCCACAAAGTTGGAAAATGTAAAAGAAATGGACATTTTTTTAGATAAGTACCATATACCAAAGTTGAACCAAGAACAGGTGAACAATCTAAATAGACCTGTTAGTCGCGAAGAATTTGAAGCTGTTATCAAAAATCTCCCTACCAAAAAAAGCCCAGGACCAGATGGTTTCAATGCAGAATTCTACCAGAACTTCCAGGAAGAGCTAATACCTATACCCCTTAACGTATTCCACAGAGTAGAAACAGAAGAGTCATTGTCTAACTCCTTTTATGAAGCTACAGTTACCCTAATACCAAAACCACACAAAGACACAACCAAGAAAGAGAATTACAGGCCAATCTCACTCATGAACATCGACGCGAAAATTCTCAATAAAATACTGGCAAACCGAATCCAAGAACACATTAGAAAAATTATCCATTATGATCAAGTCAGCTTCATTCCAGAGATGCAGGGCTGGTTCAACATACGCAAATCTATCAATGTAATCCATCATATAAATAAACTGAAAGAAAAAAACCATATGATCATCTCACAAGATGCTGAAAATGCATTTGACAAAATTCAACACCCATTTATGATAAAGGTGTTGGAGAGACTGGGGATACAAGGATCATACCTAAATATAATAAAAGCAATATACAGCAAGCCGACAGCTAACATCAAACTGAATGGAGAGAAACTCAAAGCCTTTCCACTAAAATCAGGAATGCGACAAGGCTGTCCACTCTCTCCATACCTCTTCAATATAGTGCTTGAAGTTCTAGCAATAGCAATAAGACAACATAAGGAGATCAAGGGGATTCGTATTGGAAAGAATGAAGTTAAACTTTCGTTATTTGCTGACGATATGATAGTTTACATAAGTGACCACAAAAACTCTACCAAAGAACTCCTACAGCTGATAAACACCTTTAGTAACGTGGCAGGATACAAGATCAACTCCAAAAAATCAGTGGCCCTCCTATACACAAAGGATAAAGAAGCAGAGAGGGAAATCAGAGAAACATCACCTTTCATGATAGCCACAAATAGCATAAAATATCTTGGGGTTACTCTAACCAAGGAAGTGAAAGACCTATTTGACAAAAACTTTAAGTCTTTGAAGAAAGAAATTGAGGAGGATACCAGAAAATGGAAAGACCTCCGCTGCTCTTGGATTGGGAGAATCAACATAGGAAAAATGGCAATTCTACCAAAAGCAATCTATAGATTCAATGCAATCCCCATCAAAATCCCATCAAACTTCTTCACAGACCTTGAGAGAACAATAATCAAGTTTATATGGCAAAACAAAAATCCCAGGATAGCCAAAACAATCTTATACAATAAAAGAACTTCTGGAGGCATTACCATCCCTGACTTCAAACTCTATTATAGAGCTACAGCATTGAAAACAGCTTGGTATTGGTATAAGAACTGAGAAGTCGACCTATGGAATTGAATAGAAGACCCAGATATTAACCCACAACCTTATGAACACCTAATTTTCGACAAGGGAGCTAAAGGTATACAATGGAAGTAGGAAAGCATCTTTAAGAAATGGTGCTGGCATAACTGGATGTCAACCTGTAAAAAAATGAAAGTAGATCCATATCTATCACCATGCACAAAAATCAAGTCCAAATGGATTAAAGACATCAACATTAATCCGTCCACTTTGAACCTGATAGAAGAGAAAGTGGGAAGTAGTCTACAAGATATAGGCACAGGAGGCCTCTTCCTAAGTAGGACCCCAGTAGCACAGACAATAAGAGAAACAATGAAAAAATGGGTTCTACTGAAACTGAGAAGCTTCTGTAAAGCAAAGGACACTGTCAGTAGGAAAAAAGGCTGCCTTCTGACTGGGAGAAGATCTTCACCAACCCCTCATCAGACAAAATATACAAACAACTCAAGAAACTAGACACTAAAACTCTAATTAACCCAATTAAAAACTGGGGTACTGAACTTAACAGAGAATTCACAACAGATGAACTTCGAATGGCCAGAAGACACTTAAGGTCATGCTCAACCTCCTTAGCGATCAGGGAAATGCAAATCAAAACCACTTTGAGATACCATCTTACACCTGTCAGAATAGCTAAAGTCAAAAACACCAACGATAGCCTATGCTGGAGAGGATGTGGGGTGAGGGGAACACTCATCCATTGTTGGTGGTAATGCAAACTCGTGCAGCCACTGTGGAAATCAGTGTGGCGGTTTCTCAGGAAACTGGGAGTCAACCTCCCTCAGGATCCAGCAATTCCACTCTTGGGAATATACCCTAGAGATTCCCTAACATACTACAAAAGCATTTGTTCTACTACGTTCATAGCAGCACTATTTGTAATAGCCAGAACCTGGAAACAGCCTAGGTGCCCCTCAATAGAAGAATGGTTAAAAAAGGTGTGGAACATATACACATTAGAGTTTTACTCGGCGGTAAAAAACAAAGACATCTTGAATTTTGCATGCAAATGGATGGAAATAGAAAATGCTTTACTGAGTGAGGTAAGCCAGACCCAAAAAGAGGAAAACGGTATGTATTCACTCATAAGTGGATTCTAACCATAATTAAAGGTCTTTGAGCCTATTATTCGTGATCCTAGAGAAGCTAAATAAGAAGATGAACCTGATGAAGATTATTTAGCTATCCGCCAGGAGGTAGGAAATAGACAAGAGTCCCAGGTAACCTAGGGTGCATGGGGTGTGGGAGGGTTGATGGAAGGGGAGAGGATTAGAGAGAAGGGAGTAGGGGAGGAATGGGGAAAGCTCGGTGGCCTGGGATGGGGGGGCAGGGAGGAAGGATGAATATGGGATCAGGGAAGAATATATTTCAACTAAGGGAGTCATTTTAGGGTTTACAGGAGACTTGATTATATATGGGATCCCCGGTCCAAGCAGTGATCCCCCAGATTGTTCTCTGGACAGAGGAGAGGGTGCCTGAATGGGCCGTGGCCCATAACCATACTGATGTATATTTTGCTTATCACCATAGATCCTTCATCTGGCGAAGGACGGCGATACAGACGGAGACCCACATTGGAGCACCGGACTGAGCCCCCCAAGGTTCAAATGAGGAGCAGAAGGAGGACAAACATGAAAAACGAAATCAGGACTGCGAGGGATGCTATCACCCACTGATACAAGGGAACGGATCTAATGAGAGTTTACCAAGGCCAGTTGGACTGGGACTGAACGAGGACGTGATCTAACCAGATTCTCGGAATTTGGCCGGATTCTCTGAATGTGGCTGGCCCGAAGTCTTTCTGAAAAGCCATTGACTATGATACTGGGACCTGTTTCCTCTGCATATACTGGATTTTGGGGATCCAGTCTGTTTGGATACTCACCTTCCTGGACCTGGAGGGAGGGGGGAGGAACTTGAACTTCCCACAGGGCAGGAAACCCTGACTGCCCTAAGTGATGAAGAGGGAGGAGGAGAGGGAGTGGGGGGAGTGGGAGGGTGTTGGGAAGAGGGGCAGAAATGGAAACTTTTATAATTTAATAAAATTTACTTTCAAAAAAAAATAAAAAAAATAAAAAATGGGGTACTGAACTGAACAGAGAATTCTCAACAGAAGAACTTCGATTGGTCAAAAGACACTTTAGGTCATGGTCAACCTCCTTACTGATCAGGGAAACGCAACTCAAAACAACTTTGAGATACCATGTTACAACTGTCAAAATAGCTAAAATCAAAAACACCAATGATAGCCTATGCTGGAGAGTATGTGGAGAAAGGGAAACACTCATCCATTGTTGGTGGGAATGCAAACTTTTTCAGCCACTGTGGAAATCAGTGTGGCGGTTTCTCAGGAAACTGGGAGTCAACCTCCCTCAGGACCCAGCAATTCCACTCTTGGGAATATACCCAAAAGATACCCTAACATACTACAAAAGCATTTGTTCAACTATGTTCATAGCAGCACTATTTGTAATAGCCAGAACCTGAAAACAACCTAGATGCCCCTCAATAGAAGAATGGTTAAAGATGGTGTGGAACATATACACATTAGTGGTTTACTCAGCGGTAAAAAACAATGACATCTTGAATTTTGTATGCAAATGGATGGAAATAGAAAACGCTTTACTGAGTGAGGTAACCCAGACCCAAAACGAGGAATATGGTATGTACTCACTCATAAATGGATTCTAGACATAATTAAAGCCTTTGAGCCTACAATTTGTGATCCTAGAGAAGCTAAATAAGAAGGTGAACTTGAAGAAAATCATATAGTTATCCTCCTGGATATTGGAAGAAAACAAGATTGCCAGACAAACTTGGGTGCACGGGTGGTGTGGGGTGGAAGTAAGGGGAAATGGTTAGAGAGAAGGGAGAAGGGGAGGATGGGGGATAGCTTGGGGAAATGGGATGGCGGGGAAGGAGGAAGGATGGATATAGGAGCAGGGAAGTATATATCTTAACTAAGGGAGCCATTTTAGGGTTTTTAAGAGACTTGATTATAGAGGGGTTCCCAGGTCCAAGGAGAGGTCCCCAGATTGTTCCCTGGACAGCAGAGGAGAGGGTGCCTGAACTGGCCTTGGCCCATAACCATACTGATGAATACTTTGCATATCACCATAGAACCTTCATCTGGTGATGGATGGAGATAGAGACAGAGACCCACATTGGAACACTGGACTTAACTCCCTAGGTCCAAATGAGAAGCAGGAGGGAGAATGTGAGCAAGGAAGGATCAGAGGGAACCTTCACCCGACTATAGATGGAAATTGAGACAGAGACCCACATTAGAGCACTGAACTGAGCCCCCAAGGTCCAAATGAGGAGCAGAAGGAGGGAGAACATGAACAAGGAAGTCAGGACCGCAAGAGGTGTGTTCACCCACTGATAAAAGGGGACTGATCTAATGAGAGCTCACCAAGGCCAGCTCGACTGGGACTGAATGAGCATGTGATCAAACTGGATTCTCTGAATGTGGCTGACATGGGGCTGTCTGAGAAGCCATTGATAATGGCACTGTAACCTGTTTCATCTGCATGTACTGGCTTTTTGGGATCCCAGTCTGTTTGGATGCTCACCTTCCTAGACCTGGAGGGAGAGGGGAGGAACTTGAACTTCCCATAGGGCAGGAAACCCTGACTGCCCTTAGGACTGGAGAGGGAGGAGGAGAAGGAGTGTGGGGAGTGGGTGGGTATTGGGAGGAGGGGAGGAAGTGGAAAGTTTTATAAATTAATAATAATAAAAAAATTAATTAAAAACCAACTTTTGAAGGCAAAGTAAATGTACTGGGTGGCATTCTTTGTATTTAAAAAGTGATTGGCATCATTCTTTGCCCTGTTACACTGGACAGAATTAACATAACCAGAGATAGCCATTATCACAACCAAATTGTTTTACAGATGTTAACATATGTCTCTGAGGAGAACAGAATTATGCAAAATTCATTTGCTGATAAAAATTTTCTTTTGTTTGACTTCTCAAAAGGTAAAATACACACAAAAATGTTATATCATTTGCAATCAGCAACATAAGAGCATATCAAAATTTCACCAGGATTCTCTCTTACTAACTTAAAACAGTTTACTAGCACTATTGCTATTACTAATTACAACAGCAGACAGTCTGTAATTAATTCATAATCAAGAAAAGACAAAACAATCACGGTTCACTGCAAGAGAACCACTAATGTTTATAGTGTTTTTGGTAACATTCTTGTTGGAAAAGCCTTTAAGTGTCTTATAGTTTGCAACTACAATCTTAAATGTTGAGTAAATGTTTGTGTTTCTATTTATTAGTAAATATCAGAACCTTATTTACTTCAAGATTTTCAAAAGACTTGGGTAATATATTATACATAAATTTCCAAAGTATTGAATTCAGAAAAATTAAAGGTTATCTACATTTAATCCAACTGTTGGTCTTCAGAAGTCCTGGGATACTCCTTGTTCATTTCTGAGATCTATTATATACCATAAATATCTCAGGTTCATCTTCTTTTGAAACACATGGTGTTTTAAATATTGATTCAGATTATGAATATTCTATTTGCCTCTGGTTATTTTCCATATATTCTGTGGAAAAAATTGCAAGTAATAGTGATTCAGGCAGTCAAGCTTGTATTGTACAAGTAACAATCACCTCTCTACTTTGACTGGGACTATTTGAGTGAAGTGTTACTGTCCAATATTGGTATTGTCTTAATTCACTATCTGCCATATTTTTAATAATAAAAACAGGATACGTAGACTCTTAAAAAGTACCACTAGGCACGTGTAACAAATGATTGTCTGTACCTGTGACCATGAAATAGGAAAATATCAGAAAGAAACGACAAAATAGAGAGGCAACATATAAGAGTGCTTTGAAATTTTGCTTCAAATACCATAAAAATGGAAGAGGATGCTCAATCAAGACGTAGTCTAGTTTCCAGACATTAACTAAGGAAAAATGAGGAGGCAGGTATCCAATAAGATGAGTGATAGAAGAAAACCATGGTTGTCAGTAGAGAGAAGGGAGTAGGGGAGGAATGGGGAAAGCTTGGGGGATTGGAATGGGGGGGGAGAAGGAAGGATGGATATGGGAGCAGGGAAGTATATATCTTAACTAAGGGAGTCATTTTAGGGTTTACAAGAGACTTAATTATAGAGGGGATCCCAGGTCCAAGGAGAGATCCCCAGATTGTTCTCTGGACAGAGGAGAGGGTGCCTGAACCGGCCTTGGCCCATAACCATACTGATGAATATTTTGCATATCACCATAGGACCTTCATCTGGCGATGGATGGAGATAGAGACAGAGACCCACATTGGAACACTGGACTTAACTCCCTAGGTCCAAACGAGAAGCAGAAGGAAAGAGAACGTGAGCAAAGAAGGCAAGATCAGAGGGAACCTTCACCCGTTGATGGATGGAGATTGAGACAGAGACCCACACTGGAGCACTAGACTGAGCACCCAAGGTCTAAATGAGGAGCAGGAGGAGGGAGAACATGAACAAGAAAGGCAGGACCGTGAGGAGTGCGTTCACCCACTGATACAAGGGGACTGATCTAATGAGAGTACACCAAGGCCAGTTGGACTGGGACTGAAAAAGCACGTGATCCAACCAGATTCTCTGAATGAGGCCGGATTCTCTGAATGTGGCTAGCACAGGGTCTTTCTGAGAAGCCATTGACAATGACACTGGGGCTTGTTTCCTTTGCATATACTAGATTTTTGGGATCTAGTCTGTTTGGATGCTCACCTTCCTGTACCTGGAGGGAGGGGGGAGGAACTTGACCTTCCCACAGGGCAGGAAACCCTGACTGCTCTTAGGGATGGAGAGGGAGGAGGAGGGGGAGAGGGGAGTGGGAGGGTGTTGGGAGGAGGGGCGGAAATGGAAACTTTTATAAATTAATAAACTTTTATGAATTAAAAAAATTAAAATAAATAAAATAAAAAAATAAAAAAGGGTAAAATTATTCTGATAGGCTTATTGCCAATTGGGGATACTTCTAGTATGAAATGAGTACAGTTAAGAGATTTGTAGATGGAGCTCAAGATGAGCAGTGTGTCTCAGAAAATTTGCACAATACACTAAGTACCAAAACATTTGTAAGGAAGTATGAGAGAAGAGAGAAGAGCCCTTGTGGTAGCTGTACTAGCAGAAAATCAGGGGAGAATCAAAGTAAAAAAAAAAAAAAGGAAATAAAATAGACTTATAAAACAGTTAAGCCTGCACTCATCACTGTACAGATTTGAAGTGCAATGAAATAGGAAACTTGGATTCTACATACTTTAAAGATGTTCAGAAAATCTTTGCTTTCAGTATTTTATTGGAATAGTTTTAAGAAGCCATTTTCAATATGGTTGCTTAAACAAGAAGCATAATGTTCTTACCAGACCACATACCAATGGTGATAGAGTAAACCTTATAAGGTACCACTCCTAAATGAAGAGCTACAGGCAGTCAATTGATGCTGTGAGAGTATGGATAATTAATTTCTTCCCGGAATGAGAAGTGTGCCATAGGTCATTCAATCCACAATCCAAAGTATCTGACCATATATACATGTCCATATGAGCAACAATATATTTACTCTGTAATTCGCTGATATATAGTAAGGAGTCGGGCATATATGGTTGGAGTTTTAGAAGAGAGTGATAGGCAAGAATGATGTAAATACAAGTATACCCACACATGAAATTCTCAGAAAAATTTTAAAATTGTAAAACGTTTTTTGCAAAAGCAGACTCTTGCTGATTCAACACTAGGTATTTCTAGAGACAAAAAAGTTTCTTTCCTACACAGGCCATCATGGGAACCTAAGGCAAGTGTCATAGAACTATTCTCTGGCTCATAGATAGGGAAAATGGTGAATGACAATTGTTCAGTGTTTCACTTGTTGGAAATCAAGTCTGAGCTGAGCCGTGCTAGTTTGAGAATCACTAGGTCCTCTGCAAAGTGATGAACAGAGATATTGTTCAAAAATTCTTGGGCCTAAGCCATGCCAGGGAAAGATAGCTGGCAGCCTTTTCCAGTATTTTGGGACTAAGAGATACATAGTTATAAAATCTAATGCCAAAATTATTAACCACATCCTTGGTGAAACAGACAAAATAGGAAGAATATAAGGGGAATCTTTGTGATATTCTATTGTTTAAGGCAGGTCAAATGCCACTTTCTTGTATCTCAGAGTCAAGATACTAATATGGTCAAGCAATGTATACCCTAGGTAAGATTAAGTACTTGTTTTGCAATTTCACTTATATTATAAAGTAATTTTCATTATTCACGGGAATTGCTTCTAGGCTACTCTCTAGCATTATTTTGAGAAAATGTATGATCTTATTATTATATAACTACTGTAGGTAATGAAAAATGAAGTGAAGTTTATATAGAATTAAAATCACTTGAATATACTTTTTCATGATAACTATTTATAACACACATTTTGTTCTAATGAATTAACACTTAAAGCTCTTATAATTAACTTAATATAATGTATTTCAGAAATCATTATCCTTTTCAAGTTTCATTATGGAAGAGAAAGAAGGGGAAAGTGGTTTATAACCAGTGATAAACATATTAGAATGTATGTAGTAAACATAAAGATGTATTTTATAGAATGAAATGATCCCATTCACCCATATTTACTTTTGGTCATAGTGTTTCAGCAATAATCTACTTAAGACAGATAGTCATCAGAATTTTTTCAGTTTTAATGACTATTTAAGTCCTAGAAAAGACAAAAGATATACCTTCAGCAATACAACTCATTAACATTTTAGAAAAATGCTAATAAAGTTGAAGGCATGTTCAGAAAAGACAATTGTATCTTCCATATGTATTTAAGTTTTAATGATTTTTTTGAATTGACATTAATTGCCTATAGTACCAAATCAATACACTGGAAATAATATAGTATATAGCAGCATATGCTGAAGAACCTAAGGCATCCTTAGATTAGGTTTGAATCTATTAGATTCAAACTTAATACCATTTTCATGATGAAAACTTTTAGGAAAAATCTTAAGATGAGCCACTCCACTGACACAAAAGAACTCCAATCAGACCAGATTAAGTCACATTACATGCCCGTGTTTAATAGACAGCACATTCCCGGGTGGCTGGGAGAGCATGGCGAGGGAAAGGCAGAATGAGCACACATGCAAACCCATGTGTTCCTTTTTACAGTGTGACCCTAAATACCCTGTGGTAGTGGTGCTGACCCTCTCCCAGGAGGGGTCAGTGCTTGGCAAAATGGGAGTTGGAGTCCAAGTGCTTGGCAGGCTGGGAATTAGAGTTCAGACCAACATTCCAGACTCTTTGGATATAGGGGTGTGACAATGAGCTGAGGTGATATTTATGACCAGCATTTTAGGCTCTCTTTGGATAAATGTGTGTTGGCTCAAGTCTGGTTACTTCCTGCAGACATGGGTGATGTGGGAGAGGGGAGAGCTGAGAGTTGGCATGCTCAGCGAGAAGAGTGACTGGGGTGGCATCTGATTTGCTGGCATCCTGGAGTCCTTAGGCAGCTGCTTTTTGAGGGTGAAGAGAAGGCAGTTTCCTAGGGGAAAAATTGTTATTACTGGTCCTATGCATTAACTGCCAGAAAAAAATGGAACAAGGAATTGCTCTGGTTGGACAGGCGAGGCTCAGGTGTATCAAATACAATCAGATTTTAGTCGGTAGGTGTCTTTCATCTAGGAGAGTTGGTATCAATGGTAAAGTACCAAGAACGGGTGCAGGTGCTTGGCATTATCTGGTGAGCACTTTATGAGTTGCTCTTGTTCCAGGCAGCAAAAGTGACCTGTAAAATATGCTTGAAAAAAGCTCTGGAGACTGTTAGGATTTTTTCCCCCCAGAACAGATTTTAATACAGCAGCAGAACTTTTCCAGGACCTTGTAAGAAAATTGGAACAGATTTACACCATAGCAAATGGTTTTTGCTTTAGGATGAAAGGTATGAACATTTTAGAATACAATTAAAGTAAATTGGGAACTCTGAACCTCTGAAGATACACCTGAAACTGTTAATCCTGGACTGTGAAACCTGTTGAAGAACAGTACCTTAAGTTGTCAAATGCCCTTAGACAGATCTGGGAGGGATAAATGGGCACAAATGAGACATCTTTTTAGCTATGCAGGCAATCTCAAATCCTCTTCTAGTTATTGGAAAACACCAGTCTTAGAAGCAGTGTTTGCCCTTAGCTGTTGAGTGTAAGAAGCCCAAGGACTTTTTCTGTATAGGGAAGATTTAGTCTACCTGGCTTGGTAGAATGATCAGATCAATTCCCGGGTGAAACATCCAGAAAGCTGGAGAGGTGAAAGGCCACTTTTTTTGCTTTGTGGATTGCTTTGCCCAGCAATGCCCAGAGGCAAGGAGTGGAGGCAGAAGGTCTTCTGTCTTCTTGGAGGAGCTAAATGTTCCTGCGGAAGCTGCATGTCTGTTTTAGAATTTCTTGTTAAAATGCCATAATCTCAGATCTATAAAGGCACTTGAGAACCAGATACCTGTTATTTTAAACTGGGCAGATAAGCTAAATTTAGATGTGTATTTTATTTAATTAGTTACAGTTTATCAATGATAGTATAATACTAGCACATATAGTTACCCTTACCAAAGATAGTGGACTTGCACATGTGATTGCACTTACAAAAGGTGGCGGCCAGGTTAAAATGGCGGCTACCCACGTGTTTGTATTTTTGCAGAGCTGTTGTAATCTGGAGATATAAATTTTACATATTTTAACATAAGCACACATGCATACAGAAGTTTAAATTGAGCACATCACAAAAACATACACACTTAAATAAACATTTTGTGGTCACATCATTCTAACAGACAGACAAATAGGACACATTTGGAAAACTATGTCAGCTGACCAACTTAAAAATCTTGGTGCCATTATGTGGCGGGGAAGTAGCAAGCAGCAAGGAAGGCGGGAGCAGAGGGAGGCCAGAGTCATCCCAGCATAGGCAGCAGAGGCCAGGGAAACAGCTGATGCAGAATCCCGGTGCAGTTGGGTTTGATGGGGAAGCAGCAAGCAGCAATGAAGTGGGGGAGCAGAGTGGCTGCAGAGGAAATGGAAGTTGGGGCAGGACAAACCGCTGGACCCAAATGAGGAAAGAGAGCGAAAGAGACAGAAGGAGGGGCAAGAACGTGCATCTAAAAAACGTGGGCTTTTGGAACATTCTTAATTTAGGTGAGATAGCCACAATTTAAAAGGATTTTTTGTAAGAAGGCGCTTATGGTCAATTTGGAATCAGTTTGGAATTGCAAGAAACCCATTTTCATCACATACCGGAGGGACTCAAGTGTGTCACAGGACGTCCGCGGGGACAATTCTTGACCCGAAGATGGAGCTGTGAAAAATTGAATGTCCCCTGTCCTGGATCAATCAAAATTCATCTCACTGAAAGTGTCTGGCTTTTGCTGCATGGGTCGGTTTTCTGGCATGGGCCCACAGCTTCATTGGAAACCCTGAAAAGAAAATGGGTCACCCCAAACCCTACTGGGCATGCACTTTAAAAGAGGAACTTACCTGGGGCCAATCTGGCCTGGCAGAGGGCATGCACTAGAAGGGAATGGACACTTTCGGTGGGACACTCCAACTGTTAGGAGAAATCTTAAGACAATCTGTTCCACTGGCAAAAAAGAACTTCAATCAGACCAGATTAAACCACATTAAATGCTCGTGGGTTTTTTCTTTGTTTGTTTGTTTTGAGACAGGGTTTCTCTGTAGCTTTGGAACCTGTTCTGGAACTAGCTTTTGTAGGCCAGGCTGGCCTCAAACTCACAAAGATCCACCTGCCTCTGCTCATATTTAATAGATGGCACAGTCTTGGGTGACTGGGAGAGCATGGTGAGGGAAAGTCAGAGGTAGCACACAAGCAAACCCAAAACCACGTGTTGCTTGTTCCTGAGTGAGTGTTCCTGACCCTCCCTGAGGAGGAGTCAGTGCTTGGCAGGCTGGGAATTGGAGTCCAGACCAACATTACAGACTCTTTGGATAAACGGGTGTGACAAGTAGCTGAGGTGATATTTATGACCAACAAAAAATATTTCAATCACCCTTGACATGATAGTAATAATAATAATCATCCACAGCTCACATTTTGAGAGAAATACCAGTTCTAGGGTTAGAACATTTTTTTAAACATCATCATTACTGAGTTTAGGCTCAGATAATTCCAGTGTGGAAGTGTCCTTTGAATTTTGTGAAACAATAAGCATTCTTGGTTCTTCTATGGTAGATAAGTAATAGCATGGTCCCCAAACTTAGTTTAAACAGCTCACAATTGTTTCTCAAGATTAAACATGTCATCACAGATAGACACAATTGTCTACAGGTAAAAGCTTCTTGGTTAGTATAATGCAACAATCTTTGCACGTTGAAGATGTACATCTGACTCTTCAAAAGAGAGCTATCCGCGAATCAATCCCACACCAGTTATGTTTTAAGGGGTTATTTATTTTGGGGGGTAAAACTTACATACACCATAAACCGTCAGGAAGGGAGCCTAGTTGCTGGAGCAGGAGCCGGGAGCAGGAGCCGGAAACCAAGCACCGGAAACAAGAACCGGAACCAAGAGAGCCTGATCCGAATCTGCTTCTCTTTTTAAAAGAGAAATATACCACGCCCCAGTGGGCTGGTATTTCAGTGGCTATTGGCTGACGGAGCAGTAGTCGTTCCCCGCTGCACTGTGGGCTCGTATTTCAGCGACTATTGGTTGAGGCAGCAGAAGTTACTCCCACAACAGAGAGCAATAAATAGACCATATATTCAAAAATGATGACTATTATTAAGCAAACATATATGGGTATGTCATCAAATCCCATTGAAAATGGCTGTCAAAAAATTAATGAACACTCCATGCCACATTCAAAATGATCTGTAACACATTCCAGTCATTCTTTGGTAATGGGATAAAAATGCATAATATTTTACTCTGTGAATTTAATTGTGACTTGCGTCAGGCCTAAAAGAAATTTCAATTATCCAAACCCCAAAAGGCATCCCAAATATCTGGAAATGAACTCAACTTGAACTATGGGGGAGATGTCTGGTAGGTTGAAAAAAGCCATTCACCACAAGAATGTGTAAAGCCAATTTCCTGCCTTACAAAGTAGTAATTTCCTTTACCTCTAGCAAACACTCATATAGCTATTCTGTCAGCATATCAAGGTCCAGACTACCTTCCATGGTACCTTAGTTCCTACTCACAAGTACATTTCAATGCCCCCACACCAGTCTCCCAAAGATTTCCTCCTTCAGCTACTGATAATACATGCACCCTGGCTATTCTCACTCTTCTGGGCTTCAGTTACTGCTATTTTCATTTTGTTTTTTCTATTTACTGTTCCCTGATATTCTACCATCTCTCACAGATAGCCCTGGCAATGTCCAGTAGGCTGGCTATGTTCCCTCTACTTCTCATTTGTTTATTTTGTACTCTTCCAAATACCTCTGGCTGCTCTTGCTCTCATAATTACAGTAAAACCTTTCCATAAAACAGAACAATCGTGTTGCCAGTTTAAACAACTTACTTTCCATCCACGGTCTTTCTTTCCAATTTTGGGTGACCTGCTTCTGTTTCTTGTCTGATTTCTGGTAGATGGAACTGCCACCAATGTATCAGTTGAATTTCCTTCTGATATATGTGGCCTTTTAAACATAGACTTAGATCGTGCATTTTCCACTTGGTTCTGGCTATTCTCAATATTTTCTTCCCCAAGAAGTCTTGCAAAATGTAAATGGTCATGTTTCAGAGCAGGGTTCTCACAATTATCAATAATACTCTCCCCTTTAATGAAATCATCACCTTGTGACTTGCTCAGAGATGTTTCTGTCCAAGACTGGCATTCTTTTTGGTCTTTTTCAGTGATAACTTCACATTGTTCAAAAGTAGTTGTCTGGTAATTAGAAATATCACAACTAAGCATATCATGCAAAGGATCTTCTTCACCTGATATCACAAAAGGGGAAAAAGTGGGAAGGAATTCTATAAATCAGACTCATCATAAAATACTTCTCAAAATCTTTAATTTATAAACCATATGCACCAAGTCCTCTGAATTTATTGTATGGCTATTAACTTGGTAATTTTGTGAGAATCCTAAGGGTGCAAGCAAGTATGTCTCTGACTTTTATGCCTGTTCATATTGGGTTTCCTTGTCAAGCTTCAATAGGAAGTCTTTTGCCCTGTGTTATTGTAACTTGTTCTGTTGTACTTGGTTGTTTTCTCTTGGAGGCCTGTTCATTTATGAAGGGAAATGGAGGGGGAATGCGTATGGAGGAAAGGGGACGTGGGGGTGCTAGGAGAAATCAAGGGATGGGAGATTGTCTGGAATGTATAGTATGAGGAAGAATCCACTTTTAGTTAAAAAAACACAGACATATAAAAAGAAGCCTAAAGACTTAGATACTTTGTGAAGATTTAATAATTTTAGAATGAGTATATTTGCTAATGACACAATCTTGATTTAAAAGTAACAAAAGTGTAGTTTAAATTCATATTGGGAAGCTTAATGTTTTTTTTCTAGATAAATTTAGGAACATTTTAGAGAAAGGCAGAAAATGTCTATTTAAAAAAATCCCAGTTAGTAGTTATCAAAAATCAATTTCTTTTAGTTCATGGTAAAGATATTGATGTGATTAAGAAATACATTACAGTTCAGATTCAATACTAGTGCTTTAGTTTAAATTTCAATTTTATTTGTTTCTCATTAATTTATACTTTTATTTCTAGGGTTTTGAACGATGTATGCCACTTGATAATGCATGGAACTGTTTGAAGCATAATTCTATTAAAGAAATTGGCAAATAAAAATGTTTTGGATTCAAAATGATATGAATAACTCATATTGTTACCACGATGTTATTTTGGCCTGAAATTGTAAATCAGATCAAATGACTATGTTGATCCATTGTGCTACATTTTAAAGAAACCACTGATGTAACCACTACATAGTTGGGTAGAAGTCAGATATGAAAGAGTGAACAGTCAGAAGCATCAGGGCGTGTCAGTGTTGAATGCCAGGGCTCTCTTTTTGAAGCAGAGAAAATAGCAAAAATGCTGGGACAATATTGCAAGTTATAAGTTATTGAGAAGGAAGGAGGGTTGGTTAGCTAGAACAGCCTGTGAATTAGCATAGTATAGGAATAGTAGGGGAGATGAGAAGTGCCAGCAAGCTAGTGTAGGGGGTGTTAGTCTTCATAACAATGATGTGTTACTAGGAACCAGAGAAACCTGGAAGTTAGTTTTTGGCTTTGATATGTTGATGTGGGATTCCTCTCTGTATGCTGTGGATATTTTTATTTCCATTGGTTAATAAAGAAGCTGTTTTGGCCTTTGACAGGGCATAATAGAACTAGGCAGGAAAACTAAACTTAATGCAAGGAGAAACAAGGCAGAGTCAGGCAAATGGCAAGTAGCTGCTGAAGGAGGAAAACAGCAGGACATTATCAGTAGGTCACAGCCTCATTGTGAAACATAGATTAATAGAAATGGGTAAATTTAAGATATAATAGCTAGCTAGAAATATACCTGAGCCATTGATCAAACAGTGCTCTAATTAGTATACTTTCTGTGTGATTATTTGTGTCTGGGTGACCAGAAAACAAAAGTGCAGTCTCTGTTACAATTTGTAACCACATGTATATTTCCAAGGGAAGAGGCCCTTTCTGTCTGGAATAAATACATTTTATGGGTTTCTGAGGAATGCCATCTGTAGGGTTTCATCTCTTGACCAGCAATTCTTTTATAGTTCAACTGCAGCAGAGCTAAGACTGTCACTTTTGGAGTATCATAACATTTGGGAAATGAAGATTCCACTTGGACCTGACAACTATGTAATTTTCATTGTATGCATATAAGAACATGTTCAAGTACCAACATACTTTACTTCACCTTTGTTAGATTGTAAAATTTATTTACCCCTGGAAGAGTAAAAGCCATCTTGGAGATAGAGCAATATTTATCAATATAATCACTATTGATTTGGTGGCTGGCATGTGGCTTTATTTGGAAGCAGTCCTGTGCATCAAATGATATTTGATAGCATTCCTAAAGTCTCATCATTGGAATATTAGTTATCACTAGGATATTTATTATTTTAATCCCATCCTCAATTTGTCAACCCATAATCACTTTTTAAAAAGTTCCATTAGGGAGGGAAATGATTATTGTCAACTGAGACTTATTGATTAAAGGTAAACAGCATTCAGATTTTCTTTTGAAGAGGCTGTATTTATGAAGTCTCAAAAGAAGAAATATACAGAGGAACTAGCATAATAAAAATAAGTAATTTTTAAACATTGGGGAAGCACATATCAAAAATATACTAAAATGAAAATTCAGACTCAGTTTACTGCTACCTCACAAATATGACATTCTCCATATTCATATTTAATAGTTGTTTCTGGGAATTTTTTACTGAAAAGACATTATTTTTTGGAAAACTTGAAAAAGATTCCTAATTTGCAACTTAATTACTGGAGTCTCATTTTGTGTAAGTCCATCTATATCTCATTCACATTTTTGATAAGAAGTCTTATGACATGTATCACCAAAATTTATAAAATATTTAAATTACTTAATTAAGGTCACTTAGTTTTCATCTATGATATATCAATAAACAGTTCTGAGGTTTCACTTCTTATATGTTCTCTACTAGGTCAATTGAAATCATTGCTCTGGTGATAGTCCTTGGATATGTATATCTCCAAATATTTAGACTCAGAATGTAGATTTTCTACATTTTTGTGGTTGAATTCCAAATTATGTATTGTAAAATTCAACATAAATAACAAATTCTAATTTCATAGCATTGATTTCCATTTATAAACTTAACACTTGTTACTCTATGGACATCCTAATTGGTTGAATTGTATTCATTTTGTGTCCCAAATTTGTTATCTTTATATTTTCACTTTTTGTCATACTTTAAGATTGTTTGAATGAAAATATCTGTTCTTTATTAGAATTGCCCCTTGTAAAAAATATAGATGAGCCAGGCGGTGGCTGCACATGCCTTAATTCCCAGCACTCGGGAGGCAGAGGTGGGCAGATGTCTGTGAGTTTTGAGGCCACAAGAGTTTTGAGGTCTGGAAAGTGTAAATTTTGAACATATTATATATAGATTTCATGTTTATAGACTATTTCTCAAATTATACAGACTAAATTTTTAAAGAAAGAAGCATTTAAAATTCATTTTTATAGACTGAATAAATTTTGAGAAAAATGTACTGGGAATCAGTAGAAATCTTTAGCATTTTACTATTTGCATAAAATTATATACCATTGTGGAAGGTATGCCAAAATATTTCTTACAGTTCACAATAAGGCAATTAATATCACCAAACAAGTATCCTCCAGTTAAATAAACTACTAGGCTTTAGCTAAAATGCATAATTGTCAATTATTTTCAGAATCTATAACATTACATTTATGTTCTTTGCATGTTATGGTCTTAAATATGAAACATTATTTTAAGTTATGAATATTATAGACATGGGCTTAATGAAACAATTTGTAAAGGGTTTTTGTAACTCATTGTTACAAGAATTTTGAATTTATATTTATTTATTATTAGTCTAAATGATTAGAATAATTATAACATGGATGTTATGGCATATGGAACAACCCAACTATTAAAGTGGACTCCTCTTTGGATGTATATGAGGCCACATTTAAGAACAAACTTTTATGACTTTTGTTAGTAATACTCCACATAACTAGTGGAAGAGAAAAGTAATATTATGTGTTGTTAGAGCAGTTTACTTTTCAAAACTTAAACCTTTGGTTTTGACTCAGATGATTATTTTGGGAAACATTCTGTGAATTGTAAGAGGTTTGAACATATTCTTGATATAATCACACTAGACCATACTAGATGTTAGTAACCTCACATTTTTCTTTGGTTGTGATTATTCACAATTGTGTCTAAAACATAAAAAGGCTATTCCTCAGGAATAGATGCAGTTGTTTTCAGTTCAGAGCACTTGATTATAGAGCTTTTTCACCATTACTTTGTGTTATTGAAGTGGTTACATGCCTGAGTTCACAAAAATAAGGCATACAAAATAACAGAGATATGTTACAAAAGATAGGAAATACCATTATCTAACAGGAAAGTTCATAAGAAATATAGACTGAATGATTTTAAATAATAATAACAACAACAATATAAAACTCCACAAATTTATTATCTTTGGTTGCATGCTGATAACATTTTTCTCAAGAGCTCCTTTTGAAGAAAAACTGTAAAACAGATTAATTGTTCAGTTTACTATGATAGTTTGGTTTATTTGCATGGTCTATATTAAATACCTTCTATCTAGTTATTGATCTGATAGGCAATTTCTCTTACTATGATTTTTGAGTTGAATAGACTAATCTATTTAGTTGTCCATAGTATTATAATAATTATGATAATAATATATATTTCACATCGTGAGAGAGTAAGAAGTAGGAAAGTTAGTGAAGTATTTCTCAGTATCAGTGTTCTTAACTTTGGGGTCTCCATAACTATATTGGAGATAATTGTCAGGTATTTTTCAGTATTCTTTGTCTCTCTTTTCCAGATGTGTGTCATATCAGAATCCTTCCTTGGTGTTATCCTATTTCACAATTACTTCATTACTAACAAGTTTCTCCCCATTTTGGATCCACTTAATTAGAGTTTGCAGCATGTAAGTTTAGTATTGAGGATGTTGGCCTCTTGACTTTGTAACATACAAATAAAGGCAATGAAAAATATCAAATATGATTTGCAACAATGTAAGATATCTCTGTAAATTCTGAAATGACACTTGATCCTATTTACAATTAAAATAAACTCAACTATTCAGACTCACAGAAGTAGTACAGAAACAGCCTGGTGAATATTCTACTGAAATGGTATTTATTATAGAAAGAAACTCCAAAATGTTAAACTCTGGAGTTGCTACCTACTATATTACTCTGGTGGTGCTCAATTCTGTAAAATATCTGTGTCAATTTCCCTAAGATTCTCTGAAGACACACAGTGTAAAGTGGGACCAGCTTAACACTCCATTCTGTAAATTTAGAGGTGACTTATTTTCATCACATGTTCCCTTTTTGAGAAGATCTTGGTTATTAATTCCCATGTGACTTGTGATAGGTAGCTTTCCAGTCAGTGTTTCAGATCTACTTTCTTCTGATAGATTTGATTGCACAAATATCTCTGATTCTGAATTTTCTGTTTGCCTCTGCTTGTTTTCCCTATTTTCTCCTGCAAGAAACATGTGAAAGACTAGTCCTGATTTATTAATTTGGGTTTCAAATCTTAAAATTTGCTTATTTAAAGATATCACAATTTTTTAATTACTCAATTTGTTACTGAAAAATATAGTTCTCTTTACTCCTCATCTAACATACTTTCATACTGTAACAAAAAGTTTAGCCAGTCTCCTAATAAAATTCCTTCTAAGTATATCACACAAGACTACCTATCTCCTAGACCAGTTAACACCAAAAAGGAAATGAAAAAAGAATTCAAAAAAATGATCTATCATAAAATAGTATGCACAAACTTTGTCTATAAACAGTAAGCTTGGGAAAACTAATATTTGAATATTTTACATAGTTAAGTATTTTAAAAATTAATACATTTCCTAATAAAACAGCGTAGTTTTACCAATAAAGGGAGAAAGGGCATTTGGTTTCAAATCCCTTTGCAAAGATTCATGTTATTTTTAATAATTCTAGAGAAATTAAAAAGAGAATCAGAAAACGTAATATTTCAATATTTTCTTATACATTATAATCTAATAGATTACTATAGAAGATTCATCAAAATAAATTCATCACAGTTTGTATTGCAGCTTGTAGTAATGATATTAATTTAACCAAGTATACTGTAGTTATTATTCAGTACTAGAATTTTCTTTAAAATTATATTTTGAGCTGATTTTGAACATTTTGTATTGATTAATTTTAAAATAGTACTTAGATTTACTATTTCCTTAATGGTGTGATTTTGATAATTCATGAGGTCAAGTTATAAAACTGTTTAAAATACTGACAAAATTAAATGAAATTTATATCTTTCAAATAGTTTAAATAATTTTCAATATTACTAAAATCTGGAATTGACATAAATTGCCTATTAAACCAAAATATATTGAACCTAGACTTATACATCTAAGACAACAGCAAAGAAATAAAACCTGCAATAATAGACTCTTCATTATCTTGACATAAATCTATAATAAGGAATAACTCATTATAGTGGGATTTTTAAAGATAATGTTCAACCCTATTTTTCACTGGAAGAAAATTGTAGCTTTCTGGTTAAAACTGAATTTTTGAAACACCAACACTCTTCAGTTTGGGGACCTAACATCTGTATAAGAAAACTGTTCTTTATTTTGTTGGTTACCTTGGAGCTTTTCTTGACCCTCTTGTATAGACAAGTACATCCTTACCCCTACTTTTGGCAATTCACAATTATTTCATGACATTCTCATGTGTCTTATTGGGGAACACATTTATCTCTATTTCAGGTGTATTTGAGTTGAGTTTTATAGCGTTTCTAATTACTGTCAAGGGTGTTGCATTCCTGATGTCTCAAAAAAAACAATACAAATGATACTTAGATAGATGAAATTGGTGAATAACATTAATCATCTTCTAAATATACATTAAAATGAGTTGAAATGCCATCTCAAATAATTTTCAATGTTTAGTATAAAAATAAATAACTATGTTGATCCTCCCAATCCAAGAGCATGGGAGATTCTTCCATTTTCTGGTATCCTCTTAAATTTCTTTCTTCAAAACCCTAAAGTTCTTGTCAAGTAGATTTTTCACTTCCTTGGTTAGAGTTACCCCAAGATACTTTATGCTATTTGTGGCTATCATGAAAGGTGATGTTTCTCTGATTTCCCTCTCAGTATCTTTGTTTTTTGTGTATAGGAGGGCAACTGATATTTTGGAGTTGATCTTGTATCCTGCCACAGTACTAAAGGTGTTGATAAGCTGTAGGAGTTCTCTGATAGAGTTTTTGGGGTCGCTTATGTACACTATCATGTCATCTGCAAATAATGGAAGTTTGACTTCTTCCTTTCCAATTCGAATCTCCTTGATCTCTTTATGATGTCTTATTGTACTGAACAGAGAATTCTCAACAGAAGAAGATCAAATGGCCAAAAGACACTTAAGGTCATGCTCAACCTCCTTAGCGATCAGGGAAATGCAAATCAAAACGACTTTGAGATATCATCTTACACCTTTCAGAATAGCTAAAATCTAAAACACCAATGATAGTCAATGCTGGAGAGGATGTGGAGTGAAGGGAACACTCATCTATTGTTGGTGGGAATGCAAACTTGTGCAACTACTTTGGGAATCAGTGTGGCAGTTTCTCAGGAAACTGGGAGTCAACCTACCTCAGAACCCAGCAATTCCACTTTTGGGAATATACCCAAGAGATGCCATATCATATTACAAAAGCATTTTTTTCAACTATGTTCATAGAAGCACTATTTGTAATAGCCAGAACCTGGAAACAACCTAGGTGCCCCTCAATAGAAGAATGGTTAAAAATGGTGTGGAACATATACACATTAGAGTTTTACTCAGCGGTAAAAAAACAATGACATCTTGAATTTTGCATGCAAATGGATGTAAATAGAAAACGCTTTACTGAGTGAGGTAACCCAGACCCAAAAAGAGGAATATAATATGTACTCACTCATAAGTGGATTCTAGACATAATTATAGGACATTGAGCCTATAATTCGTGATCCTAGAGAAGCTAAATAAGAAAGTGAACCCAAAGAAAATCATACAGTTATCCTCCTGGATATTGGAAGTAGACAAGATAGCCATGCAAAAGTTGGGTGCATGGGGTTGGGGGGTGGATGTAAGGGGAATTGGGTAGTGAGACGGGAGAAGGGGAGGATTCAGGAGAGCTTGGGGGAATGGGATGGGTGGGATGGAGGAAGGGTGGATATGGGCGCAGGGAAGTAAATATCTTAATTAAGGGAGCCATTTTAGGGTTTGCAAGAGACTTGACTCTAGAGGAGTTCCCTGGTCCAAGAAGAGGTCCCCAGATTGTTCCTTGGGCAACGGAGGAGAGGGTGCCTGAACCGACCTTGTCCCATAGACACACACAAGATATGAATATCTTTCATATCACCATAGAACCTTCATCTGGCCATGGATAGAGATAGAGACAGAGACCCATATTGGAGTACTAGACTGAGCTCCCAAAGTCCAAATGAGGAGCAGAAGGAGGGAGAACATGAACAAGGAAGTCAAGACCACAAGGGCTGTGTCTACACACATAGACGGTGGGACAGATCTAATGGGAGTTCACCAAGGCCAGCTGGACTGGGAGTGATACAGCATGTGATCAAACTGGACACTCTGAATGTGGCTGTCAATGAGCGCTGACTGAGAAGTCAAGGACAATGGCACTGGGTTTTGATTCTACTGCATGGACTAGCTTTGTGGGAGCCTGGTTTGTTTAGATGCTCACCTTTATATACCTGGATGGAGGTGGGAGGACCCTGGACTTTCCACAGGGCAGGGCACCCTGACTGCTCTTAGGACTAGAGAGGGAAGGGGAGGTGGGGAGGGGGAGGGAAAAGGGAGACGGGTAGGAGGTGGAAATGTTTAGTAAATAAATAAATACATAAATACAAGATCTCCTGAGTAAATTGGGAGAATGGGGGTTATGGGAGAGGGTAGAGAAAGAGAAAGAGAGGGGATGGAGGAAGGAAAGTGGAGAAAAATTTGTATCTCAATAAAAAGAATAAAAATACTTAAAAATGAAAAAAAACTTACCACATTTCATCGTTTTGATGAAACTGGTTATACCTGTTTTATTTACTACTTCAAAAGAAATTTTGTCAGTTCTATAATAATAGTTCATGATTTTGGTCTCCACAAAATATTTGTGCTTTTACTTAAAAGGTAGGATGATCGATTTCAAGCTGTCTCTTGATGACACTGTGAATCATCTGAGTTAAGATAATAAAGAAAAAACTCTATTTCAAAAAGAAAAAAAATATAGTAAATATTGTGTATTATGAAAAAGTCTGATAGGATAGCCAAAAAGTGCAAAGGAGCAGAAATTATCAGTTAAGTAAGTAGTGATGTTGGTAAATTATCAAGGCACCATCTTCAGTAAAAATCCAAAAGCTGAGATGAGAACTAAAACAACTGAAAATCTATTCAATGTATTTGTGACAGAAAATTTTCCAGACCCTGGAAATTTGCAAGCTTATGTACAGCACAGTAGAGTAATATGAAAATTAAACATTATTTTACCTAAACATTTCACAAACAGGAATAGAAATTCTAAAGTTTATAATAACAAATATTCAAATTAAAAATCAGACGGATATGATTTTTTAGTGACATATATAATAATTTAATGATATATAATTCAATGATCTATATTGAGGTCACAGAAAAACCAGAAAAATCAATAACCAAATTCAGTATAGAAGGCTGAATGAAAAAATAAAGGTCAGGGCAGAAATTAACATATTTTAGATTGAAAGAGTTCAAACAATAAAAAGAAAAGATATTTTCCAAAAAGTAAAATAAATAAATAAATAAATAAATCCTTAGCCAAACTAATAAAAATAAATTGTGGACTCAAATCAATAACTTTAGAGATGAAACTGAGGACCTTACCACATATATTAGTGAAATTCAGGAGGGTATTAAAGAATTTTTTAATCTACATTTGATACCATAAGATTATAAATTTAGATAAACTAGGACACATTATGCATATTAATATAAGCCTAGGAAGGCTTATGTGTCTTGATAATATCTATAGCAACAATATCAAAGCCTTGAGAAAGACTACTACTAAGAAGAAAAACATACCTAGATCAGACAGATGCATCACTGAATTCTACCATATCTTTAAAGAGCAAATAACAATGATGCTATTTAACATATTCTATAGAATGTGAGTAGAATGTGTGTTATAAAAATCATTCTACACACTCTTATGTTATTATACCAAAACCAACTAAAGATCCATCAAAAGAATACTGTAGAACATTTTTCTAATGAGTATATACACAATTTATTTTTTTGCCAATTTAGTGAAAAATAATTTTCAAACTATATGCCACAATCAAATTTATTTCATTATAAACATTATAAGAATATTTAAATGTATGAAAATCACAAAATGTAATGTACCACATAAACAGACTACTTCAGACATGATTTGGTCATGTCTGTCTCAACAGACACAGAACATGCCTTTGATAAAGTTCAAATTACCTTGTTGATGAAAGTTTTTAAAAAGCTATGCAGATAAGAAATATGTTGTTAGATAATCATTACCACAGATGAGAAACCTACAACAAATTATATAATAAATGTGGGGAAATCTGAAAAAGTTTCTCTAAAATTAAAAATAACACAAAAATATCCAAGCTCTCAACATAGTTTAATGGAGTCCTAAAATTCATCTTATAGATTGTATGATGTTATCTTTAAAACTTCCAAAGTATTTTATCAGAAAACTCTGTGATTTAGGAAATATTTTAAGAAAAAACCTATCTTATATATTGACAATGAGCATGTTTCTAGAAAATCAAGGTAAATAACTTCACTTCCAATTGCTTAAAAGCTAATAGAATATCAGGAAGAAAAGTAGAGTAATGAGATAAAAGACTATTACAGTTAAATTTTTACAACACTAAAGAAAAATCAAAGTTGAATCTAGAAAATGGACTTTCTCATTTCCATGTATTGTTAAATTCAAAATTATAAATACTTGCTCAGTTCCAAAGTAATCCAAAAATTCAATGTAACCTTTGTCAAAAATTCAAATAAAATTCTTTGTAGCAATAGAAAACACGCTCCTAAAATTCATATGAAATCTTAAAATATTCTGAGTAACCCAAGTGATGCTTAGCAGAAAGGATATCATTGCACATTTATAATACCTAATTTCAAACTATACCACAGAGCACAAAGCCATAATACCAAAATGTGGCATGTGTGCCAAAAAAAAAAAACCAACAGAAAATAACTCAAAAAAACTCAATGTGACTGAATGGGATAGAATGAAGACTCTAAAAAAGCCCATACAGAAACAACCACATGTTTTTTGACAATAACACACACACGCACACACACATGTAACATGAAGGGGCCTGCTTGTTGGGGTTTCTAGCCTGTCCAGTACCCCACAGCCAGCAAGCCCCAAAGAAAATCACACAGAGATCTCCACAAGTTATAAAACTGATTGGCCCTTTAGCTCAGGCTTCTTATTAGCTCTTGTAGCTTATATTACCCCATTATTCTTATCTATGCTAGCCACACATCTCAGTTCCGTTCTCAGCAGGGCAGGTCACATCTTACCTCTTTGGAGTCTGGGCAGGAGTGGGAGGAATGGGCTTCCTGCTTCCCAGAATACTCCTGTTCTCTTTACTCCACCTCTACTTCCTATCTGGTTTTCCCGTCTACACTTCCTCCCTGGCCAATCAACTTTTATTTAAAACATGATTGACAGAATACAGACAATTCTCCCATACCATTTCCCCCTCTTTTTTGTTTTTTTAAACAAAGGAAAATATCCATAGTCCAATTGTAGGGAATATGGCCGTAGTATTCCAGGCTACTTAAGGCTAGTTGGGAATGTTGATAAGCTTATGGGTACCTAAAGAAAATTCATAATTATCATCAAGTCCTGACTGGAATATCCTTTGAGTCTTGATCATCTCAAGGAGCATCTTGAATCTGTTCTGGATGTAGAACTCTGACATCTGGACCATCTGTTCCTATCAGAGATTTCTCAGGTGATCTTCCTTGATCGAACCTGATTTTTGTTTATTCAGAATGAATCCACAGCCTCTCATTTTCTGTGGAAACAAAAACAAAACCTCATCTCCAAAGTATCATACCTTTTGACTTCAATTTTGAAGTCAAGATATTTTTAAAATATCTATCTTGGATTAGTTCAGTAACATTTATAAGCAAATATCTTTTAGTAGCTGTTGCTCCTTCCTTAGCATTCAAACAATTCAAAGAGAGCATAATAGAATACAGTATCAAGATTCTCAGTGTATTTGAAGTCATGTTTTCATGAAAATCTAGATTTGGATTTCTTCTATTTTGGTTGTGGAAGCTTTCTAGACCTTGGGCAGGGAGTATCTGACAACTGATAACTGGACATTGAGGAGCTGAAGTTGGAGTTTTTGGTTGATGGCAATCTTCCGTGCAAGCAATGAGATTGAGATCTGGATTCTGAGGGTTCTGGAGAAGATCTGTTGTGAGATCTGGATTAGATCCTGTTGGTGGGACAACAGTGTCTCTTACTGTGACTCTGGAATTCATGATTCTCTTTCTTGAAATGGTGTTGCCCTCCCTGGCCACAGACAGGTTGAATATACAGTGGATCATTGTTGTGTACCATCTGCACCCGCAGTTTATAACCATGCAGTAAAATCTCATTTAAGGCATCCATAGCATCTTTAACATCACATTTGTTGTAGAAATTGATGATGGCAAAGCCATCAGGTTCTTTGGGTAAGTGGTTTTGGGGGATATATACATCACCAACAGGCCCAAATTCGTGAAATACATGCTTCAGGGTGCTGGTTGAAGTGGTGTTTACAAAGTTGTTCACATTAGGAAGAGGATGGCTATAACTCATGATCCTTGATTCCTTAGTCTTGGATCCTCTGAAATGATTAGTTGTAAAGGGAAAAATAAATAGATCCGGGAGAAGAACACAATCATTGTGGCCCTTTCTTTCCACTTGACTATGTGGTTTTGACCATTAGACTTCAATTGTATTCACTCACACATTCTAGAATGGTTCATACAGCCCTACCCATTCCAGCGCTGAAACTCGTTGAGTAACATGGGTAAATTAACTGCATACCAGTTTTAAATAAGTAATGTAATCACAACACAATTATTTTAACATTTCTGGTATAAATTCAGAATCTAACATCAATTAAAGGTTAGAAATGAATTGATTTATACTTAATGTAACATTCATTTTCTACTCTCCATCACAAAGTGGAATTACAAAGCTACTAAACTTTTTTTTATTCTTTCCGCTCAGTAATCTATATAGCAACAATATGAAAATAGAAGAATATGTGTAGGACCTTCCAGGCACACAAGTGGCCAGGCCCTTCCCCCAAGGACCTCTAACTGCCTGGTTTCCTCCCACAGAATATTATAAGTGCCCTAAATGCTGGATCCTGCCCCTGTCCCACAGAGCAAAAAGCCCAATTTCTAGACATGGAATCCCAAAATATCGACCCTGGAAATCTCCACTCTGAAAAGTTTCATTCCATTCCCATGAATTTCATATAAGCTCTGTATCCTGTTCAATTTGCTGTTGATTCTCACCCGAGCAGAAGCAGTCACACTTCCCTTTTTTCCCTCCCAATAAATTTGTTGTGTGAAGTTTGTTGTTCAGTGTGACTTTGTAGTATTCTTTAGCTCCCAGATTTCTGTTTAGCTTCCATCTGAACTATATTTTATAAACTATGAATTAGAAGCTGTCTTTTTTCCAGGGGAAAAATTGTTGATTTTTTTTGTCCAAATATTATTCTTTTGTTAATTTTAAAATAAACATATTAAGTAATTAATTAATATTTGATTATTTTAAAACAGTCTCTCTACGTAACCATGAATCTTGAGACGTAGACAAGGATGACCTCAAACTTATAGAGATCCACCTGCTTCTGCTTGCTCAGTGTTGGGATTAAGGATCTGTACCCTCAGACCTGGCCAACAAAATTATTTTTTGCAGTGTTAGGAGTTGAACCGCGGTCTTCACAAATGTTAGGAAAGTTCTCTATCATCAAGCTGTACATTTTACATAAACATATTTAAATAGAAACAAGATAAATATACAGAGAAGTAAAGTGTGCTGAGAAATAGTAGTCACTGAACTTGTACGTTTCTCTTGTCTTGGATTCAATACTTTCTTCAAACAAATTTTGTGACCCTATGTCAGCTAAATCAAATAAATGTATTGCCTGTTTCAGCTAAACAGAAATATTTCTTTGAACTGACAATGACAATTATGGTGTCTTAAGTTTAGATAATATCAACATTGCCAATGGTATTCATCTCTAGTGAGAGTTCACAAATAATTAAAAAGAAAAGCTTAAAGTGGAAATTTAACTTATTTGTTCTTCTTCAAAAACTACTGAAGAGAAGTAACTATTAACAAAAAAGAAAAGAATATAGAGAGAAATGAGTAGCAAGAGACTTTGGGATATCAGTTGAACTTGTTTTCCATAATATAGCTGTTTTAGCTTCTTTTTATAAATAATTTCATCATGAAAAATTTGTCTAATTCATTACAGTCAAAGTGCTTGTTTTATCGGGATCCCTTTAGTAGGTTCTTGGTTTTACAGATAAAATAACTTAAAAATGTTTTTGGACGACTACCTTTGGAAAGTAGAGAAAAGAAACAATAATGGAAACATGATGGATATCACAACACTTGTTGGGCAAATGGAGTTGGCAAGGGGAGAAAGAATAAAAATGTTATTCTTAGCAAGAGGTTAAAAAAATGCGCCAACTCAGCAGTGAAAGTTTATAGGTGCACTGAGTGAGTCAGGCAGGGACTGACACTTCAGACGGAAACAATGCACTGAGTGTCTTGATAAACAGAGTCAGGATTTTGGCTTTTGAGGAGAAGAGATGGAAAGGAATGGAAGGGGTAAACTTTTGAAAGCAGATAGCCTGAGCAGTGAGTTTGAAGGTAACTACCAGACAAGAGAGGTTTTGGGCTCTATAAGTAGATATCTAGTTAAGTTGAGAGTTTATTTCTATCATGTTTTAAAGCTGTATTTTTATTTACGTTTTTATGTATGCACCTGGGTAAGTTTATGTGTAGCACACTTGCTCAAGGAGGCAAGTAGGTATCAGACTCCTTGGAACTATAAGCTTCCCAGTACAGAAGTCTGGCCTGAAATCAGAACCCAGTTTTGCTATCAAGCACTCAGTATACTTGACCACAGAGCAGTCTGTGCAGCTCCATTTCTACCATTCACCTATGTCCTCAAGAATTTATTTTTAAATCTAGTTTGCTTTAAATTTTAAAATAAGAATTTATACTTAGCGCAAGAGGTCTCTGCAGTTGTCTTAGTAAGGAAAATATCTATTTAAATCTGAAATATATAATCAGACTCTGACAAATTTTAAAGATGACTGTTCACCATTGCCAACTAATTTATATTAAAAAGCATCAACATAATATTAACCATATGTTCTAAGGGGAACCCCAACATGGAAGATATCCACATCCTACCATTGTAGCACACTAATTTTGCATACTAAGCTAACAAATACACTTATGTCTCAAATATTGTCGATACTGCTGAATAAAATGTCCAATATATTCCTTCTCTTCTTGCCATCATTAATAAAATCCACTTAAAATAATTTTTGATGAATAGTTTATTCATTTATAAAACATCTAGTAAACATCAAAAGACACATTTCAAGGAAATCATAATGAAAAGACAGGAAATTGTCTAAAACTATATTATCGTATAATTTTGCTTTTCCTACCTCCTTATTTCCACTAAGAATTTTTAAGGTCATTGGAGGCATCCTTTTCTTGAATCTGTTAATTTAAAAAAATTTCAATGCATTTCTTTAGAGAGTTTGCTATTATGACCAACCTCTCCCTTGGGTAATAGAAGTAGTAATTAGTTATAATAAACAGGTAAACACTGTTAACTCTTTCTTATATTAGGTTTCCTTATATAAGTTGAATAAATATTTGACCTTTCATTTTCTCAATCACCCTCCTGAGAGATGAATGAGAGATACTGTGATAGTGGTGGAATATAAAGTTTCTTTTCTTTCTTTTTATTTTATTTTATTTTTTAAAAAGAAAACAAACTATATTTTTTTTCATTTTGCATACCAATCCCTATTCCCACTCCCTCCCCTCCTCCTGTCACTTTCACTTCCCCACCACAAACCCTCATCTACTCCTAAGAGAGGGTAAAGCACATTGCTTTTGGGCAGCCCAAGGCCCTATTTACTCTATCTAAGCTTAGCAATGTATCCATCCAAAGGTAATGTGTTCCAAAAAACCAGTACGAGCATTAGGGATAAATCCTGGTCCCACTTCCAGTGGCCCTATAGTCTGCACCAGCCATACAACTGTCATCCACATTCAGAGGGTCTAGTTTGGTCCTATGTTGTTTTCTTCCCTGTCCAGATGGAGTTGGTGAGCTCTCATTAGCTCAGACAAACAGTTTCAGTGGATGTCCCAATCATGGTTTTGACTTCTTTGCTCATATTCTTAAGCAAGAAGTGGAAGGGTTTCTATATTTAAAGGAAATACAATAAAGCAGGAAGAAATACTAGTGACAGGAAAAATAAGACTGAAATGATCCAATTTATTCATTATTTATTTTAGTAGAAGAGTATTTTATTAAACAGATTTTATTCAGAGGCCTCCTGCTGTAAAAATAGGTAAGAATTTATAACTGATAAACAAAGGTTTAAATAGGTGTCAGGAATTTGCTTTGTTCATTATTTCTGTTTTTCTTTGCTTGTGATGGTATCTTGCTCCATAGCCCAAGCTGGTCCCAAACTCACTGAGATCTGATTGTCTCTGTCAACTTAGTTCTTGGATTAAAGTTGCATGCCAATTTCCCTGGAGGGTCAATAGTTAGGAATCAAGGGTTCCTCTTATTAATTTAGCAGTAATTTACAGTGTGTTGTATATACAAGAATCTTGTGATTATTACATATTGATGAACAATGGAGATATTTTCTCACATGTATTCTGGATTAAAGTTGTGTGCCAATCTCCCTGGAGGGTCAATAGTTAGAAATCAAGGATTCCTCTTATTAATTTAGCAGTAATTTACAGTGTGTTCTATATACAAGAATTTTGGGATTATTATAAACTGGTGAATAATGGAGATATTTTCTCATATGTATTCTGATGTTTCCTATTGTAATTAATTTTGGAAAAGAAGTCAAGTTATGTACTGTACTATCATGGTTTTAGAAATCATATATTAGAGCAGTGTTTAAAAGCAAAACTCATATTTGTTAAAGATAATAAATCATATTTTATTGATAAAATTAATAATACACAAACAAATGGAAATTTATAGCCAAGGAAAAGGGTCAATAATTTAAGACTAAAAACAAAGTATAAAACGAGGGGCCTTCCAGCATTTTAGCAAAACAACTTAATATGAGTGCTGTTGAAAAGCCAAGAGATGATAAGGTATACAAGGTAAGAGATGAACAATTAATATCAAAGAGGACAAAGAGATGAGGTATTTGATCAGCTGTCAAAGGTAAGGGATAAATATTTCTTAAAACTGACCCAGTAGTGTTCCCATTGAAACTCAAATGAAGATGGCAATATTTGTATATATTGTAAGTAACAGTCAGGAACAGAACACTGAAAAGGCCTACTCAAGTTTGGTTTAAAGAGAATTTTTGGTTAATACCAATTTTTGTAATACCTACATTAGTTCCTTCCCTCATTTTCATTAACTTTGCTGTCCAGATTTTCAGTTATTCATGGATACCCATGGCTTGAAAGTATTAAATAGAACAATCGTGAAATCAACAACTCCAAAATTTTAAATTGTATGCTATACTGAGAATTGTGATGAAAACTCTTGCTGTCATATTCTCCCTTGGGTATATCATGAATCTTTCATTTACTCAGTATGCATTTGTATTGTATATACTTGTTTATCACATAGGACTTCTTTAACTTACATCAGAATAATAGTATCAAATACATCATCTGTATTCTTATTGCTACTGGAGGATGACTAAGTGACTCATTTCTTTAATAATTTATGTAGGCAGCATTTACCTTCTCATATCACCACAAGATGTGAGAATAAAACACAATATGATACTTTGAAAGGCATTATTTTTAACATTTATTGCAATGTAACATTATAATTTCTTGATTTTTTTCTGTTATAATTGAACTCTTACACTGTTGAATTTCTAAATCATTTTCTGAAATATGTACAGATGATACATACTATTAATATTTCATGATTGTATTTTCTATATTTGTTGATTCAAACAAACAAGAGCAAAACTATACAGGAAAAACGGTTTATTCTTAATACATGGATAAAGAGAGAAAACTGTATGCACATAAAGGTTTCAATTCTGTACACAGTTTTTGAATCAGCAGGGTCATGGTGTCTCACATTTTATATATACATATGTCATTATGGACAGGAAGGATTCCTGTATACTATTGAGGTCATTATGGAGACAAGTACTCCAGGCTTATATTAAAGTATATTTTATATTTAGTCAACTTAAATTCACTTCACTTGTCTTATTACTTTTCTATCAAAAAGACAAACACCATGTCCAAAACAAGTTTTTTCATTAATTAAATTTATTTAATCACATTTATTTATTTTACATCCCAACCACAGTTTTTGCTCCCTCCTCTCCCCCATTTTTCTTTTACCCCACTCCCACACTTCTCCTCTGCTTTTTGTTCAGAAAGGAGCAGGTTTCCCATGGGTGTCAGCAGGGCATTATCAAGTTGAGGTAGGACTAAGGTCCTCCCCTTGTATTAAGTCTGAGCAAGACAATCAATTATGAGGAATATTTTCCCAAAATTCACTCAAAGCTTTAGGTTCAAGCCCTGCTCTTACTGTTAAAAGTCCCACAAATTGATCGTACTACACAACTGTCCCACATATGTAGAGAACCTAGGTCGGTCCCATGCCGGTTCCCAGCTGTCATTACAGACTCTGTGAGTTCCTAAGAGCCCAGTTTACTTGTTTCTGTAGGTTTCTTTGTAATGACCTTGAACTCCTTGGCTCATACAATCCCTTCTTCCTCTCTTCAACAGGATTTCTCTTAGGTTGTGGGTATCTAAGTTTTTCCCATGTTCTGGCTATTACAAGTAACACAAAGCTGTTTACTAAAGAAAACATTTAATTTAGGGCTCATGGTTCTAGGGAGTTGGAATCCATGACTACCATGTTACTGAGTATGGCAGACAAGCATGGCAGTGGGGCAGTTGCTTAGACTTTACATTTGATCAAGCAAGAGTTTAAGAAAGAAAAAAAATTAACTGGGAATGGCTTGTGCTTTTTAAACTTCCAAGGCTACTCCCAGTGATTTAACTCCCAAGGCCATACCTCCTGATCCTTCACAATATTTCTACTAACCATGGGCCAGTCTTTCTAATATCTGAGTCTATAAGTGGCATTTTCATTCAAATCACCACAGGAGATTGTTAAAATGATGAGTGTGATGCAGTAATTTTGTGGTGGGAATTTAATAGTGATATTTCTAACATGCTCCTATATAAAGTTGATACAAACACAAGCATACTACTGAGTATCAGAAAATTATTGCTTTGGGTATAATTAGGCATTAATAATTGTGATCAAATCTTACTCATTACACATTTTGATGAATTGTTTTCTCAGTTTCCTAATATGTAAAATTGAAATAAATCATTTGATAACATATTTGTGTACCAAATAAAATCCATAAAATATGTCTTTGTGTTATTACACAGACCAGATATGATAATCTCATTTAAAATGGTAGTTATTATTTTCACATAAAGTAAAAATATCTTTTATTTAACCTACTGTTCTGTTCATATTTTAGGGTGCTATATGTTAAGAGCTAATTTTTTTATCAGAATTACAGATGTTATAATGCACTAGTTTTTATAATTTTATCTAAAGCACAGGAGATAGAAGTATTAGAAAGGAAGAAAATTACCTCACAAAATGGAGGAATGTCCTTGAGGCACTCAATACACAGAAAATGGTCTGCTTTCATCCTATTGAATCACATTAACCTTGTGAGATCCAAATGACTGCAGAGATACAGAATAGTCAGAAAATTTCCAATGCCAAAAATGTTAAATTGAGCCTCATAAAAAAGAAAAAAAAACTTCAAAAACTTCAAAATGCAATCATTCATGAAATAATGCCATATAATAGACTGAAACGTAGGAGAGTAGTGATTGTTTCCTAAAATAATAGGCCCCAATGTTCATATTGCCTTTTTGTTACTAAAACAATGATGAAGCAAAAACAAACCTCTTAGCGCCCTCCTGTGTTCACAAGGAAATTAGACTTTTCTCATCCACTTGTGCTGTCTCTCTAGTCATTCCATAGAAAGTACACTGAAAAAAAAAAACTTCCTCAATTAACAGTCTACATCCACAAGTAGAAATTAAATATTTTAGAGCCCCTTAAAAGTAGCTGGGTAGTAATAGAAAATAATTTATTATGTATCTAATATATATTCAGAATAAAAGGTGTATCAATCATTGATTTTTATTTTGTATATGATGTTTTCAAAGACAGAAATTAATGTCAGGTAATTTAAAAAATAATGTTGAAGCTATTAACATAGACTATAAGGTTTGCAACCCTAAAATTAATTTGCCATGAATTTATCCAGCAGTTATATGCAATTTATTATGTAAAACATCAAAATAAATTAAAGGTTGCATTTTCTCTCTTTCGTATTTCATACAATATAATTGTATGAGGAATGGTTATGTCACAAAAAATCCATTAGTTTATCCTTGATAATAAGGGGGATATACTTAGTAATAAACAGCCCTTCAGGGTTTGTTTCCAATAAATGAGGTAGTTGGAAATATGTAGAAGCAAGCATCTAAATTTATCCAATATGGAGTATCTTATGGTTTTATCGTTGAGATATATGATACCATTGGAGTCATATACATATACTACTTGTATTAGAAATCAAATAGAGAATCATGGAAGTGTGTGCATTTTAAAACATAGATATGATGTTAGTATATACCATAAAATGAATACAGCATGTAGGGATAAATACTAAGGAAAATGTTATGCAATAAAATTAAATGCAATTTTAGGTTGGTAATACACTCTCTATTTCTAAGGAGCATATGAGTTACTTAATACAAGGTAATGCTGAAAAGTACTTTAATCTAAACTATGAAATTGTAGTTTAGAAGTCTTACTCAGTGTGGAGATACATATGCCGTTTACTTTCTTCTTCTATGTTGAATTCAGGTCTAACAAAATACTTCAGAGAATTATGAGGAGTTTGAAAAGTATGTGTTGATTTCAGTTTGTGGTCAGTTGACATTGTTGCTTTTTGGCTTGAGGCAAAATAGTTTCTAATGTTGTGAGTATAAAGTAGAGGAAATTGCTTCCTTTGTGGCTGGAGGTAAAGATAGAGACAGGAAAATAACAAGATTTCAATATCCCCTTTCAGCATTTTCTTACAATGACCTAACTTCCTTCCACTCCATCCACTCTTAAATGTTTTACAATTTGTGAGCTCTAGGCATCTTTTAACACAGAGGTCTATAGAGGATACTTATGTGAACAATGCAACTTGCCAACTTAATGAAGATTTATTTTTGGTTTTAAAACAAGAAGAAAACAAAATAGTCCTTCAAAGGTAAAAGAATTTCTTTGTTTTTTTTTTTTAATCGCTGCTCTTGATAAAGATATGACTAGGAATTTTATTTATTTTGTCTTTCTTCCTACACACATTGCCTATTACACCTTTTAGAATTGTTTGAGTATATTCTCCACAATCTTTACCAGTCCTTTCTATGAATCTTGGCTCTTGTTTCAGTCCTTGAAGCTTTCTAGCAAACCAGTTATGAGCTACTGTGAAATAGTATCAGTCAGGCATTACCTTAAGCCTGGCTAAACATCAGCAACAATATAAGGCAGGACAAAGAAATTTGTGATAAAACCTACTCTTATGGTTACCTTTCTTTTCTTTTGCCTAAAGTTGAGAACTTAGTAAAAATTTGTGAGAACTACAAACTAGGTTTTGGAATTGACTTTTTAAGATTAATTAGAAGTAAAATTTTCCCGATATATGCATAAATTTCCTAAGGTTGCCTTAATAAATTACTGTCAGTTTTTCAAACTGAAATGAATTATTTTTCACAATTCAAGATACCAGCTATCCAAAATCAAGGTACTGAAAAAGTTTCTTCTCAAAGCTCTCACCAATGTATTGTGGACCCCTTTCTTACATCCCTCTGGTTCTTGAAAATAGTTGGTCTTCCATGATTTGTGGCAACATGACCCAATCATTGCCTTTTCATGACCTTTACATTACTCTTTGTGTCTTTAAACATGTATCCAAATTTCCTTTGCTTTTCTCTTACAATGATATCAGTTACTAATGTAGTGCCTACCTGATCCAAAATGATTTCAAAAGTGAGGCCTTTAAATACTCACAAGTACGTATATCAAATAACCAAGAAAGGCTACATTCTAATTTTCACGGTGAATATGAGTCTTTTGGAGACACCTCAGAATCTATTTATATATGTAGATTTCAGTAATTTGTTTTGACATGGAAACTCACATATCGCTGAGAGGTATAAAATTTACAAATACACTATTAAAATTTCCTCTGGAAATGTAAGTTCTGTGCCTTAATTTTTCCGCAGGTTCTATTTAGAAATTAAAGAACAAAATTCAAGGAAATATAAAAGAAAATTTTAAAAATTAATAAAGAATGTTTTATTCTTTTTCAAAAGATTGCAACTACTTTGAAGTTAAAGATGAAAACATGTATAAAATGATATACTGAAATGAATAGTGTTGCATGTTAATTAAAATATGCAAGAAAAAACTATAATCAAACTTTATATAGATAGAATTCCAGCACTGATTAATATTAGTGCAATATTAATTTTCTATTGCTAAGAAATTTTATTTTTGTGGAGTGGCACAAAGAGACTTCAATATATTTTCAAATAATCAGGACCTCTTTGACTCATATTATTCTTTCTAAAACAAATTCAAAGTTAAAAATGAAATACCAATATTCTTACATCTTGAATCTTTGTTACTAATGCCCAGATTAGTAATTGACTAATGCAAAAGATACAACAAAACCGCGTATAAATGAATCAAGGAAGAAAGAGATATAATCACATGAGTTTTAGGTATAAATTCAAATTTTTTAAACAAAAAAAATACTGAAAAATTGTAGGCACATCCTCCAGATAGAAAACGATATATATTTTGTAATCATTTAGCTTCTGATTCTTTTTGTATATTACACCATAGCATTACTTCAACATTGTCAACAGTATAAATTTTGATTTTAAAAAGAAATCTTGTCTTTTTATTGCTTCTTTTCCTCCTTTCACTGCTAGGGGCGCCTGAAAGCAAATCAGGGACTCCACACATACTGTGTAAACAATCACTCATTGTTCTGTGTTTTTTAAATAACATGTATTAAATTTATTCTTTAATAGTTTTATACTTGTATACATTATAATCAGATTACTGTAACATCCAACTTGCTTTCATACTACTTCTACCTTTACTAAAACCCATCTTCTCTGCAAGTCCTTTCCCCACTTTCATTCCTGTTTGTTTTGAGTGTTCATTGAGTCTAACCAGGGTTGTTTGCGGACTATGAGTTTGGAATTGTACTCTGGAGCATAAGGAGTTCCTCAGGAGGTACATTATGAAGATAATGAGTTTACCTCCTCAGAATTCAGTGCTTCTGCATGAAGAGGTAGAATTATGGCCTGCCCCTATTTGTGATTAACTATTGCAAGGCTCACACTTATGGAGGCTTATGACAGGTAACCAAGCTGTTGTGTGATTATAAATGCATTGGCTATACCATTCTCAGAAATAAGGTTTTCAGTGTTTCTATCCATAACTTTTAATTATTTGAAATTCAGAAATTTAAACATGAGGCAAAGAAATACTCTCAAGGCTACATTTTTGATGACCCCTTCAGTGCACTTGAGCTTTTCAGATCTGTTCTGATTGTTAGCAGCCTTTCCGTAGGTTAATAATCAAATATGACTACCACTATAGTTGTATCAATACAAGTTATGGGATGTGAGAGCCATGCCCTTTCAAGATTACAGAATGAATCGAGAATCACAATCAACTTTAAAAACAGGCATAATGTGATACAAATTAACAGTTCCCCAACCTCATCAGTCACTTTTGAAAAACAAAACAAAATGAAACCAGCAAATAAACAAATCCATGTGTTATTTGGTTTCCAGATACTCTTTGTGTGGTAGTCATGCAAACAGAAGATCTAACATGTACTGTGAGCACCACCCAGTGGCAGAAACATAGACTGGAAACAGGCTGGAAAATTTTATAGTTTGTGTTCCCAAAGCCTGGAGAAAGAAAAAGGGAGCTGCTAAAAGCCAACTGATACCAAATTTGTCCTGCAATTGTCATCCAGATCTGAGTACAACTTTTCAAACTGTACACTTTTAATGTCAGGTTGGACTGAGAGCAAAAAGAGAACAGAAAATAAATGTTAAAGTTGTAAAGCAAGTTTGTTTGTTTTTTTTTTAAAAAATTACAGTTTTTTTCCGTATTTTAGATAATTTATTTCAGTCCACTCCCTTCTCTATCCACTCATGTTGTGTACTATTTTGTTCTCTTTGAATCTAGTAAGGCCAATTTATGCTGTTCATATATTATTCTTAGATTTTCAGCTCTTCACCAGCGCCTGCTAAACTTACTAGGTTACATTCCTAGAGAAAAGTGTCTCCCCTTCAGCAGTAGCTACCAAATTGCCAATGACAAATCAACTAGAGGAAAGCAAGATTTTAATTTGTTCAAAAAGGAAGTAAAATGCAGATAGGAGGAACAAGAGGGAAAAAGAATGAATTAAGAGGACATTGAAAGGATTGGATTTAATAAGATTTATTTAGTTTATTTAATGAATAAAATATAAGAGAAAACTATATTTCTTTAAAAATTTAATAAATTGACTTTTAATTTTTTGTTTAATTTTATGTATTTGTGTGTGTTTCTCGTGTATGTATATATGAGCCTTTGGAAGTCACAAGAGGTATTGGATCATATGGAGATGGAATAAAAGAAAGTGACAAGCTGTCATGTGGGTTCTGGAAGTTGAAAGTGGGACTTCTGGGAGGGTAGTTGGTGATCTTAACAAATGAGGCAGGTTTTCAGCCGTAAACTCTTTATTATTTAAATTGTATTTGAAATTAGATTAATAGCTATTAGGTTTTTATAAAGTTTTTCATTTATCTTTAGTTTTGCTTCACTCATCCACTACCTTCCCCTTTAACATTTCCTCCCTGCCATCTCTGTCTAACAATCATATACTCAGGGTTCTCTACGACTCTTCTTTCTTTTCTCATGTGTTCTACTACCCTGTCATTTCTTTTTTAAAAGTTAGATTATGAGATAAAATGTTTCACTGTAGCTTTTCATATACCCTATCTTTGAGGTAATCCCTCATCCCTTTTATCTCTTGATTTCCCTCATACATTCCCTTCTAAAGTCTTTCTGCCACCAGTGTTCAACCACACCATTTTTTTTTCCAAATTTATTTATTTATTTGCTTATAAAAGTTTCCACTTCCTCCCCTCCTCCCCATGCCCTCCCATCCCCCCCACCCCCTCTCCTCCTCCCCTCTACTCCCTCTCCCCCTCCCTCTCCAGTCCTAAGAGCAGTCAGGGTTTCCTGCCCTGTGGGAAGTTCAAGTTCCTCCCCCCTCCCTCCAGGTCTAGGAAGGCTAGCATCCAACCAGACTAGGATCCCAAAGAGCCAGTACATGCAGACAAAACAAGCCCCAGTGCCATTGTCAATGGCTTCTCAGACAGCCCCCATGTCAGCCACATTTAGAGAATCCGGTTTGATCTCATGCTCTTTCAGTCCCAGTCCAGCTGGCCTTGGTGAGCTCTCATTCGATCAGTCCCCTTGTATGAGTGGGTGAACACCCCCCTCGCGGTCCTGACTTCCTTGTTCATGTTCTTCCTCCTTCTGCTCCTCATTTGGGTCTTGGGGGCTCTGTCCAGTGCTCCAATGTGTGCCTCTGTCTCTATCTCCATCTATTGTCAGATGAAGGTTCCCTCTGGTCCTGCCTTTCTTGCTCACGTTCTCCCTCCTTCTGCTTTTCATTTGGACCTAGGGAGTTAAGTCCAGTGTTCCAAATATGTGTCTCTGTCTCTATCTCCATCCATCATAAGATGAAGGTTCTATGGTGATATGCAAAATATTCATCAGTATGGTTATGAGCCAAGGCCGGTTCAGGCACCCTCTTCTCTGATGCCCAGGGAAAAATCTAGGGACCTCTCCTTGGGCCTGGGAACCCCTCCAGAATCAAGTCTCTTGCAAACCCTAAAATGGCTCCCTTAGTTGAGATATATACTTCCCTGCTCCCATATCCATCCTTCCTCCCTCCCCCCATCACATTCCCTCAAGCCATCCCCTACCCTCCTGCCCTCCTTTCTCTCTAACCATCTCCCCTTACTTCCATCCCCCACCGCCAGTGCACCCAAGTATGCCTGGAAATCTTGTCTACTTCCAATATCCAGGAGGATAACCATACGATTTTCTTCAGGTTCACCTTCTTATTTAGCTTTTCTAGGATCATGAATTATAGGCTCAAAGACCTTTAACTATGGCTAGAATCCACTTACGAGTGAGTACATACCATATTCCTCTTTATGGGTCTGGGGTACCTAACTCAGTAAAACGTTTTCTATTTCCATCCATTTGCATGCAATATTCAAGATGTCATTGTTTTTTTACCGCTCACTAAAACTCTAATGTGTATATGTTCCATACCTTTCTTAACCATTCTTCTATTGAGGGGCACCTAGGTTGTTTCCAGGTTCTGGCTATTATAAATAGTGCTGCTATGACCATAGTTGAAAAAAAATGCTTTTGTAGTATGATAGGGCATCTCTTGGGTATATTCCCAATAGTGGAATTGCTGGGTCCTGAGGGAGGTTCACTCCCAGTTTCCTGAGAAACCACCACACTGATTTTCACAGTGGCTGCACAAGTTTGAATTCCCACCAACAATACATGAGTGTTCCCCTCACTCCACATCCTCTCCAGCATAGGCTATCATTGGTGTTTTTGAGTTTGGCTATTCTGACTGTTATTCCATTGGCTCACTTTAAGAGCTAACCACGCCCACCCTAGTCACTTTGGACCTCCCCCCGCCCCCCCCCCCCGCCACCATCTTTTCTCTTCTTTCTCGTGTGTGTGTGTGTGTGGGGGGGGGTGCCCATCTGCAGTTTGCTTCGACTGCCAAGTGCTGACCATTGGGCAAAAACTGCCTATCACCTAAACTGGAGACCTCCAAACATGGACAGGATCACTGGAATTAACAGCCTACCTGCCCAGGTCAAGGTAGACCTGTCTTCCTACAGATTTCTTAGCCCACAGGGTCTTCTGAAGCCTGACAGGCTCTGCATTAAACAAAAAAGGTCAAATGCAACCTTCAGCGACCAGGGAGGACCCAAAAAGAGTAGCTCTGGGTGCCAACCAAGTAAGTTCTCTGTCATTGTTTAATCAGTAACTCAAATAAAATCTTATCCTTCTCAAAGATCTCTGACAGTCTGATAGCTGAGAGGTTTTGCCAAATTGTCTCACCAAATAAAAATACTTTTCATTATAATTTCTGTTTTTACAAACCCAAGGAGTTCTTAATACAATAGAGTTCCAGGGAGCCGAATTAAAAAACCCACCATAAACAGGTCAGATACAAACCCCTCAATTCCCTGATCCTAAATTTTTTTTTCTCAGTTTAACTTTGTACTCTGCTCTGCCAACACCCTAACCAGGTACAAGAGACACCAGAGATTTCCATGCCACAGACACCTGTCCTGTCGGGAGCAGAAACCAGCTATGCCAGGATGTGACCAACACCCAACTTCTCTCAGATCTCCCTCACCCCCACACCCCCCAAAGACGACGCCCACAAATCAGCTGGAAGCAGTCTTGAGAATTCGCCGCCCCAATTCCTTCAACCTGTAATGTCAAACCTTCTACTTTTTATTATAAAAAGGATCCGGAAATGTTATTCCATTGACTCACTTTAAGAGCTAACCACGCCCACCCTAGCCACTTTGGACCCCCCCCCCAGGCCGCCATCTTCTCACTTCTTTCTCGTGTGTGTGTGGGTGCGTGTGCAGGTGTGTGTGTGTTTGTCTCGTCTCGTGTATACGTGTGTCTTTGTTCTCTCTCTGTTTTTGTCTTCTTTAAGCAATAAATGTCTCCCTCTTCTTTAAATAATACTATGTCCTATGAGTCTTTTATCCGACGTAACCGCCCACCTGACTCCCCCAGCCGCATGGGCTGCAGGGACTCACAGCCATCCTTGTTGGACTCTGCGAGCCACCTGGGGCCATCCCATCATCATTATTTTTAAAAAAAGAACAATACTGACAGGTGAAAAATGGTACCTCAAAGTGGTTTTGACTTGCATTTCCCTGATTGCTAAGGAGGTAGAGCATGACCTTAAGTGACATTTGGCTATTCGAAGTTCATCTGTTGTGAATTCTCTGTTCAGTTCAGTACCCCAGTTTTTAACTGGGTTAATTGGAGTTTTAGTGTCTAGTTTCTTGAGTTCTTTGTATATTTTGGAGATCAGATTTTTGTCTGATGAGGGTTGGTGAAGATCTTTTCCCAGTCGGAAGGTAGTCTTTTTGTCTTACTGACAGTGTCCTTTGCTTTACAGAAGCTTCTCAGTTTCAGGAGGTCCCATTTATTCATTGTTTCTCTTATTGTCTGTGCTACTGGGCTTCTACTTAGGAAGTAGTTTCCTGTGTCTATATCTTGTAGACTACTTCCCACTTTCTCTTCTATAAGTTTCAAAGTGGTCGGATTAATGTTGATGTCTTTAATCCATTTGGACTTGAGTTTTGTGCATGGTGATAGATATGGATCTACTTTCATTCTTCTACAGGTTGACATCCAGTTATGCCAGCACCATTTGTTAAAGATGATTTCCTTCTTCCATTGTATACCTTTAGCTCCCTTGTGGAAAATCAGGTGCTCATTGTAGAGCCCTGTCTTCCCTGTTCCTTGAGGCCAAAACACAGGATGCAGGAATTGTTTACACTAACCAGCTTAGCTTCCCCTGCTCATTCTGGCAGCCTGAGGGAATTAGTTAAAAGCCTTGTTTCTGTCATTGCTATGATAATTTCACCTGCTAAGGAAGATCCTCACAGGTGCCCTAAATCTCCTCCCATCTGTCTGTCAGGGTTCCCAGCTTGATACCCTCTGCATGGAGGCTCAGGCTGCTGGTGCCAAGTGGTCAACACTATGATCTCACTCCCAGGTGGGAGGGGGGCTCTCATCCTCTTGCCTCCAAGTATATAAGCCTACATGTGCTAAATAAAGATTGACATTTACCCTTTGGGTGAATGATCTGATTTCTCTGTGTGTGTGTGTGTGTGTGTGTGTGTGTGTCTATTCAACTCCTAGAATATTGATCCAGAGTCCTGGCTGGTACAGGAAGAACGCCCTGTACCTTGAGAGTGAGGTTTTCCAGAAAAGTGCAAGCAACACTCATAGGTTTGTGGGTAAATATCTGGGTCTTCTATTCGATTCCACAGGTCGACTTCTCTGTTCTTATGCCAATACCAAGCTGTTATCAATACTGTCGCTCTGTAATAAAGTTTGAAGTCAGGGATGGTAATGCCTCCAGAAGTTCCTTTATTGTATAAGATTGTCTTGGCTATCCTGGGTTTTTTGTTTTGCCATATAAACTTGATTATTGTTCTCTCAAGGTCTGTGAAGAAGTTTGATGGGATTTTGATGGGGATTGCATTGAATCTATCGATTGAATTTGGTAGAATTGCCATTTTTCCTATGTTGATTCTCCCAATCCAAGAGCAGGGGAGGTCTTTCCATTTTCTGGTAACCTCCTCATTTTCTTTCTTCAAAGACTTAAAGTTCTTGTCCAATAGGTCTTTCATTTCCTTGGTTAGAGTTACCCCAAGATATTTTTAGCTAATTGTGGCTATTGTGAAAGGTGATGTTTCTCTGATTTCCCCCTCTGCTTCTTTATCCTTTCTGTATAGGAGTGCAACCGATTTTTTGGAGTTGATCTTGTATCCTGCCACATTACTGAAGGTGTTTATCAGCTGTAGGAGTTCTTTGGTAGAGTTTTTGGGGTCGCTTATGTACACTATCATATCATCTGCAAATAACGAAAATTTAATGTTTTCCTTTCCAATTCGAATCCCCTTGATCCCCTTATGTTGTCTTATTGCTATTGCTAGGACTTCAAGCACTATATTGAAGAGGTATAGAGATAGTGGACAGACTTGTCGTGTTCCTGATTTTAGTGGAATGGCTTTGAGTTTCTCTCCATTCAGTGTGATGTTAGCTGTCGTCTTGCTATATATTGCCTTTATTATATTTATGTAAGATCCTTGTATCCCCAATCTCTCCAACACCTTTATCATAAAAGGGTGTTAAATTTTGTCAAATGCTTTTTCAGCATCCAATGAAATGATCATATGGTTTTTTTTTCTTTCAGTTTATTTATATGGTGGATTATATTGATAGATTTGTGTATATTGAACCAGCCCTGCATCTCTGGAATGAAGCTGACTTGATCATAATGGATAATTTTTCCAATGTGTTCTTGGATTCGGTTGCAAATATTTTATTGAGAATTTTTGCATCAATGTTCATGAGTGAGATTGTCCTGTAATTCTCTTTCTTGGTTGTGTGTTTGTTTGATATTGGTATCTGGGTAACTGTAGCTTCATAAAAAGAGTTTGACAATGACTCTTCTGTTTCTATATTGTGAAATACCTTAAGGAGTATAGGTATTAGCTCTTCCTGGAAGTTCTGGTAGAATTCTGCATTGAAACCATCTGGTCTTGGGCTTTTTTTGGTAGGGAGATTTTTGATAACAGCTTCTAACTCTTCATGACTGACAGGTCTATTTAGATTGCTCACCGGGTCTTGGTTCAATTTTGGTATATGGTACTTATTTAAAAAAATGTCCATTTTTTTTTTTTACATTTTCCAATTTTGTGGCATACAGGCTTTTGTAGTAAGATCTAATTATTCACTGAATTTCCTCTGTGTCTATGGTTATGTCCCCATTTTCATTTCTGATCTCATTAATTTGCGTGTTCTCTCTCTGCCGTTTGATTAGTTTGGAGAGGGGTTTGTCAATCTTGTTGATTTTCTCCAAGAACCAGCTTTTTGCTTCATTGATTCTTTGGATTGTTTTCTGTGTTTCTATTTTGTTGTTTTTAGCCCTCAGTTTGATTATTTCCAGTCTTCGACTCCTCCTGGGTTAATCAGCTTCTTTTTTTCTAGAGCTTTCAAGTGTGCTGTTAAGTCTCCAACGTGTGCTTTCTCCGTTTTCTTTAACTGGCACTAAGTGCTATGAACTTTCCTCTTAGCACTACTTTCATAGTGTCCCATAGGTTTGAGTATGTTGTGTCTTTATTTTCATTAAATTCAAGGAAGACTTTAATTTCTTTCTTTATTTCTTCCTTGACCCAGGTTGTGATTTAGTAGTTGACTGTTCAACTTCCATGAATTTGTTGGCTTCCTGGGGGTAGCATTGTTGTTGAATTCTAACTTTAATCCATGGTGATCTGACAAGACACAGGTGGTTACTAATATTTTTTTGTATCTGTGGAAGTTTGCTTTGTTACCGAGTATGTGGTCAATTTTCGAGAAGGTTCCATGAGCTGCAGAGAAGAAATTATATTCTTTCCTATTTGGGTGGAATGTTGTACAGATATCTTTTAAGTCCATTTGATTCAATACCTACAATAATTCTCTTATTTCTTTGTTAGGTTTCTGTCTGATTGATCTGTTCATTTGTGAGAGAGTTGTGTTGAAGTCTCCTACAATTAGTGTGTGTGGTTTGATGACTGCCTTGAGTTCTAGAAGTGTTTCTATTACATCAGTGGGTGCCTTTATATTTGCAGCATAGATATTCAGGATTGTGACTTCTTCCTGATGGATTGTTCCTTTCATGAGTATGAAATGTCCATCTCTGTCTCTTCTGATGGATTTTAGTTTGAAGTCAATTTTGTTAGACATTAGAATGGCTACACCCACTTGTTTCTTAGGTCCATTTGCTTGGAAAACTTTTTCCTAACCCTTTACCATGAGTAGGTTTCTGTCTTTGTGGTTGAGGTGTGTTTCTTGTAAACAGCAGAATGTTGGATCCTGTTTTCGTATCCAATCTCTAAGTCTGTGCCTTTTTATAGGTGAATTGAGTCCATTGATATTAAGTGATATTAATGACCAGTGGTTGTTGACTCTGGTTATTATTTTTTTTTGAGGGGTAGTAGAGTTTATGTTTTTCCCTTCTTTTAGATGTGCTTGTGAAGGACGCTAGCTGTCTGAGTAATTTTAGGCAGTGCTGTGAATGTTGGATTTTTGGGTTGTGATTTTCTTCCTAATACTCTCTGTAAGGCTGGATTTGTAGCTACGTATTGTCTAAATTTGTTTTTATCCTGGAATACTTTGTTTTCTCCATTGATAGTAAATGATAGCTTGGCTGGGTGTAGTAGTCTGGGCTTGCATCCATGGTCTCTTAGTTTCTGCAGTACCTCTATCCAGGACATTCTGGCTTTCATGGTTTCCATAGAGAAGTCTGGTGTAAGTCTGATAGGTTTACCTTTATAAGTTACTTGACTTTTTTCCTTTGCAGCTCTTAATACTCTTTCTTTAATCTGAATGCTTTGTGTTTTGATTATTATATGGCGAGGAGATTTTTTTTTTTGATCCAGTCTATTTGGTGTTCTGTATGCTTCTTGAACCTTCATAGGAATATCGTTCTTTAGGTTGGGAAAGTTTTCTTCTATAATTTTATTAAATATATTTTTTGAACCTTTGATCTGCAATTCTTCTCTTTCTTCTACCCTTATTAGTTTGAGATTTGGTTTTTTATTATGTCCCAGATTTCCTGAATGTTTTGTGATGAGAATTTGTTGGATTTGCTGTTTTCTTTGGTCAGAGCATTTATTTTCTCTATGGTGTCGTCATAATCTGAGATTCATTCTTCTATCTCTTGTATTCTATTGGTTATGCTTGCTTCTGAAGTCTCTGTTTACCTCGATTTTACATATCTTGCTGGCCCTTGGTTTGTGTTTTCTTCATTGTCTCCATGTCAGCTTTCAATTCTTGAACTGTTTCTACTACCTGTTTCATTGTTTTTTTCTTGATTTTCCCAGGTTGTCTATTACAGATTTACTATTTTCTTCAAACTTTTTGTTATATTTCTCTTCCATTGTTTTACTCATTTCTTCAATCTTTTTTTATACTTCTTTTAGTTCTTTAAGGGAGTTATTCATACCCTGTTTAAGGGACTCTATTGCTTTCATAATGACACTGTTTTCCACTTCTTCCGGAACAGGGTGTTCAAGTCCTTATGTAGTAACATTGCTGGGATCTGGTGTTTTCATTTTGTTTTTCAGATTGTTGTAGGAATTCTTGCCTTGTTGTCTGCCCATCTCTTCCTTCAACTGTTCTCTAGTGGATCTTCTGGTACTGGGTCAGGTTCCCCCCTCTGATGAATCTTCTGCTAGAGGATCAGTGCCCCTTGCTGGCCAGGATTCTTGCTGAGCTGATGCAGGGCCTACCTTCCCCCTCCCCCCCACAGGCAGGCTATCAAAACACAGGCACTACCTCCTGCTGGGTTACACTTCTAGCCCAGTCCCAGCCAGCATGCTGCCTGAGCTGGGTGTTTTTATGGCCCCAAGGAGGAGAAAGGGAGGAATAAAGGAAGGGGTTCATGGATGAAAGGTGGGATGGCTAGGAGGCAAGAGGGCTTAGCCCCTGCAGAGTGGCCAGGGAGTCAAGGGGGACCGGGGATGTCTGAGCTCCTCCTTGTAGGGCTTCTGCCGCGGGTCAGAGCAAACTCACCCCAATGATGAATCTGCTGCAAGAGGATCAGTGCTCCTTGGTGGCCAGGATTCTTGCTGAGCTGATGCAGGGCCTACCTTCTGCGCCCCCTCTCCCCCCGGCAGGCAGGCTATGGAAACACAGGCACTCACTCCTGCTGGGTTACACTTCCAGCCCAGTCCTAGCCTCTCAACGACACCATTTTTATTTATTCTATATTCTACCATTTCTCCTCCCATAACATGAATGCTCGAAATTTCTCTTTCTGCTTTTCTACACTATACTTGTACTTCAATTAATACATAAAACAAAAGATTTGAAGGTAAGAATCATATGAAAAAGAATATCACAGAGCTTATCTTTCTATGCCTAAGCAATCTAATTAAGCATGAATGTTTTACTTCTATTCATTTTCCTGCTAGAACAACCAAACCACAGAAGGACATCAAATAAATACAAACAGGAAAGGAAGAAGTCAAAGTATTTTTATTTGTAGATGATATGTTTGTATATATAAGTGACCATAAACATCTCATCAGAAAACTGCTATAGCCAATAAACTCATTAAGCAAAGTATCAGGATACAAAATTAATAAGAAAAAGAAAAACAATTGTCATCCTATATACTAATGATAGACTGGAAGTGAAATAAAGGAAAAAAAACCCTTTTATAATAGCCTCAAATAATATATATCTTGTGGTAACAATAACCAAGCAAATAAAAGATTAGCATATTAAAATCTTTAAAATATTAAAGAAAGAAATTAAAGAAAATATCAGAACATGAAAATATCTCCCACACCTATGTAACAGTAAGATTAATATAGTAAAAATTGCCATCCTACAAAAAACAGTATATGGATTCAATGTAATCCCCATCAAAGTTATGCACAATTCTTCACAAAACTTGAAAGACTAATGCTCAGCTTCATATGGCAACAAAAATATCCAACGATAGCTAAAACAAACCTGAATAACAAAATAACCGTAAAATATCACTATCCCCAATCTCAAACTGTACTATAAAGCTATAGTACTAAATGTAGCATGGTACTGGCATAAAAACAAATATATTAATCAATGGGTCAAATTAAAGATGCAGGCATATGTTCACACACCAATGGACAGGTGATTTTTGATAAAGAAGCTAGAAATACACACTCAAAAAACTCTGGGTTTTTATTATTATGACCAATTATAATCATGATAAAGAACATCTTCAACAAATGGTGCTTGCCAAGCTGGATGGCTGTATTGAGAAGAATGCCAATAGATCAATATTAAGTTTCTACACAAAACTCAACTGCAAGTGGATTAAAGACCTCGACATAAAACCAGATGCACAGAACCTGTTAGAAGAAAAACTAGTCTGGTGGTGGTAGCACATGGCTTTAATCTCAGCACTTGGGTGGCAGAGGCAGGCAGATTTATGAGATTGCAGTCAGTCTGGTCTACATAGTGATTTCCTGACAGTAAGGGCTACACAGAGAAACCCTGCCACACACAAAAACAAAAATTGAAAGAAGAGAAAGTATGGAATAATATTGAATGTATTGGTACAGCAGACAACTTTCCAAACAGAACACCATTAGCATAGGCACTAAGGTCAACTTTAGTAAATGGAACCTCATAAAACCGAGAAGCATATTTATGGCAAAGAATATCATTATTTGGACAAAGTAGCAGGTTAAAGAAAAGGAAAATATATTTTTACCATCTGTACATCTGATTGAAGAGTAATATCCTAACTATCTAAAGAACTAAAAAAGGGGGAAATTGAATAGATAGTTATAGATGCATGGGGAGTATTAGAACAGAAAAGGAAGATCAGGTGAGATGAGATTAAGATGAGAGGAGGGAAGAGGGGGCTGACATTAGGAATATTGTGAGGGACATTGAAAATTAAGGGCCATTCGAGGAATCATTTGGAAATCTAATGCAATAATAGTTACCAAATACAGATGTATATATGAAGATTCTCTAAAAAGAAATCACCTAATAATGGGGGCTATGGAACCCCAATTGGACATCTATCATCACCCAATGCATCTATTACTGGGAGTGGATTGCATATAATTGAATTGTTGGCCAAATTCCACATAGAAATGTCTGAAGCCAAAGAAGGGTAGACAACAGCTCAGCTATAAAACTTTCCGTCTATAATTACCATCTACAAACAAAATATGCTACTACAATAGTGACACAAAGCCATAGAAGTAATTGTCTATTTGGACTTAAGACCCACTACGAGATGTAATTCATCCTTGCCACTACTCAGGTGAAAAAAACCTGAAACTAGACTGAATGAAAAATAAAATACAATGTGATAAAGGAACATGGAAATAAAGTGACTCCAAAAAAATTGCTCTATATTTAGATCAATGATCAGTTCCTTGCTCAGTCATTGTCAAAGAAGCTTCCTTCTGCAGCAGATGAGAACAAATGAAGAACACCTTACCCATAGTGAGAAAATTTGGAACACTCAGTTCCAAATAGGGTGATCCTATAAAATACCTCACCTCAAAGGATCCTTACAGAAGAGTAAGCATAAAGTTTATAAGAACCTTTGGAGATAAAAGACACTGAGAAAATAAGGCCTTCTTTATGTAGCAGGACAGATGTACCCATGAACTCACAAAACGTTTGCCAGCATTCACGAGGCCTGCAGGGATCTACAGCAGATGGGGTTCCAGAGCTTGAAAAAGTGGAAACAAGCCTCCATCCCTAACTCAGAAGCTATGTTTAATTGATAGCTACTTTTTTTTTTAAAAAAAGATTTATTTATTTATTATGCATACAGTATTTTCAGTACTCTGCCTACATGTCTGCCAACAGGCCAGAAGAGGGCACCAGTTCTCATTACAGATGATTGTGAGCTACCATGTGGTCGCTGGGAATTGAACTCAGGACATTTGGAAGGGCAGTCAGTGCTCTAATCTCTGAGCTATCTCTCCAGCCCCTTGATAGTTACTTTCAAATGAAAAATTTGTTTACTTCAATGGAGTCTCACTGGGATTTCAAACCACACTTAAGGTCAGGTCTCATGCCTAGATGGTTATCACAAAATGATCTCAATGGCATCTTTGCAGGTTCTTTCTCTCATGTCAGAGCTTTTATTTATTTTTTATTTTTAATTTATTACTTTTTAAATTTTTTATTTATTTAATTGGTTAATTTAATGCTTGACATACAGATTCTTTGCTTCTATGTTTCCATATTGTGGCTTATTTTTTATGGGATTCTTGAATCTGGACCTATATACTTTATTGAACTTTTTCCTTGATTATTTATTTTATGTTGGTTTGCTTTCTCTTATGTTTACTATTTACTCGTTTTTATTTTATCTTATTTTATTTTTTATTGTTTATATGTCTGTTTGTTTTATAATGAGACACAGAGAGGGTGTGGATTTGGATGACAGTGAAGTGGGGAAAACCTTGGAGCAGTGGAGGATGAAAACATTCATCAGAATACACTGTATGAAAAAAATATTTTTTTTTGTAAAAGAGAAATAGAAAAAAGTAACATACAAGAGAGCTTCTTCAAATTTTGTTTGCACATATATTACAGATACACACATAGGTCTACAAATTACTTAGACGAAAGCTAAACTAAATTTTTTTTTTCCGTTAGACTTGTTTATTCAAGTATCCGAAAACACTCTTTCCATTTCCTCCCCTCCTCCCAATACCCTCCCGCTCCCACCACTTCCTCTCCTCCTCCCTCACCATTCCCAAGAGCAGTCAGGGTTTCCTGCCCTGTGGGAAATCCAAGTTCCTTCCCCCTCCCTCCAGGACCAGGAAGGTGAGCATCCAAACAGGCCAGGATCCAAAAAGCCAGTCCATGCAGACATAACAAGACCCAGTGCCATTGTCAATGGCTTCTCAGTCTTCATTTGGACCTTGAGGGCTCAGTCAGCCCCCTTGTCAACCACATTCATAGAGTCCGGTTTGATCACATGCTCGTTCAATCCCAGTCCAGCTGGCTTTGGTGAGCTCTCATTTGATCAGTCCCCTTGTATCAGTGGGTGAACGCACCCTTCGCGGTCCTGACTTCCAGTGCTCCAATGTGGGTCTCCGTCTCTATCTCCATCCATCGTCAGATGAAGACCCCCTCTGATTTTGCTTTCCTTGCTCACGATCTCCCTCCCTCTGCTTCTCATTTGGGCCTAGGGAGTTAAGTCCAGTGTTCCAATATGTGTCTCTGTCTCTATCTCCATCCATCGCCATATGAAGGTTCTGTGGTGATATGCAAAATATTCATCAGTATGGTTATGGGCCAAGGCCAGATCAGGCACCTTCTCTGCTGCCCAGAGTACAATCTGGGGACCTCTCATTGGGCCTGGGAACCCCTCCAGAATCAAGTCTCTTGCATACACTAAAATGGCTCCCTTAGTTGAGATATAAACTTCCCTGCTCCGATAAACATCCTTCCTCCCTCCCCCCTACCATTCCCCCAAGCCATCCCCGATCCACCCCCTCTCCCCTCTCCCTAACCATGTCCCCGTACTTCCACCTCCCCCCACCCGTGCACCCAAGTTTGCCTGGCAATCTTGCCTACTTCTAATATCCAGGAGCATAACTATATGATTTTCTTCAGGTTCACCTTCTTATTCAGCTTCTCTAGGATCACAAATTATAGACTCAAAGACCTTTAACTATGGCTAGAAACCACTTATGAGTGAGTACATACCCTATTCCTCTTTTTGGGTCTGGGTTACCTCACTCAGTAAAGCGTTTTCTATTTCCATCCATTTTCATGCAAAATTCAAGATGTCATTGTTTTTTACCGCCAGGTAAAACTCTAATGTGTATATGTTCCACACCATTTTTAACCATTCTTCTATTGAGGGGCACCTAGTTTTTTTCCAGGTTCTGGCTATTACAAATGATGCAACTATGAACATAGTTGAACAAATACTTTTGTAGTATAATAGGGCATCTCTTGGGTGTATTCCCAAGAGTGGAATTGCTGGGTCCTGAGGGAGGTTGACTCCCAGTTTCCTGAGAAACCGCCACACTGATTTCCACAGTGGCTGTACAAGTTTGCATTCCTACCAACAATGGATGAGTGTTCCCCTCACTCCACATCCTCTCCAGCATAGGCTATCATTGGTGTTTTTGAGTTTAGCTATTCTGACAGGTGTCAGATGGTATCTCAAAGTGGTTTTGATTTGCATTTCCCTGATTGCTAAGGAGGTTGAGCATGTCCTTAAGTGTCTTCTGGCCATTCAAAGTTCATCTGTTGTGAAGTCTCTGTTCAGTTCAGTACCCCAGTTTTTAATTGGGTTAATTAGAGTTTTATTGTCTAGTTTCTTGTGCTATTTGTATATTTTGGAGATCAGATCTTTGTCTGATGAGGGGTTGGTGAAGATCTTTTCCCAGTCCGAATGTAGCCTTTTGTCTTACTGACAGTGTCCTTTGTTTACAGAAACTTCTCAGTTTCAGGAGGTCCCATTTATTCATTGTTTCTCTTATTGTCTGTGCTACTGAGGTTCTACTTAGGAAGTGGCCTCCTGTGCCTATATCTTGTAGACTACTTCCCAATTTCTCTTCTATCAGGTTCAAAGTGGACAGATTAATGCTGAAGTCTTTAATCCATTTGGACTTGAGTTTTGTGCATGGTGATAGATATGGATCTACTTTCATTCTTCTACAGGTTAACATTCAGTTATGCCAGCACCATTTGTTAAAGATGCTTTCCTTCTTCCACTGTATACCTTTAGCTCCCTTGTCTAAAATTGGGTGTTCATATGTTTGTGGGTTAATATCCGGGTCTTCTATTCGATTCCACAGGTCGACTTCTCTGTTCTTATGCCAATACCAAGCTGTTCTCAATACTGTAGCTCTGTAATAGAGTTTGAAGTCAGGGATGGTAATGCCTCCAGAAGTTCCTTTATTGTATAAGAATGTTTTGGCTATCCTGGGTTTTTTGTTTTGCCATATAAACTTGATTATTGTTCTCTCAAGGTCTGTGAAGAAGTTTGATGGGATTTTGATGGGGAATGCATTGAATCTATAGATTGCTTTTGGTAGAATTGCCGTTTTTACTGTGTTGATTCTCCCAATCCAAGAGCAGGGGAGGTCTTTCCATTTTCTGGTGTCCTCATCAATTTCTTTCTTCAAAGACCTAAAGTTCTTGTCAAATAGGTCTTTCACTTCCTTGGTTAGAGTAACCCAAAGATATATTATGCTATTTGTGGCTATCATGAAAGGTGATGTTTCTCTGATTTCTCTCTCTGCTTCTTTATCCCTTGTGTATAGGAGGGCAACTGATTTTTTGGGGTTGATCTTGTACCCTGCCACATTACTAAAGGTGTGAATCAGCTGTAGGAGTTATTTGGTAGAGTTTTTGAGGTTGCTTATGTACACTATCATATTGTCAGCAAATAACGAAAGTTTAACTTCATCCTGTCCAATTTGAATCCACTTGATCTCCTTATGTTGTCTTATTGCTACTGCTAGAACTTCAAGCACTTTATTGAAGAGGTATGGAGAGAGTGGACAGCCTTGTTGTGTTCCTGATTTTAGTGGAAAGGCTTTGAGTTTCTCTCCATTCAATTTGTTGTTAGTTGTCGGCTTGCTGTATATTGCTTTTATTATATTTAGGTATGATCCTTGTATCCCCAGTCTCTCCAACACCTTTATCATAAATGGGTGTTGAATTTTGTCAAATGCTTTTTCAGCATCCAATGAAATGATCATATGGTTTTTTTCTTTCAGTTTATTTATATGATTGATTACATTGATAGATTTGCATATGTTGAACCAGTCCTGCATCTCTGGGATGAAGCCTACTTGATCATAATGGATAATTTTTCTTATGTGTTCTTGGACTCGGTTTGCCAGGATTTTGTTGAGAATTTTCACGTTGATGTTCATGAGTGAGACTGGCCTCTATTTTTCTTTCTTGGTTGTGTCTTTGTGTGGTTTTGGTATCAGGGTAACTGTACCTTCATAAAAGGAGTTTGGCAATGACTCTTCTGTTTCCATATTGTGGAATACATTAAGGAGTATAGGTATTAGCTCTTCCTGGAAGTTCTGGTAGAATTCTGCATTGAAACCATCTGGTCATGGGCTTTTTTTTTGGTAGGCAGATTTTTGATAAGAGCTTCTAATTCTTCGCGACTAACAGGTCTATTTAGATTGTTCAACTGTTCCTGGTTCAACTTTGGTATATGGTACTTATCTAAAAAATTGTCCATTTCTTTTACATTTTCCAACTTTATGGCATATAAACTTTCATAGTAAGATCTAATGATTCTCTGAGTTTCCTCTGTGTCTGTGGTTATGTCCCCCTTTTCATTTCTGATCTTATTAATTTGTATGTTCTGTCTCTGCTGTTTGATTAGTTTGGATAGGGGTTTGTCGATCTTGTTGATTTTCTCCAAGAACCAGCTTTTTGTTTCATTGATTCTTTGGATTGTTTTCTGTGTTTCTATTTTGTTGATTTCAGCCCTCAGTTTGATTATTTCCAGTATTCTACTCCTTTTGGGTGAATCAGCTTCTTTTTTTTCTAGTGCTTTGAAGTGTGCTGTTAAGTCTCCAATGTGTGCTTTCTCTGTTTTCTTTAACTGGCACTAAGTGCTATGAACTTTCCTCTTAGCACTACTTTCATAGTGTCCCATAGGTTTGAGTATGTTGTGTCTTTATTTTCATTAAATTCAAGGAAGACTTTACTTTCTTTCTTTATTTCTTCCTTGACCCAGGTTGTGATTTAGTAGTTGACTGTTCAACTTCCATGAGTTTGTTGGCTTTCTGGGGGTAGCATTGTTGTTGAATTCTAACTTTAATCCATGGTGATCTGACAAGACACAGGTGGTTACTAATATTTTTTTGTATCTGTGGAAGTTTGCCTTGTTACCGAGTATGTGGTCAATTTTTGAGAAGGTTCTATGGGCTACAGAGAAGAAGGTATATTCTTTCCTATTTGGGTGGAATGTTCTATAGATATCTGTTAAGTCCATTTGATTCAATACCTCCAATAATTCTCTTATTTCTCTGTTGGGTTTCTGTCTGATTGATCTGTCCATTGGTGAGAGAGGTGTGTTGAAGTCTCCTACTATTATTGTGTTTGGTTTGCTGACTGCCTTGAGTTCTAGAAGTGTTTCTTTTACATAAGTGAGTGTCTTTTTATTAGGAGCATAGATATTCAGGATTGAGACTTCCTCCTGATGAATTGTTCCTGTTATTATTATGAAATGTCCATCTCTATCTCTTCTGATGGATTTTAGTTTGAAGTCAATTTTGTTAGATATTAGAATGGCCACACCTACTTGTTTCTTAGGTCCATTTGCTTGGAAAACCTTTTCCCAACCCTTTACCCTGAGTAGATTTCTGTCTTTGTGGTTGAGGTGTGTTTCTTGTAAACAGCAGAATGTTGGATCCTGTTTTCGTATCCAATTTCTAAGTCTGTGCCTTTTTATAGGTGAATTGAGTCTGTTGATATTAAGTGATATTAATGACCAGTGGTTGTTGACTCCGGTTATTATTCTTTTTGGGGTGGGTAGTGGAGTGTATGTTTGTCCTTCTTTGAGTTCTGCTTGTGAAGGGTCGCTAGATGCCTGAGTTATTGTAGGCGGTTTTAGGAATGTTGGATTCCTTGTGTTGTGATTTGCCTTCAAGTACTTTCTGTATGGCTGGATTTGTAGCTACGTATTTTTTTAATTTGTTTTTATCCTGGAATATTTTGTTTTCTCTGTTGACTGTGAATGTTAGCTTGGCTGGGTTAAGTAGTCTGGGCTTGCATCCATGGTCTCTTAGTTTCTGCAGTACCTCTATCCAGGACCTTCTGGCTTTCATGGCTTCCATAGAGAAGTCTGGTGTAAGTCTGACAGGTTTACCTTTATAAGTTACTTGATCTTTTTCCTTTGAAGCTCTTAATATTCTCTCTTTAATCTTAATGTTTTGTGTTTTGATTATTATATGGCGAGGGGATTTTTTTTTTGATCCAGCCTATTCGGTGTTCTGTATGCTTCTTGAACCTTCATAGGGATATCGTTCTTTAGGTTGGGGAAGTTTTCTTCTATAATTTTATTGAATATATTTTCTGGACCTTTGATCTGCAATTCTTCTCCTCTTCTACCCCTATTATTCTTAGATTTGGTTTTTTTTATTGTGTCCCACATTTCCTGAATGTTTTGTGATGAGAATTTTCTTTGGTCAGAGCTTTTAATTTTTCTATGGTGTCTTCAGAGTCTGAGATTCTTTCTTCTATCTCTTGTATTCTGTTGGCTATGCTTGTTTCTGAAGTCTCTGTTCATTTACCTAGATTTTCCATAGCCAGCCGTCCCTTGGCTTGTGATTTCTTCATTGACTCCATTTCAGTTTTCAAATCTTGAATTGTTTTCATTACCTGTTTGATTGTTTTTTCTTCTTGGTTTTCCAGAATTTCATTTATGGATTTACTCATTTCTTCAAACTTTTTGGTATATTTCTCTTCCATTTCTTTACTCATTTCCTCAATCTTTTTGTTATACTTATCTTCCATTTCTTTACGGCAGATTTTCACCTCCTGTTTAAGTTCCTCTATTATTTTCATAATGATCTGCTTAGAGTCTATTTCTTCTATTTCTTCTGGAGTAGGGTGTTCAATTCTTCTAGTTTCGTGATCCCTGGATTCTGGAGATGGCATGTTTCCTTTCAGATTGTTGGAGGAATTCTTGCATTGGCGCCTGCCCATCTCCTCCTCTCTGGATGAAACTCCTCAGCACTTTCTGGATAGAACTCCTCAACACTCTCTGGGTAGGACTGCTCAGCACTCTCTGGATAGAGCTCCTCAGCACTCTCTGGATAGAGCTCCTCAGCACTGCAGCTGGGATAGCTAGTATTTCCAGGACCCAGGAGACAAAAGGGCAGCAGCAGTGTGGGCAGGGAGGGGTCCCGTGGAACACCGAAGACCCTGCCACAGAAGCTGAGGGGGGAGGGGCTGTGCTCTCTTCTGGGACAGAGAGCCCAGGCAAGCACCCACTCACCTCTCTGGATAGAACTTCTCAGCACTGCAGCAGGGATAGCTGGTGTTTCCAGGACCTAGGAGGCAAATGGGTGGCAGTAGTGGGGGCAGGGAGGGGTCCCGTGGAACACTGAAGACCCTGCCGCAGAAGCTGAGGGTGAAGGGGCTGTGCTCTCTTCTGGAACAGAGTGCCCAGGAGAGCACCCACTAACCTTTCTGGATAGAACTTCTCAGTACTGCAGCAGGAATAGCTGGTGTTTCCAGGACCCAGGAGACAAAAGGCCTAAAAATTTATACTTGAGTATTTTACACATTTTCCTTCAGTTAAACTTAGTGACTTTAAATGGTTTTACCTAAGGTTATATATTAATAAAATCTTTTATAATATAAGTTGATCAATTTTTTTTTCAACTTGACAAAAGTTTGAATCATTTATAAGAGTGAACATTAATTGAGAAAATTTCCTAACCAGATAAACCAGTGGAAAAGCCTATAGTATATTCTCTCTGGGAAGACCTAGCTCACTGTGGGCAGTGCCATGCTTCAGCCGTTTGTTCAAGGTGCTATAAGAAAGCAGCGTGATCAAGCTATAAGAAGCAAACCAGTAAGCATCATGCCTTCATATCATCTATACCAGTTCTTGCCTTTTGAGCTTTCCCTTATTTCCTGGGATGATTGGCTACAAGCTATACAGGGAAGTAAATCCTTTCCTCCCCAAATTGCTCTTGGTCAGGGAGTTTTATAGCAACAGAAATTCTAAGCAAGAAACACTGCTTATAAAAATCATGTGCTTAGGTATAGAGTTTCTCTAACATTTTGTGTGTAGTGAATAAAAAATAAACTTTGCTGTTAAAGAAAAATAAAATTTAATATTTTAAATGATATAATTGGGTAGTTTATTCCTAATTTTAAAAGGAAACTTTAACATACGTCTTGTGATATACCTATGAAGAATGAAAAATATATTAAGAATTATTTTCTGGTTCTATGGCATTGTATATCCATCCACTCAGCTTTGTTATAGCAGGTGCTCAGTATCTTATCTTGAGTGTGTTTCATATATCATAAATGCACACACACACATGTACACACACGATATTGTAAGCAAGCTATTGTGAAAAATAATTTTCTAGAAAACACTTGTTAAATTGGGAGTGGTGGAATATAGCTGTTGAACTGTTGAGGAAGGCAGATCAGTGGTTGAAGGTCATTCTGGGATGCACAGTGAATTAGGGGAACAGGAGATCTTAACACTAACAAAACAAAACGTAAGTGAAAATATACTGTTGTTATTTTTAAAGCTCAGATATTCATTTCCTTTAAGATTTATATGAACTGGCATACGTTTTAATTATCTAAGAGAGAACAAAATGAGTTATCTTCATAATGTATGAGTTAAGTATGTAAATAAAGACTTTCTACTTCACTGTTCTGCTCTTAATATCTAGAACAGTACCTGTCTGTATGAGGCAGTAATTATGAATGTAAATGAAAGGTTCAGAATGACAAAAATGTATTGTTTTGTCATTCACTGATTGAATATGTCTAATTTCTCATCAAAGAACCTGAAATATTTCATTTCCGATCTTTCTGCAAAAACAAACAATTCTTTTACCACAACAAACAATGTCAAAATTATGATAATTGAAAGGAACTATAATCACATTTCAAATTCATCTTTTAGCTACGTTGGAAAGGAGAGTTGCCTTAATTGTTTAGAGTTACTTTTCCTTGAGTTAGATTCATAGCATACATATGATGGCTCACAATCATTGCAACTCCAGTTCCAAGGGTGGCAATACCTTCATCTGACATCTGTAGGCACTACATGCATGTACTGCACAGATACACGTAAAATAAATTTAATGATATATAAAATTTTATTTATTATATATGTATAATATATAAAATTTATATATATATTATGGTATATAATATATAATGATATATATGTATATATAATCATTAAATTTATTTAATCACATATATATTTAAATTATTTTCAATTCACAAGGAAAGTAACTATAGCAGTCTCTACAATTATAGCTTAGTAAACTGCTGTCTTCAGAAAATATTCATAATTGTTATTTTTCTCTTTGGGTAAATAACAATGCACATTACATTTAGAACTGGGGCTTACATTTGGACATTATATATGTTCATCAAGGTTCTAGCATTTGCAAAACCAATGTTGTATACTTAGTAGTATGTACTAAAGAGTTGTCATAGTTAACTAAGATAAATAAACCATTCTTTCAATAAAATAAAACTGAAGATTTTAAAAAAATCAATCTAATGAGACACTGTTCAACAAAATATTTTTATAATGTTGAGTTTTATTTAGCCAATATATGTTATTTGAAATATTTGCATTTCTTTTACTCACATTAGGCACAAATAATACTATGTAAAGGTTCTTTTATTGGTATGTGTGCGTGTGTTTGTGTGTGCGTGCACATGCTTGTACTATTATTATCATGGCTGGCAGACAAACATGTACATGCCAATAAAGTAAAGGCAACAATAGGGCCATGAATTAATAAAATTATCTTTCTCCAAATGCCAATCTCTGTATTCAAATTATTTTTCTTCTATTAAAAATAGATATTTTTCTAACATAATATATTATCATTACTGTTTGCCCGTCTTCCAATTCATCTCCAGCTTCTCTCACATCCAGATCCACCTCCTTTCTGTCTCTTATTAGAAAATAAAGTCTTCAATAAAAATAATAAAATGAAATATAATAGGATGCAATATAATATAAAACAAAAACTTATATGAGAATTGGATACAACAAACAGAAAGAGCCCAAGAGGAGTCACAAGAAACAAAACTGCAGTTAGCCTACTTGTTCCACTGGATGAAGTGGCCTGTGGAATCCCAGTAGACTGAAATCTATTTTTTTTCCTGAATACATAATGTGGTTATTTTTCCTAAAATATGATATAATATTTATTAAGTTAGCATTTACATATTTGATGTTATAACCATTCTAGATTTTATGAAAATATGTTGAAAACAAACAGGTACCTTAGTTATTCAAATATTACATTGCTGTTAGAGAATTAAATATTTCCAGATTTTGCTATCCAGGGATGATTTCAGAGCCAATTTCATTTGAACACTGAGAGATTACTGCATGTGTAAAAATATGAATGGATATGTTATCATTATGCCATGTGTAAGGTTTGTAATGCTTAATTATATGACAATACTCTAGGCAACAGAATAGCAGGTTTTCATGGCATCTCATTTTCTCTCACTTAACAAGGACTTAAAGAGATACTTTATTTTTTAGTTCGTTATGTATTTGATACTCACTTAAATCTTAAAACTATTTTATTTATACTCTCATCAATCAATAGATAATTTGCCATATACTTTGTTGGAAAAACGGGGATGTATTCATATTTTATTATTTTTTTTTATTTTTACTTGGTTTCATTTATTTTATTTTTTTATTTTTAGACAGAGTACCTCTATGCATCCCTGGCTGTCTTGGAACTCTGTGTGTAGAACAGATTGACCTTGAACTCATAAAGTTCTACCTGCCTTTACCTCCTGAATCTTAGGTTTAAAGGTGTGTATTCATCATTATTATTATTTTATTGAAATCTTACATATCAATCCCAGTTCCCACTTTTTCCCCTATTCCTGCTCCTTCCACCTCCCCTCCCCAACCAGACCCACCATCCACTCTACAGTGAGGTTAAGGTCTCCCATGGGAGAGTCAACAAAGTCTAGCTTATCTCTTTGAGGCAGGATTAAGGAGTTCCCCACCATATGTTCCCTGAGGCAGGACCACTGGAGACTCCCAGTGGCTCCATAATCTGTCACAGGCAAACACCTGTCAACCACATTCAGAGGGCCTAGTTTGGTCCTATGCAGGTTCCCCCAATGTCAATCCAGACTTAGGTAGCTCTCATTAGCTCACCATAAGCTATTTTTAGTGGGTATCCCCATCATGGTCTTAACACATTTACCCATATTATGGCTCCTCCCTCTCTTCAACTGGACTTCGGGAGTTCAGCCCAGTATTTCACTGTGGATCTCTGTATTTAGCTTTCTGATTAACATATTTCACTGTGGCTTAATTTCCATTTCCTTCTTAATTAATGAATGCCAACATTTTTGCTATTGTGTATTTATAATATTTTTAAGTGTATGGGTATGTATTAACCTCTACATGTTAATGTCATTAGAATAATAAAAAACATATATCTTATAGGTTATAGCTCAGGAAAATTTAAGAAATAAAATCAAGTGATATTAACTACAATTGTATTTTATAACAACAAAAATATATACTATGTTAATCCAAGGGCTCCCTGAATCTGTTTGCGTGAGTTGTATTTTCTCAATGAGTTGTTTATGAGGTGTGTTTTATCAATATGTTGTTTAAATTGGAGTTTTCAATAAAGTATGGGAAGTCTACATTCATGATACTAGGACCAGCAGCACATAGTTTAAGAAGATTTCTGCTTCTCAACTCAAAATATTTAGGCATAGTGAAATTTTATAGTCTATCTTTTTCAAATGAAAGATGAGAAAACATTTTCAAACTAGTTTCAAAAAACATCAGCATATTCCCTTGTCCTGTTTTAAAACTTCTTTCAATACTTCTCTTATTTCAACTTTAAATAATAGGTGATTACATTCTTGGATTGGGAGTCACAATAAGTATGTCAGGTATCTTCTGTACTTAGTAACATTTTTACAAACTTTTCTCTGAAATTCTGTCTAGTACATTATAATATTAATATCTCCCCATTACTTACAGCATGATGTGGGATTTGCCTCTGTATGCTATGATTACCATTAATGAAAAAAGAAACTGCTTTCAACCTATAGCAGGGCAGAACGTATAGCAAGACAGAACTGTAGCAGGACAGGGTATACTGGGAAGACAGAACTGAATGCTGGGAAAAATAAGAGCAGAGTTAGAAAGATGACATGGAGCCGCCGGAGACAGACACTGGGAACTTCACCTGTTAAGCCACAGCAACATGACAATATACAGATTAATAGAAATGAGTTAAATTAATATAAAAGTTAGTAAATAAGAAGCAAGAGCTAATGGACCAAGCAGCGATTTAACTAATACAGTCTCTGTGTGGTTATTTTGGTTCTGGGAGGCTGGGACTAATAAGCAGCCCCCTCCTTACTACAAAAACAAATTTAGATAATTCTACAATCTCAGTCCTTGTTATCTAATACTAATCTTAAGGAAATGCTCTTATTCAAGCATCATTCAGATATTAGGCATTGTGTATAATTCTGGATAGAAGAGCAATTCTTTTGAAATAAAACAATAACTGGAGGGAGAAAAGCCTGTCTACATCTGTTTATTTATTTAATCGTAAATCACTTATTTACCCTTGGTACACAATACAGAAGTTTAAGTATCCTTGTAAGTTTATAGTCACAGTGTTGTGCTTATCCAAGACTTGAAGTAGCTCTCCACAAACTTGTAGCAAGGCTCAGTATCAGAAGGCAATACCTGCACAACTCATTGAATATGGAGAACTGATATAGAGCCTTCATTCCTACATGGTAGAGTCTTTGGTAAAGTAAGGTACTCTACTGAATACCATAGGAGAAATGTGAATACCACCGTAGCCACAAAATCTTTATTCTACAATGGTATCCTGCCTGGAATAAATGCTAGTGCAATTGTCGAACACAGCTTGTGCGGGTATCCAACAAATTTCTTATTTTACTGAAGACCCACTCCAAGAAATAAAACATGCATGAGGTATTACTTAGTGATCCAGAACCTGTGACTAGATATCTCAGGGATCTAGGGTAAAATCAAATACTGATGTTCTAAAAAAATGTAAAAATAAAATGACTTCTAATGACATTCTGTTATACTTTTGTACAACTATCACCAGAGAAGTTTCCTCCTGCAGCAGACAGAAACAAATACAGAGACCCAAAATCAGACATTGTGCAGAGAATGAGCAATCATGGAATGAAGACATATCTTTAAATGTGAGGTCCCCATCACTTTTTTCTCCCCAGGACTCAGGGAAACATGGTAGATAAAGTGGAAAGACTGTAAGAGCCAGCAAGTGTGGAGGATACCAGGAAAGAAGACACTATAAACCAAAAGGAGATAGATGCATATAAACTCACAGAAAGTAAGGCAGTATGCACAGGTCCTGCAGAGGTCTGCATCAGGTAATGTCCTACAGCTGAAAGTCACATTCTCCTGTTCTTAACCCAGAAGTTATCTCCATTTGATAACCATTTAAAAATGAAAATTTAGTTTTCTCCAGTGGAGTCTCATTGGGGAAACAAACTAGTTTTAAGGATTAGACTGTATGGATAACATATAATATATTTATAAATACATTCAGATTGCCATCTTGTGTTATGCCATCTAGTGTGTGTGTGTGTGTGTGTGTATACATTAAGATTGTCTTCTAGTGTTTTTCCATCACACACACACATATATGTATACACACACACACACACACACACACATATATATATATATATATACACACACACATACATACACACACACAGAGAGAGAGAGAGAGAGAAAACTAGAAAAGGGGGACTTTGGGGGGCATTGTGGTTTAAACATCTATGATCCTCATAGACTTATGATTGTGAATGCTTGTCTCACAGCAAGCATCACTATTAGGAGGTGTTCCCTAGTTGGAATAGGTATGGTCTTATTGGAGGAAGTGTGCCACTGTGGTGGTGGACTGTGAGGTCCTATAAAAATTCCAGCTATGCCCCATGTATTATCTCATTTTCTGTTGCCTGCAGATCAAGATAGAGAACTCTCAGATTCATCCCCAGCACCATTTCTGCCTACACACCACCATGTCCCACCAAAATGGTCATGGACTGAACCTCTGAAACAGTAAGCCAGCCCCAGTTAAACATTTTTCCTTCAAAGAATTGCCATGGTCATGGTGTCTCCTCACAGCAATGAAAACCCTAACTATGACAAGAGGTGCTGTGGAAATCTAGTACAGTAGAAACTTGCTGGAACCTAAGACAGTGGCCCTAGTGAAGACTTCTAGTAATAGAGGATAAGGAACCAAAACTGTCCATCTATTGCAACTAGTTAAGACTTCCATCACTGATATTCGGACACTAACATAACTACAAAACCTGAGACCCATACCTTTCCTGCCTGCAAGATATGCTAGGGCAATGATAGCTCAGAGTTTTTAGGAGTTGCTAACCAAAGACAATTCTGCAGGAGAGGATGCCCATGCCCAACACTGTCTGGATGACCAAAAACTAGAAGCTGGATGATTCGGAAACCTAGGATAAAATCAAACAGCCAAATACAGCTAGGCAACAAAAAATAAATTAGAAAATAAGTAAAAACAAACAAAACAACAACAACACAGCAAAAATGATTTCAAATCAAATTCTGTTCAATTCATAGATCAGTGCCTAGCTCAATCATCATCAGTGAAGCTTTCTTAAGTAGTTAATGGGAGCATACATAAAGAACCACAGCCAAATATTAGATAAAGCTCAGGGATCCCTACAGAAGAGGAGGAAGAAAGATTTTAGGAACCAGAGGGTTTGAGGACACCAGGATAACATGGCCCACAGAATCAACTAAGCAGGGTTCATTGGGTCTCACCAAGACTAAAGCAGCATGAAAACTGAAACAAATCATTGAACTGGCATGGGTCTCTACTAGGTCTTAATCATACATGGTATGATTGGTTATTTAGGTTTTTTTCTGGACAGTACGAGTTGTAGTGTCTTTGATTCTTTTGCCTACTATTTGGACTGCTTTCCTCCTACTAGTTCTCATGTCCATCATTGATATGAGTGCTTGTGCTTACTACACCTTGTGATGCTATGTTAAAATAGTGTCACTGGGTGGCCTGCTATTTTCTGAAGAGAAATGGAAGAGCATTTGGAAGATAATGGTGGAGTGGCAATCTCTGTGAAGAATGAAAGGAGCAGAGGTTGTGTTTGGAGTATATTTATGAGAAGAATAAATAAAAAGAATCAAGAAATAATAAACCAGATACACTGCACCTGATGGAAGACAAAGTAGGCAATAACTTTGAAGACATTAACAAAGGAAACTCCTTTCTAAATAGAACACCAATATTACAGGCACTAGGATCAACAATTAATAAATATGACCTCATGAAGATGAAAAGCTTCTCTAAGGCCAGTTACATTATTAAGAATAAACTGCAGACTAGATTGTAGGAAACGTTTTTCTCCAGCTCCAATTCTAATAGAAAGCTAATACCCAAAATATATAAAGAATTCAAGAAACTAGGTATCAGCAAACCAAATAATACATTTGAAATGGAGTACAGATATAAACAGAGATTTATTAATAGAGAAACACATAAAGAAAATGTGAAAGTCTTTAGCATTTAGGGAACTGTATATCAAAACAACTGTGAGATTTTATCTTACATTCATAACAATGGCTAAGACCAATATCACAAGTGATAGTTCATGGTGGCCAGGATGTGGACCAAGGAGAACACTTCTCCATTGCATGTGGGATTGCAGACTTGTACCATGAATTTAGAAATCAATATGGGATTTCTCAGAAAACTGGTATTGGGTCTGCATCAAGACCCAGCTATACTTTTCTTGGGTATATATCCATAGGAAGTTCTACCCTACCACAAAGACACTTGATCAAATATGTTCATAGTGGCTTTATTCATAAAATTCTCAAACTGAAAACAACAGAGATGTCTCAACTGAAGAATGGATAAAGAAAAGGTGGTTCATTTACACAATGAAGTACTACAGCAGTTTAAAGATTACAAGGAGCCTTCCTTCACTTTACAAATAACTCAAAGAGTAAATGAGGCATTCAACATTAAATAATATCTATATTCTGATTTTGAGAATCTCTGTACTCTGGAGAAATAGAAAGAGTCAAACAAACCTTAATGACTATCCTGGACAAGTTCTTTTAAGAGACCTCAGGGAGAAAAACAAACAAACAAACAAATAAAAACTCTAACTGTACTCATCACCTTAATGAAGATTCAAGACACTCCAAGATAAAAAATAAAATCTTTTCACGAGATGCTGTATGGAAGGCAATTTTTATATAAAGACCTAATGAACTCTGAGACTGTACAGATGATAAAACTTTTGAATTTTGGACAATTTAAGATGGCAATTGAAGAATTTTAATATTCACCTTTTTCACCACATAAAACTGAATGTGAAAGTACACATATATGTACCTCCACTACTAAAATGGTAGGAGCAAAATATAAATAAATAAATAAAAAGGTAGGAACAGAAGAATCAAATGTTCATTCTATGCATATGTCCAAGTCAATATAGTGAATTCTATGTCATCCTGAGCTATTGTCATTACAAAACAAACATGTTAACAATTACAACAACCAAAAAAGGTGATTTTATTTTTTTATAAATTTATTCAAACCCATATTATGTTCAACATCATGACTTATTTGGTACTGATGTAAACTCTTGCTCTGGTTAACAATGTATTTTCATCAACTTTTAAAAAAAGTACCAAGTGCAATGTATATATTTTACATGTTTAATATATATATTATACAGACAAACACACATTTTGTTTCTTTTGATGCTTTGATACTCTCTAAGGTTTTCAATACATCTGTCAAAGCCTGAAGTTTTGAGCTTCAGGATATAGATAGTTCAGTGATACATTGCCTACCTTTCATATGTAAAGTCCCGAGTTAAATCTCTAGCACTGCTCCACATGTACAAAAAAAAGATTTGTGGAGGCCTGAGCCAGGTTCCCTGAGGGTCTGGATATGAATCTGAGACCTTGGAGGTAGTAGGCAGGAACCAGAGATCTCTGCAGGTCCAGGCATACGTCTGGGACCTCAGAAGGAGTATGCTTGAGCCAGGACCTCTGTGGGTTCAGGCATTGGTCTCATATATCAAAGGGAATAGGCAGGAATGAGAAACCTCTGTGGGTTTGAGTGTGAGTCTGGGACCTCTGAAGGAGTAAGCCTGAGCCAGATCCTCTGAGGGTCTTGGTGCACCAGAGCCTGGGAACTCTGAGAGAGGAGATCAGAGCCAAAGACCTTTGCAGGACTAACTACAAGCCAGGGACCTCTGCAGAAGCAGATCCAGACCAGGATTTACAAAAACAGGTCAAAGCTGACAACCTAGGCCAGAGCAGGCCTGAGACAGAAAACTCCAATTGAGGGGAGCAAAGGCTGAAAGCACTAAGCTACCTCCAGGAACACCAAAGTGACCAAAGGGGTAACTAGAACCGTGGCACTAACTGTACCATGAGGAACAACCATTTGAGCCTTGGATTCAGTGGCACCTAGATTAATCAACAGAATCACCAACAGCCCAAAACACACCTATTAGAAGAAAAGATGAGTAGAAAAGGTAAGAACACATGCAACACTACAAAGAAAAACATGACACCAGTAAAACATAAAGACCCTATAATAGCAAGACTTGAACAACCAAATATAGATGAAGCAGAAGAAAATGACCTAAAAGAATAACTTCAGGAGAATGTTTGAAATCCTTAAAGAGGAAATGAGAAATTCTCTCAAAGAAATGGAGAAAAGACAAACAGAAAATTGGAAGACATCAGCAAATCTCTTAAAGAAAACCAAGAAAAAGCAATCAAACATATGAAAGAAACTATTCAAGACAGGAAAACTGGAATAAAGACAATAAAGAAAACATAAGCCAATGGAATTATAGAAACAGAAATCATGAGAAAATGACCAGGATCCAAAGATGCAACCATGAATAGCAGAATACAAGAAATGGAAGAGAGAATCTCAAGCACTGAGAATACAATAGAGGAAATAGACTTGTCAGTTAAAAAAAAACTTTAAATCTAATAAAAGCTTAATTTAAAATATCCAGAAAATTTGGGACACCATGAAAAGGTCAAAAGCACAGGAAATATGTTTAACAAAATCATAGAAGAAAACTTTCCCAACCTAAAGAAAGACATACCTATGAAGATACAAGAAGCTTACAGAACACCAAATAGACTGGATCAACGAAAAAAGAAAAAAAACCAGTCTCCTTGCCACCTAATAATAAAAACACTAAACATACAGAGTAAGGAAAGAATATTAAGAGCTGAAAAGGAAAAAAGGCCAAGTAACATAAAAAGGCAGACCTATCAGAATTACACCTGACTCTTCATTGGAGACAAAGAGAGAAGGATAGGGTCAAGCATTATACAGACATTAAGAGACTCTGGATGTCAGTCCAGACTACTGTACCCAACAAAACTTTCAATAACCATAGGAGGACAAAAAAAGATATTCCATAACAAAACCAGATTTAACCAATACCTAGCCACAAACCCAGTCCTACACAAAATACTAGAAGGAAAACTCCAACCCAAGGAAGTTGGCTACAAAAAAAACCAAAAAACAACAACAACAACAAAAAACCAGACAATTGATGGTCTCATAACAGCAAACCCCAAAGTAGGGGGAAAAAGCACAACTTAACAATAAAATCTAAATTAGTAGGACATAACAATCACCGGTCATTAATATCCCTTAATATAAATGGACTCAATTCACCTAGAAAAAGACACAGACTAACAGATTAGATACAAAAACAGAGTCATCCTTCTTTTGCATGGAAGAAACACACCTCAACCTCAAAGACAGACATCATCTAAGAGTAAATCGTTGGGAAAAAATATTCCAATCAAATGGACATTAGAAACAAGCTGGTGTAGCTATCCTAATATCTAACAAAATAGACTTCAAATTAAAACTAATAAAAAGAGACAAAGAAGGACATTTAATATTAGTCACAGAGGAAATCTCAATACTGAATGTTTGTAACACGAGGGCTGGCTTGTTGGGGTTTCTGTCCTGCCGGGTACCCCACAACCGGCAAATCCCAAAGAGAAATCACACACAGGACTCCATAAGGTTATAAACTGATTGGCCCATTAGGTCAGGCTTCTTGTTAACTCTTATAACATATATTACCCCATTATCCTTATCTATGTTAGTCACATGGGCTCAGTACCTTTCTCAGTGTGACAGCTTACATGTTGCCTCTTCGGTGGTCTGCACAGGAATCGCAGAGGAACCTCCCTGCTTCCCAGAATTCTCCTGTTCTCATTGCTCCACCCCTACTTCCTGTCTGGTTTTCCCGCCTATACTGCCTGCCTGGCCAATCAGCGTTTTATTAAAATATAATTGACAGAATACAGACAATTCTCCCGCATCATTTCCCTCTTTTTTTTTTAATCAAAGGAAAATACCCATAGTCCATTTGTTGGGAATGTGGGCGTAGTATTTCAGGCTATTTCCTGCTGGTTGGGGGCACTGATAATCTTATGGGGACCTAAAGAAAATTTAGAATTATCATCAAGTCCTGACTGGAGTATCCTGTGAGTCTTGATCATCTCAGGCAGCAGTCTTGAACCTGTTCTGAACGAAGAACTCAGACATCTGGGCCATCTGTTCCTGTTGGAGATTTCTCAGGTGGTCTTCCTTGATCATACTGGATTTTTCTTAACTCAGAATGAATCCACAACCTCTCATTTTCTGTGGAAACAAAAGCAAAATCTCTTCTCCAAAGTAACAAATCTTTTGACTTCAGTTTTTAAGCCAAGGTATTTTCAAAATACCTATCTTGGGTTAGTTCAGCAGTATTTATAAACAAAAGTCTTTTAGCAGCTGTTGCTCCTTCCTCAGCATTCAAACAATTCAAAGAGAGCATAATAGCATACAGTGTCAAGATTCTCTGTGTATTTTCCATCTTTATGCAGCTTTATTTTAACTTCTATTTCTTTTATTTTTACTTTTATTTTTTGAGACAGGTTCTCTGTATATTTTTTCCTGGAATAACTCTGTAGATCAGGCTGTCCTTGAATTCAGAGATCCCATTGTCTCAGTCTCCCCAGCATTGGGATTAAAGGTGTGTGCTATCACACCTTGAATTCATAGAGATCTGTCTCTGTTTCCCAGGCATTGGGATTAAAGGCGTGTACTACCACATATTGAGGTCATAGAGGTCAGTCTTACCTCTGCCCCTTGAAGTCATAGAGGTCAATATGCCTCTGCCTCCCAGGCATTGGGATTAAAGGTGTGTGCTATCACACCTTGAAGTCATAGAGGTCAATCTCTATCTCTGTCCCTTGAAGTCATAGATGTCAATATGCCTCTGCCTCCCAGACATTGGGATTTAAGGTGTGTACCATCACATCCAACTATTCTCTTTCTTCCTTTTTTTTTACATTAAGAACTTTAATTTTTAGCCTGCATATATTTTTAACACATTGTAAACCATTTAGAGGTTTTCTTCAACTTCGAATCTCTCTTTACTGTATATCTCTCTTTTTCTGACCACAGGAGTCTTCAATGGGTAGGACTAAAGCCGTAGCTTTGACAGTTAGATCCAGCCCATTCCTTAGCTTTTCAGCCTCATGGCTGAGACAGCAGCCAGAGCTGTGTTCACTGCCAGAACTCTATGGCGTTTCAAGGTCCTTGCCAGCAAGCATGCTGCAGCATTCTGATCACAGACCACAGTTAGTCGGACTGCCTGAAATCCGAAAATCTGAAAATCTCTGAAAGAGTCAGAGATTGCCCTGGCAGGACAGCCCAGAAAGCCGGCATTTTAAAAAAGTGCAGCTTTTTTCCTGCTACGGCTGAAAACCTGAAAAGCATGTGTTCAGCTTTTCATCAACACCATTTAAGTGCTTCACGGCAGGACCTCTTAAAAGAGCTGCAAGGTTTTGCTGCTAAAGCTGAGTCAGGAAGCCTCTCTTAGATGAGAGCATTTGCTTGCCTCTAGCAAGCAGAGCAGACCTGAGAAATTGCTGCTACCAAGAAACCACGCTTTACTCTATTCGTTCCCAAACTTTTTCAGGCTTTCTGTGGATTCAGTTATCCATGTGGGCGCCATATGTAACATGAGGGCTGGCTTGTTGGGGTTTCTGTCCTGCCGGGTACCCCACAACCAGCAAATTCCAAAGAGAAATCACACACAGGACTCCATAAGGTTATAAACTGATTGGTCCATTAGGTCAGGCTTCTTGTTAACTCTTATAACATATATTACCCCATTATCCTTATCTATGTTAGCCACATGGGCTCAGTACCTTTCTCAGTGTGACAGCTTACATGTTGCCTCTTCGGTGGTCTGCACAGGAATCGCAGAGGAACCTCCCTGCTTCCCAGAATTCTCCTGTTCTCATTGCTCCACCCCTACTTCCTGTCTGGTTTTCCCGCCTATACTGCCTGCCTGGCCAATCAGCGTTTTATTAAAATATGATTGACAGAATAAAGACAATTCTCCCACATCAAATGTTTATGCCCCAAATACAATGGCACCCTCATATGTAAAACAAACAGTTCTAAAGCTTAAATGAAACATTAAACCCCACGCATTAATAGTGGAAGACTTCAACACTCCACTCTCACCACTGGATAGGTCAGTCAGTCAAAAAATGAACAAAGAAAGAAATAAGGGAACTAACAGACATAATGACTCAAATAGACTTAATATTCCATCCAAACACAAAAGAATATAACTTCTTCTCAGCACCTCATGGAACCTCTTTAAAAACTGACCACATGCTTAGTAACAAAATAAACCTCAACAAACACACAAACAATTCAATAATGCCATGTATCTTATTAGATCACCATGGTTTAAAACTAGAAGTAAACAGCAATATTAATTCCAGAAAACCGACAAACACATGGAAATTAAACTATGTTGACATGAAGCATCAATGGGTCAAGGAAGAAATAAAGAGAGAAATTAAATACTTCCTAACATTCAATGAAAAAGATCACACAACATACCCAAATTTATGGGACACAAAGAAAGCAGTGTTAAGAGGAAAGTTCATAGCAATAAATGCCTACAAAAAGAAGCTGGAAAAATCCCACACTAGTGAATTAACAGAACAACTGAAAACTTTAGAACAAAAGAAGCAAACTCACCCAAGAGAACTAGATGACATGAATATAATCAAATTGAGAGCTGAAATCAACAAAATAAAAAAAAATAAAACAATACAAAATATCAATGAGACAGAGTTAGTTCTTCGAGAAAATCAACTAAATAGGCAAACCTTTTTCCAAACTAACCAAAAGGCAGAGGGAGAATATCCAAATTAACAAAATCAGAAATGAAAAGGGGGACATAACAACAGACACGAAGTAAATACAGAGAATCATCAGGTCATATTTCAAAAACCGGTACTCCACAAAATTGGAAAACTTCAAGGAAATGGACATCTTTCAGGATAAATATCACTTACCAAAATTAAATCAAGACCAGATAAGCAAATTAAATTTACCTATAACTGCTGAAGAAATAGAAACAGTCAGAAAAAGTCTCCCAACCAAAAATAGCCAAGAACAAGATGGTTTCAGTGCAGAATTCTACAAGATTTTCAAAGAAGAACTAATAGCAACAGTCCTCAAATTATTCCACACAATAGAACAGAAGGAACATTGTCAAGCTCTTTTTAAGAGGCTACAACTACCCTGATATTCAAACCACAGAAAGACAATACTAAGTAAGAGAATTACAGAGCAATCTCACTCATGAACATTGATGATATTGATGTTTAATATAACATTGATGATATATTAAATAAAATACTGACAAATCAAATCCAAGAACACAGCAGAATCATCATCCAGCATGATCAAGTCAGCTTCATCCCAGAGATGCAGGAATGGTTCAACATATGAAAATCTGTTAATGCAACCGACTATATAAACAAACTGAAAAATAAAAACCACATGATTCTCTCATTAGATGTCAAAAAAGCTTTAGACAAAATATAACGTCCCTTCATGATAAAGGTCTTGGAGAGAGTAGGGATACAAGGAACATACTTAAACATAATAAAGGCAACATACAGCAAGCCAACAGCCAATATCAAACTAAATGGACAGAAAGTCCCCGGGTTCCCACTGAGATTAGGAACTAGACAAGGTTGTCCACTCTCTTCGTATCTATTCAATATAGTTCTTGAGACCCTAGCTAGAGTAAAAAGACACCAAAAGGAGATCAAGGGGATGAAAATTGGAAAAGAAGAAGTCAAACTCTCACTATTTGCTGATGATATGATAGTTTACATAAGTGACCTCAAAAATTCAACCAAGGAACTCCTACAACTCATAAACACTTTCAGTAATGTAGCAGGATACACAATTAACTCAAAAAAAAACTCTTTAGCCCTCCTTTACTCAGCTGATAAAATAGCTGAGAAAGAAATCAGAGCAACATCACCCTTCACAATAGCCACAAATAGCATAAAATATCTTGGAGTAACTCTAACCAAACAAGTGGAAGACTTGTATGACCAGAACTATAAATCTTTGAAGAAAGAAACTGAAGAAGACACCAGAAAGTAGAAAGATCTTTCATACTGTTGGGTAGGTAGAAATGACATAGTAAAAATGGCAATCGTACTAAAAGCAGTCTACAAATTCAAGGCAATAGACATCAAAATCCCAGAAAAATTCTTCACAGACCTTGACAGAACGGTATTCAACTTCATATTGAAAAGCAAAAAACACAGGATAGCCAAAACAATACTGTACAATAAAAGAACTTCTGGAGGCAGCACAATCCCTGACTTCAAACTCTACTGCAGAGCTACAGTACTGAAAACAGCCTAGTATTGGCATAAGAACAGACAGGAGGACCAATGGAACTGAATCAAAGACCTGGGTATTAATACACACAGCTTCAAACACCTGATTTTTGAGAAAGAAGCAAACAAAAATCAAATGGAAAAACAAACATATTTAACAAATGGTGCTGGCATAACTGGATATCAACATGTAGAAGAACAGAAATAGACCCATATCTATCACCATGCATAAAACTAAAGTCCAAATGGATCAAAGACAGCCACACTGCAAATTATAGAAAAGAAAGGGAGAAGTACACTTGAACTCATTGGCACAGGAGACCACATCCTAAATATAACCCCAGTAGCACAGACACTGAGAGAAACAATAAATGGGACCTCCTGAAACTGAAAAGCTTATGTAAAGAAAAGGACATGGTAAACTAGACAAAATGACAGCCTACAAAATGGGAAAAGATCTTCACTAACCCCACATCAGAGAGAGGTCTGATCTCCAAAATAAACAAAGAACTCAAGAAATTGGTCATAAAAAAACCACATAATCCAATAAAAAATGGAGTACAGTTCTAAACAGAGAACTCTCAACAGAGGAATCTAAAATGGCTGAAAAACACTTAAGGAAATGTTCAACATCCTTAGTCATCAGAGAAATCCAAATCAAAACAACTCTGAGATTCCATCTTACACCTGTAAGAATGGCTAAGATCAGAAACACAGATGACAACTTATGCTGGGGAGATTGTGGGGTAAAGGGAACACTTTTACATTGCTGGTGGGAATGCAGGCTGGTACAGCCCCTTTTTGATGTGAGTGTGGTGATTTCTCAGAAAAATAGGAAATAACCTTCCTCAAGACCCAGTAATATCACTTTTGGGTATGTATCCAAAGGATACTTAATCATGTCACAAGGACATGTGCTCAGCTATGCTCATAGCAGATTTGTTTGTCATAACCAGAACCTGGAACCAACCTAAATGCTCCTTAACTGAAGAATGGATAAAGAAAATGTCGTACATTTACACAACACAGCAGACAAAAATAAGGACATCTTGAATTTTGCAGAAAAATGGATGGAGCTAGAAAACATCATTTTGAGTGAGATAACCCATACACAGAAAGACAGTTATCACATACACTCACTCATACGTGGTTTATAAACATAAAACAAAGAAAACCTGCCCATAAATTGCAATCCCAGAGTACTTAGACAACAATGATGACACTAAGTGAGATATACATAGATCCAATCTATGTGGGAAATATAAAAGGACAAGATCTCCTGAATAAATTGGGAGCATGGGGATCTTGGGAGAGGGTTGAAATGAGGATGGGAGGAGCAGGGAGTGGAGAAGAGAAAAATGTGTAGCTCAATAAAATTAATAATAGCAAAAGTAGAAATAAAAAAGAAAAAGAATTGTTAAGTTTACTGATTGTGTTTACTATATAATTTTAAACATTGCAGTAAGTATTGGTATTATAAAAACTATTTTGAATTTGGATATATGTGATTATGTTGATAAATCATTGACTAAAATGCTTTTGATTGAGAAATATTTATATTCTCTGTAGAAAGCCTATTTTTAGTAACCACAACAACCAGAAGATCTTATGATGGAAAAAATAAAATAAGCAGGGGTCACATCTTCATATAGAGATTATAAAACACAATGAAATCACAATAAATATTATTTTCATATTTTATTCAGTGCCCAAAGTAATTGCACACAAAAGATTAAATTTAACTAATCCTTCTGTGCTGATTAGTATTTTATCAACTTGACACAGCTGGAGTCACCTAGCAGGAGTGACCCTCAGTTGATAAATGTCTTCATACTGATTTGTAGGCAAATCTGTGGGATTGTTTTCTTGATTAAGAATTGATGTGGGATGCCTACCACCATAGATGGTTCTGTGCCTGAGTTATATAAAAAGCAAGCTGATTCTGAACACGGCAATCAAGCAAATAATCATCATTTTTCCATGGTCTCTAATCCAGTACCAGACTCCAGGTTCATGCCCTGCTTGAATTCCTGTCTTTGCTTCCCTCAATTATGCAGTGTGATTAAACCTTTTCTTCCCTCAGGTTGATTTTTGTTAAGTTGCTTTATCACAGCAAGAGAAAGCAAACTATGTCAACCATAGTAAAATTCATCTTGTCGTTTTTAAAGAAATTTTGTGCAATTATGTAAAATATATCTAGTCCTTATACAAATAATGGCTGGCCAACTACTTCACTTTCATTTCCACATATCCTGAGTGATAAAATTTCCTTTTAAGATTTTCAAAAAAAATTTTGTTGCTTTTTAGTGAATATCTATATCCAAATGCATAATCTCAATCACTTTCAGTGTTTTCTTGTAAATTTACTTTAGGGATATACAATAATTTTGGAAAAACTCAAAAAAATTAAATACACTTTATTTTTAGAGTAGCTCCTTCCAGAGAGTGATGGATTATAATATCATCATCAGATATGACCTTGATTGGTAGAAGTATAATGTTACAAAAAGAGAAATAGAAGAAATTATGGAACCATTTCAAAGGGGGGAATGGTAAATACCTTTTGCTTGGACAAAAATAAAATATAAATTCTCTTTGATGATCAAATATCTATGACATGTTTTGCTTTTATAGTGATGATTCCTTTTTATTACAAATCAATTTATAGTAGCAATATAGTACATGGAAAAAGTAGTGAATATGTCTGGATATAAAAAATTATAATGGTAGACAGAAATATTTTTATTTAACTAGTTTTTATATAACTTGAGGATAGAGAAGTCAAATGCTATTTGCAATTTTTGTATGTGAGGTAAAAAGGCTATTTTTGACATAGACATCTGTTTAATCAGACTCAAACGTAATACACTGATAGATCACTGTGACTGAAAACAGCTAAGTGATTTCTATCAGGATGTTTTACTAGTATTGATTGAGTACGAAAATACAGAAGGATATACAGAGGTAAAGAATTAATTGTCAATAACTATTAGTACATTTCAAACCTCATTTGAGAATCTTCGTGACAACAGATTAAGTAGAATTTTTTCGCAGCTCAGAATTCTACAGCTCAGTATCTATATGAAAAATATCTAGGTAATAACAGTTTAGTTTAGTGGAAGTAATACTGAGATTGCATTTCTTATGACTAGTGCTGCCTGATAGAGTTAAATTTTGGATAACAAAATTATTTTAAAATTTAATTTCTTACCCAACTCTGATCTAGTTTTATTACTGTAGGTATATTATATACAGAAGGATAGTTTACAACATTAATGGATGCAGTGATAGATAGGTAGAAAGAAAGGTTGATATAAATAAATATGTAAAATACATGCACATTTACATGTTCATATATGTCTGAATACATGGATTTGTATTTGTACAAAAAAATATTTCTGTACACAAATGGGATCAGAAAATTTTTCAGATACATTTGTCTTCTCACAAATCTGAATATTTTGCTTTCAAAAATGAAATGGAAACATCCATTATTTGTTTTTGAAATGCAAATCTTTGGTAACAACAAATGGAATTAAAATAGAACGTTGTTATAAAACGTTAACTTGATCCAAATTATTAATCTTCATATGCCTTAAAAATCACTATCAGTAAGTGAAGAATATAAAAGTGAACCAAGTGTCATTACTATATCCACAGAAGCATGTGTTATTGCTTTGGATTGTTGGTTTCAGCTTATTTTTCATACACCCTAGGGCCACCTACTCAGGAATGGTACCACAACAGTGGGTTGGGTATTAATAATCAATTATTAGTAAAGGAAACATCTCAAATACTTGCCTACAGATCAATCTGATGGAAACATTTGTTCATTTAAGGTCACTTTTCTCAGATGTTAAATATAATAAAAATTACTAAAGTGACTTAACATTCTATCCTTTGTCAAAATACTTTTGATTTTGATGTATGGAATTTACATACCAATCATAGAAACACATTTTGCAACAATTACTTTGAAAAGAATAAATTTCATATAATTAATGAATTGTGAAATATATATTTTTACCTGTCAATCAACATATTTGCCTCAAAATGTGCTAAAGCACTTATACCCTCTAATTTTAAACATAAGTACATATGTAAAATTTATTAAAAAGTGAGTGGAGTGATATTTAGTCAGGCATTCTAGACAAAGTGAATCCATTTCTGCAGAGCCAAATCTAATGGAAGGAAATAGATTTTTCCTTTGTGGTTGTCAGTCTGAAATTGAATCTGAGATGCTTTTACTTCTTATATATGTTTTATTGAGGGTAGGTAGAGATAGCTTAGGGAATAGAAGGTGAGATTAAAAAAAGATATGGAGTGACACAACCTTGTGTTTGTATGCGTATGTGTGTGTTTCATGTGCTTATGTGTTGCAGGCACCTACGTCCACACCACATGATTGTAGGTAATAAGACAACCTTGAGTGTCAGACATCACCTTTCACAGGGATTTTGTTGTTTACCACTGTAAGTCACAATAATAAATTTAAAAGGAAAGAAAAATCTGATGAGGTTTAACTTACTTCTGGTAACTTAGTTTAAAGTTGGTAATGTATAAAATTTTTAGCTAAATTTAGTTTCTTATTCCATGAATATTATATCTTCTTTAATTTATTAAACATTCTTTAATTTTCCAGCAATGTTTCACAATTTTTTGCATACTCCTTAATTTATTGTTTATCTTATATAGAAATATATATTGTTATGTATTTGAGTTTTAGGGTATGGCTGCCAACAACTTTTTCTGATTTTTCTTTCCCCAATTACTGTGTGTATAGTCTTATTTTTTGATTTTATAGTCTACAAACTTTTTGAATCATCTTACTAATTCTAGTGGTTTTTAGGTAAATTTCTTCTGCTTTTAATAGCATAGAACTTCTAAAATATTCTTATAAAATTCTATACATATGTTATGCTCCATGAAAATCTACCTGAAAAAAAATGTCAGATAAAGGCTTAATCCGTGTCAAGAATTGTAAGCAAAATTATCCAGTAGTAGAAATATAATCAATGAAAATTTTATAAAATTTCAAGGGAAAAATATACCTTTATCAAATTTAAATTCCCTAAACAATTTGTTAAATATACTTATAGATGTAGACTACATTCCAAAATTCATTTTAAATTTTACCTAAAGAAAGCACCAGTATTGAAGTAAAATGTTATATTCAGACATTAGTTTGGTTATTAATAAAAATGGCAAATATTTAAGAGATAGCATTTCATTTAGAGAAAACATAAATCAAATAACAAATCATAGGAAGCACAAGAAGCACATAATTTTAGCTATATTACCACTTTTTTTCTTTTTTTAGTTTGGTCCATTTGCCACAGAGTTTTCACAAAAGATAATTTACCCAGCGTATGTGTTCTTATGGTTTGACTTATTATAGGTTCTGGCATAGGCAAACCCAGCGAATAAAGCTCAGTAATGGATAATTGAATGTCCCAGACAACACTCTGCATTCTAAACAACATGATTTGTCCTTAATGATTTTGAAAATAAAAAATAGTGTTGTACTGAAATATTATGTCTCACATAACTAGTTGGTATGCCAAAGAAACAGTAATTTAACCTGCCATTCAGGAGAAACACCTGCTGTCTTAGTCTAGGGCCACTGATGCCAGATTATTTTATTACCCTGCAGATTATCAAACTGAGTTTACAAATGAGGGCATTAGCTGCTGTCGCTTCTGAAAATTGAATGCAGTTTTCACTACAGTTCTGTGTGACCAGAATAGATTCTGCAGCTATTTTTTGTTTGTTTGTTTGTTTGTTTTATATCCCTAGCAACTTTGTATTCTAAATCTGGGTCACATTTATTCAATTTATAGAGTCCTTTCCCTGCTGTGCAACTATCCTACTTTGCAAGGAGACAATCTCAAACCGAACAAAAATAAACAAGAAAAAAAAAACTATTGGGGCTCTTTAGCTTCTGTAGCAGAAGGCCTATACCCGGTATTATTTGGGTGAGTCTTAAAAAATAAGGAACTATTGAAGACACTAAACACACAATATAATGTTATAAGACTTTACAGTTTACTTATTAGAGTAACGCATCATAACTTTAATTTCTCTCTGCTTCTGTTAGAAAAGGATATTATTGTTTTCAGCTGCCCCTTCTAACGAAAATGATCAGTTTCATTTATTATGTAGAAGAGAGGCTATAAAGATTCTTCAACAATTAAAAGTGTTTATTACTCTTGAAAAGAATCTGAGTTCAATTTTCAATAAACATACCAGGTCACCTGTAACCTCAGATCCAGGACAATTGTCCTTCATGCGTACCTACACATATTCATACAAACACACACAATTTTTAGAAAATAAAATATTTAAAATGAGAAATAGAAAAGAGATTTTCACCTCAGCAATACTGATATTTGTGAGGGGTTCCCTTTTTACTCTAGGGTGTTTAGCAGTATCCATGCCATCCCTCCACTAGATGTCAGTAATACCTCTCCTATAGTTGTGACAATCAAAGACATCTATAAATATTGCCGAGTATCTCTGGGACTCAAAATCATCATGGAAGGAAATCATATCACTAGATGAAAAAGGATAAGGATTTTCTGCATTCAACTCAATAGTCACATTCTTCAGTGAAAATGTTTGTCTGTTTTATTTTTGCCACATACCTGTGTTTGATATTCTATAAAAATTGAAATTTTAACTACAATTAATCTTTTTGATGAAAATCAAGGTTTTTTTTTATTTTTATGTGAAGTGTTTTATGTGGCATAACAATTCAAATCTCCAAATATTTCATTACCAACTTCAAAACAACTAATATATAAGAAACATTATGGTATGAATGATAAATTCTAATTTGCTATAAATGTAGTAAAAATGGCACCACTTTCTGTAGAAACACCTGACAATATATGTTCTTATACTACTGGAAAACATTGCAGAAAGTCTGTGCACAAGTGTGACTTCCTACAAGTCATACAAAAAATTATTTTGAGATTAATCATATATTTTTATGCTAATGTGATGCATTTACAAGGTATAAATATGATTTTCCTACACAAATAACTTGTGTAAGAGATTTTTTTAAAACTATGTATGAGATTGGACCATTAAAAACAGAGGCTTTGTATGGATAGTGCAAATTATAGTAAAAGTTCAAAGGTTATGTCAACACAAACACATTAGAGCACTATAAGAAAATTTGAGTAAATGCTGTATTCTCAGTTTAATAATTCCATGATTTTTAAGAAATAACCTGCCAGTGGTATGATGGCTAATCTTGCTTGTCAGCTTAGCAACCATAGTTATTAGGAAACTAAGTTAAAGAATTTCCTCCATTTGATTGACTTCTGACCACGTCTGTGAGTCATTTCCTAAATTTCTAATTCATATATGAGTTCCCAGCTCACTGTGAGTAGTGTCATTCCTAAACAGGAGGGCTGGGCTATAAAGGAAATTTAGCTGAGCAAGTCAGAGAGCACAAGTTAGTAAGCAGCATTCCTCCACGTGTTTATGCTTCTAACTCTTTATTAAGTTCCTGTCTTACTTTAACTCTATGATGGACTATAACCTATATGATTAAGTAAACTCTCTCCTTCTCAAGTTGCTTTTGTCATAACATTTATTACAACAACAGAAAACAAACTAGAAATTTAAATAAAGTTTTTTTTTCACCAAGTGGATACCCTTTTATCTCAGGGGACCAAAGCTCTTGTAGAGATGAATGCCAAAAGCAACTATGGATTTATTTTTTTTTTCTTTTATCATTGGAGACACCAGAGTCAAGGAGTTAAATGAAAGTGATATTTAGGTCTTTCCAGAATGCATTTCATACTGATGGTAAAGCCTTGAGTCAGGCAATATCCACATTATGATGGGCAGTTAAAACCAACATCCACTAGTATTCCAAAATTAGAATTTTTCCATTGCAAGTAAAGTTGGCTTACTTAGTTCCCACTATGAACAGGGATGAAGGAATTGAGATTCAGATATTGAAAGACCTGTCCTAAAAGTACCGAGTCAGAAACAGTAAATTTATCATTCTGTATCTGTCATTGTCAAAAATCCTGAACATCTGTAGAGGTTCTCCAATGAGCCTTGAAGTATTTTGTTATCCCTTTCTGCCTTCAGTATTTGTTTAACAACCAAATACTGATGCCAGTTTAAGTGGCTCACCTCATTTTTCTCTTTCTTCTTTTCTTCAGACATCTCTCTCTCTCCCACTCAGCTGTGGTTTGTTCTTAAAATAACCCATTGAGTTTAATTCATGTTGCTTGCATGTACGTGGGAGTGAGGTTATTTACTGGAGTATTGGCAAGCTATCTGTGGTCACACATTTGAAGAGATGTGCATATCATTGTTCAAGTTATGGCTGGCCAGAAAGTGAAGAATTGTTCCCTGATGAAAAAGAAAAAAAATATAATCTAGGCCATGCATTAAAGTTGGAGGAGTTTCACATGATTCCCTCATCAAGACTTTCTACTTAATTCACTCAATTCTCTGATACTAGACAGATTTTAATAAGTTGTAGGAGTCATTGAATAAGAAACCCTATGATCAGAGCTGATTACACTACATCCTACTTCAATTGTGAAATCCTATTTTGTTTCTGGAACATGGTTAGCAAAGATAACAAAGCAATCATAATTTTGTTAAGAATATGCAACCTAAAAATCTTCCAAAAATGTTTCATCACCAGTCCTAAATATTGGAGATTCAGTCTATAGTTTGTTAATCAGTTTCCATAACCGTAGCAAAATATCTGCAATAACTGAATGAAAAGTCAGAAAGATTCATTTTGGTGAACAAATTGCAGGTTTTAGTACATTTTGCTTAGGTTCACTGTTTAAGACAGTTTTGGGGGCAGCACACCACACCTGAGAACGGATGATAATTACTGATGCAGTGGTGCTTGAGAGGCAAAGGCAGAGACAGTGAGAAAGGGCTAATGCCTTGATATTCCTTTTTAGATCAGACAGTAAATAACTCAATTTCCTCTATTCAATTTACTTTCTAAAATATATTTCACTTTCCAGTAGTCCTATGGGTTAGTGATTGTCCTCTTAATACATTAGCATTTAGGAGACATTTAACATCCAAACCATAACAACAAAATTTCCAATCCATTTTATTTAGGTGGGAGGTTTCTATAGGCCCATACCCTTAATTGCCAGATTTTGGAGACATATGGAGTTTGATAAAATGTGTCTCAAAGTCTATTCACCTCTATGTTCTCTGATGTCATCAAAACAGAAGTATGAATTCAGAAAGTAAAGTTTCTTTTGAACTAAGTAGTTACATAGAAATAGAATTTTTAAAAAGGTGAGATAACACTCTCTTTTTGCAAGTAAATTCTATAATTCTGATAATCTCAGCATTGTAAGTTGTAGGAAGAACATCATCTACCTCAGAAGATACAAAGCAGCTTCTTTACATGTTTATTGATGTATTTTACTGTAAATGTCACATATAGAACTGTTGCCTCAATTCTCTCTTTAGCTAATCAGATTTATAATAATCCTTCAACACATTTTGGAATGGTCACACATTGTATTAGGGAGACTGAAAAGTAAATGAAGTATCCTGGCAACCAGCAACTCCAAGTCTGTCAAACATTCTTTTTATCTTTTGTTGTTGCAGTATTCCTTTAGATAACTTATTTTAATATAAAGAGGAAGTTCAATAATCCACACTGCCTTTTCTGATTCATTGGATTATGCTGGCAAGAGAAGTTGATGGATTATATGTTTCTGATCATATTCTTCTGAAAGTATACTCAGAATCTAGTAAAAATAATCCTTCGAGGTTTAAAGGTTTTAATACTACAGTGAACTTTATTTAATTTATCATCACTTTATCACAAGCTTTCACCCAAATCAGTGAACTACCTTGGCATTCAATACATCAAAGACCATAGCTCAAGAAGTTTAGATAAGAAATGGCAGCTTCTCCTTCCTGGAAAATGCCAATTTTAAGGTCACTATTTGTAAATAAATATGGGAAAATTAGTTTCAGTAAAGATTGAAAACCATTTGCTCAATTACAGGTGAGAAAGAGATGCTTGAGGAATCACCTGTTTCTTATGAAAATCAACCAATTCCTCATTCCACTAAAAAGAAAACTGGAGTTTTCAATCACTACTCTATTTCAAGTTTTCAATTAATCTCCCATAATTGTTTTAACTTCCTAAATAAACTGTAAAAAAAATTGGAATCTCAACCTTAGAGACACAAGGATTAAGACTTTTGACACACAAATATAAAATGAATGATGCTTCACATTTGCATGGACTGAGGATTTAAGACAAACATGACATTCTCAATATATCCCATTCCTTAATGCCTTTAGAAGCAACAATCTGATATTTCAAACTTATAATGTACTTGACCTTAAATTAATTCTTCACTATAGTAGTTTTTAATTGGTTTTCTCTTGTTGGATATTGATGGAAAATCAAGAGCAAGAGACTCCAATGATAATTTCAAGAACTATTGTCTCATTTTGTTCTACGGTATGCCAGAGAAATGTTCCTTATTACTCAGTAGGGGTTTATTTTTCTTAGTGCCTGTCAGGCTAGATAACTAATGAAAATTTTCCTCTTCTCCTTGACAATCTGATATGTTGTCTTTGAATTCTAATGTCATCAATTTTCCTATCAAAACAACCATGACTTGATCTGGCTTAATTGAACTGAAAATAAAGTTGTCTAAGGAAAATTGACATCAAAAGAACAAATAATCCAATAAAAAATTTAGGTATAGACCTAAACAGATAACTCTCAACAGAGGAATCTAAAATGGATGAAAGACACTTAAGGAAATGCTCAACATCTTTAGCCATCAGAGAAATGCAATTCAAAACAACTCTGAGATTCTGACTTGTACCTGTCAGAATGGTCAAGATTAAAAACACTGATGATAGTATATGCTGGAATGGATGTGGAGGTAGGTGAACACTCTTCTATTGCTTGTGGGAATGCTAAATGATACAGCAACTTTGGAAATCAGTATGGTGATTTCTCAGAAAATTAGGAAACAACTTACCTTAAGACCCATCAATGCAACTTTTGGGTATATACCCTAAGGATGCTCAATCATAGCACAAGGGCATGTGCTCAGTTATGTTAATAGCAGCATTATTTTTCATAGACAGAATCTAGAAACAACTTCGATGCCCCTCAACTGAAGAATGGATAAATAAAATGTAGTACATTTATACAAGGGAGTACTACTCTGCAGTAAAAAAAGTAATGACATCTTGAAATTTGCAGACAGAGAGATGGATCTGGAAAAAACACATTGAGTGAGGTAACCCAGACCCCGAAATACAAATAAAATAAGTACTCACACATAAGTGGCTTTTAGTCATAAAGCAAAGTAAAACTAGCCTACAGTTCACAAACCCAGAGAACCTGGACAACAAGGAGAACCCTAAGAGAGTCATACAGGGTTCTACATAGGAAGGAAAAAAAGGCAAGTAATTTGGAGTGGGGGGTCATGAGAGAAGGAAAGGAAGAAGAGAGTAAGAGACAGGAGTGGAGAAAAATGTATAGCTAAATAAAAACAATACAAAATAGAATACTGGTAAGAAAACTTGGTGGCAGCTGTGTTGATTGAGAGAAACATGGAGGCTCCAAGAGATAATATGTCAGTGGAAAAGGAATTTCCAGGGCATCCAATATGTTAATAACAACTAAGAAAAAAGACAGGTCTTATAGGAAGATGCCTTTAAAGTGTGTAATTGTGAAATTGGAAGGAGAGGTGACAAAACAGAATTGCACGTGGAAAAATGACAAATCTTTGTCTTTCACTGTCCCATCTCAGCCAGCAGGTTGTAAGCACAAGATTCATTCCTCTATGGAGCTCCTACAGGAGCAGGTTATTGATAATTAGGGCTGGTGCTAGGCCCATCCATTCACTCCAAGCATGGAGCCTCCAGGGCAGCAGCTTGTGCTGATTGCACAGTGCTTCCTGCAGGTTACAAACACAGAGGTGCTGCTGAGTTGTTGGGACATATGCAGTGGACTGGACCTTCCATGGAGACATGTCATAACATAATAGGGTTTGTCCTAGGCCTTCCAGCCAGCATCCAGCATGGAGATTCTGCAGCTGAAGTCCATGCTGCTTGCCCTGATAGGGGACAGAGAGGGTAGCAGAGCTGCCCTCAGGCTACAATACAGAGGCCAAGCCTGGGGAGACTTAAAGTGGAGATGTGCAGAAGTCAGGGACTCTCACAGAATCTGACCCAAGATACCCTGATTAGAAGCATCATCACCATGATTCTGGGTAAAAACAGGATATCAAAGATGAGTATTTTAGCAGTAGTACAGTATTTTTGGTATTTGAGAAAGCAAAAATCTTGAGCCCATACAAATATTGTCATACAAAGCTATCTAGGCAAAAAGGAGGAAAAAAAACAACCAACAAAACAAGCAAACAAAAATCAAAACAATATGGAGACTCAACATGGCATTGGCAGCCTCGATGAGATGCTCATGATGGTGACTGGGATCCTGTAGCCTCAACCTCTTTCTCTCCCAAGACTGAAGACTCTGGTGCCTCTCCTATAGCATGGCCTGGTGAAGCAGGACAGAGAGAGGACCACCAGGAAAAGAGGACAGAGCAGAGCTAGGCAGAATAGGCTGGATGGAATGCTGGGAGAAAGAAGGGCGGAGTCAGGGAGAAGCCATGGAGCCACCTCTGGAGACAGATGCTCTGAAACTTTGCTGGTAGGCCACAACCTTGAGGTGATTCACAGATTAATGGAGATGGGTTAAATTTAGATGTAAGATTTAGCGGATAAGAAGTTAGAGCTAATATCCCTAGCAGTGATTTAATTAGTACAATTTTTGTGTGATTATTTTGGGGCTGAGCAGCCAGGAACCAACAAGTGGAACCTCCTTCTACAACTCATTAGTTTGGTTTGAGGACTCTGGTTTCTGTTACACTATTGCTCCTTACTGGAACTTCTCTTGGTTATCCTGCTGTTGCTCCGTGTTGTGGAGATAATGCCGCTTTGGGTCTGCAGGACTGGTCCCTTCATGTGCTCCAACAGATCACAGTTGGAGTGGATTTGGGGTTGGGCCAACACATAAACATGCTTCAGTGCCTGGATAATTGCAGAGTTGGTCAGTTCACCAGTTCTCTTTTGTCTTCACACCAGACTGAGCTCTCCTGCATTGCCTTAGCTAGTTCAGCCTTTGCAACAATAAGCAAAGGACTGGGTCAGTTCTGGTCAGTTCTGCGTTCATGTCCTCAGGGTCTGTTATTCCAAACCTATACCTTCAGGGCTCAGGTGTGGGACAGGGGTCACTCTCTCTAGTGCTGCAGCTGATGAGAGGCAGGGACAGCTCTCCCATTCTTAGAACTTCAGGGACAGCTTTCTCACCTACTTTAGACGTGGCCCTTTTCCATGTCAGATGAGTAATGGGGACAGTTCGCCCATGCTCTCAAAATAGTGGCTGGCTCACTCACACCTCCACTAATGGGGCTGGCTCCACTGGGCTTCCAACTGGATTTGCCAGGAATGCTCTCCCTAGTGTTGCAGCTGGTGGTGGGCAGGAAGAGAACTCCTGTTCTCTTAAGGTTTCAAGACCAGTTATCCCATCTACCTCTGGCATTGGTGGGATAGTAATACTTAAATTTTATAGTTAAGAAATTTTTGAGTAACTTTTCCTCTGGATAATAAATGATTAAATTTTAAAAGTAAGACTTCTAAAAGATAGAAATTTGTTCTCTTTAGAATTGTAGAGAATTTAACTCAAATTTGTTATAATTTTTGAGAGCCTAGAAGACACAGGTACATGACTTTTCCAGGCTCTAGTAATTTAAATTACCTAAAATATGAGGTATACATTAAAATAACTTTCCAATTTCAGGGTTATATAACAGAAAGAATCAAAGTCAGCATGGGAACAATAGAGATACTCATGTTAATCACAAAAGTAGTCATGGAACAAGTTCCAAGGACAAGTCATAGAACCATACTCGATGTCCAACAGCACATAAATAGACAAAGAGAATATGTCCTGTAAACATAATGGTGTTTTCATCAATAAAGAAGAATTTTCATTATATTATGATTATATTACGTTTGGCAAAGTTTATGGAACTGAAGATCAGCATGTTATATAAAATGAACGAGATTGAGAAAGTTTTTTGTGTAACTTTAGGACAGAGGTGTTAGGACATGAAGAATTTTAAACATGTTGAAAGTTAAATGGATTAGGTAGGAGTTTTAAAACTGAATATTATGCGACATTTGTAAGAAGGGTATATCCCAATAGTACTGCAAATTCTTTTTACTAGTCAGTTTCCCTATACCTTTGGGGAAATTGTTTCAGAATAGTACCTTCTGTTATTTTAGGTGGAAATACAGTATATGTGAATAAGTAGCATAGGATTAGGAATTTAAAGAATTGTAAAAATATAAGAATATTTTTGTTTTTCTCTCCTTGAAGAAATAAGTTTTCAAACATCATTTGACAGGATTAACTTTGACAAAAAGTTCTCTTGAATCCATTATATATAGAAAATACATGTAGCCTGTCATTTATTATCATAGAGAGAGCAAGTCTCTGATTACTTATTTTAAAGAATGAAAAATCTTGAAGCGTTCAAATGACATTAAAATTGATTCAACCAAGTTTACTTGTAGAATGAACTATGTAAATTAACATTCATCACCTAATTGGTGTCATTTTAATGTGCTTTCCTAAATAATAGACTTGAGAGGGCTGACTGGATAGCTGAGAACATAAACTTTTCTCCTTGAGGCATGAGAAACTGAGTTTGAGACCCAGAATTCATGTGTGTGCTTATAATGCTTAGGCTATGGAGGTGGACACAGCAGATTCATGGAACGGGAGGAAATGGACAGATCAGTGGGGTCAAAGACCTGCTAGATTACCAGCAAGTGAGAGTCCCTGAGGAAAATCACCTAAGACTGTTCTCTGGCATTTGACCACCACATAATTTCACATATAAGCATATGCATCAGATGCACAAATATACACACAAAAACATGAACAAAAGTGTACACATATAAAAGCAAATATTTATGTAATAGCTGGCAGATGGATATCTAGAAAGCAAACTTAACTGATGCAGCTTGGCAACATTAAGGTAGAGAATAGAATTTTTCTATAACAGCATTCCTATGTCCTTACATTCCTAGGTTTCAGCCAAAGTCCTGAACTGTTCAACAGTATAACATGGAGAAAATACACATATGTACATGTATTTAATAATTACTAATGCCTGAAAAAGAATTCTCTCAAAACATAGATTAAAAATTGGGCACTGTTAATAATAAATAATTCTTTCTTAACCTCACCTCTCTTAAGAAATAAGCTCTTATATGATTTTTTTATTAATTTCTCCTTTGTTTTTCTTTGCAGATGCACACTTTACATATTCACTGCCACAACTGTCTTGATGAATGCTGTGTTTCTTCAATATGTCAAGAATTGATTTTATTTGCTTTTCCATATATTGAATCTTGATTACTGCTATTTAAATTAATGTTCAATATCAAATAAATATTAAATATATTTATCATATCATTCCATCTTTCTCTTTAGAGTCATTTTATGTCTGTAAATCAATATTTCCATATATTTAAATAGTATTTTATTTCATTTTAAAATTATAATGTAATTATAACAATTTCCAATTCCATTAACTTCCCCTAAAGCCTGGAATATACCATGTAATGGCTCCTTTTAAAATTATTGATCTACTTTTTATTAATTTTGATTGCATATATGTATTAATATATATGTACACTTAGTTATTTATTCCTAAATATTACTTGCTTATTCTGTATAATAGAATATATATTTTTTCAGTGGATTTGTTATTGGATAACCAGCTGGTGTACTTTTCCATGGGGAGGACTATTTCTCCCACTCTGAGCATTTCTCAGTTTCCTGTATGTAGTTCATTTTGTATGGTTGAGGCTTCATGGGTCTTCCCTTTTCTACTTTGTATGTCTATTGTTATTGTCCTTATGTTGCTCATGTTTATACAGTCTTGTACCCACAAATTATTGTACTTATCATCACCTCTCATCAAGAAAACGTTTCTTAACAACAGAGGAAAACCATTACAGAAAGCAACAACTAATCAAAATGCAGAGTTGTGAATCCCAGTCCTAAAGGATACATTTGCAGCATAACTCCTGCATCCAAAGGTTAGGGATTACCATGAAAGTGGGTACAGAAACTTTGTAAGAAAGAGCAAATCAGACATTGTGTTTTAAGATTGTGACTCCTAGAAATGTAATAATCTATAGCAGTACTACTATATCTTAATTTCTATATTATGCCTAGTACTAGAAACTGGCAACTACTATGGATTAAAGAGGTAATGGATCTTAGGAGACTATATACTACTTCCACTTCACAAGCCCAGTAAAATTCCTAACTACATTATAAAACTTATCACTATGTTCACAGGTAAGAGGATCGCTCACTTCTAGACAAATAAGCTTCTCTACACAGTTAATGGACACCATGACAGAAAACTACAGCAGGTAGGAATGCACAGGTCAAGTGATTACGGTATTCTTGGCTCAAAGAATTACACATACAATACATGTCCTGCACCTGAGAGTCAGGGAACATCTTGTAAGAGAGGGTAAAGATTGTAAGAGTCAGAGGAACAGAAAATAAGATGTGAGATTATGTCTCCAAGATCTGAGACTATGTCTCTAAAATATGACACAGAATCTACACCCAAGTTACTGTAACACTATGATTGGATAAAAAAGATCCCAAAGCTGGCAATATTAATAGATATGCTAATGCAGAAGGGAGAAATCTCAAAGAATTCCACCCTAAAAAATCAAGTTCAGGCAATAATATCTGAAGGAATAAGAATTAGTCTCTCTCAGAAACAAGTCCCTTGATTGGTTAGTCAATAAAAAATTCATCACTGAAATCATAAACACAAAACTACAGTAATGGGATATATCAGGTTGAATGTATATGCTTATTCATATACATTTCTTCAAAGAAAATGAGGTCCTTAGTTTGGGAAAGGAGGTGAAGGGGCATGAGACAGACTGAAAAGAGGGAAAAAAAGGATGTTGTATAATTATTTTTTATTTTAAAATGTTTTAAAATATATCAACAAAGGAAAAATTATATATTCCATAGAAATAGTCTGCAAATTTATGTTTGTCTTCAGTATGTGGTAGTTATTTTAAAATATTTGAATTTCTATAACACACAAATATTTCAGTTCAAAATGAAGTTTTGGTCATTGATCGCTTGCATCTTTATACTGTTTTATTTATGAGTTTCAGGACTTTATTTATTAGATTTGTTTCTCTTAAATATAATATACTCTCACATAATGATGCTCAGGAATCACATATTTTGGAGGACAGTCACACCTCATTTAATTTTTTGATGATTTTGGACAAATATTTTATTATCTGAATCCATTAAAATTTATTGCCGATTATTTCAAGTAGACTTTTTAGTACAGAGTCTTTACAAAATGTGTGAAATGGTGATAGGTGTTAAATAATCATTCCCTTGAAGACATTAGTACGAATAGAGACTGAGAAAACTTAAACCCCAGTGTTTTGTTGACATATGGAACTCTTTGCTGGAAGTGCTATTTATTTGTGGTTGCAACAATATGAGTTATTGAAGTGTTATTTTGTGTGTATTTTCCATACTGTCTCTACCACTACAACTTCATTATAATAGTCAAGATTTCAACTTAATTATATCCTTGAAGATTCATATTATGTGTAAAGATAGAACTGGAAATATTTCTTGTTTGTGTGCTGTTTGTTTTGTAAAGAAGGTATGTTCTGAAGAAACTAACACAAGAAGGAAAAAGGAAAAGAGGAAGAGAGGTAGACAGGTTGAGTGGGTGGATAATTCTTGAATATTTCCTAGAGTAAATTTTCAGAGTTAGAGTAACATAAATCCATGAATATCCTAAAATCTGGAAACAGTGAAATATTCTCATGTAGCACAAGATTTAGAAACTCATCATGACAATATATCCATATTGACTTATATTCAGAGGGCAGAGCAAGATTTAACAAATAGTTTCAATGTAAGGTGTGAAGTTAAAACTAGGTCAGATTCAACAAAACAGTAAAGTCAGAAGATATACAGTGATACTGACAGTTCAACAGAGACACATCTGTATTTAGGAGCTGCATGTATAGTATCTACACCATACTTAAGATTGTTGTATATCTCCAGTGTGCTCCTGTAAGCTGCAAAAAGAGAGAGATAGATTTTCAAATGATGACACACTGATGTTGAGATTATTTTTACCCTGGCGTAATAGGACCTTATCTTATTAAATTAGATTTAATTATATGAGTCAGCTAATGCCTACATGTAATAAAACATGTTAAGTTTATTGTACTATCAATTTACTGTCCTAGTTAGTTTCTCATTATTATGATGAAAAAATATGACTAAAAGTAACATGGAGAGGAAAGGATATGTTTTGGCTTATAGTTAAGCATTCATCATCATTGAAAGCCAAGGCAGGGATTAAAGGCATGAGCTTGAGGTAGAAATGAGGAGGAATGTGACTCACTAGCTTCCTTCCCTGGACTTGCTCATCTACCTGTCCTTCATCCCAGGCCCAAATGATGAAGTATTTCACTGCCTACCGTGGCCTGGGTCCTCTCACATCATTCCCCAATCAGGGAATAATCTTCCACACATACATACATACCAATCTGTTGGCATTACTCACTCAATAGAGATTTCCTTTCCTAGATATGTCTAAGTTTCTGTCATGTTGAAAGTAACAATGTGTGGCAATGGAACTATGAAATGATGAAAACCAATGAAAGAAGTGGATATTTAGTCTACCCTATAAATAAACTTCCCACATTTAATGTTATGATAACAAAATGAAGTAAGAATAAATTCAAGCCTCTTGATATCAGAACAAGAATTGTCATTGAATATTATTTAACTTAAAGTTATGTAATTTGAAAAAGCATGCTATTTCTATTGTCTCTGTGTTAGCAATAAAATAATGTTTTTCTTTGAGTATAAGAACATTAAGCACCACCAAGGCACATAATTATGAATTAGCAAAATAAAAGAAAATAACACAGCAAGTTTTCATTTTTGTATTTTAAATAGATGGAGCAGCAACAGTTTTATATGTTCTTCATGGGTCTGATGCATCTTAAATTATGTATTTGTGCATATAAAATAACCTTATATTCCATAGTTTCTATCTTGAATTATATATATGATTTTTCAATTAGTAGACCATTTCTGCTTGCACCCCCTAACATAAACTACTGAAATGATTTTCATATACTATAAAAATAGCCTTCTAACTTTCTTAAATATTTGTTAAATTATCTCTAGAAAATTTCCTGCAGAAAAGTTTTAAAATAACAAAAGTTACATCAAACAATGTCTCTTGCTTAATTCTCTTACCATAGCATTCCATTATTTTTTCCTAAAGGTATGGAATAAATCAAAATATTTCATCATGAACTTCAACTTTTACATGATGTTGCATCTTATACATCCTCTATTCATTTGTTTCACACTACTATTTGCTGTACTTTACCCATGCTTCTTTGCTATCAACACATTGGACATGGACATTTCAATATCAAGTTTGTCACAGGGCCAATGTAGCTGCTGTTTTCTTTATGTGAAGCATTCTTTATGTAGATTACCATGTGCCTGACTCCTATGTACTACTGCTAACATTTCTATAATATATCTATTTCATCTTCTGACAATGGTAATCACTTTTATTCACTGTACAACATTTGTGACTATCTGTAATTTATATGGCAGACTCCTTTATTCTCCCTTCATCTACACTAGAACATTTATGATATCTTCTATAGAATAGAGATCTTGTATATATTCTTGCTTGTTCTATCTCCATCTCCAAACTACTAAACATAGTTATTTTTGTATTGTGCAGCTCAAAGAGCACAGTTAACACTAATGATGATGGGAAGAATAGCTATAGCCCTTGTTTATAACTTTATTATATGTCCACTTACAATCATGGGGCTTAGAAAAATGTCCTACATATAATAATTTAGAAACAAACTATTTTCTTTGTCCCTTACTTTGAAAATGAAATCTAAAACTGGGTACATGCTAAGTAAGTGCTCTACCAGGAAGCAATGTCTCCTGTCATCCACCTGTATCCAAATCTGAATACTTTAATGTGTTGTCTACATTAGATTTGATATTGTAGATTCAGAGGAAGAAAAGTAGTTCTGCCTACCAGTTCTATTGTTGTTGTTTCTAAAATATGACTTCAAAGGGAATAATTTCATTGCCTAAAGTCAGATAATAAATTTTATAATTGCATTGACAGTTTTAGCGCTGACCTTATCTCAAAGGAAAACTTGAAAAAACCTTTTTCTCAGATGAATTTACAGATACCATAAAATATTCAGGCTCTTTTTGAATTCCTTTTTTTCCAGAGAGGCTCCCTTTAAGGTTTGTTTTAACTAGCTTTTACCTGTAAGAATGTGAGCTCAATAGCTTGCTCCCAAGCACTCTCAACATTAGATAGCTGAGAACAAGGCACTGTATACAACTACAATGACCTCAAAAGGGAAATGTAATTCTTTGGCTGTGGGGCTTTCTAAACTAGTGATTTGCAGCTCTGTTGGATATATCACTTTTCTTGCAATGGGTTAAGAACTACATTGCTAACATATAGTAGAAAGGTTTTAAAGGTTGTGGTAGATTACTTTGCTGTCTAACAGCTTGAATTGTGGATAAAGAATCTGAACATCTGTCTTTTTTACTTGTATATAGGCCACTGATCTGACTCTGGAAATACACAACCTCACTCTAGAAATCTATTTTTTCTCCCTTTGGTTCACTTAATCCATTTCTTACATTTATATTTTTCTCTTGCCTTGCTCTATTGCACAATTCTTCTCCAGCTTTTCCTATTTCTTTTATAAAAGTTTGGTACAACAAAAGCCTGCAGTAGACCATGAAAATACTAAGCTTCAACATAAAAAGAAAAACACATTAGTCACAAATCAAGTTTTCATTTCATTTCCAAAGAAGAAATTTTTTATAATAATATTCACCTTGAGGTTGGAAAGATTACTAACAAGTTACAAGCCTGTACATTTTTCTTTTATTAAAAATAGATTGTTTTCTCATAAAATATAACCTAATTAGTGCTTTCCTTCCCTCTACTCTTCCTATTTTTTTAACCTCCTCTTTCATGCAGATCCATGTCCATTCTTTCTCTCATTAGAATGGAACAAGATTCTCAGAGATAACAACCAAATACAGCAAAATAAAATATAAGATGAGGCAAAATCTATTATATTGACGCTGTACTCAGCAACCCAACAGGAGAAAAAGAGTCTCAAGAGCAGTCCAAAGAATCAGAGATCTACTTGCTGTCACAGTTGGGATTTCTATAAAAATACTAACCTAATAGCTATAATGTATTAGCATAAGACCTGGTACAGGCCCGTGTAGTCTCTGTGTTTGCTGCTTCCATCTCCATGACCTCTTATTAGTATTGTTTAGTTTATTTATAGAGTCTTATTCTTCTGGTGTCCTCCATTCCCTCTGATTCTTGTAATCTTTTTGCCCCTACTTCAATGGGATTACCTGAGGTCTGAGGGGAATAACTTGATGGAACCCACCAATTTAAACTCTCCACACAATGTCTTGCTGTGGGTCTCTGCATCTGGTCCTATCTGCTGTCTGAGAAGCCCTCTCTGATGGCGAGTAGATAAGATATTTATTTATAAGTATAGCAGAATAGCATTGGGAAAATAGTTTTTTTCAGATTAGGATTATTTTGTTTTACCCTAGGTCACTGGGATATCTAGTATCTGGTTTTTGGTGTGTCTGGGATATCTAGTATCTGGTTCTTGGCTACCCAAGAAGTATTGAGCATGGGTTACTTCTCATTGGATGGGTCTTAAGTCAAATCAGTCATTGATTGGCATCTCCTGCATGTTCTGTGCAACTATTACCCTAGCATATTTTCCAGGCAGGACAGATTGTAGGTTAAATATTTTGTCATTGAGCTGTGTCAATGTTTCTCTTTCAACAGCTTGCAGGTATCTTTCCACACTGAAGAGATTAGGAAGTAGGGGTAAAGGCTCCATATAGGTATCAGCTTGATTTCTCAGTGTTCAGTGAATTGTATGGATGGGGTCCTTGGCAATTAGTCCCCGCTGTCAATTTGCTGAGATCAGTTCTTTGACTTGGAAGTAGCCTGGGTTATATGGAGATTTCCATGGAACTGCCTTGGCCAACAACTCAATTAAGTTCAACTCAGTTCCAGCACTGGGAGATTTGCCTGACTACAAGAAACAGCCAGTTGAGACTCTATCTTCCATTATATGGAGTCCCCATTAGGTTCATCTTCATAGATTTCGGGAAGTTTCCAATGTACCACCCACCAAGTGCTCCCAAACAACAAGTGTCCCTCACTATACTTTCTCCCTCCATTCCATTCCCTCCCCCAAACCTGAATTTTCTAGCGTCTAAGACAAAAATCCCCTATTTGAACTGCATAGTTAATTCTATTTTCACTTTCTGGTTAAATCCAGAAGTCTTCTGCTTCCTCAATTCCTCCTTTTGAAACTCTTTAAGTCTATAAATTGTAGATTGGTTATCTGTTATTAGTTGTTTTTCATGCTTAGCTTTTTTGGGGTACCCTCCACACAGTTCACAAATAATTAAACAAATGTAGACTTATTATTACTTATAAATGCCCAGCCTGCTGTGGGAAGTCCTTCTGTATATGTGTTGCTTTTATGGGTTAATGAATAAAGAAGTTTGCTTGGGCCTATAACAGGACAGAATAGAGCAAGGCAGGAATTCCAAGTGGATATAGAGGAGAAAAGGAAACAGAGTTAAGGAGCTACAGTAGGAGACGGACGCAGGAACTTTACCCTGTAAGCCACAGCCTTGTGGCAATACACAGAATAATAGAAATGGGCTAATTTAAGATGTAAGAGTTAGCTAATAAGAAGCCTAAGCTATTGGCCAAACAGTATTGTAATTAATATAGTTTCTGTGTGATTATTCATGCCTATGCTCAAAGCAGTTGTTCAGTGAAAACCTGAATAGATGTCAAAGGTATGGTGTACATATTTTAATTTTCAAAATTCTACCAAGTGGAACACATCCATATGCCAGATTTCATTCCTTTGAGTACCCTTTGGGTTACTCTCTGCAGGTAGCAGTGTTTGGTTATAGAAAGAGCAAGTAGGACATCTTTTCATAATCTCCTTAGCTTGGTGTCATGTAATAGAAAACTCTTTCTTTAAAATTTTGCTATTGATATAATATTTTTCATAAAATTTTGAGGTCTTGACTTATTTCTTTTAAGTTTTTCTTAGCTTAAATTATCCCAACTTCCTTTAATTTCTGGGATTTTTACTTTCCTTACTTCTGCATATCATTCTTTCACTCTCAGTCTGTGGCTAGCTGGGTGGCTTGGTGGCTAGCCCGTGATGTCTTCCTCTCCTTGTTCTATTGCTTCTTTTTCTCCAGATTTCTTCTTTGATTTATACTCTCTTCCTGCCAGCCCCACCTATCCTTTCTTCTTCCTCACTATTGACTCTTCAGCATCAGATATTTTAGGGAAGCAAAGAACCACAGTTTCACAGATTTGAACAAATTCAACATAAACAAAATCAACAAATATTCACACCATTTAACAAATGTTCCACAGCATAAACAAAAGTACCATACCTTAAAATAATATTCTAAAACAGTCATCATATGCATAAGAGCTAATATGACCTTTTTTTCAGAATGGGGTTGGATATTTATTTAGTGAGTTATGGAAGGAAAGGGGGAGAAAGACACAAGGAGAAAGAGGGAGAGAGAAAAGGAGAAAGGGAGGGTGGGAAGGAGACAGATAATATGGTCTTATAAGTGAATATGTACTATATTTATATTTCTATGTATTATTTACCCTACTCTGCATGATTTTTACTAGTCCCAAACATTTAGCAGTAAGTTTGATAATGCCATTTTTTTTTTTTGAAAACAGAAGGTACCACATTGCCTTCATTCATGCTTCCATTGAGCATATAGATTTTTTTCACGTTTTTGGCTATTATAAATAAAGCTAGAATAAACATGGTGGAGCAAGCATCCTTGACATAAGAGGAAATGATGATAGATTTGTGTATGTGCACTAGAATAGTATAGCTGCATCTTGTGATAGGCAAGTAACTACCACAATGATTTCCATATTTTTATTACAACTTTGTACTCTTACCAGTAATGGATGAGTATTCCTCTCACTTCATATCTTTGTCAACATAAAATGTCAGTTGTGTTAGTGATCTTAGACATCCTGGCAGGTGTAAGATGGAATTTCAAAGTAGTGTATTTCCCATATCCCTGATGACTAAGGATGTTGAATTTTTTTTTTCTAAAACAAGTTTTCTCTGTGTAATATAAGCTCTGCCTGTCCTGAAACTCACTTTTAGTACAGGCTGGCCTCACAGTACCAGAAATCCACTTGCTTCTGCTTCCCAAGTGCTGGAGTTAAAGGTATGCACCACCATCATTCAGCAAAGGATGCTGAACATTCCTTTAAGTGTTTCCTAGTCATTTGATGAAATGAAAAACATTATGATGAAATATCTATCTGTTGAAGTATTTGATTCACTTGGACTTGAGTTTTGTGCAGAATGATGAATATGGTTCTTTTGCACTCTTATACATGAAGACGTCCACTTTTATCTGCATCATTTGTTGAAGATGCTGTCTTATTTTCAATGTATATTTCTGACTTATGCACAAAAATATCATTATTCCTTATATATTTGGATATTTGTCTGGGTATTTAATTTGATTCCATTAATCAATGTTTTTGTTTTCATGATAATATCATGCAGTTTTTATTACTATACTTCTGTAGTATAACTTGAAATCAGGAATGGTGATACCATTAGAAGTTCTATTATTTGCTGGATTTTTTGGTTATCCTAGGTTTTTTTTCTTATGAAATGATAATTGTCCTTTCAAAGTCTATAAAGAACTGTGTTGAATTTTGCTGGGGATTGCATTGAATTTGTAGGTTGTCTTTAATAGGGTGAACATTTTTGTTGTGTTAATCTTACAGATACATGTGCAAGGATGATCTTTTCATCTTCTGTTAGCTTCTCTAATTTCTTTCATCAAAGACTTGAAGTTTTTATCATGTAAATCTCTTACTTTCTTGGATAGAGATACCCCAAGATATTTTATATTATTTGTGTCTATTATCAGAGTTCTTATTTCCATGATTTCTTTCCTAGTGCATTGTCATTTATAAATAGGAGGACGAATGACTTTTATGAGCTAATTTTATTCTCAGCTACTTCACTAAAGGTGCTTTTCAGCTGTATGGTTGTCCTGATGGAATACTTAGGGTCACTTACAAATACTATAATCTGCAAATAGTGATACTTTGACATCTTACTTTCCAATTTGAATTCCCCTGATCTTCATCAGTTGTCCCATTGTTCAATTTAAGATTTCATGTACTATAATGACTTAGAATGGAGAGCATGAACAACCTTTTCTTGTTCCTAATTTCAGTAGAATTATTGTGGTTTTTTTCATTTAATTTGATGCTGACTATAGGCTTTCTGTAAATTCCTCATATTATATTTAGTTAATATTAATATTCCTTTTATTCCTAATTTCTCCAGGAGATTATCATAAAGAGTTGTTGGATTTTGTGAGAGGTCTTTTCTGCATCTAATGAGATTATTGTAAGTTTTTTCTTTCAGTTTGTTTATATGGTAGATTACATTTATTAATTTTTTCATGCATATCTGGGATAAAGTCTCCTTTATAATGGTAGAAAACATTTTTGTTGTATGTTTGAATTCATTTTGAATTTTGGGGGAACTTTTGGAAATGTGTTTATAAGGGAAATTGGTTTATAATTCTCTTTTTTAGTAAATCTTTATGTGGTTTGTTCTTATGTGCATCAGGGCAAAAGTAATCTCATAAAATGAATTTGTAAATGCCTTTTTGTTTTTATGTCATGGAATATTTTGAGGAGTATTGGTGATAATTATATCTCATGAAAGTCTGTTATAATTCTGCACTAATGTCATCATGCCATTGGTTATTTTGGTTGGGAGACTTTTAATAACTGCTTCTATTTAAATAGGGGTTATAAGTCTGTTTAAACTGTTTATCTGATCTTGCTCAAACTTTGGTAATGGTATCAATAAAGATTATGCATTTCTTTTAGATTTTCCAATTTGACAGAGTACAGGCCTTTAAATTATGTCTTTATTTCCTTTGTGTCTGTTGTTCTCTTCCCATTCTGCTCATGAGTTTGTTAATTTGCATAATTTCTTTCTGTCTTTTAGTAGTTGGCTTGGACACGGGTTACTCTATCTTATTGATTTTTTTCATAGAAGCAACTGCTTGTTCTTTGATTTTTGTATTCTCTTATTTTTATTTTATTGACTTTAGCTCTGTTTTATTATTTCCTTTTGTCTACTTCTATTGCCTGTGATTGCTAGTTTTTGTTCTAGAACTTTCAATTGTGCTCTTCTGTTGCTGACACGAGATCTTTTAATTTTTTTAAGGCAGGTACTTAAAGCTATGTACTTTCCTGACAGTACTGCTTTGAAAATGTCCCAAAAGTTTGGTCATGATCTCTGTCACTTTTTACTGACTTTTAGAATGCCTTCTATTTCTTTACTTCTGTCTTGACTGATTTTTTTTAATTCCAGAAAGATTTTTTTTCAGTTTTCATGGCTTTGTAACTTTTCTTTTCTTTTTTTTTTATTTATAAAAGTTTATTAATTTATAAAAGTTTCCATTTCCGCCCCTCCTCCCAACACCCTCCCACTCCCCAAACTCCCTCTCCTCCTCCCTCTCCATCCCCCAGAGCAGTCAGGGTTTCCTGCCCCATGGGAAGTTCAAGTTCCTCCCCCCTCCCTCCAGGTCCAGGAAGGTGAGCATCCAAACAGACTGGATCCCAAAAATTCAGTATATGCAGAGGAAACAAGTCCCAGTGCCATTGTCAATGGCTTCTCAGACAGTCCCCATGCCAGCCACATTCAGAGAATCTGGCCACATTCAGAGAATCTCTTTGGATCACGTGCTCATTCAGCCCCAGTCCAACTGGCCTTGGTGAACTCTCATTAGATCAGTCCCCTTGTATCAGTGGGTGAACGCACTCCTCAAGGTCCTGCCTTTCTTGTTCATGTTCTCCCTCCTTCTGCTCCCAAAAGGAAGAATATGGTATGTACTCACTCATAAGTGGATTCTAGCCATGATTAAAGGTCTTTGAGCCTATTATTCGTGATCCTAGAGAAGCTAAATAAGAAGGTGAACCTGAAGAAAATCATGTAGTTATCCTCCTGGAGATTGGAAGTAGACAAGAGTGCAAGGCAACCTTGGGTGCATGGGAGTTTGGGGTGTTGTTGGAAAGGGAGAGGGTTAGACAGAAGGGAGTAGGGGAAGAATGGGGAAAGCTCGGGGGATTGGGATGAGGGGGAGGTAGGAAGGATGGATATGGGAGCAGGGAAGCATATATCTCAACTAAGGGAGTCATTTTAGGGTTTACAAGAGACTTCGTTCTAGAGGGGATCCCAGGTCCAAGGAGAGATCCCCAGATTATTCTCTGGACAGAGAAGAGGGTGCCTGAACCGGCCTTGGCCCATAACCATACTGATGAATATTTTGCATATTACCATAGAATCTTCATCTGGAGATGGATGGAGATAGAGACAGAGACCCACATTGGAACACTGGACTTAACCCCCTAGGTCCAAACGAGAAGCAGAAGGAAAGAGAATGTGAGCAAAGAAGGCAAGATCAGAGGGAACCTTCACCCGTTGATGGATGGAGATTGAGACAGAGACCCACATTGGAGCACTGGACTGAGCCCCCAAGGTCTAAATGAACAACTTTTTTTTTCTTCCTGTTGTCAATATCATTTTAATTTCTGGTGGTCTCTTAGAATGCTGGGAGTTATTTCAATTTCTCTTTTTTATATCTGTCAAGATTTGATTTTTGATTATTTTGGAGAAAGTCCCACTTAGTTCACAGAAGAAGATATATTATCTTGTATTTGGTTGTAATAGTTTATAAATATCTGTCAGGACTTTGTGGTTTATTACATCTCTTAACTCCAGCATTTCTCTTCTTAGTTTAATTTTTATCTGGATAGTCTGATAATTGGTAAGAGTGGATTACTGAAGTCTCCAACCATGAGTGAGTGAGGATCAATATGTGATTTAAGATTTAGTATTATTTGTTTTACAACCTAGAAAACCTTGTATTTGTGGTATAGATTTTAATGATTAAACTGTTATCTCAGTGGATCTTTATATTTGATGAGTATGTAGTGTCCTTCCCCATTTCTTTTGATGTGTTTTGATTTAATTATTGAAAAGCCTAAATCAGCTTGTTTCTAAGGTACAATTGCTTGGAATGTCATTTTTCAATCCTATTTCCTGAAGTAATGTCTATCCTTTTAGTTGAGGTGTGTTTTTTAGATGCAGCAATAGGCTGGATTATCATTTTTACACCCATTTCTTAGTCTGTTTCTTTGAAGTTGAGAGAAATCAATGACTAATGATTGTTGATTTCTGTTTTTTATTGTTGTTGTTGTTTGTGTTGTTGTAGGGGTATGTATATGTCTGTTATTTTGATTTTCCTGGTGTGGGGTATTATTTATTTCCTGAATTTTCATGGCTGAGTTAGCTTTTTTAGGTTGGCGTTTTCTTTCTAGCACCTTCTCTAGATCTATATGTAAAGATAGATATTGTGTAAATTTGATTTTCTAGTAGGATTATGTGAGATGTCTCTTTCTAGGTTGTGAATATGTTTTATTACCATTCATTAATAAGAAAGATGATTTGACCAATAGCCAGGCCAAATTGAGCCAGGAAGAAAATCCAAACATAGACAAAAGGGAGAATGGCAGAGTGAGGGAAACCAGCAGCTGTTGGAGTAGCTAGATGTAATGTAATGCCATGGTAACCTGGCAATACATAGATTAACATAAATGGGTTAATTTGAGATGTAAATGCTAGTTAGTAATAAGCCTTAGCCAGCAACCAAGCAGTTTATTAATATTAAGCCATCAAGTGGATATTCAGGAACTGTCAGGTGAGACAGAAACCTCCAGTTACAATAAGATAGCTTCTTTTCTTCATGTATGGAGATTGAAAGTTTTGCTGTTTATAGAAGTCTGGGTAGGTCTCTGTGGTCTATTATCGTCTTCAGTACTTTTATTCAGGTCCTTCTATCCTTCATAGTCTCCACTGAGAATTCACATCTTATTCTAAAAGGTTTCCTTTTATCTATTACTTTGTCATTTTACCTTGCAGATTTTAATATTCTTTCTTCGCTTTGTGAATTGGTTATTATGTTATGAGCAAACAAGCTCTTTTGGCCCTATCTATTTGGTGTTCTATATTCATTTTGTACAGTTATAGTCATGTACTTCTTTAGGTTAGAAATTTTTTTTCTTCCAATGATTATGTTAAATATAATTTTTGTGCCTTTGAACTGGGATTCTTCCCCTTCTTCTATTTCTATTTTTCTTAGGTTTATTTTTTCATAGTGCCCTAGTTTCCTAAAGGAATTTGGTCAGTTATATTTGGATATAACATTTTCTTTGACTGATGTATCAATTTCTTCTAAATTATCTTCAACACCTAATATTCTTTCTTAAATCTCTTGAATTAGTGAAACTTGCTACTGTAGTTCGTGTTTGAATTTCTAAATTTTTCATTTCCAAAATTTCCTCAGCTTGTGTTTTCTTTATTAATTATATTTTCATTTTCAGGTCTTAAAAAGTCTTAATTTCCTTAATGTGTTTGTGTTTTCTTAGATTTATTCATGAGATTTATTCATATCTTAAAATTTTTTTTGTTTGTGGTTTTCTGGAATTCTATAAGGGATTTAATCATTTCCTTTTAAGAATGTCTACCATTTTCATATAGTTGGTCTTAAGGTCTTTTCCTGTTTGTCAGCTATGTTAAAATATTCAGGGTCTACTTTGATTATATTTGGTTATATTTCCCATACTCCTACTGAAATTTTTTATACTGGTACATAGGCATGTGGGTTTGCATTATTAATTATCTAGATGCTGATTTCTGGATTTTATCATCTGTGTTGGTATTCTAATCCTTGATTTCTGTTTGATTTCTGGACTTTTGGAGACTGTTATGGTTGTGTACTGGCTGTTTATTTCTGGACTGTTCAACTGGTATGTTCACAGGGAATGCCTACTAGTGTTGTAGGCTGAGGTATTGGGATTTGTTGGAGGGAGGAAATTTGGGAAGAAAGTCTTTGTGATTCATTGGAGATGGGTTCAAGAGAAAAGGAAGATCTCAATGGTTTCCTGCTTAAAGAATTTGGAATTATAATTTGGAATTATACTGGGGAATTGGATCTCAAGAGCAGTAGATGTACTGTTCTGCATTTACCTACTTCTTGCACTGGAAGATGTAGTCCTTGGGTTATTAAGGTCCACCACTTGAGGTTGATGTATGGGACAAATAAACAAGTGTGTCAAGGGAGTTTAGAAGCAGAAGATATACTGGATTTGTGCATGGTGTATTGAGTAGGGAGAGAGAGAGAGAGAGAGAGAGAGAGAGAGAGAGAGAGAGAGAGAGAGAATGGGAGATAATCTAAAAGTAATCTACCTTGTTTTCAGGCTGGTTTAGCATGGGGTGTCTCCTGCTAGTGTTTGGGGCTGGGATCCAGTGACTAGTGGCTAGGGGAAATTAAGAGGGTATTGTGTCTGGTATCAACAGGAGATGCAGGTAGGGAAGAAGGAAGACTGAAGTGGCCAATCTGCTGCGGAGCTCTCGACTAGACTGAACCTGTTCATTTTAAAATAAAAGAGTATGACAATATTGCTTTAAATTTAGACTCATGAAAATAACCATATGTATCTAGTAAAATCTACTTTTCTGGTAAGTTATGAGGAACACTTAAGCATAGACTAATCTAAAGGAGAAAGGCAGTTACCACTTAAATAAATAGTTACATGCTCTTATTTATATTATGTGTCATTTGCATATTTGTTCTGGAAGTTCTCTATATGTATATCAATCGCTATTGTGTTTTGAATACATTTCAAAGTAGTTTTGAGATGCCAGTACACTTTCCACCAAGTACTTCTGCGTTGTTTACATGCAAGATTGTTCAATATCCAAGTAAACTATCCATTGCCAAATACACGTTAAAAGAATATTTTTTCAACCCTGTAGCTACAAGCTTAAATGGTACACCAAAAGGAGACTAAATCATAATCTTTAATGAAGTTTAATTTATAATTTCTTTATGGTGGCTTAAACACTATATTTAGACATGATAACAAAGGTTAATTAGATATGGAAAAGCAGTGTTTAGATATGTTATTTTGTATCTTTTATAAAATTCACAATTCTGCTAGATTGTAACTATATTTTTATTCTATTGCTACATTTTTCACTTATATATGAGGTAACTAATTATAGAATGAATACAGAACAATTAAATTATCAATTATTAAATTTTCTACTTATATTTACCTTTATCTAGTTTCACTTTTAAGAATAAAGAAATTTTTATCAGTATGGTTATGGGACGAGGCCAGTTCATGCACCCTTTCCTCTGCTGCCCAGAGAACAATCTGGGGATCTCTCCTTGGACCTGGGACCCCCTCTAGAATCAAGTCTCTTACAAACCCTAAAATGGATCCTTCCTCCATCCCACCCATCCCATTCCTCCAAACTATCCCCCTTCCTCCCCTTCTCCCTTCTCTCTACCCAACTCCCCTTACATCCACCCCTCACCCCCTACCCCCCCACCCCCTCCCCGTGCCCCCAAGTATGCCTGGCAATCTTGTCTACTTCCAATATCTAGGAGGATAACTATATGATTTTCTTCAGGTTCACTTTCTTACTTAGCTTCTCTAGGATCACAAATTATAGGCTCAAAGACCTTTAATTATGGCTAGAATCCACTTATGAGTGAGTACATACCATATTCCTCTTTTTGGGACTGGGTTACCTCACTCATATCACCATAGAACCTTCATCTGACGATAGATGGAGCTAGAGACAAAGTCCCACTTTGGAGCAGTGGACTTAGCTCCCTAGGTCCAAATGAGGAGCAGAAGGAGGGAGAACATGAGCAAGAAAGTCAGTATCACAAGGAGTACGTCCACCCACTGAGAAGGTGGGACTGATCTAATGGGAGCTCACCAAGGCCAGCTGGACTGGGAGCAATAGAGCATGTGATCAAAATGGACACTCTGAACGTGGCTGGCAATGAACGCTGACTGAGAAGTCAAGGACAATGGCTTTGGGATTTAATTCTACTGCATGGACTAACTTTGTGGGAGCCTGGTTTGTTTGGATGTTCACCTTTAAAGACCTGGATGGAGTGGGGAGGAACTTGGACTTCCCAGGGGGCAGGAAACCCTGACTGCTCTTAAGACTAGAGAGGGAGGGGGAGATGGGGAGGGTGAGGGAAAAGGGAGGTGGGGAAGAGGTGGAAATTTTAATAAATAAATAAAAAAAATTTAAAAAATATAAAAAACAAAAAAAGAATAAAGAAATTTTCCTTCTTTATATTAAATATTTTAGTTTTTAAAATCAAAATTAGATTTCTTTCATACAATAATAATTTTTGATTACAATTTACCCTTCCCCAACTTTTCCCAGATACTATCAATCTCCTCATTAAACCAAAAACTTATGCTATTTTTTTTCATCTCTTTCATTAGGAAACATAAGACATCTAAAATATTAAAATAAAATAAAACCCAACCAATCAGATTAGGGTAACACAGGCAGAAATAAGATCCAAAGAAAAAACACAAGAAAGACATATAGAATAGCACATTTACAGACACAGCAAACTTATGAACACAAATTTGGAAACAATAATATATTAGTAAATCATTTGTAATATTTAAAAAAATCCACACAAAGTTCTGTGAGAAAAAAAAACCTCCTAAATTAACAAGAATTTGTTTTATATTTTTCATATCCTGCTGGGGCGGAGGCCTGCCCTTAATACAATGTGAGACTCTAGTGTAGAAAAGTATTTTTTTTTCATTTGTGAGTGTTCATTGATTGTAGATAGCGTCTGGTATAGAGATGGATACTTATGTTCACTTCCTTTGTCAGTACTGGTATATATCTGATACAGGCCCAGTACACTATAGTCCCTGTCAGTTCGTATGTTCATGAACAGTGTTATGTCCAGAACATTTTGTTTCTTAGTGTCTTCCATATTCAATTAATCTTAAAATCTTTCCACTTCCTCTTACCCAGTGCTCCTTGAACCCTGATGGATCCTGTGGAAACATCACACTTAGGATTGAATATTCCAAGTTCTATCACTTTTTTTTATATTACCTAATTGTGGGTCTCTCTATATATATTCCCATCTAGTGATGGAAGAAGTTTCTCTGATGGCTGAGCAAGACATTGGTCTATGATTATAACAGAATGTCATTAGAAATCATATTACTGTTATGGTTTTTAGCCAGAAGAGAAACATTTGTTTTCCCCCATGTCCTCAGTCATTCTATTCTCAGGTTCTTAGCCAAATGGGTAGTGTCTGTATGAATTACATTTCATGGAGTGAGCCATAAATCCAATCATACATTGGTTGGTTATTCTTATAACAATTATGCCAGTGTTATATGAGTCTATCTTACAGGCAGATCACAGGATTTGTAGCTGGGCTGATGTTTACATTTTCCCCTGGTAGTATGAAGATGAACTTTCAGTACAATCACCACTAGTCCATAGAGGTGAAAGCTACAGGTAGAGACCCAATTGACTTTTCCACCTTCAATATGTTAGATAGGTGTTGTCTTCAGCAAAAGGCACAACTGTTTGCTGGAAGAAAGCAATATTCTTTGCAGTATTCTTGGTTGCTTGGAGTTTTCCATGGAACCTATTTGATCAACAACTCTATTAGTCATAAATCATTCCTGGCACTGAAAATTTTACTTGGTGGCAAGTGATGTCTATATGGGAACATTGTTTTCCCCATTGTTTCATGATTCCATTTATATTTCTTTCATATATATATATATATATATATATATATATATATATATATATGTTTTCTATAACTATACGTTTTACTGTGTTCCCCTCTCTCCCTCTTCACCTCCCTTCAACCCTCTCCCATGGTCCCCATGCTCCCAATTTACTCAGGAGATCTTGTCTTTTTCTCCTTCCCATGAAGATTAGATCCATTATGTTTCTCTTAGTGTCCTCATTGTTGTCTAGGTTCTCTGGGATAGTGAATTGTAGGCTGGTTTTCTTTGCTTTATGTCTAAAAACCACTTATGACTGAGTACATGTGATATTTGTCTTTCTGGATCTGGGGGTTACCTCACTCAATATGATATTTTCTAGATCCATCCATTTGCCCACAAAATTCAAGATGTCATTTTCTGCTGTGTAGTACTCTATTGTGTAAATGTACCACATTTTTCTTATTCATTCTTTGGTCAAGGGGCATTTAGATTGTTCCATGTTGTGGCTATGATAACAATGCTGCTATTAACATAGTTGACTATATGTCATTGTGATATGATTTAGCATCTTTTGGGTATATACGCAAAAGTGGTATTTCTGGATCTTGAGGAAAGTTGTTTCCTAATTTGCTGAAAATTACCATATTCATATTCAAAGGGACTCTACCAATTAGTACTCCCACCATCAAAGCAGGAGTGTTCTCTTTACCCCACCACATCTCCAGCATAAGTTGTCATCACTGTCTTTGATCTTGGCCATTTTTACAGGTGTAAGATGTCTCAGAGTTGTTTTTATTAGCATTTCTCTAATGACTAAGGATGTTGAACATTTATGTTTGTTTCAGCCATTTTAAATCCCTCTCTTGAGACAAAGTAGCAAAAAATATAAAATGGAAAAAAGAAAGTATATTTAACAAATGGTACTGGCATATATATATATATATATATATATATATATATATATATATATATTTCAAGAAGCGTTGCTACATGAAAAGAGATAAGACTCTATATCCACATTATTTGTTATTTGTTGAGTTTATTTAGATCACTTTCATGTATGAATATATTTTAAGAAACATCTATTACATTAGGTTGTCATAAAACTCTTCAAATAGCCTTTACACCCTGAATTTCCCTATGTTTCATCCCTTACTTCTATCTTTCCTTCTCCTATTCTATCCTCTCACCTCTCAAGCCTATATAACTATCCTCTATTGTATTTCACCTTGAAATTTCCTGTCTTAAATAATGCAGAAATGTCCATTATAGAGCTATAGATAGGAGATAGAGAACTACTACCTATAAGAAAAGAGAGTGTTGATAGAGAATCATAATGAAAGAATTAATATATGAAAGGAAATGTAAAGTAAAAAGTAACAAGTAGCAAACCTGGAAAAATACACACACAAATACATATCTATAATATTTTAAGGTCTTGTTTGTGTGTTTTCTAAAGAGATTGTCCATATATAATCAGTGTTGACATTCAGTGCGTTCTGGGTGTTTAATTTTTAATTTAAATAAATTTTTATAGAGAGTATACTATATATTTTTGTCTATGATTTTTTTCTATTTTATTTTCTGCATTTGGCATGCAAAATTTTTAATCCTTTAACTTGAGTAATTTATATTTTTCCCCCAAAATAGAACCATTATCTCACCAACATAGTGTATTATCATAATTTTTCTATGACTAAAAGTGATGAATATTTCTATAGATTAGAGTATTATAGTCTTAATTCAGAATAACTCTATAAGTCAGATAAAATTTACATATACCATTGTCTTTTTGTGGAAGTATGAACTGACTTATTTCATCCTTGATATTTACAACAAGACCAAAGCACAATTGAACATAAGAACTTATTGCTGAAGATACAACATACTTTTTATATTGGACACAGGAACTGGAGAAATAGAGCTGGAAGTTGCCTAGAAGCTTCCTCCTCAATTAGGGTAGCTCTCATAATACCAAATCCTGCTATTCAAATTTTAATGGGGAAAGTAATCAAAAGTCCTACTCAAATTTTATTGTGTCCCACTATGTCCAAATGAGAAGCAGAGGGAGGGAGATCATGAGCAAGGAAAGCAAAATCAGAGGGGGCATTCATCCGACGATGGATGGAGATAGAGACAGAGACCCACATTGGAGCACTGGAAGTCAGGACCGCGAAGGGTGCACTCACCCACTGAAACAAGGGGACTGATCGAATGAGAGCTCACCAAGGCCAGCTGGACTGGGACTGATTGAGCATTTGATCAAACCGGATTCTCTGAATGTGGCTGACATGGGGGCTGACTGAGCCCCCGAGGTCCAAATGAAGACTGAGAAGCCATTGACAATGAATGGCACTGGGTCTTGTTTCGTCTGCATGGACTGGCTTTTTGGGATCCTGGCCTGTTTGGATGCTCACCTTCCTGGACCCGGAGGGAGGGGGGAGGAACTTGGATTCCCCACAGGACAGGAAACCCTGACTGCTCTTGGGAATGGTGAGGGAGGAGGAGAGGGAGTTGGGGGAGCGGGAGGGTATTGGGAGGAGGGAAGGAAGTGGAAAGAGTGTTTTCGGATACTTGAATAAACAACAAAAAATATTTTACATTAGGCCACCTTTAATTTTATACTCAAATAGATTTAATAATTTAATTGCCATATAATTAACTAAAAAACAATTTTAGTAAGGTGAAGAAACAATGGAGAAAGATCCAGTGTCTTTAAAATTTAACTTATAAATTATTTTTTTGGTAAGTTGCGTTTGTATTGTGAAACTTCTGTTTACTTGTATTAGTTCATATTTAGTATATTGTATAGAAGTGTATATATGTTACTTTGATACTGCTATACATTGATTAGAAGCTATTAAAAAATGTTTCAATGCTTTCATTCTCTTGTTTTACATTTTATAAGCTACGTGATACCCAAAAATAAACTACACAATTAAATTTCCAAATAAAAAAAAAGTCTTACTCAATTGTAAAGTCTGTGAATCACAGCAATGTTAAGCCCAGTAAGCAATCTAAAATAACACAATACTGGAATTTTTGCCTCGAGGGCTAACAGATAGCTGTTTACTTGGATTTGAGTCTGATTAAATAGGAGAAAATTCATCCCTGGTACTAAAATAACCAGCCAACTATGAGTGACTTAAAGAGACAGATCCTACAGAAGCTACTGCTGCCATTTTACTGAACCAATATTATTTCTAACTGTATCATAAATACCCTCGATCCCAGAGAAAAGTGAAGAAGTTTTTATTTCTAACAGATGGTGGCTCTTATAGTGGCCATTAACAGCTAAAATTCAGAGGATAAATGACAGTGGGATGCCTATTCTTTACTGTTAAGGACAGGACAACTCCTATAACCAAAGTTTAGGGAATGTCACATAAGAGAAGGAGGACATATTTTAAAACCCAAAGACCATGGCACCTGCTGCTAGCAGGTGTCTTCTAGACATAATATGGAAGTGTGACCAATGAAATATCAACAATATGGTTGCATAAATAAGTCCTGTATTATGAAAACACTATGTGATATGCCAATGTGAATTTTGTCCACCTCTTAAGGATGAGCTATAGGTAATCAAGTGATTAGTATGGAAAAATGTCCATCTTAACCAAGAAGAAATCAATAGATTCAATGTAATATGTGCCAACACTCCAACACTACTCTTCAAAGAATTTGAAAGGACAATTTTAATTACATATTGTGCTTCTACATACACAAAACAAACAACCTTAGAATAGCTACAGCACTCCTGAAAATTAAAAAAAAAAAACTTCTAAAATCATCACCATCCCAAGTCACAAATTGTACTAGAGAGCTATAGTAATAAAAACTGCATGGTTTTAGTACAATAACAGTCATGTTGGTCAATGGAATTGAAGAACCAGACACACCTGATTTTTCATAAAGAAGCTGGAAATATGCACTGGAAAAAAGACAGCATCTTTCAAATGTTGCAGGTGAAACTTGGTAACGATATTTTGATGAATGGATTATTAAGGTATTTCATCCTGTGGACATTTTAGAGTGTACTTAGATACATCAAGATGCAATAAACAATTCATTTTATATGGTTTTCAAATGCAGTGGAAAGGTACAGGAAATACAAAACTGCTTCTTCTAGCTAAATAGTGAAGATAGCATATTTCAGATAGGAGTGCATAAATATAATAATAGCAGTATAATATAATAAGTATATAATGCAATGGCATAGAAGCTTATTATCATTATCACTATATATGTGTGAGCAAGTATGTGTGCGTGTGTGTATTTATATGTGATATACTTTTATTTCATTGGTAGGATGACAGATTTCTTCCCATTAGTTTCACCAAAACCAAAGATGCAATGTGTTATGGTGCTGCATCATTATGGTTAGTACATCAGCAACAAATGGGGATTGTTCAGCTTCTTTTGAGCACCCTTGAGGCAATTATTGTTTGTGAAGCCCACTATTAACAGAAACATCATTATGCAACATATAACTATATTCCAACAGCAGTGTTTGGAGAGATCTTAAATAGTGTCTTCTTAGTTTCTTCCAGATGAAAACATTTTTTTTTATTTTTTTGAGAATTAGGTTAAAACTTTACTCTTATTCTTGAGTGTTCCAACTTATTCTTAACCTATATCTTCAACTACCAGTAACTTTGCATTTTACTACATCACAACAAAAATTCACATTTAAAGATGAATCCTCAGCTGTATCTGTTTTGTTATAAAAAGAAAGAAAATATGTTTAAGACACTTACAGAGGCTATCTAAGTATGTTCCCATGTACTGGCCTGTGACTATAAACACTTGACATATATTCCTTCAGGAACAGGCAATGCATTCCAGAGGGCTTAAAATTATTTCTATCACAACAAACAAATTTATCCACTCTTTGATCTTACACAGTGCTATCCTGAATGGGAAATTTGTTGCAAATACATATAAACACTGTTGGTAATCTAAATAATAATGTCACTGCTTGAAAAAGATGTTTATTATCTTCATTTTGTAATGATGTCATTGCTACATTCAGGCTCACAAAGATGAATAGTATAATTTTAAAGCATTATCTTGAAGCTCTGTTCCCTGGGATTACTCAATGAGAGTTCAGACAGCTCATAAATTCTGCTTCAGGAGACTTAGAATGTAGAATTTCATAAAGAATAAGAATCTAGCTTCAAAGCTTTGAAATACTAGATTAAAAACAGGAATAGAAGGAAATTTAGAGTGTGGCAAGAAGAAATCCTTAAAATTGACCTGCTTTTGCTATGGTCTTAGATGCTAAGACCATAGATGAAAATAGAACTAATGGGAGTTGAACACATGAAAGATGCTAATGCAGCTAAAGGTGCCATTCCAATAAGAATACCTTCTAAGCCATGTTTCATTCCTTTATTCAATCTCCCACTAATGAGTTCCTCTTGTTCAAACCTAAGAATTAGGTGGTTTTCAAAGTTCTTGGAAATTTCAACTCCAAGGAATCACTTCTCTATAGCAAATGAAATGAAGAATTATTTCCTACTAACCTTTTCTTTGTGCCTTAAATATTTTAGATTCCAGTGTCTGCTATTCCTATGTATTTGTAACTCAACGTAATTTTCTCTAGTTTATGTATTTATATTCAGATCAAGAAAACTCAAAGCCACTGACTTTCTGCATTTAAGGTTTGCTAAGAAATTGTAGTAGTGCAACAAAATTAAGTGTGAATGTGTATCGTCTAAGGTTCTAATATAATGAATGAAGTAACTCTTAATCTTTATATGGAATCTAACGGAATTACTTGAAGATGGGAAAGTGCATTAGTTAATGCACTCAAAATTGATAAAATAATGTAGTTAGATAATTGTCTTAACCATATATTTAAATTAGTTCTTGTTTATAATTGTTTTTGGTACTGACTTGATTTCAAATTGTCTTGGAGATTAAAAAAGATACAGTTAATACAAAAGTTTATATACAGGATATTATTGTGTAATGGTGTGTGTGTGTGTTTAATACTTTTTTATAAGTATCTAAATACAGTGAAACTGACAAGGAAAACAAAACATCACATGCAAAATAGAATGCTTTCTATTTTCAACTAAATTTAATTATTTGTATTCCCATCCTTCATTTTACTTTAAAGACAATCTATTCCAGAGGAAAGATATTAATGAAGAACGTTGCTGTTAATAATCCTAATGCATAGACAATATCTACACTCATCTTTATTTCCTGTAGTTATTTTACATAACAGAAGATATGCGCTTCTCTGTAGGTTTGGATTACATCTCCTAATTAACTTTTTGTGTGTTAATCCTCTTTGATTTTATTATTTATTTATTTATAAAAATTTCCACTTCCTCCTCTCCTCCCAATATCCTCCCACTCCCCCAACTCCCTCTCCCCCTCCCTCTCCAGTCCTAAGAGGAGTCAGGATTTCCTGACCTGTTGGAAGTCCAAGGTCCTCCCCCCTCCCTCCATGTCTAGGAAGGTGAGCATCCATACAGACTAGGCACCCACAAGGACAGTTCATGCAATACAATCAAAACTCAATGCCATTGTCCTTGGCTTCTCAGTCAGCCCTCATTGTGAGCCACATTCAGAGAGTCCAGATTGATCACATGCTCCATCAGTCCCAGTCCAGTTGGCCTTGGTGAGCTCTCATTAGATCAGTTCCATTGTCTCAGTGGGTGGATGCACCCCCGTGATCCTGACTTCCTTGCTCATGTTCCCTCCTTCTGCTCCTCATTTGGACCTTGGAAGCTCCGTCCAGTTCTCCAATGTGGGTCTCTGTCTCTATCTCCATCCATCGCTAAAAAAGACACTTAAGGCCATGCTCAACCTCCTTAACGAACAGGGAAATGCAAATCAAAACAACATTGAGATACCATCTTACACCTGTCAGAATGGCTAAAATCAAAAACACCAATGATAGTCTATGCTGGAGAGGCTGTGGAGTAAGGGGAACACTCTTCCTTTGTTGGTGGGAATGCAAACTTGTGCAACCATTTTGGAAATCAGTGTGGCGGTTTCTCAGAAAACTGGGAGTCAACCAACCTCAGGATCCAGCAATTCCACTCTTGGGAATATACCCAAGAGATGCCCAATCATACTACAAAAGCATTTGTTCAACTATGATCATAGCAGCACTATTTGTAATAGTCAGAATCTGGAAACAACCTAGGTGCCCCTCAATAGAAGAATGGATGAAGAAGGTGTGACACATATATATTTTAGAGTTCTACTCAGCGGTAAAAAAACAATGATATCTTGAACTTTGCATGCAAATGGATGGAAATAGAAAACACTTTACTGAGTAAGATAACCCAGACCCAAAAATGGGAATATGGTATGTACTCACTCATAAGCGGATTCTAGCCATAAACAAAGGACATTGAGTCTATAATTCGTGATCCTAGAGAAGCTAAATAAAATGGTGAACTCAAGGAAAGACATATGCTTATCCTCCGAAATATTGTAAGTTGACAAGATTGTCGGAAAAAAGTTGGGAGCAGGGGTGTGGGGGTGGATTTGGGGGGAAGGGGAGATGGAGAGAGAGAAAGGAGAAGGGGAGGATTGGGGAGAGCTTGGGGGAATAGGATAATTGAGGTGGAGGAAGGGTGGATATGGGAGCAGGGAAGAAGTTATCCTAACCAAGTGAGTCATTTTAGGATTGACTAGAGTCTTGGAATCTAGAGGGGTTCCCAGGTGTCCAAGGGGATTTCCCCAACTAGTTCTGTAGGCAGCAGAGTACAGGGTGCCTGAACTGGCCTTATCCTACAGCCACACTGATGGATATCTTGTATATCACTATTGGTCAAAGTTTTCATCCTCTCTATAATTTTTTTAGCAATTAAGTGTTCTGTGACGAAGTCTATTAAAATTACATTCAATACTTATCTCAAAATTCAGAAATAGGGAACTAAAAAATTCTGGGTTAGATTATGTTAATTTCAATTTTATTCTTTTTTTAAATTTTTTTATTAATTTATAAAAGTTTCCATTTCTGCCCCTCCTCCCAACACCCTCCCAATCCCCCCACTCCCTCTCCTCCTCCCTCTCCAGCCCTAAGAGCAGTCAGTGTTTCTTGCCCTGTGGGAAGTTCAAGTTCCTCCCTGCTTCCTCCAGGTCTAGGAAGGTGAGCATCCAAACTGACTAGGATCCCAAAAATCCAGAACATGCAGAGGAAACAAGTTCCAGTGCCATTATCAATGCCTTCTCAGACAGTCCCCATGCCAGCCACATTCAGAGAATCCAGTTTGATCACGTGCTCGTTCATTCCCGTCCAGCTGGCCTTGGTGAACTCTCATTCGATCAGTCCCCTTGTATCAGTGGGTGAACGCATTCCTCACAGTCCTGCCTTTCTTGTTCATGTTCTTCCTCCTTCTGCTTCTCATTTGGACCTTGGGGGTTCAGTCCAGTGTTCCAATGTGGGTCTCTATCTAAATCTCCATTCATCATCTGGTGAAGGCTCCCTCTGATCCTGCCTTCCTTGCTCACGTTCTCCCTCCTTCTGCTTCTCATTTGGACCTAGGGAGTTAAGTCCAGTGTTCCAATGTGGGTCTCTGTCTCTATCTCCATTCATCGCCAGATGAAGGTTCTAAGGTGATATGCAAAATATTCATCAGTATGGTTATGGGCCAAGGCCAGTTCAGACACCCTCTCCTCTGCTGTCCAGGGAACAATCTGGGGATCTCTCCTTGGACCTGGGAACCCCTCTAGAATCAATTCTCTTGTAAACCCTAAAATGGCTCCCTTAGTTGAGATATATACTTCCCTGCTCTCATATCCATCCTTCCTCCCTCCCCCATCACAATCCCCCAAGCTTTCCCCAATCCTCCCCTACTCCCTTCTCTCTTACCCTCTCTCCTTCTATCCACTCCTGCCCCCGTGCACCCAATGTTGCCTGGCACTCTTGTCTACTTCCAATATCCAGGAGGAAAACTACAGGTTCACCTTCATATTTAGCTTCTCTAGGATCACGAATAATAGGCTCAAAGACCTTTAATTATGGCTAGAATTCACTTATGAGAGAGTACATACCATATTCCTCTTTTGGGGTCTGGGTTACCTCACTCAGTATAAGTGTATAAATGTTTGGTGCCGTGCACCATGCCCCCCGTCTGCGCTCTATGCACTAGAATTCAGTTGAGCTTTGGACAAGGAGCTGGAGGTTGAGGAAACACGCAGAGACAGACCAACACAGGGACCTCTAATCGCTGGTACAAAATCCCTTCTTTAATAGCACCATGCAGGCTTAAATACCCGGAAATCAATGGCCAACAGGTGAAAATCCCATCCTCTGATCCTCTAGGCTAGACACAGCTTCTAGTAACTTCATTTAGAAGGCTCTAGCAGGGAAGAACAGCTGAAGGCCAGGACTCAATTAGTCCCAACCGCTTGGAACCCCAAATATATTTCCATTAATTAATTTACTAACACATTCATTTATTTTGAGTATATTTGTTTGTGCACAGCAGCACACATATGGAGTCAGAAAACAAGTTTCTCTCCCTCCACAATGGAGGTTGTACACTATAACTCAGATCATGGGTTTTTGGCAGCAATTGTTCTTGCACACTAAGTCATATTGCTATCCCAGATTTGTTTTAAAAATATAAGTAAAGCATTACAGATATACCCAATTTTTCATGCAATTAAGGTGAGATTTTTTTGCTAACTTGCTGAAAATTAGAATTTTGTTTTTACAACTACATACTCGTCAAAACTGAGAGTAACCTCCAGAGGATAACCATGCTGCATCATAGGAAGCAGTAATTTGAAAATTTAATCTTAATTTCAATAAAAAAATGAAAAACTACAGTTAATTTAAAACAGAAAGTTGTATTGATGTTTTTCTATCTTCGGTCTCTATGTTATCCCTCCTCTGATTCCTGTCATCCAAACACTATCAAGCATGGGCTCCTTATCCTGGCCTGAGTCTCAAATTAGACCAGTCATTGGTTGCTTAGTTTAAAGGTTCTTCACCTCCATTGCCCCAGCACAACTTGCAGGAAAGAAAGATTTTATAATAATAATAATAATAATAATAATAATAATAATAATAATAATAATAATAATATACCTAATGATATTCTGGTATACTAAAGATCAGTTCCTATCCAAATTCTCATCAAAGAGACTCTGACAGCTGATGAGAGCAGATTCAGAGACACACAGCCAAATATTTGACAGAAAGAGAGAAAGAGAGAGAGAGAGAGCCTAAATTGGAGAGCTTGCGGTACTCCCCAGAAGAAGGAGCCAAGAGTTGTTGGAGCCAGAGGAGTTGAAGACATCCTGACAATAGGGCCCTCAGAATCAAGTAAGCAAGGCTTATAGGAACCTGTAGAGACTGAAGCAGCAATCACAGAGCCTGCATGGGTCTGTGCTAGGTTTGCTGCATACCCATTGCAGTTGTTTAGCTTCGGTTTTTTGGGGGGGCTCCTAACAGTGGGAGTGGGAGTGTCTCTGACTCATTTTCCTACTATTAGGACCCTTGTACTCCTACTAGTTTTCCTCATTCGGCCTTGATGTGATAGTTTGTGACTAGTCTTCTTCTAACTTATTAAGCAGTTTTCAGTTGATATTACTGGAGCCTGTTGTTTTCTGAGGGGGAACAGAGGAGACATGGATTGGAAGAGAGGAAAGGTGAGTGGAGGATAAGAGGAGTGGAGGAAGAGTAAATTTTTCATTTAAATTCTGAATACTTCTTGAAATATTATAATGTAGTATTTTTAATTTAGTTCCTTAGTAGAGAAACAAACAATGAATGGAGGAAACAGACCAAAGCTACCACTTAAGCAAATATTTTTATGAGCACAATCAGCGGATTCCTGATCACTATTGTGTATTTCTCTGAATCACTTTGCTTTAGTAAAAAGGTTGGATTGTGAATTTCAACAGACTAGACACTTCTGTCCTATAGTTGCATATTACTTTACAAAGAGAATTGAATTTCATTGAAGTTTAGTTCATGTCTATGGTTTATGTCTCATTTTGGTTCATGTCTATTTAAAAATTGCATAACCTAAATACATGAAAATTGCTATTAACAATGTAGGTAAATGTCCTTCCTCCTTGTTTAACTATTTTGTCCTATTAGCTCCTATATCATAAGTAAGAGAAAAATCAGGATACAGGAGATACTTCAATATTTTAGAAATATGCAACTCTTCCATTACACGTCTCCAAATTTACATTTAAGTGTCAGAGAGATAAAGTAATTATTAAGATGAAGTAATAGTTCTTCATCTCGCAGACAGGCATAATTGTAAAAATTATCATTGGAAGTTTGATGGTGACAGTTAATTATTAGAATCTTAGAGAAACTATTTCTAATATGTGGAAACTGTCAAATGGAGCTTCACCTTGAAACAATGAATTGATGCATTTTCTTCATTTATTGTTTTTATTAAAGCCACATCTCTCTAAGAAGAGTATTTGAGTTTAACTTGTAGTTCTCATTTCTCACTTTTTCAAATCTCTATTTAAGTAGAATCCAGTTCCAATCAACTATTGATAGGTTTCTAGCATTGTTTTTCTGCTGTTGCCCCAATTTTACTCTTCTAAGAAAATCTTCTTACTGTATCCTTCACTTTAGTCAATACCTATGATGGTTCTAATGCTTCCCCAGTCTAATTAAACTTTAAACTTCCTTCTCAATGAGAACATTCCTCAGTTCCTTTAAAAAAACTCTTTTTAGAAAATAGCCAACTATAAACTCTGTTTATTGAAGCATAAATATTCTGGAAGGCTCTTATCACTTTTACTTTTATTTTTCACATTTATTTGTGTGTGCCTATTTTTGTGTTTGTTTGCATGCACAATTGTGAATATGTGGGTGCTTGTGCAGGTATGCAAACACCCATGACCATTGCAAAGTATACATGTGGAAAAAGCAAGATGCAATTTTGTGGATCTTGGTACTCTCAATCCACTGTGTTGCCCTGCCGCGCACCATGGCCCTGGTCTGCTCTTTATGCGCTAGACCCCAGTTCATGAGCTTCGGGAAAGGGGCTGGAGGTTGAGAATACTCACGCAGAGAAAGACCGACACATAGACCTTCAATCATTGTACCAAGAGCCCCCTTAAATAGCACCATGGAGGCTTAAATACACTGCAATCAATGACCAACAGGTGAAAATCCTATCCTCTGATCCTCTAGGCAAAGCACAGCTTTTAATCACTTCAATTAGAAGGCTCTAGTAGGGAAGAGCAGCTGAAGGCCAGGACTCATTATTCCCAACATTGGCCCTTGGGATTTTATTTAAGTCATCAGGTCTAGCAATGGCTTCCTTTATCTTCTGATACTTCTGCCTGGCTCATTAATTGCTTTAATGATGCATGTTATTTTTCTCAGGGACATGAAGGCTACTATTTTCAAATGTAATTCTCAGGAAAGATATTACCTATGTTTCTATTCTTTGGAAGAAAGACTACTTCTATGTTACAATTGGAAGATGCATATAACGTAATCTTATGAACCAGTTTTAAGGATCAACATATTCTTCAGCAATATGTAATAATGTTTCATACCTTTGTCAGTCATTTTAAATCTTACCAATTTTTTTTTGTTTCAGCAAAGATGAATTTAATTTCTTGAAATTCTTTTGACTCCTGATATCTTGGTCTTTACAATTTCCTTTGCCTCTTTAAAACCATTTGGTAAAACTTTATTTGACACATTTATTGAACAACTGCAAACTGACTATTATTTTACTATAATGTTTTTAATGCTTCTAGCCACTCTATGTTTTATCAGTAGTATTGCTTTAAAGCCACCCTTTAAACCTCTCCTTTTTAGGTATTTTTTTGTTTTTGCTTTAATTAAGAATTTTTTAGTACAATTCTTTCTCATTTAGCACAGTTATCACCATTCACACCCTCTCCCCTTCTCCCACCCTCCTTCCCCCACTCTCCCATTCACTCCTTAGAAGGGTAAGGCTTCCTATGTGGAGTCAACAAAGTCTGACATTTCACTTTGAGGCATAATCGAATCTCTTACCCATATATCTAGGCTGAGCAAGGTATCCCTCAAAAGATAATGGTCTTCAAGATGCCAGTTCAAGCACTAGGGATAAATCCTGGTCCAACTGTCAGTGGCCCCACAGACTTCCCAAGCCTCACAACTGTCACCCACATTCAGTGGGCCTAATTTGGTGCTATACAAGTTCTCCTGCTATAAGTCCAGAGTCAGTGAGCTTCCACTAGCTCAGGTCAGCTGTTTCTGTGGGTATCACCATCATGGTCTTTACCATTTTGTTCATATTATCACTCTTCCTCCTCTTGATCTGGTCTTGAGAACCCAGTGCTTTGCTATAGATTTCTGTATCTGCTTTGATCAGTTTCTGGAGGAAGGTTCTATGATGACAACTAAGACATAAATCAAAGGAAAACTAGCCTATAATCTACAATTCCAGAGAATCTAGGTAACAAGTAGAACCTAGTAAAAGACATATATGGATCCTCGTGGGAAACTGAAACAGATAAGATCTCCTAAAAAGATTGAAAGTATGGAGGGGGGAGAGAAAGGAGAGTGGAAAGGGAGGGGAAAGAGAGAAGAGGAGAGGGGAGGAAAACATGAGGGAACAGAATGCTCAAGAAGGGGAGAGGACAGAAAGGGAGAGCAAAGAAAGAGATATCTTGATTGAGGGAGCCATCAAACGTCTATCAAGAAACACCACACCAGGGAAATTCCAAGAAATACACAAGGATGACCCCAGTTAAGACTCTAAGCAACAGTGGAAAGGATGCCTAAACTGGCCTTCCCCTGTAATCAGATTCATGATTCCTCCATAATTCTAAACAATCAAAATTCATTCTCAAAATTCTACTTCCTGAAATGTTTCTTGGAATACAACTAATCCATTAACTTTCTAAATCTTGTTAATATTTCTACCGTTTGAGCATTTACTCATTTTTTCCAAATGTATAATAAAATGAGCATTTTGAGGGAAAATATAATGCATAATTTCCCCCTCCCTCATCTCTTTCTACCCCTTTCCTTTGTTACTGCTCTGGCCTCTATTTCTTTTATTATTTTTGTTAGTACACATATGCAAATAAATGCATAAATACAACCTGCTGCTGAGTCCACTTGGAATTGGATAAATACTAGGAGGACTTCTTCATGGGAAAGACAAATTCACCACTCTCAGCTGACTTTTATTGACTTTAATTCTTCATCTAGTAGTAAATTTCCATGATATTCCCCCTATAAGTACTGAAACGTTAACACCAGTATTATCATTGTTCAGGTCACATTGTTGAGAAGTCAAATTGTTGACATATCCAGGTTGTATTTTCCTTGTGATATCTAATAGACACAGTATTGTAGCAGACTTCCTGGTCTACTCTCTCCTACAATTTTTCAAAGGATTCATTTGAGATGCTTACTTAGTCTTAGTTGTAGGAGTTACAGTGTATTCCTATCAATTAGGATTAAGCACCCGATGATCAGTTGTCTTATCAGTTTGACCTAGTTATGTAATGCTATATGTCTTCTGAAAAAAAGAAACTTATTTGATCAAAAGTGAAAACTATACATACCTATGGAGTTAAACTTAAGTATTTAGAATTCAGGAATTAAAATCTTCTAGTAAAATGCCACGTATATATTTTTCTCCAAGATTCATGACCTTATCAGTCAAGAGTAGTTGGCCAGGTTTCCAATACCACAAATATATTTCCCTTTTGTTGAGCAAACCTTAAATACAATTAGACAAATGTTGCTCCCTTAGAAGTTTTGAGTCCTATGTCCGAAGTATATATCTTCAACAGGTGGGACTTAAACTTCAGGAAAGTAAAAAATACCAAAACAAACCAAAAAGAGTACATACAAACACACACACAAACACACACACACACACACACACACACACACACACACACACACAATCTAACTACTCCTGGTCACGAAACCTGTACTGGAGTGTGGTTGATGTACCCAGTGATACTTCATTGCAGAAAACTCACTTTCCCTTTCTTCAAATTCTTATTGATCTCAATAATAAGAATTTGGAGTCAGCTCTCAGGGGTGATTTCTGGTGACCACAGAAGCAGACTGGCCAGTCACTGGATAATTCTCACCTCTACCAATGCTCAGATCAAAAGGGCAATCCTGTCCTCAAACTACCTACTCAGACTGAGTCCTCTGACTGTATCCTCAGACTGACTGCTTCAAACTGCTGCCTCAGACCACATCCTCAGACTGCACTTAACTATCTCCTGCCTTATAGTAGTCCTCTCTCCACCCAGCCATATCACTCTTGTCTCCGTCTCTACCTCCACAGTGCTGAAATTAAAAGCATGGGATCACATATGCTGGGCTCACATTTATGTTAGCTCTGTTTCTCTTTTAGACTGGAACAATTTTGAGTAGCTCAGGGTGACCTTGAACTAACAGAGCCCTGTCCACTTCTGTCTCCTGAGTTCTGGGATTAAAGGGGTACTCCACCCATGCCTGGTCTCTAGTGGCCTAGCACTGCACTCTGGTCTTCAAGCAATCTTTATTTGTTAAAACTTTAAAACAGCAAGTATCGACATATCAAAATATAGTGTTTGAAAAAAAATTGAGAAACAAAAGAAAATAAAATTAATCATGGGGAACAGAAATATCCTATACTGTTTTGAGAGTCTAAATATTTTTAACATGGCAAGATTTCTCAGTGGTTAGGTGTGTTAGGGCTTAGGCCTAAGGACCTGTGTGTGATCTCTGGATCACTAAAAGGTGAAAGGAGAAAAACAAATATTAAGAGCTGGCCTCTAACCACCAACCATATATAACCCATGGCACATTCTCACTTGTACTCATACATGCAAACAGACAAATAAATAAATAAATACATAAATAATTTTAAATGTAATACTAAAATATAAATTTTATTATATGATATGATAGAATTACAATTTTTTACATCTACTCCAAATGTGTTTTTCTTGTCTTCTAAATTTATGTCAAAATTTAACTGTTTATAAACAAGGTATTTAATAAACAGAATTGATTATATATATTTCATATATATATATGAAAACTTAAGAGAGATATAGAAGTACTACTTAGTGAAATGATGGTCAATAAAAATGAATCTACTTCTAACAATATTATGAAAAGAGAAAATCCAAGAGAAAGTTATAGAAGAGTTTATGGTCAGCTTATTCATTCATAACAGCTTTGTTTTAGATATGATGGAATCATTAAGTTTATATGATAGTGGATATTGGATGAGTTACTTGAACCATATAGAAGTGGGAAAAGTCACTCAGCTTTTTCCTAATTTCCCATATCACACAGTTTTCTTTATCAAATGCATCTGAAAAAAAGTATTCTAGATTTTTGATGCTATATAATAGTAACAAATAGAAGCAAGATGTATTACTGATTAAATTTAAGAAAAATCAATCTAAGACCAGGGTATTTGTTCCAGTGTTGTTTAATATTCTATTTTAACACTTCACTCTTTCTATTTGCTTTTCCTGTTTTATTGACTAATTATCTTATCTTCTGAGCTTAAATTTCTTGTCTCTCACATAAAAATAAGATATTACCTAGTTCATTAAGTAAACTTGAAGATTAAAGAAGTTTAGTAACAGGTCAATGGTGTGGGTGGTCCTTCTCTCTATGTGTTGCTCTTGTTGGTTAATGAATAAAGAAACTCTTTGGACCTGTTGATAGGGTAGAACGTAGGTAGACGGGGAAAACTGGGACTGAATGCTTGGAGAAAAAAAGGGGGCATCAGAAAGATGCTATGGAGCTGCTGCCAGAGTCAGACATGGCAAAATTTTGCTGGTAAGACACTACCACGTGGCGATACAGAGATTAATGGAGATGTGTTCAAATGAGATATAAGTGTTAGCCAATAAGAAGCTAGAGTGGACCAAGCAGTGATTTAATTAATATGGTTTCTGTGTGATTATTTCAGGGCTAAGCAGCTGGGTACAAATGAGCATCCCCTCCTACAACAGGTCAAAAGTGAGATTTAATATAAAATATGCTCCAAAAATGAGGGACCTATCTACATTTACTTTTGCAATATTATTATCATTAAAATTTATTATTATTATTATTATTATTATTATTATTATTATTATTATTATCACCTCTTCATTTTCCTTCATCAAAATTTTATTTTAACAATCTGCTCAAATGTGATAAACTCTGAACATTTCTAATCATTTCCTCTAAAAATGCCCTCTTCCTGATATCGTTACTATAGTACAATTATATAAATTTTTGCCTAGAATTCTATTATGAGCTTTTTTGACTATCTGCTGTCTCTCTCAATTAGACTATAAACTAAAAAATATAAATAATAATGCTTTTGTATATTGTATGTCTTCCAAATGAGTTAATATAGCATGTTACCCAGAAGAACACATTACAAAAATGCATTGAGTGATGAAATTAAATACTAAATATAACATAATGCTACTGATATAGGGGCAAAGCCCATAACTTATAACTGTGGTTTGAAAAAAGCTTTAAGAGTCTAAGATTTATAGTTTTCAGAATTTATGAGTTTAAATATTGGCTCTTGGTTAAAAGGATCTTGTAAAGTAGTGTGACCAAGGTTACCTTAAATAGATTGCTTTATGGTTTCCCACTTGTTGGAGTTTTATGCATATTTAATATTGCCTGTGGTGATTGGAGAGGCTTAGTGATAGAGTGCTGAGGGTGTTATATTTAATGCAGGAAGTCTTGAGCTCCATCCCCAGCAGTCCAAAAGTACTGAATATACTCTAGCCTTTCTGAAGTTCAATATCTGGGCAACTACAGGAGGCTCCTTAGCTGAATATAGACTCCTGCTATTTCTGATAACTACCCATACTTAAAAGCAAAAAGGTGATTATAATAATAATAAGGCCATACATTTATATTGCCCTATTATTATTTCAGAAAGCTCAACATTTCTCATGTAGTTATATAATGTAGCAAGGGTATTCACATTATATATGCAGTCGATGGTATTCTTATCACTTTAAATTTTACCATGACAAATTTAAATTTATTCATGACAAATTAGTAAAATAATATGTGAAGAAATGGTCATCAGAGTGGCTTCTAGTGTGACAGAGACCAGCATGGGAAGAGATAAAGGAATGCTTCTGGAGTGAAAATACAAGATGCAATCTGACTGTTAAAGTCAAAAAAGTCAGGCTAGAGAAAAGAGATAGTGCTTACATTAGACAAGGAATATTGGAGTGAGGAATATTTCCCTTCTTCTCTCACTTCAACATTTTTGGCTTTTCCTCCTAAATTATTTTCTTTTTTTATTTTTACTTGGTATTTGTTTTGACTTGGCAGGCAGTACATATAATGCCAAATGCACTTCTGTATTTCTGTAGAGCTCAAAGGGCCACTTGTGGGAATTGGTTCATTTCTTCCACCATGTGGGCCTAGAGGCTCAAGTTCAGTTTGTAAAGATTAGTGTTAGGAAACTTTACCCACTGAGTCATCTTTGTATTTCCATGATTCTTTTAAAAATCACAATAAGAGTAGAAATCCTTAGCAGATAATGGAAAAGACTATTTCCACTCTTAACACAACTGTACCAGCATTCATGTTCAGTTGTTCATATGTCTGTTCCCATATCTTTGCATATATCAATTAATATTTAATTAATTTTCTTCATAAAATTATAAAAATAAATCCCAGGCAATAAAACCTATGAAGACAAACATTTATCATTACTATGATGATGATGATGGTAACAATAATAATAATTGCGGTTATTTAGCCTGTCCCTACATAAAACTCTTTAAACAATAATTCAAACCTAAATCAAATTAATACTATAATGACCATTTACCAAAACTAAGATTTATTAGCATTATTTTTTTCCAAATATTCATACCTTACACTCATGTTATGAGATTCAATAACAAAATACCTTTGTCAAAGTCCCATAAAGTATATGAAAATGACTTCTGTATTAAAAAGGTATCACTGTATGATTGTAAAATTTTAACTGATGGCAAAAATAAAGCTTACCAACTTCTCTTTCCTTTGATTAATTTCTTATTGTTCATTCTTTCTCAGGAAACCATTTTTCATCCTTATCCATTCATCATGACTTAAAGTTTTAAACTATAGAGTCTCATGATCCTACACAAAAATAAAGTTGATTTAACTTAGTTTCAAACTTGACTAGAGTTCTTTGCTCTCTGATTTTTTTTATGTGCCATACAATGTGGTGCTTTCTAAATTTTTAATTTGACACTATAAATATCATGTGAACTAAAGTCTAGTGTTCTCATAACAACATGCACATGATTGACACAAGATCAACCCACACATAGCTACACGAAGAAAAGGATATATGGACACAAAGTTATACCACTAACTAAGGAGATAGTTATTGGAAAAGGGAGAATCAGTTATCTATAGGGTATGACTTCTGAGAGGTTGAACATGTTACATTGAAAGGCCACATATCTAACAGTATACATGCAAAAAAACCTGGTTTTGTGTTGCAAATGGGAGTGGGTAGGGATTTGGGTGATATGGAAAGATGTGGAGTCACAGCTATGATCAAAATACATTTCAAAAACTAGTACAAAACCCAAAAATGACCAGGGATAATTCCCCTAAAGAAATTATGTTATAATACATTTAAGATTATTTTGATAATTGCTATAATCCAAAACATACATCACCTCCCTTGTCATCACGATCTATTCCATTTATGTGTCACATTAGTAAAGAACAAGGCTCTAAAAGATAAAAACTAATATGACAAACTAAAATGTAATTAGATGAAGCAGAAGCAATGACATTGAGACTTCACAAGGCTATATGACAGAAGGAAAAGAACTCCAGGAACAGGCAGAAGGATCAGGTGCCCATTTGTTCACAGACTCAGGATTTCCATAAAAATACAATGCTGAAAGGTACAATATATACAAAGATGAACTGGTGCAGACTTATGGTCACGTTGTGCTTACTGTTTTATTTCCTGTAGATTTGCATGACCTTTGCTCAGTTGATTTAGAAACCTTCCTCTGGTGTCCTGTGTCCTCTTTATCACTTACACTTCCACCTACTCTTCCATGGGGTTCCCTGCACTCTGACAGGAGGGATTTTATGAAGATATTTGATTTAGAGCTGGTGTTCCAAAGTTTCTCTCTCTGCATAATGTCTGGCTGTGGGTCTCTGTATTTGTTTCTGTTTCAGTAGGAATGCTCTCTGATTATGCCAGAAGAGTATAGCAGAATAGCATTAGGGATAATTGTATTGTTACATTGCTTTGGGTCTGGTTTTTTTTGTTTTGTAATAGGTCTCTGGACTATCTAGTCCCTGATTCTTGGTCAGCCAAGCAGTGTCAGGCATGAGTTCAATCTAATGGAGTGTGCCTTAAGTCAAGTTGGACATTGGTTAGTGACTTTAGCAAGTGTTGTGTTAGAGTAACCATCAACCTAGTATATTTTGCAGGCATAAATATTGTAGATCATAGGTTTTGTGGGTTGGTGCTTCTGTTTCTCTTTTAGTAGCCTTTTGTACCAAAGACACTAGAATATTCATCATACTTTCTCCTATATTCTGATGACATGAAAACAATCTTCATTACAACATTAAATTTATTGGTGTTGTTTCCCAATGTGATTCAATGTTAAATGCCAAAAATACAAACTTTAGTGAACCAAGTAGTCAAGATATTTATATTTTGTTTGAGAGTAAAAAGTTGGTTCTTGGAGAAAATCAACAAGATTGACAAACCCCTAGTCAAACTAATCAAACGGCAGAGAGAGAACACTCAAATTAATAAGATTAGAAATGAAAAGGGGGACATAAAAACAGACACAGAGGAAATTCAGAGAATCATTGCATCTTACTACAAAAGTTTATATGCCACAAAGTTGGAAAATGTACAAGAAATGGACTGGTTTTAAGATAAGTACTATTTGCCAAAGTTAAATCAAGACCAGGTGAACAATCTAAATAGACCGGTTGGTCACGAAGAATTAGAAGCTGTTATCAAAAACTTTCCGACCAAAAAAAGCCCAGGACCAGATAGTTTCAATGCAGAATTCTACCAGAACTTCCAAGAAGTGCTAATACCCATACTCCTTAATGTATTTCACAATATAGAAACAGAACAGTTATTGCCAAATTCTTTTTATGAAGCTACAGTTACCCTGATACCAAAACCACATAAAGATACAACCAAGAAAGAGAATTACAGGCCATTCTCACTCATGAACATTGACGCAAAAATTCTCAACAAAATGCTGGCAAACCGAATCCAAGAACACATTAGAAAAATTATCCATTATGATCAAGTAGACTTCATCCCAGAAATGCAGGACTGGTTCAACATATGCAAATCTATCAATGTAATCCATCATATAAATAAACTGAAGGAAAAAAACCACATGATCATTTCATTAGATGCTGAAAAAGCATTTGACGAAATTCAACACCCCTTTATGATAAAGGTGTTAAAGAGATTGGGGATAAAATGATCATACCTAAATATAATAAAAGCTATTTACAGCAAGCCGACAGCTAACATCAAACTCAATGGAGAGAAACTTAAAGCCATTCCATTGAAATCAGGAACACGACAAGGCTGTCCACTCTCCCCATACCTCTTCAATATAGTGCTTGAAGTTCTAGCAATAACAATAAGACAACATAAGGGGATCAAGGGGATTCGAATTGGAAAGGAAAAAGTTAAATTTTCGTTATTTGCAGATGATATGATAGTACATAAGCGACCCCAAACACTCTACCAAAGAACTCCTACAGATGATAAACACCTTTAGTAATGTGGCAGGATATAAGATCAACTCCAAAAAATCGGTTGCCCTCCTATACACAAAGGATAAAGAAGCAGAGAGGGAAATCAGAGAAACATCACCTTTCATGATAGCCACAATTAGCTTAAAATATCTTGGGGTAACTCTAACCAAGGAAATGAAAGACCTATTTGACAAGAACTTTAAGTCTTTGAAGAAAGAAATTGAGGAAGATACCAGAAAATGGAAAGACCTCCCCTGCTCTTGGATTGGGAGAATCAACATAGTAAAAATGGCAATTCTACCAAATTCAATCTATAGATTCAATGCAATCCCCATCAAAATCCCATCAAACTTCTTCACAGACCTTGAGAGAACAATAATCAAGTTTATATGGCAAAACAAAAAACCCTGGATAGCCAAGACAATCTTATACAATAAAGGAACTTCTGGAGGCATTACCCTCCCTGACTTCAAACCGGATTCTCTGAATGTGCCTGGCACGGGGACTGTCTGAGAAGCCATTGATAATGGCACTGGGACTTGTTTCCTCGGCATGTACTGACTTTTTGGGATTCTAGTCTGTTTGGATGCTCACCTTCCTAGACCTGGAGGGAGGGGGGGAGGAACTTGAACTTCCCACAGGGCAGGAAACCCTGACTGCTCTTAGGGATGGAGAGGGAAGAGGAGAGGGAGTGGGGGGAGTGGGAGGGTATTAGGAGGAGGGGCGGAAGTGGAAACTTTTTTAAATTAATAAAAAATCAAGATATTTATATTTTGTTTAAGAGTATGATACAAACATGTTGAAGGAAGAATATTATGAACTATATAGTTTTTCCTAGTAAAGCAAAAAACTTAATTGTGCTGACTTGAGTTTTTTGAATGCCATGCTAGCATTTAAGTCTCAAAAATTTTAAACAAAGGTGATAGAAATAGTATAGTCAATAATAAAATTTATGCAACAAATTAGAGATAATTTCACACAAAAGTCAGAGAAATTAGCAAAAAAGGGAACTTAGAGATGCAAAATGACTGTCAACAGAAAAGGAAAACACCAAATAGAATATAGTAGAAAGGAAAAGAACCACAGTGTTAGAGGTAAGCATATTATGACATGAAGCAAAAGAAAGAAAATGATCAACAATACTGACAAAATTTTAATATATTTTGAAAATACCTATATTTGTGGACACTAGGAGGAGAAAACTGGCATCCTTTGGTACTTTGGTTTGTGCTGGTAAATGCTCCACCAATTATTGCATCCATGTACCAACTAAAATGGAAACATTAGAAGTTTGTTGAATGTCTATGGCAAAATCAGGTTAAATGTTCAAAAGCCAGTTTACAATTTTTATATAGTCTCAGCTGTCTCATATATAGCTGCCATAGTGAGCACTAATGAATGCTATTTAAAATAAAATGAAAATTTATTCTGAAGACTATATTTGGAAAGGGATCGATCTGGGAAGTGTTGGGGAAAGGAGGTGGATACGACCAAAACTCAAAACTCTCAAAGAAATAATAGAAAGATACAGACATATACAGATTATGTAAGCATACATATAGCAAAATAATACTCAGAAGAATGATTATGAAAATTATACTAAAATAATTTGCAAGGATAAGGTGAAGGCAAGTGTTTGAGTTTATTACATTTATTTCTTGGACTGAAATCAGTAACTTGTCTTTGCAATTGTAGCAAGGCAAAGTAGTGGGAATGTGTGAGACAGAAAGTTATATTTGGTTTTTGATACAGATGGGTTTCTCTTGCTTGTTGTCTATTTGCTGTCAATTAACTTTTAAAATATTTCTGTACTTCAAGGGGACTGATCTAAAGAGAGTTCACCAAGGCCAGTTGGACTGGGACTGAACGAGCATGTGATCCAACCAGATTCTCTGAATGTGGCCGGATTCTCTGAATGTGGCTGGCACGGGGTCTTTCTGAAAAGCCATTGACAATGACACTGGGACTTGTTTCCTCTGCATATACTGGATTTTGGGATCCAGTCTGTTTGGATGCTCACCTTCCTGGACCTGGAGGGAGGGGGAAGGAACTTGAACTTCCCACAGGGCAGGAAACCCTGACTGCTTTTAGGGATGAAGAGGGAGGAGGAGAGGGAGTGGGGGTATTGGGAGGGTGTTGGGAGGAGGGGCAGAAATGGAAACTTTTATAAATTAATAAACTTTTATAAATAAAAAAATATTTCTGTACTTAATAGAATTTATGAGGTTGTTAGAATAGTTAAAAATATTTAAGTATATATTGGAGGTTTACAATATTTTTATTTTGAATGATGTTTTATTATGTAAAATGCATCATTTTACAAAATACATAAGGTTAATGTTATAATGATAATACTTTTTTATTTTAATTTATTTATTTATTAAAAATTTTCATCTGGTCCCCTCCTCCCATTTCCCTCCCACGTCCCCACTCCCCCTCCCCTCCCCTCTCAAGTCTTAAGACAAATCAGGGTACCCTGCCCTGTGGGAAGTCCAAGGCCCTCCCTGCTCCATCCAGGAATAGGAACGTGTGCATCCAAACAGACTATGCTACCAAAAAGCCAGTATGTGCAATAGAATCAAAACCCAGTGCCATTATCATTGGCTTCTCAGTCAACCCTCATTGTTAGCCAAATTCAGGGAGTCCGGTCTGATCACATGCTCTTTCAGTTCCAGTTTAGCTGGCATTGGTGAGCTTCCATTAGATCAGTCACATAGTCTCAGTGGGTAGACGCACCCGTCGCAGTTCTGACTTCCTTGCTCATGTTCTCCCTCCTTCTTTTCTTCATCTGAACCTTGGGAGCTCAGTCCAGTGCACCAATGTGGGTCTCTGTCTCTATTTCCATTTATCCCCAGATGAATGTTCTATGGTGATATGCAAGATATTCATCAGTGTGGCTATGGGATAAGGCAAGTTCAGGCACCCTTTTCCTCTGCTACCCAAGGACCTAGTTGGGGACATCTCCTTGGACACCTGGGAACTCCTCTAAAGCCAAGTCTCTTGTCAACCCTAAAATGGCTCCCTTAATTAAGATATCTACTTCCCTGCTCCCATATCCACCCTTCCTCCATCTCAACCATCCCATTCCCCCAAGATCTTCCTATCCTTCCTTTCTCACTTCTCTCTCCCCATCTCCCCTTACCCCCACCCCACATCCCACTTCCTCCCAAATTTTTCCCAGTGATCTTGTCTACTTCCAATATCCAGGAGGACAAATATATGTTTTTCTTTGGGTTCACCTTCTTATTCAGCTTCTCTAGGATCATGACTTATAGCCTCAATGGCCTTTGTTTATGGCTAGAATCCACTTATGAGTGAGTACATACCATATTTATCTTTTTGGGTCTGGGTTATCTCACTCAGTGAATTGTTTTCTATTTCATCTATTTGCATACAAAATTCAAGATGTCATTATTTTTTTTACCTCTGAGTAGAACTCTAATGTGTATATTGCCACACCTTCTTTATCCATTCTTCTATTGAGGGCCAACTAGGTTGTTTCCAGGTTTTGACTATTACAAACAGTGCTGCTATATATATAGTTGAACAAATGCTTTTGTAGTAGGATTGGGTATCTTTTGGGTATATTATCAAGAGTGCTATTGCTGGGTTCTGAGGTAGGTCGACTCCCTGTTTCCTGAAAAACTGCCACACGGATTTGCAAAGTGGCTGCACAAGTTTGCATTCCCACAAACAATGGATTAGTGTTCTCCTCACTCCACATCCTCTCTAGCATAGGCTATCATTGGTGATTTTGATTTTAGCCATTCTTTCAGGTGTAAGATGGTATCTCAATGTTGTTTTGATTTGCATTTCCCTGATCACTAAGGAGGTTGAACAAGACCTTAAGTGGTTTTTGGCCTTTTGAACTTCTGTTGAGAATTCTCTGTTCAGTTCAGTACCCCATTTTTTAATAGGGTTAATTAGAGTTTTAAAGTCTAGTTTCTTGAGTTCTTTACATATTTTGGATATCAGACTTTTGTCTGATGCTGGGTTAGTGAAGAACTTCTCCCATTCAGTAGGTTTTTCTTTTTGTCTTAATGACAGTGTCCTTTGCTTTACAGAAGCTTCTCAGTTTCAGGATGTCCCATTTAATCACTGTTGCTCATATTGTCTGTGATACTGGGGTTGTATGTAGGAAGTGGTATCCTGTACCACTTATGTGTTGTGTACCTGTATGTGTTGCAGTCTACTTCACACTTTCTCTTCTATCAGTTTCAGTGTGTTGGAATTATATTGAGGTCTTTAACCCATTTCACTTGACTTTTGTACATGGTGATAGATATGGATCCATTTTCATTCTTCTACAAGTTGACATTCAGTTATGTCAGCACCATTTGTTAAAGATGCTTTCTTTCTTCCATTGTATAATTTTAGCTCCTTTGTCGAAAATCATGTGTTCATAGGTTTGTGGATTAATATACGGGTCTTCAGTTTGATTTCATGGTCAACATCTCTGTTTTTATGCCGCTACCAAGCTGTTTTCATTACTGTTGCTCTGTAATAGAGCTTGAAATCAGGGATGGTAATACCTCCGGAAGTACTTTAATTATATAGGATCGTTTTGGCTATCCTGGGATTTTTTGTTTTTCCATATGAAGTTGATTATTGTTCTTTCAAGGTCTGTGAAGAATTTTGTTGGGATTTTGATGGGGATTGCATTGAATTTATAGATTGCTTTTGGTAGAATTGCCAGTTTTACTATGTTGATCCTACCAATCCACGAGCACGGGAGATTCTTCCATTTTCTGGTATCCTCCTCAGTTTCTTTCTTCAAAGACTTAAAACTCTTGTCAAATAGATGTTTCACTTCCTTGGTTATAGTTACCCCATGATACTTTATGCTATTTGTGTTTTCGTGAAATGTGATGTTTCTCTGATTTTCCTCTCTGCTTTTTTTTTCTTTGTGTATAGTAGGGCTACTGATTTGGAGTTGATCTTGTATCCTGCCACATTACAAAAGGTGTTTATCAGCTGTAGGAGTTCTTTGGTAGAGTTTTTGGGGTCGCTTATGTACACTATCATATCATCTGCAAATAATGAAAGTTGGACTTCTTCCTTTCCAATTAGATTCCCCTTAATCTCTTTTTGTTGTCTTATTGCTATTGCTAGAACTTCAAGCACTATGTTGAAGAGGTATGCAGAGAGGGGACAGGCGTGTCTTGTTCCTGGCTTTAAGTTTCTCTCCATTTAGTTTTACGTTAGCTGTTGCCTTGCTATATATTGTTTTTATTATATTTAGGTATGAACCATGTATCCCTAGTCTCTCCAAAACCTTTATCATAAAGGGGTGTTGAATTTTGTCAAATGTTTCTTCAGCATCTAATGAAATGATCATATATTTTTTCTTTCACTTTATTTATATGATGGATTACATTGAAAGATTTTCTTATATTTAACAAGCTCTTCATCTCTGGGATGAAACCTACTTGATCATAATGGATAATTTTTTTGATGTGTTCTTGGATTCGGTTTGTCAGTATTTTATTGAGAATTTTCGTGTCAATGTTCATGAGTGAGACTGGTATATAATTCTCTTTCTTGCTTGAGTCTTTGTGTGGTTTTTGGTATCAGAGTAACTGTAGCTTCATAAAAGAAGTTTGGCTATGATTCTTCTGTTTCTATTTTGTGGAACACATTAGAGAGTATAGGTATTAGCTCTTCTTGGAAGTTCTGGTAGAATTCTGCATTGAAACCATTTGGTCCTGGGCTTTTTTTAATAATACGTTTTTGAAAACAGGTTCCTCTGTGTAGCCCTGAACTTCCTGGAACTCACTCTATAGACCATGCTGGCATCAAACTGAGAGATTGGCCTCCCTCTGACTTCTGAGTACTGGGATTAAAGGTGTGGGCCACCACCGTCTAGCACACAAATATCATTGTGTAAGAAATGACACTCTTTTGCATGGCAATTTGGGAAAAGTATGCAAATGCATGTTATTGTATTGAAGGGAAAATTTTCATCACTTTAATTAAAATTATACTACTTATTTCCTTATTAACTTATAAAAAATAATAAAGAAAATCAGAGGTAAATACAGAAAATTACTTAAAATCAGACATGGTGGTCCATAAATATTATCGCAGAACTCAGGGGCATGAAGCAAGAAGATTATGTGTTTGAGGTCCAGTGAGGCTATATAGTTAAGTTCAAGGTCAGTTCAGTGAGGAGAAAAAATAAACAAAGATACAGACACTCAATAATACTACGTACTAAAATTTCTAAAAGAGATATTTCAGTGTTCAAGATTTGTTTGTTTATTTGTTTGCTTGTTTAACACCTTGAATACCAGGCTAAGTCATTTGAAGTTTTAATAATATCAAAGATTAAGCAGTTTTAGGGATCTTCTTTATCAGTAATACATCCAATTCTGACTTTGAAGCAATTTTCTTTTGCATGGATACTAACAAAATTTGGTGTAGAAGCCTAAAACTTTTTTTCTTTTTCCTAATATTTATAACATATTATTTAGATGCTAAACCTCCATATTCTTCAGTCAAACACCAGATATTGTGGATATTTGGAGACAATGTCTTTCTGTTGTCTTTCTTTGGCTGGTATTGATTACATAGTTTTAAATGACTTCAACATTTTTGGAGTCTTAGTGACTCAGACTTCTGTATGTTTGAATTAAAGACATAAACCAGCATGTATGACTCATTCTTTTGTAGCTATATAAACTATACTGTATAGTTATAAACATTACTTATATAAAATTTGTCACACAATTTGTACTGGAATGAGTGTTATAATTGAAAATAACTCTTCTATTATCAGTAACTTTTCTATTTGAAAAGCTGAAAAATGCCCATCCATCTCCCAGTATCCTAATGTATTTATGGTAATTTCTCATAAATGAGTTCACATTCTCAGATTTCTGTTTATTGAAATTATGACTCTTCCATTACTGATTCTTATGAGTTCATAATATAATGTGTATTTTTCTAGCACTTACTTTTTGTGTCCCTTCTGATTATTGAGTCAGATAGGAATGAAGTAGTAGAAAGGAGATGTAAAAATTGAAAAGTATTCAACCACATAGAAAAGAAACACTTGAAAGTTGGAGAGGTTGGTGATGAAAGTGCTTGTGAACAAAATGTTGTGCTGTGATCCACAGCATTATATAGTGGGAGTAGCTTGACAAAATCTTTAGGATGACTCACAGGAATCGTGTATTCCATTGGAGGCATCCCACCTTACAAGGATTTAGGGATACCTGCCTTTTGAATAGTCACTTTCATTTCTGTAAAACTCTTGTGAAGTCTTAGCACTCCCTATGGGATTTTCCCACAAAAACAAACAAACAAACAAAAACAAAAGTGTATCAGTCAATTATTGGACTTAACTCCCTAATGTACTACTATACTAGATGACTTTTCATTTGACTGTATAATCTTGAATATATATTGGGTGCCTTGAATTCTAGAAAAGTTCCCAAAGGAAAAACAAATGTCACTCAGGAGTCAGTGGGAGCATAGCCACCACTTGACCTGTGACTGGAAGTACCAGGCTCTGGATTTTACACTTTCTCAGTTTTCCCCTTGATCTTACTTTAAATGTTATCTCTAGAGCTAAGAGATTCTATTTAGTCATCTGGCATTTGACAAAAATACCAATGTGTGTCAAGAACCATCTGTTTTTCTCCTGTTGGTAGTCGTGGCTACCATAAACGCTGTGCTTCAAGCCACTGCAAGAGTAGAAGTACTAAGAGGAAACACAACACTACTGTGTTTTCTTCCCCTTTTTCTACATTTATAAATTACAAACTTCTATATTAACTAATTGCATAAGAATACTGAACACATGTGCTCCATCTCCCCCCTCTTAGAAATCATAGCTCTTTCCTCTATTTACCCCTTTCAGATATTCCCAGGGAGCATCACAACCATGTCCCCTCTGAAACATAAGTCAACTAACAGGAACCAACCTTTTCAAACTTATCTGTAATTTTGTCCCCTAAAAATGCATAGCTGGTATCGTTGTTATTGTCAGAGAATTGCTATTTGTGTCTGTGTGGGTATATAAATTGGAAACCTTGTGAAATTGAAAGAGAACATTGAAAGAGAGAGAGAGAACACTTGAAGAGAGAATATTGAAAGATAAATTTTCTTGAAGGATAAAGAGACATGAGAAGAAGATGTGTATGAGCTGATTTGTTGACCTTTAGACATCATTTTGTTTGCTCTAAGCATCCAGAATGAATCCTGATGGAACATTGTGACTGCAACTTGGGGACCTCTGATAAGGCTGAGAAAAGATATTACATTATTTGAAGGGTATGTGAGCATGAAGACAAATGAAAAAAGTTTGATACCATGCTATTAAATATTGTGTAAACCAAGTAAAAAACACAAATGTATAAATGTGTTGTATCAATTATAATAAATATCAGATATTTTTGGCATTAGAATTATTAGGTTATATAATTTTGATGAATATTGTGTGAATAAAATTGACATTTGTCACTTCTTTGGTATAATAATTAAAACACTAGATATTTCAAAGTTCTTCTTTCATTGTAGGGCCAAAATTATCTCAGGGACTGTACCTTGAAGCCACTAGGTCGAAGAAAAGTCTGTCTCAAGTTTGAAGGATAGTCTCAAAGCTACCAACTGATGATGAAATAGCAAAATCTAGATAGATGCCCCTACAGTCAGAAAGAGGGTTTTGCTGTCTCTCGTTGGCTGGAGGTACCCCTGCATCACTTCAGCCCCTATAATGTCACTTCACCTATATAAGCTGACGCTCGCAGTAGTAAACTAAGGTCCTGCTTTGACTTGATACCCTATTGTGTCTGATTGTTTTACTTTGTGGGACTGCTTTTAGAATGGATGGAGAGTGTAATCACCTTTCCCTGAGGAATAAGGCTAAGGATGCCTGGCATCTGACATCTGAACAGGGGCATGTCTGGTCTCAGGGATAAGTGGTTGGTCAAGGTGAGTGGGACCTCATAATTGGTAAAACAATTTTACACAAAAATGACCCAATGCTTAAGGCTCTTGGATATATGATACTCTCCTGAGGCCTGGGATTGTAAGATCACAATACAATCCAGACATGGGAGGATATAATTACCCTGCTGCCCTGGGTACCCACTGGAAATCATTTGTCATAGGACACGTGGAACTGGGTGGAGACTCTGTCCAGAGAAAGGACAAAACATTTTGCTATACCCCTACCATTGGGATTCTATTCCACTATAGCCCTTAAGGTATGTTTTCACCTTGCTGCTCTGCCTCCCCCAACAGTGGTTAAGGAAAAGGCAAGAGACAAGGAGAAGTCTAAAGAATCTGAAAATAAACAACTAGCTAGAAGGGGGTGGGGCTAGGGTGAGGACCAGGAAAAGGCCAAAGATCAGGAGTGGTCTTAAGAATCCAAAAGTAGCAGACTAACCTAAAGCATGGGAGAAAAGGAGACACCTGAGGGGGAAGATCACAAATGGGTGCAAATTACTGAGGAGCGTACCCAGGGGGAAGGAATAAGGCAGGCAGAGGCAAAGACAAGAGGGAAAGTAGATATTGTCTGTGACAAGAAGGAACCCCCTCCTTATGCCCCCAGCCACCCTGAAAAGGATAAAATGGGAGAGGGGAATGGTACAAATAAGGGGGCTCTATCCTTGCCTGGAGGAAATGAATATACCAGCCTCTGGGAGAAACTGCAAAGGTGGGACTCTCACATGAGGCAGAGCCTCCTGGGGATCCTAACCATAAGGTTTAAGGAAAAGGCCTTCCCGGTCAATGTTACCCCCGGGTAACATTATAATGACCCCCTTAGACTGGTATTCTTGGGAATCTAAGGACCTGAAAGAACTGAGGAAGGCAGTGCCCAAAGATGGCACCCACTCCCCTTGGGCAATGACCCTCCTTCAGGAGGTAGTCCACCATCCTTGTGTCCCTAAGGACAGGTATTACCTGGCTAAGGTCACCCTGGGGAGATCCAAATATGTTAATTGGACAGCTTTCTTTAAGGAGGCTTGTTGAACTAGGGCGGAGTTCAATAGAGCAGCCAACCCCCACCAGTTCCCATCACTTATCCAGTGCTAACTAGTACGAGGGAAGGCTTTTCCACTGTGGTCCAACAAGCTGCAGCTGTGACTCTATATTGTGACCAAGTTAGACAGGCAGGCCCGGAGGCCCAGACCAGAATAAAGAAGGGACCCACTGAATAACCTATAGCTGGCATAATGAAAAAAACAGGGGAGATGCTTCTGGACTTTATTGTCCATGGGCAGACCAGCCTTAAGAGGAAATTGCACCCAATAGGCTTAGATACCAATTTACTAAGCTCCTAGTCTGGAAAGATATGAACCAAGAAACTAGGATAGCTTGTACTTGCCTTAGCAAGGGTTCATGAGCTGTAGCATGGTCCATGGGTTGTAGCATCGCAGATGTCAGGATCCAATCACAATCCAACTCTTATGGTGTCCCTTCAGGCCCAAACTTAAACTCTAGCCTCTTTTATTACCCAAGACCTGGCAGCTGGACACCAAAAGCAAACACCCAGGAAATGTTCATTATGTTGTCAACTGAGACATTTTAGGAGAGATTTCTCATTAAAGGGCAATAAGACACAGGTATGGAAGGGACCCCTTCTGTTTCTGATGGTGGAGAGATCGGACACTTAAAAGAAATCCCACACTATCTCAGAACTGAGAGATAGATAGTTATTTATTTAGGGGGAAAACTTACAAATCATTATTCTCTGCTTGAAAAGTGGATAGAGATGGAATCCAAACAATACGAACGAGCAAATGGGAGCCGGGGGAGGAGAGAAGGGGCATACTCCACAGCAGCATCCAGGGATATAGTGTAAGAGGCCACACCCCAGTAGGCGGGTAGCTGTAAACCTTTCTGCAAAACCTCCCCCTTTTGTTTAAATAAGAGATTTCTAAACCTAATATAAAACTTTATACAATAAGAACAAATATTCTATTCTGACTAGCTTAAATCTTGAATAATAAATAATTTGGCCAAGTCATGAGAGGAAAGTAACTACATTTATCTAGTCTTTAACCCATTGAAAATCTGAGAAGGGAAAAGAAATGTCACCTGAGTGAGTAGAAAGTGCAATTACACAACTTCCAAAATATGCAACAAATCAAAGAGACGACTGGATACCTGGAGAATCATGCAAAGTCACATTTGCAACCTTGAAGCAGCCGACATTGGCTAAGGCCTAGAATTACTGACAGACTATTTTCAAAGGCAAAAATTTTTCAAAACCATCTTACCCTGTCTTGGTAAGATTTGACAGTCCTGCTTATCCATTTCTGGATACTATGCATTTTGTCAGTGGTTGAGGTATGGGCAGTTCTTTGCTCAAAGGCCAGTTTTGCCGAGAAGAATACAAGCTCCAAGTGGAGTGTCTTCGGTGCTCAACATGATCTCGGGAATAGATCAGTGCTTCCTGGAGCAATTGTGTCTCACTTCAACAGAACTCTAAGTTATTTAAATGTCATATTATAGAGCTCTTTGAAGTGGTTGAAGATTATTTCTACAGAATATAATCTCTATATATCTAAAGAACCTGATTAGTCTAACTGTAAGTATCACAAATATAGATGACTATTGATCTATAATTCTTAATACCTATAAAACTTAAAGAAAATAAACAACTGTGAAATAAATTAGGACAATGACCTCCAAATGTAAACAATGTATAAGCATCTTGATCAGAGGTAGAAATGTACACTGCAATATGGTAAATATATATCAATATATAAAAAATGTTTTAAATGGAGGTAGAAGCATGCATGCATACAATATTCAATATAATTTAACTTTATATCTATATATAAGAATCTATAACAATGTTATTGTCTATAAATAATAACTCACAAATCAATCTATTATCCCTTCCGATTCCCCCCCCTTTTTTTTTTACAAAAAGTTCCCTGAGCTTATAAAATTTCCCCCCAACCCTCAACCATATACCAATTACAATCAACCCCTAAATGATGTCCCTAACCCTGAGGATAAACTTTGCTGGGAGAGGGGACTTCATTTTTTAGAATTACTTCCAGCTATCATGGGGTGACTTTCATTGTATGGGATCCAGTGAAAGTAAGATGATAGTTAAGTTTGAAGAATAATGTCTGGTATGATTGCAAATAGTATTTTGTGGAGTTCTGGCCAGACCATTGTAAAACATGTGCACCATTTCAGTTAATCAAGTTGGAACCATTTTGTGCAGCTGTTACCAAAATCAGGTCATGTAGTAGCACTATGAACATCATGATGGCATATCAACCAGGTGGAATTGTTGTGGGGCTCCATCTTCTTTCTGGAAACTTTAAAGATTACTGCAGGAAAATTCATTGTTAATTGTGAAAAACTTGCATTATTTATAAAGACATATACATATATATATATATATATATTCAATGAAGGGTATGATAAAGACAAAAATAGATATGAGGAAAAGTAATTTTCTTTTCTAAATTCTTTTTTCTTTCTGTCCCATATTATGGTTCCTGCCATGAGACAGAAACTCTGGGCTTTTCTCTTAACAAGAGGCTTGAAATGAGAGAGGGAATGAGACAGTGTCCAACACCAAAACCAGTTCTCTCTCTATATAAAAGTATATTCTCAACATTTATGCTTATGGAACATATTCAGTTTTCTTCATGATCATTACTGGGTAGTTATTGTTCAAACTATCAGTATTCAAACATCCAGGGTCCCGTGCATTTTTTGAAGATGAATATTTTTCTGCAAAGACAAGAATAGAACCTTACCCCCATCCTATATGAATTTCTTAACACCTGTATGGTTATCATCATTGAGGATAAGCTGTCATTTCTCCTTTCTAAGAGGTTTATCTTTTTCAAACCACACCTTTATTAATTTTGATGGTATCCATAATTTTTCTTCTCCTGTGGAAACATGAGCCAAACCCCTTCCCCAACACAGCATAGCTCCTGGCTTTTACTGTGAGGTTTACACATCCTTGAAATAAAACAGTTGATTTAATTCAGAAGACTTTCCCATTATCCAATGTCTTTCTGCTGTGTTGTCCCTTTCTCACTAGCATTAAAAAAAATTCAAGGTTAATAAAGCATTATGTAATCTGTTTCTGGGGGCACTTTCCATTCCTTTCAGTTTGCTTAACATATCCTTTATATTTTGATTTGATCTTTCTATAACTGCTTGACCTGAAGGATTTGTGGTATACCTGTAACATGCTTAATATTATAATGAGCAAAAAGTCATTTTATTTTCCTAGAGACATAATGTTGACCATTATCTGTCTTTATTTGTGCAGGTATACCCATGATGTTCATAACTTCTAATAAATGTGTGATTACTGAATAAGTCTTTTCTGAACTTAAAACAGTTTCCCATTGAAAGCCTGAATAAGTGTCAATGGTGAGATGTACATATTTTAATTTTCCAAATTTTGCAAATTGGAACACATCCTTCTGCCAGATTCCTTTTCTTTGTGTTGGTCCCTGTAGGTAGTGGTATTTGGTTATATGAAGTATAAGTAGGACATCTCTTTATAATCTTCTTGGCTTGTTGCCATGTGATAGAAAACTCTTTCTTTAAACCTTTGTTATTGACATGATTTTTTATAAGATTCTGAGGCCCTGTAACATGCTTCCAATCAATAATTGGTCAATTTCTGCATTACCTTGTGCTAGAGGACCTGACAGATGTGTATGGGACTTGATGTGTGTTATATGCATAGGACAAAGCCTATTCCTGATTATGTCTTGTACCTGGATAAACAATGAAGTCAATTCTCTATCATCTGGTGTAAATTCAGTGGTTTCAGTATGCAAGATAACTCTGCATATTGTGAGTCAGTAACTATATTAAGAGGTTCTTTAAAATTCCTTAACACCATAAGAATGGCATATAATTCTGCCTTCTGGACAGAATTATAAGAGCTTTGTTTGGCCTTACTCAATTCCTCAGATTTGTAACCTCCCTTCCCTTTTTTATTAGTATCAGTATAAAATGTATGGGCTACAGTTATTGGAGCATCACGTACAATTCGGGGAAGAATCCAAGAAGTCCTCTTTATAAGGTTAAGACTATCACTTTTGGGATAGTTGCTATTAATTTCTACCAAAAATTAACACAAGCTCTTTGCATTGGTTCATTGTCTTTCCATAATATTTTATTTCATCATTATTGAAATGAACTATAAGTTCTGTTGGATTTATACCTGCTAGCTGACGAAGTCTCAATTTACCTTTTATAAGTAATTCAGAGACATTTTCCACATATTTTTTTTTATTTATTAAAAATTTCCACCTTCTCCCCACCTCCCATTTCACTACCACTCCCTCCTCCCTCTCCCCCTCCCTCTCCAATCCTAAGATCAGTTAGGGTTCCCAATCCCGGGGGAAGTCCAAGGTCCTCCCCCCTCGATCAAGGTCTAGGAAGGTGAGCATCCAAACAAACCAGGCTCCCACAAAGCCAGTCCATGCAGTAGAATCAAAACCAAGTGCCATTGTGTTTGGCTTCTCAGTCAGCCCTAATTGACAGCCACATTCAGAGAGTCCAGTTTGATCACAGGCTCAATCACTGCCAGTCCAGCTGGCCTTGGTGAGCTTCCATTAGATCAGTCACAACATCTCAGTGGGTGGACGCACCACTTGGTCCTGACTTCTTGCTCATGTTCTCCCTCCTTCTGCTTCTCACTTGAACCTTGGAAGCTCAGTCCAGTGCGCCAATGTGGGTCTCTGTCTCTATCTCCATCCATTGCCAGATGAAGGTTCTATGGTGATATGCAAGATACTCATCAGTGTGGCTATGGGACAAGGCCAGTTCAGGCACCCTCTCCTGTGCTGCCCAAGGAACAAGCTGGGGACATCTCCTTGGACCTGGGAACCCCTCTGGAGTCAAGTCTCTTGCCAACCCTAAAATGGCTCCCTTAATTAAGATATATACTTCCCAGCTCCCATATTCACACTTCCTCCATCCTAACCATCCCATTCTTCCAAGCTCTCCCAATCCTCCCCTTCTCCCATCTCCCTCCATCTACCCTTACACCCACAACACCCCAACCCCCGTGCACCCAACTTTTGCCTGGCAATCTGTCTACTTCCAATTTCCAGGAGGAAAACTATATGAATTTCTTTGGGTTCATCTACTTATTTAGCTTCTCTAGGATCATGAATTATAGGCTCAATGTCCTTTATTTATGGCTAGAATCCACTTATGAGTGAATACATACCATATTCATCTTTTTGGGTCTGGGTTATCTCACTCAGTAAAGTGTTTTTTATTACTATCCATTTGCATGCAAAATTCAAGATGTCATTGTTTTTTTTTTTAATCGCTAAGTAAAACTCTAAAGTATTTATGTTCCACACCTTCTTTATCCATTCTTCTATTGAGGGACACCTAGGTTGTTTCCAGGTTCTGGATATTACAAATAGTGTTGCTATGAACATAGTTGAACAAATGCTTTTGTAGTATGATTTGGCATCTCTTGGGTATATTCTCAAGAGTGTTATTCCTGGGTCTTGAGGTAGGTTGACTCCCAGTTACCTGAGAAACTGCCACAGTGATTTTCAAAGTGGTTTGCATTCCCACCAACAATGGATGAGAGTTCCCCTTACTTCACATCTTCTCCAGCATAGGCTATCATTGGTGTTTTTGATTTTAGCTATTCTGACAAGTGTAAGATGGTATCTCAAAGTTGTTCGATTTGCATTTCCCTAATTGCTAAGGAGGTTGAGCATGACCTTAATTGTTTTTTGGCCATTTGAATTTCTTCTGTTTAGAATTCTCTGTTCAGTTCAGTACCCCATTTTTTAATTGGGTTAATTAGAGTTTTAATGTCTAGTTTCTTGAGTTCTTTATATATTTTGGATATCAGACCTTTGCTGATGTGGGATTGGTGAATATCTTCTCCCAATCAGTAGGTTGCCTTTTTGTCTTACTGACAGTGTCCTTTGCTTTACAGAAGCTTCTCAGTTTCAGGAGGTCCCATTTTTTCATTGTTGCTCTTATTTTCTGTGCTGCTGGGGTTCTACAGAGATTAATACTGAGGTCTTTAATCCATTTGCACTTGAGTTTTGTGCATGGTGATAGATATGGATTTGTTTTCATTCTTCTACAGTCCGACATCCAGTTATGCCAGCACCATTTTTTAAAGATGCTTTCTTTTTTCCATTGTATAATTTTAGCTCCTTTGTCAAAAATCAGGTGTTCATAGGTTTGTGGATTAATATCTGTTTCTTACATTAGATTCCATTGGTCAACATCTCTGTTTTTGTGTCAATACCAAGCAGTTTTCATTAGTGTAGCTCTGTAATAGAGCTTGAACTCATTAATGGGAATGCCTCCGGAAGTACTTTTATTGTATAGGATTGTTTTGGCTATCCTGATTTTTTTTCATTTGTAGTTGATTACTGTTTTCTTAAGGTCTGTGAAGAATTTTGTTGGGATTTTGATGGGGATTGCATTGAATCTATAGATTGCTTTTGGTAGAATTGCCATTTTTACTATGTTTATCCTCTGAATCCAAGAGCATGGGAGATTCTTCCATTTTCTGGTATCCTCTTCAATTTCTTTCTTCAAAGACATAAAGCTCTTGTCAAATAGGTCTTTCACTTCCTTGGTTATAGTTACCCCAAGATCCTTTATGCTATTTGTGGCTATCGTGAATGGTGATGTTTCTCTGATTTCCTTCTCTGATTCTTTCTTCTAGATCTGATTCCATTCAAATTGCTACTTGTTTGTAGGAAAGGGAGAACTTTTGGAATAGAATGTATTGTGCATACTATCTCGTTCCCAATTTGGTTTCCCCCATTCTGCTCTTATTCATTGTAATAGACATTAAGCAACTTATTTTTTGTAGTTAATCTTGTATCCTGCCACATTACTAAAGGTGTTTATCAGCTGTAGGAGTTCTTTGGTAGGGTTTATGTACACTATCATATAATCTGCATATAATGAAAGTTTGACTTCTGAAGCCACAGGGCGATTGGTAATGAAAAGTCCCCAGACTATCTTGCTACAAAATATACAGCTTTAATAAACAGAAGTAAGACTTACAACAGCTTATACCAGAATCCAAACGATCAGTCCGGATGCAGGAGCCAGGCGAAAAAGAGGGCTAGTGGAGCACGCTTGCTAGGTTTATAGGCAGGCTTTAGCCTGAGGGCGGCAGTCCCCAAAAATAGAATGTGATTGATTGAACTCCCCTATCAGACTTCTTCCTTCCAATTCAAATCCCTGTGATCTACTTATGCTGTCTTATTGCTATTGCTAGAACTTCAGGCACTATATTGAAGAGGTATGTTGAGAGTGGACAGCCTTGTCTTGTTCCTGATTTTAGTGGGATGACTTTGAGTTTCTCTCCATTTAATTTAATGTTAGCTGTCGGCTTGCTGTAAATTGCTTTCATTATATTTAGGAATGAACCTTGTATCCCTAGTCTCTCTAAGACCTTTGTCATAAATGGGTGTTGAATTTTGTCAAATGCTTTTTCAGCATCTAATGAAATGATCATATGGCTTTTTCCTTCAGTTTATTTATATGATGAATTACATTGATAGATTTTCGTATGTTGAACCAGCCCTGCCTCTCTGGGATGAAGCCTACTTGATTATAATGTATAATTTCTTGGATGTGTTCTTGTATTTAGTTTGCCAGTATTCCACATAAGTTTTTAATTTTTTTAGTTGGTTTATGTGGTAAAAAAATCCAATCTAAAATAATATCTTTCCTCTGCATTAAAATTCCTATGGAATACATTCTGAAAGGCAATATGACTTGAATACAACTAAGATTTGGATTCATCCTATCCATATGTACCTCATGTAATTTTTCCTCAAACATTGTCACTTCCTTTTCTGTTTCAGCTGTTAGTTCTCTGGGACTATTCAAATCTTTATCACCATCTAAGGTTTTGTTTAAATTAATTATTAGATCAAGTGTTATCCCAACAGCTTATCATAGACTGGAAATGTCTCCTAACAATTTTTGAATGTCATTAAAAATCCATAACCAGTCTCTCCTAATTTGTGGCTTTTGTGTCCTAACTTTATGTAAACCTAATTTATAACCTAGATAATTGACAAAATCTCCTCTCTGTATTTTTTCAGGAGCAATCTGCAATCCCCATTTAGGTAAAACTATCTTTACTTCTTCAAACATTTATATAAAGTATCCATTTTTCAATTAGATAGCAAATATCATTCATGTAATGGTATATTATAGACTTAGGAAATTTTTATGTATTATTTCCAATGGCTGATGTACAAAATATTGGCACAATGTGGGGTTATTGAGCATCCCCTGTGGGAGAAAAGTCCATTAATATTTCCTTGTAGGCTGAGAATTATTATAAGTAGGTACTGTGAAGGCACAATTTTTCCTATCCTTTTCTTGTAAAGGTATAGTGAAGAAACAATCTTTCAAATCAATAACTATAAGAGGCCATCCTTTTGGTAATAGGAATGGAAGAGGAATTCCCGTCTGTAGAGAGCCCATAGGTTGAAATACCTTGTTGACAGCTCTTAGACTATCACTATTCTCCATTTATCAAATTTGTTTTTAACAACAATCACAGGAGAATTTCAATGGCTAGTTGATTCCTCTTTATGTTGAGCATCTAACTGCTCCTGTACCAATCTTTTTAAAGTCTGCAATTTTTCTTCAGTTAGAGGCCATTACTTAACCCATATTGGCTTCTCAGTTAGCCACTTTTAAGGTATGGCTGTTGGTACCTATAAAGGTTTGTTAGTTGCTGTACATTCTTGTACATCCTGAATGGCTGTTGATCTTTGTTCAAAGTACTTTATTACATCCTTGCAAGAATTATGAGTTCCTGGGACTGCAGGAATGTTAATCTGGGTATTCCATTGCTGGAGCAGGTGATAGCCCCATAAATTTATTCCAATATCAGCTACATATGGTCTCAGTTTTCCTCTTTGAACTTTTGACTCAATGCAGTCAACCCCTCTCATGCTTTGTTTAACTCAAGATATGATTCCAATTCCTAGTAATTGAACATCTGCCTCTTGAAAAGGCCAATTTTGATGCCACGATTCTGGAGTGATGATATTCATATACATTCCTGTGTCTATTAAGTAAAAAAACACATTTCGATTTATACAGATTCTCAGATTTGGTCTCTTACCATTCATAGAAGTTAGCCAGAATATACACTTCTTATTTCCTATTTGAATTTTTGACTTATTCTCCAAATTTTTGCCATCATTTAGAACATTATGGTCTTGCACAGAAGGTTCTGTTTTTTTTTTTTTAATTTTTCCTGTGTGACATGTCCTCCACAGTTACTGGGAATGATGGGGCAACTTTTGGCTTGGGGGCTTGCGAGAGGTCCCTCAAGGAGTTTCATGATTGTATTGAGTTGCCTTGAATGTCTGTTGTTGATCTGCATTCATTGTTCCAATGTCATACTTTATTACATCTTCTACATATACCTGAATGTGGAGGTCTCCTATTTTTGCCATTCCCAGATGAGATATTATTCCTAGAAATTCCTTGCCTGCAATCCCTTTTCAGATGTACTATTTGACCACAATTAAAACATTTGGCAGTTCTGTGTCTCCTCATTGCTTTGGAAATTGCTTCTCCTACCCAAGATTCATCGTTACAGTCAAATGTCTCAACATTCATTGTATACAGAATCCAATCATCTATAGGTGCTGATCTAAACCTTAAAGGCCTAATTATCTATTTGCCTTCTAAGTTTGCATTTTCAAAAGCCAGGGATTCAAGTAGTATTAATCTAGCTTCTGGTTCTGTTACACCTATTTGTAGAGCCTTACTTAATCTTTGTAAAAAGTCAATAAAGGGTTCTCTCTGTCCTTGTCTAACCCTGGTATATGACTCCAATTTTTTCCTAGATTCTTGAATTCTACCCCAAGCATTCAAGGCTGTTTTGTGGCATAGGGCCAATACTTCTTCGTTGTAAAGAACTTGGACTTGTGTGTCAGCATACGGTCCTTCACCAAGAATTTGATCTTTGAACGCCTCTAGAACTTTTGCTCTTCCCTGTTGTTCCATATTTTTGAATTCCTCCCTGAAATAAATTCCAAACATCAAGGAAGGCCCATCACACAGGACTGCTGACACTGAGAAAAATCATGGGGGGGGGGGGTAGTTCTGACATTAGAGGCACAAGTTTTTATCATCTGCTTAACAAATGTGGAATGCAAGCCATAAGTAATGACAGCTTGCTTAATTTCTGTTTGATCATTCAGTCCTATTGGTTTTCTTCTACCTTCTTTGGCTCCCTTTGAGTCTTTAGAAGTTGATGCTTTGTCAGAGTAAATTACAGGGTAGGATGCTAAAGCCCTTGGTAAGCCAGTTCTGACAGTCAGTGGTGACTTTGTATCCAGTCCTAGTGCCTTCTCCCCCTGTTCATCAGCTCCAATAATTTCCTTAATCATTTCAAATCTTTTTATCATTGTCTTTTGTAAAACCTGAATCACCTGACCTTCATATGTTTCTAGTGATTTCACTAAGGTATCAATTTTATGGTCCTCATTCTGCACCTATGATTCCAAGGTTTTAATGTTTACCTTTAAAGATAACATCTCCTCCTCATTGAACTTTTCTTTGATATTTTGAGATTGCCAGCCTGGAGGTACATTTTGTCTTTTAACTTATCAAAACTTTGTGATAACTTCCTAACATCAAATTCAATAGTATTAACCCTTTCAGGTCACTCTCTAGTACCCTTATATATGGAGTCAATTTTGCCTATCATAGTATCCACTTGTTCAGATAACCTCTGAATTTCGATTATATTAATCCTGTCAACTAGTGCCATATTCTTCCGTAGTGATAGAATATGGAGTTGAAAACTGAAACCTAGTAACCAATAAATTATGGTATTCAAATAGTCATATAAGCTTCACATAATACCATCCACAGTGGTGGCAAAAAAAAAGGAAGTAAAGGTAGCAACTGAAACGGAATCTGCCATTACTATAAACCTGTTACCTGATTATGTGATCCGATTAACAGCAATTTATTGTCCAGCAGATGGCGCTGTTGTAAAGTTGCAACTAGAAGCAATGTAAAGGTGTTGGGGACCACCGGTCCTCTGCTGCTATTGTTTCTACCTTGGTACTTGTTAAAAACCTGGAAATACGAGTTGCTCAACAAAGTAAGTGTAATTAAATCAATTCCATACATGGAACAAGAAAACCCAGTGTCCAGGTGCAGAGAACAGAAACCCAGAAGCTGCAGACTCTGGTACACAACAAAGACTCTCCCCAGGGGGGAATGCAGCAGTTAGTAAACAAAGCTTCTACTTGCACTCCAGCTGCCTTGCTGCAGACTCCCTTTTGACAGGGATTTTATAATAAATAAATAAATAAATAAATAAATAAATAAATAAATAAATAAAATAAACTGCTCAGGCAAAAGCAAATCTGTGCAGGCTGTGAAAGGACTAAGCCTACAGCCTGGAGGGCATGTAGTTTAAACCCATGTGGCTCCAAGTGATGGTGGACAGATTGGACACTTAAAAGAAATTCCACACTAGCTCAGAACTGAGAGATAGTTATTTATTTAGGGGGAAAACTTACAAATCTAGATTCTCTGCTTAAACAATGGATGGAGAGGGGATCCAAACAATCCGAATGAGTAAGTGGAAACCATGGGTGGGGGAAGAGAGGGGCAGACTCCACAGCAGCATCCAACTATATAGTGTAAGAGACTACGCCCCAGTAGGTGGGTAATTACTAGCTATAAACCTTCCTGCGGCATGTCTCTCTATAATCAGCTATAAACCTTGATTGCACATATGGTACCATTGGGGCTCAGAATGCCATTTCAAATTTGATATAAATGGGAAACCCATTGCAAGTCAACCTTTAAACTGGATAGGAGGTGCTTTCCAGCCTTAACCAAAGGAAGGAAAGATGATCCTTCAGTTAACTGGACCATTCCAATGATGGAGGGGTTGTGACACAGTGTGACTATGAACTTTGGAGGACAATGATTCTAATGCCTGAGAGATACAGGAGCTGACAGTACAATCCTCATAAAGGAAGAAGTACCAACTAGCTGGAAACTCATAACTGGGCCACTTATAATGGGGGAAGATCTATGTCTCAAGAAATGGTCAGTCCCATAACTTGGGTGGGGCCTGATGGAGATAAAGGAAAGTTCAGACCTCTGTTCCTCCTGGGGCTGTCTGCAAATCTCCTGGGACAAGATTTGTTAGGACAAATAGATGCCATTATTAGCACTGACCACCTAGACTTTTATGATGATAAACTGAGCAAGGTTTTATCAAATAGACCCCTGATACCTAGATTTACCCCAAAAAGTAGAGGCCACTGCCCCAAGAGTTTCCCTCATTAGGTGGGTACCTTGTAAGCCAGTATGAGTGAAACAGGGGCCATTAACTGAACTTAAACTTAAGATGCTCAAAGAAATCACCAGAAATCTGCTTAAAGGAGACAGATAAGGCCCTTGATAAGTCCCTGGAACAATCCTGTGTTTGTGATACATAAGCCTGATGGGACCTGGAGAATGTTACAGGTCCTATGAGCAATTAGTGCCTGTATGGAACTACTAGGAGTCCCTTTAAGGGGCTTATCTTGGGTCTCAGCAATCCCTTCCCAGTTTTATCTCACTGTAATAGATCAAAAGGATTGCTTCTTCCCAATTATTCTTCTTGAGGACAATTGCAAAAAAATTCACCTTTTCCATTTCTACGGTTAACTCCTCTCAAATGGACTGTTCTTCTACAGAGGTTGGCCAATAGTCTGCCTTTTGCCAAAAATATCTGTATAATATCCTCTCTTCTTATTTTGACAAAGATAATACCCTCCTATATAATTATATGGATGATCTAATCATTGGCCATTTGAAGGAATCAGTGCTAGCTCTCTGGGTAACTACTACTGTTGATATCCTCCAATAATATGGGTTTAAAATAGCCCCAAACAAAATACAAAAGGTACCCTCATTTTATATAATGGAATCCCAGTTAACACTCACTCAAACCAAAGTGAATGGATACCAAATAATTCTGCTCGAACCTCTTGCTCTATCAGGGTTACAAAACATACTGGGAAAAATGAACTGTGTAAGACCTTGGATGACTGTAGAGACTGGGAGACTAGATGTGTTATATGATATCCTAAAATTGGGACAACCTTATGAGATCATTTCCTTGTCCTCTCATGGCCATCAGGCATGCACTGAATTTGTCAATGAGCTCCTTCAGGCTTCTTTGGTGAGATATAATCCTAACATTCCAATCCAAGTCTAGTTGACTGAGGTTTCTGTCCCACCAGTCCTGCAGTCATTCAGTTCCAAAGAAATACAGAGGGCTACATTTATTATAAACTGATGGACCTAGTATATCAGGCATCTTATTAAATCTTTTTTTAAAGTTTATTAAATTATGAAAGTTTTCATTTCCGCCCCTCCTCCCAACACCCTCCCACTCCCCCCTCCCCCTCCTCCTCCCTCTTCATCCCTAAGAGCAGTCAAGGCTTCCAGCCCTGTGGGAAGTTCAAGTTCCTCCCCACTCCTTCCAGGTCCCTGAAGGTGAGTATCCGAACAGACTGGATCCCAAAAATCCAGCATATGCAGAGGAAACAAGTCCCAGTGTCATTGTCAGTGGCTTTTCAGAAAGGCTCCGGACCAGCCACATTCAGAGATCCGGCCACAATCAGAAAATCTGGTTGGATCACATGCTCGTTCAGTCCCAGTCCAACTGGCCTTGGTGAACTCTCATTAGATCAGTCCCCTTGTATCAGTGGGTGATCGCACCCCTCGCGGTCCTGAGTTTTTTTTTTTTCATGTTCTTCCTTTTTCTGCCCCTCATTTGGACCATGGGGGGGCTCAGTCTGGTGCTCCAATGTGGGTCTCCATCTGTATCGCAATCCATCATCAGATGAAGAATCTATGGTGATAAGCAAGATCTTCATCAGTATGGTTATAGGCCAAGGCCGGTTCAGGCACCTTCTCCTCTGTCTAGAGAACAGTCTGGGGATCTCTCCTTGGACCTGGGATCCCATTTATAATCAAGTCTCCTGTAAACCCTAAAATGACTCCCTTAGTTGAGATATATTCTTCCCTGATCTCATATCCATCCTTCCTCCCTCCCCCCATCCCAGTCCACCTAGCTTTCTCCATTCCTTCCCTACTCCCTTCTCTCTAACCCTCTCCCCTTCCAACAACCCTCCCACCACCCCATGCACCCGAGGTTACCTGGGACTCTTGTCTATTTCCAATCTCCAGGCAGATAGCTACATGATTTTCAACAGGTTCACCTTCTTATTTAGCTTCTCTAGGATCACGAATAATAGGCTCAAAGACCTTTAATTATGGTTAAAATCCACATATGAGTGAATACATACCATATTCCTATTTTGGGTCTTACCTCACTCAGTAAGGCGTTTTCTATTTCCATCCATTTGCATGCAAAATTCAAGATGTCATTGTTTTTACCGCTGAGTAGAACTCTAATGTGTATATGTTCCACACCTTTATTAACCATTCTTCTATTGAGGGGCACCTAGGTTGTTTCCAGGTTCTGGCTATTACAAATAGTGCTGCTATGAACATAGTTGAACAAATGCTTTTGTGGTATGATAGGGCATCTCTTGGGTATATTCCCAAGAGGGGAATTGCTGGGTCCTGAGGGAGGTTGACTCCCAGTTTCCTGAGAAACCGCCACACTGATTTCCACAGTGGCTGCACAAGTTTGCATTCCCACCAACAATGGATGAGTGTTCCCCTCATTCCACATCCTCTCCAGCATAGGCTATCATTGGTGTTTTTGAGTTTGGCTATTCTGACAGGTGTAAGATGATATCTCAAAGTTGTTTTGATTTGCATTTCCCTGATCGCTAAGGAGGTTGAGCATGACCTTAAGTGCCTTTTGGCCATTCGAAGTTCATCTGTTGTGAATTCTCTGTTCAGATCAGTACCCCATTTTTTAATTGGGTTAGTTAGAGTTTTAGTGTCTAGTTTCTTGAGTTCTTTGTATAATTTGGAGATCAGACCTTTGTCTGATGAGAGATTTGTGAAGATCTTCTCCCAGTCGGAAGGTAGCCTTTTGGTCTTACTGACAGTGTCCTTTGCTTTACAGAAGCTTCTCAGTTTCAGGAGGTCCCATTTATTCATTGTTTCTCTTATTGTCTGAGCTCCTGGGGTTCTGCTTAGGAACTGGTTTCCTGTGCCTATATCTTGTAGACTACTTCCCACTTTCTCTTCTATCAGGTTCAAAGTGGTCAGATTAATGTTGAGGTCTTTAATCCATCTGGACTTGAGTTTTGTGCATGGTGATAGATATGGATCTAATTTCATTCTTCTACAGGTTGACATCCAGTTATGCCAGCACCATTTGTTAAAGATGCTTTCCTTCTTCCATTGTATGCCTTTAGCTCCCTTGTCAAATATCAGGTGTTCATATGTTTGTGGGTTAATACCCTGGTCTTCTATTCGATTCCATAGGTCGACTTCTCTGTTGTTATGCCAATACCAAGCTGTTTTCAATACTGTTGCTCTGTAATAGAGTTTGAAGTCAGGGATGGTAATGCCTCCAGAAGTTCCTTTATTGTATAAGATTGTTTTGGCTATCCTGGGTTTTTTGTTTTGCCATATAAACTTCATTATTGTTCTCTCAAGGTCTGTGAAGAAGTTTGATGGAATTTTGATGGGAATTGCGTTGAATCTATAGATTCCTTTTGGTAGAGTTGACATTTTTACTATGTTGATTCTCCCAATGCAAGAGCAGGGGAGGTCTTTCCATTTTCTGGTATCCTCCTCAATTTCTTTCTTCAAGGACTTAAAGTTCTTGTCAAATAAGTCTTTCACTTCCTTGGTTAGAGTTACCCCAAGATATTTTATGCTATTTGTGGCTATCATGAAAGGTGATGTTTCTCTGATTTCCCTCTCTGCTTCTTTATCCTTTGTGTATAGGAGGGCAACCGATTTTTTGGAGTTGATCTTGTATCCTGCCACATTACTAAAGGTGTTTATCAGCTGTAGGAGTTCTTTGGTAGAGTTTTTGGGGTCGCTTATGTACACTATCATATCGTCTGCAAATAACGAAAGTTTAACTTCATCCTTTCCAATTCGAATCCCCTTGATCCCTTTATGTTGTCTTATTGTTATTGCTAGGACTTCAAGCACTATATTGTAGAGGTATGGAGAGAGTGGACAGCCTTGTCGTGTTCCTGATTTTAGTGGAATGGCTTTGAGTTTCTCTCCGTTCAATTTGATGTTAGCTGTCGGCTTACTATATATTGCTTTAATTATATTTAGGTATGATCCTCGTATACCCAATTTCTCCAACACCTTTATCATAAAGGGGTGTTGAATTTTGTCAAATGCTTTTTCAGCATCCAATGAAATGATCATATGGTTTTTTTCTTTCAATTTATTTATATGATGGATTACATTGATAGATTTTCATATGTTGAACCAGCGCTGCATCTGTGGGATGAAGCCCACTTGATCATAATGGATAATTTTTCTAAAATATTCTTGGATTCAGTTTGCCAGTATTTTATTGAGTATTTTGGCATCAATGTTCATGAGTGAGATTGGTCTGTAATTCTCTTTCTTGGTTGTGTCTTTGTGTGGTTTTGGTATCAGGGTAACTGTAGTTTCATAAAAAGAGTTTGTCAATGATTTTTCTGTTTTTATATTGTGAAATACATTAAGGAGTATAGGTATTAGCTCTTCCTGGGAGTTCTGGTAGAATTCTGCATTGAAACCATCTGGACCTGGGCTTTTTTTGGTGGGGAGTTTTTTGATAACAGCTTCTAATTCTTCACGACTAACAGGTCTATTTAGATTGTTCACTTGCTCTTGATTTAACTTTGGTAAATGGTATTTATCTAAAAACCAATCCATTTCTTGTACATTATCCAACTTTGTGTCATATAAACTCTTGTAATAAGATCTAATGATTCTCTGAATTTCCACTGTGTCTGTTGTTATGTCCCCCTTTTCATTTCTGATCTTATTAATTTGAGTATTCTCTCTCTGCCATTTGATTAGTTTGGCTAGGGGTTTGTCAATCTTGTTGATTTTCTCCAAGAACCAACTTTTTGTTTCGTTGATTTTTTGGATTGTTTTCTGTGTTTCTATTTTGTTGATTTCAGCCCTCAGTTTGATTATTTCCAATCTTCTACTCCTCCTGGGAGAGTCTGCTTCTTTTTTTTTCCCAGAGCTGATAGGTGTGCTGTTAAGTCTCCAATATATGCTTTCTCCGTTTTCTTTAATTGGGCACTTAGCGCTATGAACTTTCCTCTTAGAACTGCTTTCATTGTGTCCCATATGTTTGAGTATGTTGTGTCTTTATTTTCATTAAATTCAAGGAAGACTTTAATTTCTTTCTTTATTTCTTCCTTGACCCAAGGATGATTCAGTAGTTGACTGTTCAACTTCCACACATTTGTAGGCTTTCTGGAATTCTAATTGTTATTGAGTTCTAACTTTATTCTGTGGTGATCCAACAAGACACAGGTGATTACTAATATTTTTTTGTATCTGTGTGAGTTTGCTTTGTTACCGAGTATGTGGTCAATTTTCGAGAAGGTTCCATGAGCTGCAGAGAAGAAGGTATATTCTTTCCTTTTTGGGTAGAATGTTCTATAGATATTTGTTAAGTCCATTTGATTCATTACCTCTAGCAATTCTCTTATTTCTCTGTTGAGTTTCTGTTTGATTGATCTGACCATTGGTGAGAGAGGTGTGTTGAAGTCTCCTACTATTAGTGTGTGTGGTTTGATGATTGCCTTGAGTTCTAAAAGTTTTTCTTTTACATAAGTGGGTACTTTTATGTTAGGGGCGTAGATATTCAGGATTGAGACTTTCTCCTGATTAATTATTCCTGTTAAGAGTATGAAATGTCCATCTCCATATCTTCTGATTGATTTTAGTTTGAAGTCAATTTTGTAGATATTAGAATGGCCACACCAGCTTGTTTCTTATGTCTGTTTGCTTGGAAAACCATTTCCCAACCCTTTACTCTGAGTAGATGTCTATCTCTGTGGTTGAGGTGTGTTTCTTGTAAACAGCAGAATGTTGGATCCTGTTTTCTTATCCAGTCTCTAAGTCTGTGCCTTTTTATAGGTGAGTTGAGTCCATTAATATTAAGAGATATTAATGACCAGTGGTTGTTGATTCCATTTATTATTTGTGTGTGTGTGTGTGTGTGTGTGTGTAGTAGAGTTTGTGTGTTTCTCTTCTTTGAGTTGTGGTTGTGAAGGGTTGCTAGATGTCTGGGTTATTGTAGGTAGTGATGGCAATGTTGGATTCCTTGGGTTGCAGTTTTTCTTCTATTACTTTCTGTAGGGATGGATTTGTGGCTACGAATTGTTTAAATTTATTTTTATCCTGGAATATTTTGTTTTCTCCGTTGATAGTGAATGATAGCTTGGCTGGGTATAGTAGTCTGGGTTTGCATCCATGGTCTCTTAGTTTCTGCAGTACCTCTATCCAGGATCCTTTGGCTTTCATGGTTTCCATAGAGAAGTCTGGTGTAAGCCTGATAGGTTTACCTTTATAAGTCACTTGACCTTTATCCTTTTCTGCTCTTAATATTCTTTCTTTAATCTGGATGTTTTGTGTTTTGATTATTATATGGTGAGGGGACGTTTTTTGTTTTTTTTTTTTTATTTTATCCAGTCTATTCGGTGTTCTGTATGCTTCTTGAACCTTCATAGGAATATCGTTCTTTAGATTGGGAAAGTTTTCTTCTATAATTTTGTTAAATATATTTTCTGGGCCTTTGATCTGCAGTTCTTCTCCTTCTTCAATCCCTATTATTCTTAGATTTGGTTTTTTTATTGTGTCCCAGATTTCCTGAATGTTTTGTGAAGAGAATTTGTTGAATTTGCTGTTTTCTTTGACCAGAGCATTTATTTTCTCTATGGTATCTTCAGAATCTGAGATTCGTTCTTCTATCTCTTGTATTCTATTGGTTATGCTTGATTCTGTAGTCTCCGCTCGTTTACCTAGGTTTTCCATATCCAGCCGGTTCTTGTTTTGTGTTTTCTTCATTGCCTCCATTTCAGTTTTCAATTCTTGGACTGTTTACTTTACTTGTTTGATTGTTTTTTCTTGGTTTCTCAGGGTATCATTCACGGATTTACTTATTTCTTCAAACTTTTTGTTATATTTCTCATCCATTTCTATACTCATTTCTTCAAACTTTTTGTTATACTTCTCGACCAGTTCCTTAAGGGAGTTATTCATATCCTGTTTAAGGGACTCTATTGCTTTCATAATGGCACTTTTTTCCACTTCATCTGGGTTAGAGTGTTCAACTCCTTCTGTTGTAGGGTCGTTGGGATCTGGTGTTTTCATGTTGTTTTTCAGATTGTTGGAGGAGGTCTTGCCTTGGCGTCTGCCCATCTCTTCGTTCAAATGCTCTCTATTGGAACTTCTGGTAGCGGGTCAGGTTCCCTTGTTGGGCAGGGAGTTCACTGATAGAATGCCCACCTTTCCTCAGGCAGGCTATTGAAGCACAGGCACTCCCTCTTTCCGGGTTGCGCCTACAGAGCAGGCCCAGTGTGCAAGGCAGCTGAGCTGGGGAAATTTTATGGCCTCAGTGGGAGGGGAGAAATATAGAATTTGTACCTGGATGAAAGCTGGGATGGCAGGCGGCAGAGCTTAGCAGGGTGGAACCAGCACTGCAGGTTGACCTGGGAGTCTATGAGGTCGGGGAAAGTCTGAGCTCCTCCTCGCCGGGCCCCTGCCACTCGTCTGAAGCAAACTCACCCCTCCGATGGCCCACTGGCTGGAGGCTGGGATGGCTGGCGGGGGCGCTAGCAGGGTGGAGCCAGCAGAGCAGGCTGACCTGGGAGTCTATGGGGTCGGGGAAAGTCCTAGCTCCTCCTCGCCGGGCCCCTGCCGCGGGCCCGAAGCACATTCACCCCTCCGATGGCCCTCTGGATGGCAGCTGGGATGGCTGGTGGAGGCGCTAGCAGAGTGGAGCCCATCTTATTAAATCTTATAACTTAAAATAGCCCATAATTTTTATACGTGTTAGTCACGTGGTTTGGTACCATTTTTGGAAAGGTAGTCACATCTACTTCCTGCCTGTTTGACCCGCCTATACTTTCTGCCTGGCTACTGGCCAATCAGTGTTTTATTAAAAACAATACAAGTGACAGGATAAAAGACTATTGTCCCACAGCACTACCCCCTTTTAAAAAGAAAAACAAGTACTCCGAATCTAATATTTTTTTATTTACCTTTTCTTCTGACCATTATCCATATCAACTTGTAATAAATATTCTAAACTAAGAAAAATATCCATAGTCCATTTTTGGGGAGTGTGGGTATAGTTTTCCAGGCTACTTCTTGCTGACTGGAAGTGCTGGTAATCTTACAGGGACATAAAGAAAATTTAGAATTATGATTAAGTGCTTACTGGAGTACCCTGTGAGGCTTGATCATCTCAGGTAGCAGTCTTGAATTTCTTCTGGATGTAGAACTCAGATATCTGGGCCATCTGCTCCTTTCAGAGATTTCTCAGGGGATCTTCCTTGATCAAACCTGATTTTTCTTAACATGGAATGAATTCACAGACTCTCATTTTCTGTGAAATTTTTTGTGAAACCTCTTCTCCAAAGTAACATATATTTTGATTTAAATTTTGAAGTCAAGGCATTTTCAAAATATATATGTTGGGTTAATCCAGCAACATTTATAATCAAATGGCTTCTAGCAGCTTTTACTCCTTCCTCTGTCATCAAACAAATCAAAGAATTCATAATAACATACAGTATCCAGACTCTCTGTGTATTTTTCATCTTTATGTGGCTTTATTTTAACCTCTATTTCTTGTATTTTTATTTTTAATTTTTGGATTTTTGAGTCAGGGTTACTTTGAGTATCTTTGGCTGCCCTGAAACTTCCTTTGTATACCATGCTGTCCTTGAACTCACAGAGATCTGCCTACCTCTGCCTCTCAAGTCCTGGAATTAAAGTTGTGGGCCACAGCATCTTGACCTCACAGAGATCTTTCTGCCTCTGCTTCCCATGTGCTGGAATTAAAGGTGTGTGCTCCTACAACTTGAACTCACAGAGGTCTGCCTGTTTTTTTTTTTTTCTTACAAGTTCTGGGATTAAAGGTGTATGCCACCATACCCAACTACTCTCTTTCTTTCTTTTTTATTTTAAGGACTTTATCCTTTTTTTTCTTTTTTCCTCCCAAGCCTACATATATTTTAATACACTGTAAACCATTTAGAGTCTTTCTTTGTCTTTGAGTCTCTCTTTTCTGTATATCTCTCTTTTTCTGACAAACCGAGATTTTAATTTGCTAAGTGGTATGTCTAGAATTTAAGAAACAACTTTGATGACTGGATCCACCACATTTCTTTGTTTTTCTGACTTTCTAGCCTCATGGTAGAGGTACTTACCAGAGCCATGTTTATTGCCCCAACTTTATGGCATTGCAAAATCCCTGCCACCACCAAAATACATGCAGTTAGCTTTTCATCAACAGCATTTATGTATTTCATGGCAGGACCTCTTAAAATACTTGCAAGGTTTTGCAGCTAAATCTGAGTCAGGAAGCCTCTCTCAAATGAGAGCACTTGCCTCTAGCAAGCAGAACCCACCCAAGAAAGTGCTGCTATCAATAAACCATGCTTAACTCTATTATTTTATGTCTAAAATTACTTCCCAAGCAGTCTCAGGCTTTATGTAGATGCTGTTGTCCACATATTGGGCACCATTTTTTGACAGAGGTTTTCTGTCCCACCCAGTCCCGCAGTCATTAAATCCCAAAGAAATAACAGAGGTGTACATTAATTATAAAATGATTGGCCTAATACTTCAGGCCTAATATCTATTAACTCTTACAACATATATTATCCCATAATTTTTGGTTGTGTTGGCCACTTGGTTTGATACATTGTACGTTGAGGCAGTCACATCTTGCTTCCTCTCAGGCTGGGTCATGATAGCAGACTGATTTTTCCCTGTTATCAAAATTCTCATTGTCCCGCATCTACTTTCTGCCTGGTTTCCCCACCTATACTTTCTGCCTGGCTACTAGCCAATCAGTGTTTTATTAAAAATAATACAAGTGACAGGATAAAAGACCATTGTCTCACAACAAAAACTGAATATTATTAGTAAAAAACAGTCTGGCTGCCATTGTTCAGCAGTCACAACCACTAGAATGGATATAACCCTCAGGGTGTACTCTCTAGTCAATCAAATAGCTGATATGATCATAAAAGTCTGGGACACATCCCTCTGACATTGTGGAAAAGATCCCTCTAAATTAATAATTCCAATCAAAATTAAAGATTTAAAGTGGGTGGCCAGACATTGTTCTTGATTAAGCCTCCCCCTGGAGGGATTTCTTGGGACCTTGAACACCCACTTTGCAGAGTCCCAGTTAGGGCAGCCGCATCAGGAACTACACTGGAGAGTTCCTTTAGTATTTGCTACTAGGCCCTTTCCCCAGGCATTCACTGTTTGCTCAGATGGCGGGAAAATTGGGGCTGCCTTTGTAGTTTTCCTTGCAGGTACGACCAAGACAAAAATTACTAAATTTTTCCCTTGTGGGAAACATGCTCAATATAAGTAAATGATTGCCATATAAAGTGCTGTACAAGAGTTCCAAGAGTTCTGTAACCTCTATTCAGACAGCTCTTATGTGGTGAACCTACTGCCACACTTACCCTATGCCTATATCAGATTGGAAGATAATTCTATTTCTGCCTTAATGATATAACTCAGATCACTCTTAGAGGTAGAACAAACACCATGTGTATTCAGCATCTCAGAAGACACCAAACTTCACTGGCCTCATTTACCAAGGGAATGCTGCTGCACATGCTGTAGCTTTAGGGGCCTGTCTCATAGAGTTCTCAACTCTGCCCATACAAAATGCTACCCAAATGCATGGCTTAACTCATGTCAACTGTAGAGGACTCAAATACCTTTACCCCCAGATGCCCAGAACAGAATTAAAGAGAATTGTTCATACATATAAAACCTGCCAACAGTTTCTCCATACATTCTTCCTTTACAAGGGTTGGGGGATGAACCCAAGAGGGTTAGGACACAATATCATCTGGCAAACAGATGTAACATGTTACCCTCTGTTTGGCAAATTAAAATATATGTTTGTGACCATAAACATGTACTCTAAGATATGTTAGGCTACTGCCCACTTAGGAGAAAAGATCAACATTGCCAAAAGCCATTTCCTATAATATATTACTATGATAGGACTACCACAAGAGGTCAAGAGTGACAATAGCCCCTGCTTTATAAGTAAAACATTAAATAACTCTTCAAGAGATGGAATATTTCCAATACCACTAGGATCCCATACAACCCTCAGGGTCAAGCAATTGTCAAAAGATATCACCAGTGTCTCCAAGAGGTCCTTATGAAGCAAAAAGGAGATGAAGTCTCCATCTACAACTGCAAAAGGCGTTATTAACCATCAATATTTTAAATTTCCAAAAAATTAGACTAACAAAATAGATTCCATGAAACATTGGGGATCCCTACCAATGAGGCCCTGCCTAAAGGTTAGGTAGAAGGATCCTCTCACTAACCAACAGAGGGGCCCAGATTTGTTATTGTCACAGGGATGAGGATATGGATATGGCTTCACAAACAGAGGGGAAATGCCTATATGGCTACCTGCTGTGAACTTAAAACTTCTCCCCTCCCCTCAGGACAATGGAGAAGACCAAGATGATCAATAAAGAAAGAAAGAAATTATGATGGACAACCTTTGTATTCAAACACAAGAAAAGGAAAATCCCCACTGCCCAAGGGAGATTTATCCTTGTGGAAAGTGTTGCCTGTTTATCTGCTGCAGATGGCTCTCCTGGGGGTAATCATGTTAATTCTTCTCACAGGGATCGAGGTCTAGGCAATAAGCCACCACCAACCACAGAAGGTGATGTGGATCTTGTTGAGCACTGGCAGTAGAGGGATCCTTAGGAGACACACCATCTACCCCTAATGTATTCTTTACCAAACTGGCTAGAGATTTAGGGGAATTAGAAGCCTCACCTTATTTCGTGGAGACCATTATGATAGCCATTATGGTTTTAAATCATACCCATCCTGAAGCCACTGAGGCCTGTTGGCTTTGCTTACAGCAACTGTCCCCTTCTTTGAAGCTTTTGGGTAAATGGCTCTTAAGAGATACTAGATAAAGATGATATTTGTAGATGGGAAAACTACAGTATTGAAGAGATGCTGGGACTGACTATCCCCCTTAGGAAGATGTCGAATGCAACTTGTGTATCATACACCAGACACCATTGTCTTAACCTCACTTGTGATGTGGCTATAGCTTCAATGGGCCTATAGCTTCATGGAGGGTGCCCAAGGATCATAGGTATTTTTATATCTGCCAAGAGAAACGAGTTACTCCATGCCTGTCTGACCCACTAATGATTCAACACAATGATGCTTGCTTGCATTAATTTTCCCTCACTTGCTTTACCATATGCAAGAATTCCTGGCCCAAAGCCATGAGAGAGACCCTAATGGACCTGGATGTCACCACATTGATGAGGCTGGGGTGGCTGGGACTGCCCTGAGCACCTCATCCCTGGTGATTTTACAGCAGGAAATAGGAGTAATATGCTCACAATTGACACTGACCTTAGAAAAGACAGAAACTGCAATACGTTATTTACAAAAGTCTTTGGATTCTTTATCAATGGTAACCTTACAAAATAGGAGATGGTTGGACTTGATATTTATGGAACAGGGAGGAATTTGTAGGGCACTTGGGGAAGAATGTTGCTGTATGCAGACCGTTCTGGGATAGTTAAAAGAACCCTAGATGATTTACAAAAAAGGTGTTGATTCATTTAAGTCAAGGATCCCCATGAAACCTGTTTTAATTGGTTCCCATTGCTTACCACACTCATCTAGATTGTAATAGCTATGGTTTTCCTTAGTTGTTGCAGAAGGTAAATTAGGTGCAAAACTTTGGACTCACCAAGATAAGATAAATAATAGAGTATTTTCTTTGAAGCTGCCAAATGAAAAAGGACTGGAAATTGTGAATGTAATCTCTACTTGCCATTTGTTTTTCTTGTATATAGTTAACTATGTTAAAATTAACTTTAACTATGTTAAAGTTTAAAGTTTTTCTTTTAGACAAAAAGAGGGAAATGTTTCAAAATACTTTTTTAACTAGACAAAGGTGTTTGATTTTTGATCATGCAGAATATTATGTTAATTGTGTAAATGCATGTTGCTTTTGTTTATACTGTTTTTGTTTAATTATATAAAGATGCATTGCATTTGTTTCATCTCACCTCCCTAAAACACCTGATAGGTCTAATGAAGAGCTAGTGTGTATAGCCAGGTATGAGAAAGAAAAGGTGGAGTTAATAGGAAAAGAGATTAAATAAGAGGACAAACCTAAATTTGAAAGAAGATGGAAGGTACAAAAAAGAAGAATGAGGAGAAACTAAAGGACAAGTCCTGGCCAAAAAGCCAATCAGATGCCATCCAACAAGATACAGAGAAGCAGTTAAAGTAAGCTATATTGAAGAAAGATACCAAGCCCTGATAATAGGTAGATAAAGCAAAAGAGGTTAATTTAATTTGAAAGAGCTAGCCGTAAACATACCTAACCTAGGTCGAACATTCATAACTAAAAAAAAAAAGCCTTTAAGTCATGATTTTGGGGTTGACTGACAGCCTAAAAGAAAAGCCTACTACACAGTTTTTTATTCGAGGCAAGTGTCCACTTTTGAAATCATCTCTAGAATTTTCCTGAAAGAAAAGATATGTCAGTTACTCTTTGTTTATATATGTTTGCATCTGCATCTGTATCCATATTTATCCTTATCCATATCTATATCTACACAGAGAGAGAATAACACAAATGCAAAAGTAAACTTACTTCACTTTTTTTCTCTTTATAAAATTGTTTTATTGAGCTATAGATGTGTCTCTGTTTCCATCACTAACTCTCCCTCCTCTCTACTGTCTCCTATTGTCCCAATGCTACCAATTTACTCAGAAGATCTTGCCTTTTTCTACTTCCAATGTAGATTAGATCCACATATGTCTCTCTTAGGGTACTATTTGTTGTCTAGGTTCTCTGAGTTTGTGAATTGTAGGCTTTTTTCTTTGTTTTATTTCTAAAAGCCACTTATGAGTGAGTACATATTATATTAGTTTTTCTGGGTCTGGATTACTTTATTATTATATGTTTTTTTCCTAGAGCCACCCATTTTTCATGCAAATTTGAAGTTGTCATTATTTTCTTCTGCTATGTAGTACTCCATTGTTTAAATATACTACATCTTCCTTATCCATTCATTGGTAGAGGGACATTTAGGTTGTTTCTAGGTTCTGGCTATTATAAATAATGTTGCTATGAGCATAGTTGATCACATGTCCTTTTGGTATGATTGAGCATCCTTTGGGTATATACCCAAAACTGGTATTGTTGGATTTTGAGGTAAGTTGTTTTCTAATTTTCTGAGAAATCACCTTACCAATTTCCAAAGTGGCTGTATCCATTAGCACTTCCACCAGCAGTGGAGAAGTATTCCCTTTATCTCACATTCTTTCCAGCACAAGCTGCCCTGAGTGTGTTTTGAGCTTGGTCATTTTCACAGGTTTAAGATGGAATATCAGAGTTGTTTTTATTTGCATTTCTCTGATGACTAAGGGAGTTGAACATTTTCTTACGTATATTTCAGCCATTTTAGATTCATCTGTTGATAGTTTTCTGTTTATGTCTGAACCCCATTTTATAATGGATAATATTGTCTTTTCATGACCAATTTCTTGAGTTCCTTTTAGATTTTAGAGATCAGCCCTTTGCCTAATGTTGGGTTGGTAAAGATATTTTCCCATTATGTAGGTTGTTGTTTTGTCTTATTGACCATATACTTTGCTTTACAGAAGTTTCTCATTCTCAGGAGGTCCCATTTATTAATTGTTCTTCTCAGTGTCTGTGCAGCTGGGGTTATATTTAAGAAGTGGTCTACTTCCTAAAATTCAATGAAAATGACTACAGAACCTACCAAATTTATGTAACACAATCAATGCAGTGTGAAGTAGATAGTATGGCAATAAATGCCTACATGAAAAAGGTAGGAAAATCCCACACCAGTGAATTAATAGAACATTTGAAAACTCTAGAACAAAAAAGGAAACTCATTCTGAAGAACTTGACAACAGATAATAATGAACTTGAGAGCTGAAATCAACAAAATCAAAACAAAGAAAGCAATACAAAGAATCAATGACACAAAAAGTTGGTACTTCAAGAAAACCAACAAAATGGAAAAACCTTTATCTAAACCAACCAAAAAGCAAATAGAGCATATCCAAATTAGCAAAATAAAAAATGAAAAAGGGGACATAACAACAAACAAGGAAGGAATCCAGAGAATCATCAGGTTATACTTTGAATACCTATACTCCACAAAATTGGAAAACTTTAAGGAAATAGACCATTTTCAGGATAAATATTACTTACTAAATTAAATCAAGACCAGATAAGCAAATTAAATAGACATATCTTTTAAAGAAATAGAAACAGTCATCAAAACTTTCTAAACAAACAAACAAACAGAAAAATAAAAAAAGCTGCCCACATGCTACCACATGGTTTCAGGGCAGATTCTACAACATTTTCAAAGTAGAACTAATACCAATACTCCTCACATTGTTCCGTACAATAGAAACAGAAAATTTGGAACATTGCCAAATGCTTTTTATGAGGCTACAATTACCTTTTTGCCCAAACCACAAAAAGACAACTAAGAAAGAAAACTACAAACAAATCTCACTCATGAACATTGATGCAAAAATACTGAATAAAATACTGGCAAACCATATACAGGAACACATAAGACAAATTATCTACCCTGACCAAGTAGATAGACTTCATCCCAGAGATTCAGGAGTGGTTCAATATATGAAGGTAGAAGATGGGACCTCATAGCAACTCCACCTGGTTGAGACCACATCATGATGCTGGAAATGGTGTACATTCTCACTATGTTCTGGCTATAACTCCCAATGAGAACTTTGGAAAAACCTTATTGTCAACTCAGAAGTCATTTGCAATTATACTAGACAGCAATCCTGAAACTTAACCATCTCTTTACTTTTACAGAATCCCATGAAAAGAATAATGCCTTCAAAACAGCTGAAAGTAATTCTAGAAGATGATGTCCCATCTCCCAAGAAAGTTTGTCTCCAGGGTTAGGGACACCAGTTAGGGGTTGATTATTACTTGTGTAAGGTAGAGTTGGTGTGAAGGGTTGGTGTGAAAACTATGTAGGACCAGAGATATTTTGTAAAAAAGAGGGAAAAGTGAATAGGATAAGAGATAATTTAGTGTGAAATTATTCATACTATAAATAAAAATAGTGGGTAATAGAGTGAATATTGTGAACTATTATTCATGGACAATTTACATTGGTAGAGTTTCTTGTATATTGATACAAGTTCAAATTATATTTGTTACTTCTGTTTACAATATTTATATACTGATGTAAAGTCAATTTGTCAGATTATATGCATGCATGTTTCTACCTCTGTTTAAGACATTTTGTATATTGATACAATTTTTAGGATATATTTTCATATTGACTTATATATGCCTACCTCTGATCAAGATATTTATACATTCTTTACATTTTGATGTCATTTTTCTCATTTATTGCACAGTTGTTTACAGATTATACAACATTCTAATATAAAGTCTTATTCTTTAATAATACAGGTATTAAGTATTATTGGTAAATATTTATGTTTGTTATACATATAATCAGATTAATTAGGTTCTTTAGATATATAGAGATTATATTTTGCCTATGTATTTAATCTTCAACCACTTCAAGGATCTACAGAATATGGCATTTAAATAACCTAGGGTTCTGTTGATACAAGACAAGAGCTCCCGACAGCACCAATATATTTCTGAGAGAATTTTGAGCACCAAAGACACTCCTTTTGGAATTTGTTTTCTTCTTGGTACAATTGGCCCTTGGTCAAGAAACTGCCCATGCTCAACCACTGATGGAGTACATTGTATCTGAACTGGATAACCAGGACACAAGACAAAAGACTGCCAAACCTTGCCAAGATCGTGTAAGATGATTCTGAAATTTTTCCTGCATCTGAAAAATGGTCTGTCAGTTATGCTAGGCCTTAGCCAAAGTTGGTTGCATCAACATTGCAAATGAGAACTGGCATGATTGCTCAAGTATCCAGTTGTCTCAGTCATATACTGCATGCTTTGGAAGCTGCTTGATTGCACTTCTGCCCTACTCAAGTAATATTATCTCCCTTCTCAGGCCTCGATGATGTTGAAGATTAGATAGACATAATTACCTTCATCTTATGATTTAGCCAAGCCATTTTTAATGCAAGACTTAGACTCTTTAGAATAGAACATTAAAACATTTAGCATGTGTTCCATGGTTAATATTTGTTTTTGTTTGTTCCTAGTGTATATTGTTTTGTATTGTGTTTGGAAGTCTCTTATTTAGTCAAAAGTGGGAGGTGATGGGGAAACCCTGTCAGCCAATGATCTTTAAGAGGTGGGACGAGGTTAGAGCGTGACCTTTAGGGTACCCAGAACAAAACACCAGCCCACCCACGGCTTGCGCTCTCTCTCTCTCTCTCTCTCTCTCTCTCTCTCTCTCTCTCTCTCTCTCTCCCTCTCTTTCCAGCTGAGCATGAACTTCTTGCTCCTGTTTCATGAGTTTGCCCCATATAATAAAGATAAGTATCAATGGTTTATCTAGGATTTAGCCTGATAATCTTGAACCTGCACCATTTAACCCTATCCTGGACTTTTTGTTTTTCCATATGAAATTGATTATTGTTCTTTCAAGGTGTGTGAAGAATTGTGTTGGATTGCCATTTTTATTATGTTGACCCTACTTATACAAGAACATGGAAGATCTTTATATTTTCTGATATATCCTTCAAATTCTTTCTTCAATGACTTAAAGTTCTTGTTAATTATGTCTTTCATGCCTTTGGTCAGTGTTGCCCTAACATATTTTATGTTATTTGTGAATATTGTAACGGGTGATATTTCTCTGATTTCTTCTCAGCTTCTTTACCATTAGTATATAGGAGGGCTACTGTTTTTTTTTTATTTGATCTTGTATTCTGCCACATTACTGAAAGTATTTATCAGCTGTAAGAGTTCCCTGGTAGAGTTTTTTGTGGTTACTTATGTATACTGTCAAATCTTATGAAAATAACAAAAGTTTGACTTCTGCCTTTTTAATTTGAATCCCCTTGATGTCTTTTTTTTTCCCCTGAGGATGCAAACTTTTATTTTATTTTTTTTTCTTTTTTTTTTTGGAATTTTATTAAATTATAAAAAGTTTCCATTTACGCCCCTCCTCCCAACGCCCTCCCACTCCCCCCCTCCCTCTCCTCCTCCCTCTTTGTCCCCTAGGGAAGTCAGGGTCTCCTGCCCTGTGGGAAGTCCAAGTTCCTCCCCCCTCACTCCAGGTCCAGGAAGGTGAGTATCCAAACAGACTGGATCCCAAAAATCCAGTATATGCAGAGGAAACCAGTCCCAGTGTCATTGTCAATGGCTTCTCGGAAAGACTGCAGGCCAGCCACATTCAGAAAATCCGGCCACATTCAGAGAATCTGGTTGGATCACATGCTCGTTCAGTCACGGTCCATCTGGCCTTGGTAAACTCTCATTAGATCCGACCCCTTGTATCAGTGGGTGATAGTATCCCTCGCAGTCCTTCGTCATTTTCTTCCTCCTTTTGCTCCTCGTTTGGATCTTGGGGGGCTCAGTTCGGTGCTCCAACGCGGGCCTCCATCTGTATCGTCATCCAACGCCAGATGAGGGATCTATGGTGATAAGCAAAATATTCATCAGTATGGTCACGGGCCAAGGCCGGTTCAGGCACCCCCTCCTCTGTCCAGAGAACAATCTGGGGATCTCTCCTTGGACCTGGGATCCCATATATAATCAAGTTTCCTGTAAACTCTAATATGACTCCCTTAGTTGAAATATATTCTTCCCTGATCCCACATTCATCCTTCCTCCCTTCCCCCCATCCCGGTCAACCGAGCTTTCTCCATTCCTCCCCTACTCCCTTCTCTCTAACCCTCTCCCCTTCCATCAACCCTCCCACCCCCCCCCATGCACCCAAGGTTACCTGGGACTCTTGACTATTTCCTACCTCCTGGCGGATAGGTAAATAATCTTCATCAGGTTCGTCTTCTTATTTAGCTTCTCTAGGATCACGAATAATAGGCTCAAAGACCTTTAATTATGGTTAGAATCCACTTATGAGTGAATACATACCGTGTTCCTCTTTTTGGGTCTGGCTTACCTCACTCAGTAAAGCGTTTTCTATGTCCATCCATTTCCATGCAAAATTCAAGATGTCATTATTTTTTACCGCTGAGTAAAACTCTAATGTGTATATGTTCCACACCTTTTTTAACCATTCTTCTATTGAGGGGCACCTAGGCTGTTTCCAGGTTCTGGCTATTACAAATAGTGCTGCTATGAACATAGTTGAACAAACGCTTTTGTAGTATGTTTGGGCATCTCTAGGGTATATTCCCAAGAGAGGAATTGCTGGGTCCTGAGGGAGGTTGACTCCCAGTTTCATGAGAAACCTCCACACTGATTTCCAAAGTGGCTGCACAAGTTTGCATTCCCACCAACAATGGATGAGTGTTCCCCTCATTCCACATCCCCTCCAGCATAGGTCATCATTGGTGTTTTTAACTTTAGCTATTCTGACAGGTGTAAGATGGTATCTCAAAGTGGTTTTGATTTGCATTTCCCTTATCGCTAAGGAGGTTGAGCATGACCTTAAGTGTCTTCTGGCCATTCGAAGTTCATCTGTTGTGAATTCTCTGTTCAGATCAGTACCCCATTTTTTAATTGGGTTAATTAGAGTTTTAGTGTCTAGTTTCTTGAGTTCTTTGTATATTTTGGAGATCAGACCTTTGTCTGATGAGGGGTTGGTGAAGATCTTCTCCCAGTCAGAAGGCAGCCTTTTTGTCCTACTGACAGTGCCCTTTGCTTTACAGAAGCTTCTCAGTTTCAGCAGGTCCCATTTATTCATTGTTTCTCTTATTGTCTGTGCTGCTGGGGTCCTACTTAGGAAGTGGCCTCCTGTGCCTATATCTTGTAGACTACTTCCCACTTTCTCTTCTATCAGGTTCAAAGTGGACAGATTGATGTTGATGTCTTTAATCCATTTGGACTTGAGTTTTGTGCAAGGTGATAGATATGGATCTATTTTCATTCTTCTACAGGTTGACATCCAGTTATGCCAGCACCATTTGTTAAAGACGCTTTCCTTCTTCCATTGTATACCTTTAGCTCCCTTGTCAAAAATTAGGTGTTCGTAGGTTTGAGGGTTAGTATCTGGGTCTTCTATTCGATTCCATAGGTCGACTTCTCTGTTCTTATGCCAATACCAAGCTGTTTTCAATACTGTAGCTCTGTAATAAAGTTTGAAGTCAGGGATAGTAATGCCTCCAGAAGTTCCTTTATTGTATAAGATTGTTTTGGCTATCCTGGGTTTTTTGTTTTTCCATATAAACTTAATTATTGTTCTCTCAAGGTCTGTGAAGAAGTTTGATGGGATTTTGATGGGGATTGCATTGAATCTGTAGATTGCTTTTGGTAGAATTGCCATTTTTACTATGTTGATTCTCCCAATCCAAGAGCAGGGGAGGTCTTTCCATTTTCTGGTATCCTCCTCAATTTCTCTTTTCAAAGGCTTAAAGTTCTTGTCAAATAGGTCTTTCACATCCTTGGTTAGAGTAACCCCAAGATATTTTATGGTGTTTGTGGCTATCGTGAAAGGTGATGTTTCTCTGATTTCCCTCTCCGTTTCTTTATCCTTTGTGTATAGGAGTGCCACTGATTTTTTGGAGTTGATCTTGTATCCTGCCACGTTACTAAAGGTGTTTATCAGCTGTAGGAGTTCTTTGGTAGAGTTTTTGGGGTCGCTTATGTACACTATCATATCGTCTGCAAATAACGAAAGTTTCACTTCATCCTTTCCAATTCGAATCCCCTTGATCCCCTTATGTTGTCTTATTGCTATTGCTAGAACTTCAAGCACTATATTGAAGAGGTATGGAGAGAGTGGACAGCCTTGTCGTGTTCCTGATTTTAGTGGAAAGGCTTTGAGTTTCTCTCCATTCAATTTGATGTTAGCTGTCGGCTTGCTGTATATTGCTTTTATTATATTTAGGTATGATCCTTGTATCCCCAGTCTCTCCAACACCTTTATCATAAAAGGGTGTTGAATTTTGTCAAATGCTTTTTCAGCATCCAATGAAATGATCATATGATTTTTTTCTTTCCGTTTATTTATATGATGGATTACATTGATAGATTTGCGTATGTTGAACCATCCCTGCATCTCTGGGATGAAGCCTACTTGATCATAATGGATGATTTTTCTAATGTGTTCTTGGATTCGGTTTGCCAGTATTTTATTGAGAATTTTCGCATCGATGTTCATGAGTGAGATTGGCCTGTAATTCTCTTTCTTGGTTGTGTCTTTGTGTGGTTTTGGTATTAGGGTGACTGTAGCTTCATAAAAGGAGTTTGGCAGTGACTTTTCTTTTTCTATATTGTGGAATACATTAAGGAGTATAGGTATTAGCTCTTCCTGGAAGTTCTGGTAGAATTCTGCATTGAAACCATCTGGTCCTGGGCTTTTTTTGGTAGGGAGATTTTTGATAACAGCTTCTAGTTCTTCACGACTAACAGGTCTATTTAGATTGTTCACCTGGTCTTGGTTCAACTTTGGTATATGGTACTTATCTAAAAAAATGTCCATTTCTTTTACATTTTCCAACTTTGTGGCATATAAACTTTCGTAGTAAGATCTAATGATTCTCTGTATTTCCTCTGTGTCTGTGGTTATGTCCCCCTTTTCATTTCTGATCCTATTAATTTGCAAGTTCTCTCTCTGCCGTTTGATTAGTTTGGATAGGGGTTTGTCAATCGTGTTAATTTTCTCCAAGAACCAGCTTTTTGCTTCATTGATTCTTTGAATTGTTTTCTGTGTTTCTATTTTGTTGATTTCAGCCCTCAGTTTGATTATTTCCAGTCTTCTACTCCTCCTGGGTAAATCAGCTTCTTTTTTTTCTAGAGCTTTCAAGTGTGTTGTTAAGTCTCCAATGTGTGCTTTCTCTGTTTTCTTTAGGTGGGCACTTAGTGCTATGAACTTTCCTCTTAGCACTGCTTTCATTGTGTCCCATAGGTTTGAATACGTTGTGTCTTTGTTTTCATTATATTCAAGGAAGACTTTAATTTCTTTCTTTATTTCTTCCTTGACCCAGGGGTGATTTAGTAGTTGACTGTTCAACTTCCATGAGTTTGTTGGCTTCATGGGGGTACCATTGTTGTTGAATTCTAATTTTAATCCATGGTGATCTGACAAGACACAGGTGGTCACTAATATTTTTTTGTATCTGTGGAAGTTTGCTTTGTTACCAAATATGTGGTCAATTTTCGAGAAGGTTCCATGAGCTGCAGAGAAGAAGGTATACTCTTTCCTATTTGGGTGGAGTGTTCTATAGATGTCTGTTAAGTCCATTTGATTCAGTACCTCCAGTAAATCTCTTATTTCTCTGTTAGGTTTCTGTCTGATTGACCTGTCCATTGGTGAGAGAGGAGTGTTGAAGTCTCCTACTATTAGTGTGTGTGGTTTGATGACTGCCTTGAGTTCTAGAAGAGTTTCTTTTACATATGTGGGTGCCTTTATATTAGGGGCATAGATATTCAAGATTGAGACTTCTTCCTGATGAATTGTTCCTGTTATGAGTATGAAATGTCCATCTCCATCTCTTCTGATTGATTTTAGTTTGAAGTCGATTTTGTTAGATATTAGAATGGCCACACCCGCTTGTTTCTTAGGTCCATTTGCTTGGAAAACCTTTTCCCAACCCTTTACTCTGAGTAGGTGTCTGTCTTTGTGGTTGAGGTGTGTTTCTTGTAGACAGCAGAATGTTGGATCCTGTTTTCGTATCCAATCTCTAAGTCTGTGCCTCTTCATAGGTGAGTTGAGACCATTGATATTAAGTGATATTAATGACCAGTGATCGATGACTCCGGTCATTTTTTTTGGGTAGTAGCGTGTATGTGTTTTCCTTCTTTGAGTTGTGCTTGTGGAGGGTCCATAAATGTCTGAGTTAATGTAGGCAGTGTTGGGAATGTTGGATTCCTTGGGTTGTGATTTTCCTTCTAGTATTCTCTGTAAGGCTGGATTAGTAGCTACGTATTGTTTAAATTTGTTTTTATCCTGGAATATTTTGTTTTCTCCGTTGATAGTGAACAATAGCTTGGCTGGGTAAAGTAGTCTGGGTTTGCATCCATTGTCTCTTAGTTTCTGCAGTACCTCTATCCAGGACCTTCTAGCTTTCATGGTTTCCATAGAGAAGTCTGGTGTAAGTCTGATAGGTTTACCTTTATAAGTTACTTGACCTTTGTCCTTTGCAGCTTTCAATATCCTTTCTTTAGTCTGAATGCTTTGTGTTTTGATTACTATATGACGAGGGGATGTTTTTTTCTGATCCAGTCTATTCGGTGTTCTGTATGCTTCTTGAACCTTCATAGGAATATCGTTCTTTAGGATGGGAAAGTTTTCTTCTATAATTTTGTTGAGTATATTTTCTGGACCTTTGAAATGCAATTCTTCTCCTTCTTCTACTCCTATTATTCTTAGATTTGGTTTTTTTATTGTGTCCCACAGTTCCTGAATGTTTTGTGATGAGAATTTGTTGGATTTGCTGTTTTCTTTGGACAGAGTGTTTAATTTCTCTATGGTGTCCTCAGAGTCTGAGATTCTTTCTTCTATCTCTTGTATTCTATTGGTTAAGCTTGTTTCTGAAGTCTCTGTTCGTTTACCCAGATTTTCCATAGCCAGCCGGCCCTCGGTTTGTGATTTCTTCATTGACTCCATTTCAGTTTTCAAATCTTGAACTGTTTCTATTACCTGTTTGATTGTTTTTTCTTGGTTTCCCAGAATTTCATTTACGGATTTACTCATTTCTTCAAACTTTTTGGTATATTTCTCTTCCATTTCTTTACTCATTTCCTCAATTTTTTTGTTATACTTATCTTCCATTTCTTTATGGCAGATTTTCACCTCCTGTTTAATTTCCTCTATTATTTTCATAAAGAAGTGCTTAGAGTCAATTTCTTCTATTTCTTCTGGCGTAGGGTGTTCAATTCTTCTAGTTTCGAGCTCCCTGGATTCTGGCGGTGTCATGTTGCCTTTCAGGTTGTTGGAGGAATTCTTGCATTGGCGCCTGCCTATCTCTTCCACTCTGGATGAAACTCCTCAGCACTTTCTGGATAGAACTCCTCAGCACTCTCTGGGTAGGACTTCACAGCACTCTCTGGATAGAGCTCCTCAGCCCTCTCTGGGAAGAACTGCTCAGCAGGGCAACAGGGCTAGCTGGTCTTCCCAGGACTCAGGAGACAAAGGGCCCGCAGCAGTGGGGGGAGGGGAGGGGTCCCTTGGAACACCAAAGACCCTGCTGCAGATGCTGGGGGTGGGGGTGTGTGCTCTCTTCCTGGGCAGTGGTGAGCACCCACTCACCTCTCTGGGAAGAACTGCTCAGCAGGGCAACAGGGCTAGCTGGTCTTCCCAGGACTCAGGAGACAAAGGGCCCGCAGCAGTGGGGGGAGGGGAGGGGTCCCTTGGAACACCAAAGACCCTGCCGCAGAAGCTGAGGGGGGGAGGGCTGTGCTCCCTTCCCAGACAGGCAGGCAGGCTGCCCAGGCTAGCACCCACTCACCTCTCTGGGAAGAACTGCTCAGCAGGGCAACAGGGCTAGCTGGTCTTCCCAGGCCTCAGGAGACAAAGGGCCCGCAGCAGTGGGGGGAGGGGAGGGGTCCCTTGGAACACCGAAGACCCTGCCGCAGAAGCTGAGGCGGGGAGGGCTGTGCTCCCTTCCCAGACAGGCAGGCAGGCTGCCCAGGCTAGCACCCACTCACCTCTCTGGGAAGACCCCTTGATGTCCTTTTGTTGTATTATTGCTATAGACAGAACTTCAAGAACTATGTTGAATAGATATGGAGCGAGTGGACAGCCTTGTCTTCTTCCTGATTTTAGTGGGACCATTTTGAGTTTATCTCCTTTTAATCTGATTTTGGCTGTTGGATTTTTGTATATTGCTTTTAGTATGTTTAGACTTTTCCTTGTATCCAAAATCTCTCTAAGACCTTTGTTATGAAGGGGTGTTGAATTGTCAAATGCTTTCTTAGCATCTGAAGAGATAATCATATAACTTTTTTCTTTCAGTTTATTTACATGGCAAATTAAATTGATGTATTTCTGTATGTTGATTCACCCATGCATTTCTGGGATAAATTCAATTTTATCATGCTGGATGATTTTTTTGATGTGTTCTTGGATTCAGTTTGCCAGTATTTTATTGAGTATTTTTGCATCTATATTAATGAGTAATATTGGTCTGTAATTCTCTTTCTTTGTTGAAGTGGTTTTGATTTCAGGTAACTATAGCCTCATAAAAATAGTTTGGCAATATTCCTTCTCTTTCTATTATCTGGAACATTTTGAAGCTGAGAAGAAATCAGAGAAACATCACCCGTTACAATACAGTACAAGTATTAGGTCTTCTTTGAAGTTCTGGTAGAATTCTGCACTGAAACCAGCCAGGCGTGGGCTTTGTTCTGTTGGGAGGATTTGATGACTGCTTCTATTTCCTTGCAGATTATATGTCTATTTAAATTGTTCACATGATCTTGATTTAATTTTGGTATGTGGTATCTATCCAGAAAACTGTTCTTTTTTTAACATTTTTCAATTTTGTGGAGTACAGATTTTTTTTTGTAGTATGACATAATAAATATCTGGATTTCCTCAGCATCTGTTATTATGTTCCCTTTTTCATTTCTGATTTTGTTAATTTGGATATTCTCTCTGCCTTTTGATTAGTTTGGATAAGGGTTTGTCTATCTTGCTGACTTTCTCAAAGAACCAGCTCATTGTTTCCTTGTTTATTTTTATTATTTTCTTTGTTCCTATTTTATTGACTTCAGCCCTCTATTTGATTATTTCCTGTCATCTTTGCATCCTAGGTGAATCTACTTCTTTTTGTTCTAAAGTTTTCAGTTGTGTTGTTATGTCACTACTGTGAGATTTCTCCACTTTCTTTATGCAGGCACCTAATGCCATGAACTTTCCTCTTAGCAATGCTTTCATAGTGTCCCTTAGATTTGGGTATATTATGTCTTCATTTTCTTTGAATTCTATGAAGTCTTTAGCTTCTTTATTTCTTTCTTGACCCAGGGGTACAGGCAAGCATAGCACCATTCAATTTGTATGATTTTGTAGGCTTTCTGCAAGTAGTGTTGTTGTCAAATTCTAACTTTATTCTTTTGTGATCTTGTAAAATACAAAGGGTTACTCCATTTTTTTGTATCTGTTGATATTTGCTTTGTTACTAGTATGTAGTCAGTTTTAGAGTAGGTTCCATGAAGTTGCTGAGAAGAGGTGTATTCTTTTGTGTTTGGGTGGAGTTTTCTGTAGATATCTGTTAAGTACATTTGAGTCATGACATTGATAAATTCTCTTATTTCTCTGTTAATTTTCTGTCTGGTTTACTTGTTCATTGTGGAAAGTGGGGAGTTGAAGTCTGCTACTATTAGTATGTATGATTTGATGTACAGTTTATGCTTAGTAATGTTTTGTTTGCATATGTATGTTTTCTTGTATTTGGGACCTAAATGTTCATTCAGGATTAAGACTTCATCTTGATAGATTGTTCCTGTGATGAGTATAAAATGTCTTTCTCCATTTCACCTGATTTATTTTACCTTGAAGTCTATTTTGTTATATATTAGGATAGCTATATCCACTTGTTTCTAGGCCCATTTGATTGGAAAATATTTTCCCAACTCTTTGCTCTTTGCTCTTGCTCTAATGTCTGTCTTTGAGTTTGAGGTGTGTTTTTTGCATACAGCAGATGAGTGGATCCTACTTTCCTATCCATTCTCTTAGCCTGTTTCTTTTTATAGGTGAATTGAGTCCATTGATAAGAATAGATATTAATGACCAGTGTTTTTTTGCCTGTTATTTTTCAATGGTAATGTTTGTGTGTGTCCCTTCTTTGGGGTTTGTTGTTGTGAAGTTATCTGTTGTCTTTGGTTTTGCAGGTGTAGGGTGTAGTTAGCTTCCTTGGGTTGGGTTTTTCCTTCTAGTACTTTCTGTAGGGTTGTATTTGTGAATAGATATTATTTAAATCTGTTTTTTTTCATGGAACATCTTGTTTTCTCCATTGATTGTAATTAAAAGTTTTTTGGTATAGTAGTCTGGACTTGAATCCAAGGTCTCTTAGTGTCTATAGATCATCTGTACAGGACCTTCTGGCTTTCATAGTTTCTACTGAAAAGTCTGGTGAAATTCTTATAGGTCTGCCTTCATATATTACTTAACCCTTTTCCTTTGCAGTTCTTAATATCCTTTCTTTATTCTGTATGTTTCACATTTTTCATTATATGGTGAAGGGACTTTCTTTTCTGATCCAGTCTGTTTGATGTTCTGTGAGCTTCTTCTTGTACCTTCATAGGGATATCCTCCTTTTGTTTGAGAAAGTTTTCTTCAATGATTTTTTTGAATATATTTTCTGTTCCTTTGAGCTAGAGTTCTTCTCCTTCTTTTACCCCTATTATTCTTAGGCTTTTTATGGTAACTCAGATTTCATGGATGTTTTGTGTTAAGAATTTCCTGTATTTAATGTTTTCTTTGACCAAAGAATCCATTTCTTCTATAGTATTTTAAATACTTTAGATTTTCTCTTCTATCTCTTAGATTCTGTTGGTTATGTAGTTCCCAATCATTTACCCAGATTTTTCATGTCCAGAATTCACTCAGTTTGTGTTTTTTTTTGTTGTTGTTGCCTCTGAGTCAGTCTTGAAGTTTTCAGCTATTTGAACTGTTTGCTTCACCTGTTTTATTGCTTTGTCCTTGGTTTCTTTATGAGACATATTGAGTTCTTAAAATTTTTTGTTTGTCTCTTCCTCTATTTTTAAGGGAATTTTTCATATCTTCTTTAGAGGTCTGTATCATCCTCATAAAGTTGCATTTTAAAATCATTTTCTTTGCTCTGTACTGTCACTGTCTGTGTCTTATGAAGCCACTGTGGTCTCTTTGGCCTACTCTCTTGGCCCACACACTTGGTTTGCTCTATTGTTTCACTCTGTGCTGTCACAGCTTGTACTTCAGAGTTCCTCTGTGGGTATTTTCTCTTGGTCCTCTCTGTGTAGTTGCAACTTGTATTTCAGAATCCCTCTGAGGTTGTAGGCTGGGGGGAGGCAGGAAATAGAAGGATGTATGTTCAAATGTGACTTATAGCTTGCAGTGTATGATGAATCGGATGGAAGTGTTGGAGCAGCATAAATGCAGGACATTCACATGCTATCTGGCTAGAGAACCTGATGCATTTGGGTGAGGGGCCCATGGTTTTGCCATGGTATGGTATGACTAGAGAGTGAGGTGTCCATCCAGTTGTGTTGTCACTCACCTCTTGCTCCTCTCTTTGTAATAGCAGGCTGTGTTTCAGAGTTCCACTGAGGTTGCCTAGAGCATTGGAGGGTTTGGTGGCAGAGTGGAACTTGTTACTTGTTGGGTCTGATGGATAGGGTGTTGCAACAGCCTAACTCAGGAGACTTGCTTTCTGGCTAGGCAAGGTGAGGTAGGTGGGGGAGGGTGAGCCCAGGGTTTTGTCCTGCCATGGAGGGCCTAGAGAGTGGGGTGTCCTGCTGGGTGAATGGTCACTCACCTCTTGGTCCTCTCAGTGTAGTAACAGGCTGTCTTTCAGAGCTCTACTAGTAATCTATCTCTTACTCCCTCTCCTCATCTAGTGTACTGAAGGCTAATTTAGCATGAGAATAATAGTTATAGTATGGTAAGCAAAATGTCAGCTGCATTAAGATTCTTCTTTTAAAAATAAAAAATGAACATGAATATCACATTTTAATTTTTTTCTACCTACTAAAGTAAAGTTTTGGAATCCTGATGTATATTGTATAAGACCACATTGCATTAAAGAAAAGCAACATGAAAAATCTTTTCCATAAGATTATCACATTTTAAGTTCCTCCCCCAGGAAACCCTGACTGCTCTTAGGACTGGAGAGGGAGGAGGAGAGGGAGTGGGGGGGGAGGAGAGGGAGTGGGGGGAATGGGAGGGTATTGGAGAGGAGGGGAGGAAGTGGAAATTTTTATAAACAAATAAATAAATAAATTTGGAAAAAAAGATTATCTCGTTTTAACCTGTCCTTCTTAATGTGCATGATATGTCCCATAAACATATCATACATGAATAAAGATTTGATGTGGAAGTAATTCTGATAGATATATATAATCCCAAGTCACATCTCTATTTTCTACATTTCCAGAGGGATGGTGAGCATTAGATTTTCTATGTGTACCTACAAGAATCTTGTCACTTAATGCATGAAAATATCTTCTAATATTTTTTAATTTTAGAGTTTTAGGGACACCTTCTCATCAAATACCCTTGGTTTATCTACATTGATTCTAGTATATCTTAATGAAATATGAAATTCATTCAACTGATACAGAGTTACTCTTCCCAGCATTTTCAGACCTGACTATGGAATGCATAAGGTGTTCTAAGTGTTTAGGAAATAGGTGAAAAGTATCAGAGGAAAAATATTCACTTTTTATCCAATAGATAATAATCCAATGATAAGGTAAAATCTACTCTTTTCTGCTTACTGCTTTAACTATTAGCAAACTAAATAATGCATAGTATGTTAGAAAGGAACACATTTATGCATAAAAAGAATATATGCATGTACACCAAATATCTCTTAGAAGAGACTAGGATTTGATAATATGATAACATCAAAAGCTTAATATTTCTCAATCTTTTATGTGAAGTGAGATGGTTCACAAAACAGTAGGAAAGAAAAGTGGAAAATTAAGTGTTGACTCCTGTTACAGCCAGAAGTGTCACATGTCTTTTATGGTAGCATTAAATTAGCTAAGACAAATCAGATAGATAAGCTGAGCTTGTCAACATTATAGATTTCATTCTACTATAGTCCGGAAAAATATGTTTGGAGTTTTGTTAATTATTTTAATGGTGTTTTAAGTGTAACATGCTAAGGTCCTTGATGCAGAAACACTAAATGTTAAAGAGTGAGGTTAGGTCTCCTGAAAAGTATTATCTGATCAAACCTTTATGGGAATCTCTGAAAAAATGCAAGCACTTGGAACACCAAGAAAAGAGGGAAGAAACTTGACACAAACCTGGCCTACAGAGTAGGATCATATTCAATCTTACCACACAAAGAAATCACTTAAGGTGTGTTGACCAATGAGTATAAATGAGAGAGGAATTCCCCTAGTTGTTTTTCAAATTACTTTTCTTGATGCAATAATAACAAAGCAAATGTGGTTAGCATAGAAGGAACAAGGTGAGGCCAGTGACAGTGTAGATTCTATTAAAAAATAGAAAATATTATCTACATGTCCATGATATACCTGGAATGTACTCTAAGTGAAAGAGGTAATCACTGAGAAATTTTGATTTTCTTTCAGCTTAGCCATTGTCAACATGCATGTATTCACTATGCTGTTTAGGAAAGTATTTTCTCTTTTTCCATTCCTGACTACTCTGATGAACTAGACATGTTCAGTCATTGATCGTCAAGTTTGCACTGGACCTCTTTGTGTCTAAATGTAGAATCATGCATTCATTCCTCAGGAGTTACTGCCCTAGTTAGTAATAATTTATTATTTATACTTCTTTGCCTTTTCTTGTTTTATCTGCCACATTGTTTCCTGCCATACACTTTCCAAAGCTTTGGGACTCAGTGATATTTCTCTAAAGTATCAGTCATTTTTGAAATGACACAAGGGCATTTTCATATTTTTGCTGTGTAGTTTCCCTGCATTTTCTCTATTGGGACATAGTTCTTATCACTGAGGGATAATAGGATCTTTAAAATTACAAATATTTTGCATTTTCCTTAGAAGAGGATACAGAGTAATGGGCACTAATTGAGTTTAGAGTAAAAGAAATTATTTGCCTTTCATAGTGTACCACTTCTCTGTGGCAAGAGGCTCCCTTAAAGGTTCATAGAGGAGATTATGACTGCCACACCTGGGGCATTCATCGTAAAAATGAATGAAGAAAGCTTCTTTATACACTATCTGGAGGGAACAGCACATAATGTAAACATGTAAGCAGAGTTTCAGGAGGAAGAAAATATCAAAGTTCCAATTCTGTGTTTAATACTTACTAAATCTGTGATCTTGAATTATTTCCTTAGTTTCTTTACCTCTTAAAATTAATAGAATCTACCCTATGTATTAATACTGTCACATATTAAGTGCTCCATAAAGTTAATTTGTTTTTATTATTCATCTTCCTTGAAAGTCAGTGCTCATGCTATGGCTTTAGGCTATCTCTTATTTAATGGGATGACCTGAAACCTATTGAGCTCCCTTTGGAAATAAACTGTCTTTTGCTTTTCCCAGAAAGATTTTATTCTGCCATTTCTCAGAGAGTCACCCCATAATAACTTACTAAATGCTGTAGTATTCTTGGCAACATCACTTTTCTTTTTTAGTATTTTGAGCAAAGACTGAATGAAATGGTTAGTACATTCCTGTTTCCAGAACATTAACAAGCAATGTTGCTACTGAATAAAAAGGAATGTATGTGTTATGCTTTGTCCACCATGAAAGGCAGAGCTGTTCACCTGTTACGTATAACAGTGAGTAAGAAACCATTATTTAATGACAACCAATAATAAAATTTATGGATTTTTCCCTTGGTAGCCTTACATATACTCATTTTGTATTCATTGTAAAAATTTTCTTTAGAAATGCAGAAGTCATCCATCCAAGTCCAGAAATAAGAATTTACAAATAACAAAATATCAATGGTTTAAAAGACAATTCTTTTACTGTCTGATTATGTCAGAGACAATGTCTTTCTTATTATAAAGCAAAAATAGAGTTCTTAGAAAATATTTAATACTTCAATTAAATGTGGAGAAAAATTATTAATTTTCTCAAGAAATGTCCAAAAACAAACATTTATTGTAGTTGTAAAATTATAGATGATAATTTTCACACTATTTGTGTTATAGGAAGTTGCAACATGCTACCACAAAATATAAGAATTGCTGAAATGTAGACAAGAGAAAACCAATAAAAGATGGGTCTCTGAGCTCACTCTTACATTCATATTTTTTCATAACATATATATTTATAGAGTAATGGATCTTGTCCTCCTCTATCAGAAAAAGAAAGGTTAATTAGAGAAGATAGCTATATACTTTCTATATACTTTTATTATCTGTAAAAATATAAAGTAAGAATAGGATTATATTAACAGGATATGATAACTAATATTTACCTTCAGCTTGTTTTCCTTTTTCAATAATTTAGTATTTACATAGTGATAGAAAAAGTCATTTTCTCTTGTACCATCTCTCCTTTGTCAGAAAACATTCATACAGTATAATTCAAAGGCATTGCTTATAGGGCTATTTAATTTGTTGGCATAATATGCATGAAATAGTCATGTTGATAAGCATGCTTGTTTTTCCTGTTAGCCTGTCTTTCTTTAACAGAGCTACATTCCAAATTCAAACCAAGAAAATTTTGATGCTAGAATGCCCGATCCTTCAGTGGCTGTTTCATAACCCTTACCATTTATACACTGCACATTTTTGTTCCTGAATTTGAGAAATATTCTTGGTTTTTACCCACATTACATTTCAACATGAAAAATTTTCTTTTCAAGTTTCTGGCTTCTCATAAAATTAGACAAATGTAACTTCAAAGAAGCATACTCTATATTTAATTTTCTTTCATGGAGCACTAATATAAGTGTCAATTCACAGAGTACTTCCTAACATTTGTTCTTTAAAAAAAATATGATGTTGGGATGCCTCGAGCGGCCTGCGAGCCAGGCAGAGGCTGCCGCCAGAGCAGTGCAGGTTCCCTGGGCAAGCGGCAGAGTCAGGCGGCTGGATGTGGTGGACGGCAGAGTAAATGGACATAAGGCTATGCATAAAGCTAAACATTTATTACTTAAAGAAGAGGGAGACAGAAAGACATAAAGACAAACATAGAGAGAAAAACAGAGACACGTGTACACATGTTGGGAGACAGGGACAAAAGAGAGTTAAGATGGCGACCAGGAGGTCAGAAGTGGCTGGGAGTGGGCGTAGTTAGTCCTTAAAGGGAACAGAGCATAAGGAATAACATTCCCAGATCCTTTTTATAATAAAAAGTAGAAGGTTAGACATTATAGTTTGAAGGAATTGGGGCGGCAAATTCTCAAGACTGCTTCTGGCTGATTTGTGGGCATCGTCTTTGGGGGGGTGGGGAAAGATCCCAGAGAAGGCTGGGTGCTGGTCACATCCTGGCATAGTTGGCCTCTACTCCCGACAGGTGTCTGTGGCATGGAAATGTCTGGTGTCCCTTGTACCTGTTTATGGTAGGTTCTTTAATTCGGCTCCATGGAACTCATAAGAAAAATAGAAGTTTTAGACGTATATATTGTATAATGGCTGTGATATATTTTTGTATAATGAAAAGTATTTTTTATTTGTTGAGGCAACCTGGCAAAACCTCTTAGCTATCAAACTGTCGGAGATCTTTGAGAAGGATAAGATTTTACTTGAGTTACTGATTAAAAAATGACAGAGAACTTACTTGGTTGGCATCTAGAGCTACTCTTTTGGGTCCTCCATGGTCGCTGAAGGTTGTATTTGACCTTTGCTGTTTAGTGTAGAGTCTGTCAGGCTTTTGAAGATCCTGTGGGCTAAGAAATCTGTAGGAAGACAGTCCTACCTTGACCTGGGCAGCTAGGCGATCGATTCCAGTGATTCTATCCACGTTTGGAGGTCTCCAGTTTAGGTGAAAGGCAGTTTTTGCCCAATGGTCAGTGCTTGGCAGTTGAAGCAAACTGCAGATGGATGCTGGTCTGTGACCATTTGTCTTCTGTCTTCTTGGAGGAAACAGAGTGCTTGCTAGGAGCCAACCTGTCTCTTTTTGTTATGAAAGTTTTTTAAATAATTAAATAATTAAATATCACATTCCCCAGATCTCTGAGCAGCTGAGGCTGTTTATAAGGTATAGCTGCAGTATAGAATCTGTCTGGAAGGTTGGGTTTGAGGTTGACTGTACTGGCTCTTAACAGGTAAGATCCACATTTGTAAAAAGACAGAAAGAAAGAAAAAAACTGTTTGTAACATTAAGATTAGTGGCAGAACTTACAATGGTAGAGAATAGCTTAATATTAAATATAAGAGAGGTAAAAGTATATACAAGTTTAAAATATGAGACTTATGATTTTGTAGTCTGAAACGAGATGAAATGAACAATCATTATACATAGAAAGATTGAACAGGAATTAGACAAAGTGCATGTTTCTGATGAACTTTCTGATGAACCCTATCAGAAGTGTGTCACTATGCAAAACACCTGTAATCAGAGATAACGAGAGGATTTTAGTGAACACCAAGGAGGGGGAAGGGAAGGCAGTACATAAGAATGGGAGAGCTTGGTCACATGGCCTGGCTCTCAGCCGAGATAGCAATAAAATTACCTGACCCCAGTGAACATGGCGGGGACCAAATGTTGTGGGGAAAGTTACAATTTTAGAGCTGTAAGGATTTTAAGCTTAAAGAGAGGGACTTGAAGCCGTCTGCCCTGTTGTTGAGCTGCCATGCCGAACCATAAGCCGCAGAGAGGGGCAAAAGGCTGGAACCAAAAAAACTGTACCATGTCACGGCTGAAATGGAAAAGCTGCAGGAATTTTAAAAGCCGGGGACTGCCTGCAATGGACAGTTGCTATCCAGAGTCTGAATCATGAAAACCCACGCAAACAAAACAAATGCCCAGGACCACGTGAACGAGCGTCCTTGATCCACGGGTGGGATGTTATGGGCCTAGCTGGATCTGGGCAGGTTACTCCGAAACCAGAGGCCGGGGCCGCCCATAGCGGTGGTTACGATGACAAGAGAAGAGAAAAGGGAAAGAAAAGAAGTGAAAATGAAAAAAGATAAAGAAACTGAGGACCCGGTCCCCAGTCGAATGAAAGAAACTGAGGACCCGGTCCCCAGATGAATGCACAGCATGGGAAGTATGCAGTGCTAACGCAGGCGGACCAACCCCCAAGGTCGTCCAAGCACAATTCCGGTAAAGGAAAGCAACCATCTGTAGCAGAACGAGGAGTGACTCACCGATTAAAGCCGTCCGGGAAGCCAGTGGTGGGCGTGGAAAAAGAACCCGGTTCAGGATATCTGAGTAACGCAGCACCAATTTTGTTCTTTAAAAAATATGATGTTGCTTATCACCATAGATCCTTCATCCGACGATGGATGGCGATACAGACAGAGACCCACATTGGAGCACCGGACTGAGCCCGCCATATTCCAAATGAGGAGCAGAAGGAAGAAGAACATGAAAAAAAAAACTCAGGACCGCGAGGGGTGCGATCGCCCACTGATACAAGGGGACTGATCTAATGAGAGTTCACCAAGGCCAGTTGGACTGGGATTGAACGAGCACGTGATCCAACCAGATTTTCTGAATGTGGCCGGATTCTCTGAATGTGGCTGGCCAGAAGCCTTACTGAAAAGCCATTGACAATGACATTGGGATTTGTTTCCTCTGCATATACTGGATTTTTGGGATCCAGTCTGTTTGGATACTCACCTTCCTGGACCTGGAGGGAGGGGGGAGGAACTTGAACTTCCCACAGGGCTGGAAGCCCTGACTGCTCTTAGGGATGGAGAGGGAGGAGGAGGGGGAGGGGGGAGGGAGAAGGTGTTGGGAGGAGGGGCGGAAATGGAAACTTTCATAATTTAATAAACTTTTAAAAAAATGAAAAAAAATGATGTTGGGATGCCCCGAGCGGCCTGTGAGCCAGGCAGAGGCTGCCGCCAGAGCAGTGCAGGTTCCCCGGGCAAGCAGCAGAGTCAGGCGGCTGGATGTGGTGGACGGCAGAGTAAATGGACATAAGGCTATGCATAAAGCTAAACATTTATTACTTAAAGAAGAAGGAAACAGAGAGACATAAAGACAAACATAGAGAGAAAATCAGAGACACATGTGCACACATTAGGAGACGGGGACAAAAGAAAGTTAAGATGGTCAGAAGTGGCTGGGAGTGGGCTTGGTTAGTACTTAAAGGGACCAGAGCATAAGGAATAACACTAACAATGGAACATTTATTCAAAATTCAAAGCATATCAAAAATATTATCTCACCAAAACATCTTTTCAAATATCTTTTTGCAACTGTCTTCACAAGAAAGTCTGTTAGCCTAGTGTCTGTGAATAGTATATGGCATACATAACATCCTTGTACAATTATACCTTTGCTTTACAGCTATTTGGCTTTAATTACCTATAAAGAAATTTCGGGGACTTTATGAAGTTTCATTTTGTAGGGTGTCATAGGTATGTGTATGGAATTTGTTCTGATAACATGTAGCTTTTTGCTTCTTTTTTGGAAATCCTGTATGTGTAGTAAATTGGGGTTTCTTTTTCTTTCATTTTCTTTCTTCTTTTTTTGAGACAGAAGGAAGAATCTGTGAAATCAGTGCCATCTAGCTTAAGTCCTGTAACAATTCTTGCTTATTGACTACATGAATTTAATTATATACTCACCATTTTCTTTCCTCCAGGGAGGTTATAGGGCACAAATCTGAGATTCAGTTATTCTCCAGATCTTCCCACTGCTGTTAGGCTCTGTCTACTATGAAGTGAGACTTATTTTAAATCACACCTTTATTCGTTTTCTTCTTTTCCCTATTATGTCATCATTACTTTTTTTCCTGATTACTATATAAAGCCTGTTCTGGGTTAGTCTCCCATGTAGAAACTTCTATTTCAGGATCTGCTGTTTAAGTATCTTAACTAAGAGTATATGAACTTTATTTTAAATGATGGATTTCTTTTCTACTTCTTATAATACTCAGCATATGTCCAAAGTTTAGATATTTTCAAATGTCAGCAGAAGAAATAATTTACTTCTATTTCAGAGATAAGTGTACAATGATGCCAGAGAAGAGGAGAAAAAAAAATATGCTATAGGTTTCTGGTCTTACAACCTCCCCATCCATGCCTTCAGCATTTGAAGAATATATATATATATATATATATATATATATATATATATATATATATGTATATATATATATATATATATAATTATCAAAGAATAAGTATTTGGATTTTAAATACAGTATCTTGAATTTATAATTTATATACACAATGAATTTGTATACAGTGAGGACTTCCCATAATCTTTTTGATAATTTTTTTGTGGTTCTGGAGATTAAACCTAGAAACTCATTGATGCTTAGACAAATACTATACCACTGAACTAAAGACCAGATAAAATTTCTTTAAGGCAGTTTACTTTGTTAATTTAAAATCTAAGGTATCCCTTAACAGTCATGAATACCAGGAAAATTGAAGTGTTTTCATTAAAGCCATTTATATGTGGTATTAACTTCCTTTTATTAAATAGTTGTTCATCTAAAATGTATGAATTGAGACAAGAATTACTGCTGAATATTTAAAGTTTACACTTTCAAAAGTGACTTCAATTATAAAACTTTTTTAAAAAATTGAGTAAAAAAAGGTTAAGTGGCTCTAATTGGGTCCATAGGCTTTATTCAGTTCATAAGCACAGGAAGACTTGGTAACTCCCTGAACAGAAGCAGGACAAGAGCTTTATGGAACTTACAAAAGATTGGGATGTGAGACAAGATGCAGTTTTCCTCTACAATTACTTTAACTAGAGTTAAAATGCATTTTGATATTTTTTAAAGCGGATTATTGTTTGATTCAACCACTTACTCATAATTGCCACAATACTTCTTTTGCAAATTATACAAATTTGAGGAGGTACTTGATTACATTAAGTTTAATTGTTAGCCAAGGAAGTCCCGTGCATATCATGAAACAATCCAGGTTGCTGCTACAATAGAAAGTCACTCTCTGAAAACTTACAGTGGAAACCCCTTTGCTGAGGAGAAAATCCACAGAGATTATTGAATGTAGAGAGCTGGTGCAGACATGGAGTCTTCAGCCAATACGTTTTACTTAAGTCCAAGACTGTATAACTTGCAGGCTACAGAAAGAGAAATGTGGATACCAACTCAGTCACAAAACCCTCTAACTACAATCTGTCCTGACTGCAAGATGTGCTGGGACAAAGATTTTACAGAACTTATGGGAGTGACCAAGTAATGTTTGGAGACCCAGGCCACGAGCCTACATTCCCAGGAAAGAGATTGGATAATCCAGAGACCTAGGGTCAGAACAGAAACAACTATGAAATGAAAGAAAAAGCACAATGAAATGATTCCTAATGATATTCTGCTGTACAGAACAACGATTTGTCCAACTGTTATCAAAGAGACTTCCTGCAGAAGTACATGGGAGTAGTTGCAGAGATGCACAGTCAAACATTATGCAGAGATTGAGTCTAAATTGGAATCTCCAACAGGTCCTTCTCTTTGCAATTCAGAGAAATCCTAGAAACAGGGGGAGGAAGAATTACAATGTAGGTGTCAGAAGGGTCAAAAACACCAGGAGAACATTGGCCATTGAATAAAATAAGCAGGTCTCATATGGGCTCATAGAGATGGAAGCAGGAAACAAGGACTGCATGTATCTTTACTATGTTCTCTGCATTTGGTATGACTGTTAGCTTGGTGGTTTTGTGGGACTCCTAACAATGGTAGCTGTTATTTTTCTGAATCTCTTGCCTGTTCTTGACACATTTTTGTCGGACTGTGCTGACTTTTTTAGCCTTAATAGGAGGATTTTTGCCTTTTTTATTGCATCTTGTTTTGCCAAATTTGACTGTTTTCTCTTGGAGGCCTGCTCTTTTCTAAAAAGAAAATAGGGAGTGAGTGGATACAAGGGAAGAGACTAGGGTTGGAGGAGCTGGAAGAGAGAGTAAACAGTTTTAGAGATGAATTTTATGAGAGAAGAATCTATTTTAAATAAAATAAAAGAAAAAAGGAAAGTACAAACTAGTAGAGACAAAATGGGAGGAAGTGGAAAACAGAAACCACTGAAAAAGTCAGTGATCAAATCAAAGGCTATTAGAAATTATTAAATCCTTTTCAGCTTGTTTTTCAGGAAAACAACAACTGGTAAATGCTGCCCCTGCAGTGGGAGGGAAGGAGTGTTGGGAGGACCCAGGGGTTCAGGTGTTAGAAGCCACGGTAGCTTCTGAGGAAGATTACACAGCCATCAGAAGCTTCCAGGCTTATGGAGATTACACAGCCATCAGAAGGCTTCCAGGATTATGGAGATAAGGTAAAACATAAGGAATGGATTCCAGTCACAATGTTTGGTCTCCTTGTTAAGGACATAAAGATCATGTCCCACAAAGAGATCTGCCTATTATCTCTTCCCATTGGAGAATCCAAGATTAATAATATTTTTCATGGATGCATACTTGAAGAATGAGTTACTAGAGATTATGCCTTTGCAGAAGCTAATTCTTGCTGGCCAGCAGACCCACTTCAAGTTTTTTTTTTTTTTTACTACTAGAGACTACAATGATCATGTTGGTCTTGCTGGTAAGTGCTCAAAGGTTGTAGTCACTGCCATTTGAGGGGCCATTATCTTGACTAAGCTTTCTATTGTCCTTGTGAGGAGAAGCTACTGGGGAAACAAGATTGGCAAGCCACATAGTGTTCTGTGCAAAGTGACTGGCCGTTTTGACTCTGTGTTGGTACAACTTATTTCTGTAGGAAATTATACAGACAATCGTCTTTAAGTAAACTGCCCAGTGAGGAATGGCCTCTTATACTATTTTTGGCGATGTAAAGCATGTGTCTGATCTCTTTGTTCCTGCTACAGGATTCAGTTTCTCTTCTCCGTTCAAGCAGAGGATTCTGATTTGTAAGTCTTCCTTTAAATAAATAACCATTCAATATTCTCAATTCTTATCTACTGTGGGATTTCTTTTTAAGCATCCTTCTTTATCTGGAGTCAATGTGGATTCGGACTCCACATCTACTAGGTGGATGGCCTAAAGGCCTAACCAGTCCATGGCCCAGAAAGTCACCCAATCAAACCTGCTTGACTTGCTTTTACCTAAGCAGTTTTTTGTAGAATTCCCCTCCACAGCTGAGCTTAGTGTGTGCGGTAACTTGGAAATTTCTCAAGCACACAGGAATGCCACATTTCCTGGAACGGTTCCCTGGCATGGTTCTTTGCTGCATGGCAACCTCTGCAGTTTTTGGTTTGTGCTCTATGCCCATGAGTTCTGGGTTTCTTGCTCCATGTATAGAATTGCTTTAATTGCTTTTAATTTGTCAAGCAAAACATATTTCTCAGTATTTAGCCTGTACTAATGCAGGTAAATAAAGCAGCTCAGGACCGTTTATGTCACCACCATGACTCTGCAACTATAACATCTGCTGGAAATAAAGATTATTACACCTAAAACAATTCACCATATCTCATAATAGGCAATTAATAAATTAATAAGACAGACTGACTACATGAATATTGAAACTTTTAGTACTTTTTTGCTGATAGTATGGATAGTATTCTGTTAGGCTTATATGTTTATGGTGATACTTAAATTTATTGGGAATTGGGACTCAGTTTTTTCTTCATATTCAATTATTAAGAAAGAATGTGGCACTTTTAGGAATTATACAGTTTTTATAGACTAATAATGGACATCTAGTTGCCAGGATTAATACCATTATAAATCAAAAGTTACCTGAAAGAAATAATACTATTGAAAATGGTAACATTAATTTGACAGAAAAAATTGAATCCAGATATAAGTGTACTAATAAATTATCTGAAAGAATTCATACTTTTGAATTTGACAATAAAAATTTGTTACAAAGTTATAATATGTTAACAGATACAGTATCTCTTCAGGATGGCAATCTGAATGCTATTCAGGTAATGTCCAAGGATGACGTGTTATCTTTAAAGGAGAAACTTCAGACCTTTTAATCACATGTGCAGAATCAGGACCAGAGGCTAGGTGCCTCAATAAAATCATAAGAAATATATACAGGCCAGGAGATTCCAGCTTTACAAAAGACAATAGCAAAAAGATTTGAAATAATTGAGGAAATTATTGGAGCTGATGAACAGGGAAAGAAGGCACACAGATAGGATTCCACATCTCCAGTAGCTGTCAGAGATGACTTATCCATGATTTTAGCTTCCTACCATATAATCTACTGTGACAAAGCATCAAGTTCTAAAGTCCCAAAAGGATCCAAAGGAGGTAGATGTATACCTATAGGAATGAATGATCTAAAAGAAATTAAACAAGCTGTTGTTATATATGGCTTGCATTCCACATTTTTTTAGGGTGATAATAAAGACATAGTCTTCTATCAGCAAAGTAGCATCACATAATTGGATACAGTTAGTTTCAGCAGTCCTAGATTACGGGCCCCAGTTGATGTTTAGACATTGTTTCAGAGAAGAAGCAAAAATTTTGTAACAACAGGGAAAAGCAAAAGGCCTTGAGAATTCCCAAGATCAAATTCTTGGTGAAGGCACTTATCTTGACCCACAGGTTCAAGCTCTTTACAATGAACAAATCTTGTCCCCATGCCACAAATTAGCCTTAAATACTTGTCACAGGATTCAAGAACAAAGAAATTTAATTGAATAATATACAGGGATAAACAGGGCCAGAGAGAACCATTTAGTGTCTTTTTACAAATATTAACTAAGGTAGTACAAATAGAAGTAACAGACCGAGGTGCTAGATGAATACATATTAAATCTCTACCTTTTGAAAAGTGCCAATTTAGAAAGCAAAAGGATACTTTGGCCTTTAAAGGTTAGATCAGCACCTATAGATGAATGGATCTGGCATACAGTGAACAGTGAGACATTTGACTCTAATATTGAATCTTGGGTAAGAGAAGTATTTTCCTAAGGAATGAGGAGACATCAAAATGCAAAACAATTTCATTGTGGTATAATGGGACATCTGAGAAGGGATTATAAACTAGGAATTTCTAGGAAAAATATAACCTCTGGGAATGGCAGTCAGTCTTCAGGTATATGTAGAAGGTGTGGCAATGATCAACATTGGACCTATGAATGCAGATAAAAAAAGACAGAGAAGGCAACCTGATACCATCTGTTAACTGTTTAAGGGGCCTTTTGCAAGCCTCCAAGCCAAATGTGGCCAAGTAATTCCTAGTCACTGTGGAGGACATGTCTCACAAGAAAAATTTAAAAATCCAGAGCCTTCTGTAAAAGACAATAATGTTCTAGATGATGACATAAACATGGAGGATGAGTCAAAAATTCCAATATGAAATAAGAAATGTATATTCTGGCAGACATAAATGTTAAATGTTAAAAGACCAAAGCTAAGAATACATGGCATTGCAACTGTTGGTTTGATAGACACAGGTGTAGATGTTAGCATCATTATCCCAGAATCTTGGCATCCAAATTGGCCTCTTCAAGAGACAGCTGTTCAATTACTAGGAATTGAAACCATATCTCAAGTTAAACAAAGCACAATAAGGGTTGACTGCATTGGGTCAAAAGGTCAAAAAGAAAATCTGAGGCCATATGTGGTTAATATTAAAGTAAACTTAAGGGTTGTGATATGTTTCAGCAATGGAATACCAAGATTAACATTCCTGCAGTCTCAGGAACTCAGAATTCTGGGAAAGATGTTATAAGGTACTATACACAAAAGTCACCAGCCATTCAGGCTGTAGAAGAACATAAAGCAACTAGCAAACTTTTAGAGGTACTAACAGCCCTACCTTTAAAATGGTTAACTGAGTAAACAATATGGAATAAGCAGTGGCACCTAGCTGAAGAAAAGTTGCAGACTTTAGAACAGCTGATACTAGAGCAACTAGATGCTCATCATATTGAAAAATCAACCAGGCCTTGGAATTCTCCTGCATTTGTTGTTTTAAAAAATCTTGTAAATGGAGAATGGTGACATATCTAAGAGATGTCAAAAAGTTAATTCAACCTATGGGCCCTCTACAATGTGTAATTCCTCTGCCTTCTCTATTACCAAAATGAAGGCCTCTTACAGTTATTGATTTGAAAGATTGTTTTTTTCAATATACCTTTACAAGAAAATGTTAGAGAAAAAGTTAACTTCACAGCATCTACTTATAATAGTTCTCAGCCTTCTAGGAGCTAGCAATGGACTATCCTTCCACAAGGAATGCTCAATAGCCTCAAACTATGCCACTACTTTGTAAGTCTGCCATTGGAAATAATATGTGAGCAATTTTCTCCATCTATAATTTACCATTACATGGATGACATTTTGCTATCTGGTTCAAACATAGACACTTTATAAAGAATGTTTGAAGAAGTGAAGAAAGTTTTGCCAAAATGGGGATTACAAATTGCTCCTAAAAATATACAGAGAGGAGATTGTCAATTACCTATATTATAAAACAGGTTTTCAGAAAATTAGAAAACAAAAGGCACAAATTAGGAGAGTCTGGTTGAAGACTCTTAATGACTTTCAAAGATAACAGGAGACATTTCTAGTCTATGACAGGCTGTTGGGAAAACACCTGATCTAATTAATTTAAACAAAACCTTAGGTGGTGATAAAGAACTGAATAATTCCAGAAAATTAACAGCTGAAGTGAAGAATGAATTGACAATTGTTGAGTAGAAATTACAGGAGGCACATGTGGAATCCAAATTTTAATTGTATTCTAGTCATATTGGCTTCCAGGATTTCTCCATTAGGATTTTAATGCAGAGGGATGATATTATCTTACAATGGATCTTTTTACCACATAAACCAAATAAAACATTAAAAACTTATGTGGAAAATTTCTCTGAATTAATTATAAAAGTTAAATTATGTCTTCAACAATTAGCAGATATAGATCCATGAGAGATTATAGTGCCTTTCACTACTGATGAAAAAAAAGTTATGCAAAAACAATGAACCATGGCAAAGAGTTCGTGCTATTTTGGGGGAGAAAATAATAGCAATTATCTTAAAAGTTATAGACTTACCTTTATAAAGAGAACTTCTTGGATTCTTCCCCAAATTGTACATGATGCACCAATAACTGGAGCCCATGCATTTTATACTGATGCAAATAAATCAGGGAAGGTAGGTTGCAAATCAGAAGAATTAAGTAAGGTGGAACAAAGCCCTTATAATTCTGTTCAGAAGACGGAATTATATGCTATTTTCATGACACTAAGGGATTTTAAAGAACCTCTCAATATAGTCACTGATTCACAATATGCATTAAGAGTTGTGTTGCAAATTGTATCTGCTGAATTTGTACCAGATGATACAGAACTGACTTCATTATTTATCCAGGTGCAAGATATATTCAAAAATAGGCTTTTCATATCTGTCTATCTATCTATCTATCTATCTATCTATCTATCTATCTATCTATCTATATATCATACATCCAATCCCATATGGGTCTGCCAAGTCCTCTAGCACAAGGTAATACAGAAATTAATCAATTAATTATTGGAAGAATGCTACAGGCCTCTAAATTTCATAAATAAAATCATGTCAATTACAAAGATTTAAGGGTAGAGTTTTCTATTACATGGCAAGAAGCTAAGGAGAATATAAGGAGATGTCCCATCTGTTCTTTCTATAACCAAACATGGCTACCTGCAGGGATTAACCCAAAGGAATGAGATATGGCAGATGTATGTTTTCTACTTTGCAGATTTTGAAAAATTAATATATGTACACCACACCATTGGCACTTATTCAGGTTTTCAGTGAACAACTGTTTTAAGCTCAGAAAAGGCTGATTCAGTAATCTCACATTTACTAGAAGTTATGTCCATCATGGGCATACCTGCACAAATAAAGACAGATAATGGTCCAGCATATGTATATAAGAAAATAAAACAGTTGTTTGCTTATTGTAATATTAAACATATTACAGTATACTACCTGATCCTACAGTTCAGGCAGTTGTAGAAAGATCAAATAGAATGATAGTGGATATGTTAAGCAACAGAAAGGAGTGGTAAATATCCTCAGATATAGTTTATATAATGTTTTATTAACTGTGAATTTTCTTAATGATAATGAGTAAGGGACAACAGCACCAGAGAGATATTGGATAAGAGAAAAAATTGCTGAATTTTCTTAATGATAATGAGTAAGGGACAACAGCACCAGAGAGATATTGGATAAGAGAAGAATTTGCTGAATTAAATCAACCGGTTTATTTAAAGCATGTGTTGACCTCACAATGGAAGCCAGGAGATGTTGTATGTTGGAGAAGGGGTTTTATTCTTATTTCCACAGGAGAAGAATAACTATGGATACCATCAAAATTAATAAAGATTCATTTTGAAAAGGAGAAACCTCTTGAAAAAGAGAAATGACAGCTCATCCGCAATGGTGACGAACAAACTGGTATTAAGGAAAGAATGTAGAATTGGGACAGGGTTCTGTTCTTGACTTTATAGGAAAATACTTATCTTCAAATATTCAAGAGACCCTGTATGTTTGAATGATGACAGAAGGAAAAATATCTATCCACTAAGGATCCTTCAGTGATAATGTAAGTCAGAAAATAATCCTACACCAGTTAAGAATTATCAATATTAAAATTGTTATTTTTTAAGGAAGAAATTTGCAGATCACTGTTCTAGAGAACAGTCCTCTGTATAAACATGAACAGAGTCTAGAATCTGAAAGCAAGAGCTGGAAGCAAGAGTGTAGGCTCACAGTTACCACTTTTTTACAGTATAAAATACCACACATAAATGGGCTGGTATGTTAAAGGCTATTGGCTCAAGGAGCAGAATGTGCCACCATAGCACCTCCCCCTTTTGTTTAAATAAGAGAGTTCCAAACCCAATACAAAACTACATACACTATGAACAGATATCCAGTATAATTAGAATTATAACCAGGATAAACAAAATGAAGATAAATGTTTTAATAAAAATTCTATCATATGAAGTTTAATTCTTGTATTAGAAATGGCTTGGCTCAATCACAAGAGTACAGTAACTACAATTCTCTAATCTTCAACCCCATCGAAGGACTTAGAAGGGAGATAATATTATTTGGGCAAGCAGGATGTACAATCAAGTAGCTTCCAAAGCAAGTAATATATGACAAAGACAATTACCTACCTGAGCAAACATCCAAAGTCTCATTTTGAAATGTTGAAGCAACCATCTTTGACTAAGGCCTAGCATAAATGAAAGGTCATTTTCAGATACAGGAAAATTTCAAAACCATCTTACCCTGTCTTGGCAAGATTTCACAGACCTGCTTATCCATTTTTGGATATCATGTAACTTGTCAGTGGTTGAGGCATTGTCAGTTCCTTGCCCAAAGGCCAGTTTTGCCAATAAGAAAACAATCTCCAAGTGGAGTGTCTTCCGTGCTTAACATTATCTCAGGAATAGATATGTGATGTCAGAAGCAATCATGTCTTATGTCAACAGAACCTTAAATTACTTAAAGGTCATAATCTACAGATCCTTGAAGTGGTCGAAGATTACCTATCTATACAGAGTAAAATCTCTATGTATCTAAAGAATCTAATAGAACTGACTGTGTGTACAACAAACATGAACAACTATTGACCTATAATAACTAACATCTGTATTATTTAAAGAATAAAACTTCATGTCAGAATATTAAATAACTTGTAAACAAATGTACAGCAAGTAAGGAAAGTGCCCTTCAAATATAAACAATCTATAAGTATCTTGATCAGAGGTATGAGTAATACAATATTAAAATATGTCCTAAAAGTTGTATCAATATACAAATTGTCCTAAACAGAGGTAGAAACATGCATATATACAAAATAATAAAAAATAACTTTGCATAGGTATACAAATAATGTAAACAAAATTGACAAATATAATTTGAACTTGAATCAATACACAAAAACTATACCAATATAAATTATCCATAAATAATAGCTCACAAGTATTTACTCTCTATTACCCACTATTATTATCCATTTTTGAACAAATATAGTTTTCACCCCAACCCTTTATCTAGTACAAGTAATAATGAATAACTCCTAAGCAGTGTTCCCAACCCAATGGATAAACTTTGTTAGATAGGGGGTGTCATCTTTCAGAATTGCTTCCTGCTGTTATGGGGGCAATGTTTTCTTAATGGGATCCTGCAGAAGTAAAGTGATGATTAAATTTCAAAATTATTGTCTAGTATAGCTACAAACAATTTTTGAGCAGTCAACAGACTGGTTTTGGGGGTCTTTATTTGTCTATTTGTTTATTTTTAAAGTTCTTATTTTGAGTTCTGGTCAAAATGTCATGAGAAGGTGCACCATTTCAGCAGCTGGTACCCAAGAAAATAACCTGGTCTTATAGTAGCACTGTCAGCATCATGATGTCATCTTAACTAGGTGGAGTCATTTCTGTGGCGTCCCATCGTCTTCCTGGAAACTTCAAAGATTGCAGCAGGAAAAGGATCTGTAGGGAAAAAAAAATCTATTGTTAACCACAGAAAACTTTAACAGTGTTCATGCAAACATACATCCAATGAAGATTATGATAAGGACAAAATAGGCATGGAAAACGTAAAATTTTTTCCTAAAGTCTTCTTTCTACACCATACCAGATGGCTCCCAATATGAGACAGAAACTCTTAATGTCCATTTTAACAACATACTTGGATTTAGAGAAGTACAGAGACATTTTCCAACTCCAAAACCAAGTGATTTTATATATATATATATGAGTGTGTTTGTGTGTGTGTGTGTTTAAATGTAAGTGTTGGATCCCAGGGTTTTTCCCTGCTCCTAGAGGTCAAAGCACAGGATGCAAGAACTGTTTATGCTAAACCAGCCTAGCCTCCTGTTAACTCCTCTGCTCCATTCTGCCAGCCAGCCTGGGGGATTAGCATAGAGCCTTGTATCATCTTTGGTATGATAATTTTACCTGCAAATGAGGGTTCCCACGGCGCCTAAATCTTCTCTTAACTGTCTGTCACAGCTCCCATCTCTGTATCTCCAGCTTGGGTAGAACCTGCCACTCAGCGCCAGGCTCTTAACACTGTGATCTCACTCCTCGCTGGGAGGGGGTCCTTCTCTTCTGGGGAAAAAGTATTAAACCTGGCAAAATCTAAATAAACTTGGCATTAACCTCTTGGCGAATGACCCGGACTCTCTATGTGTGTGTGTGTCTTGTGTTTAACCCCTAGGCCCTTGCCCAGCTCGTGATGGTATGGAGACACGGTCCATCCCGGTAGGGTGGTGATGCAGACCTGGAATGATTCCCACATGTAAGTGTAACCAATACCTAGATTCATAATCCATATTCTCTTTTCAAGATGCTAATTAGCAGATAGTTGTTTTTCCTTCTGTTAGCATTTAAACATCCAGGGTCTCTTGAATTTTTAGTGATATGTATTTTCCTGCAAATATAAGAGTAGAACCTTTCCCTAACCCTTATGTGCTTAAGAAACCACCTGTATGATTGTCATCATTGTGGATGAGCTGTCATTTCTCTTTTACTACAGGTTTCTCCACTTCAAAGCGAATGCTTATTAATTTTGATGGTATTCATAATATTTTTTCTCCCGTGGAAACAAGAGCAAAATCCCTTCCCCAACATAGTACATTTTCTGGTTTTCATGTGAGGTCAACACATCCTTAAAATGTACTGGTTGATTCAATTCAGAAGGTTTTTTCCATTATGCAAGGTTTCTCTGCTGCTGTTGTTCCTGTCTTATTAGTGTTAAGAAAATTTAGTTAGTAAAGCATTATGCAATCTATATTGGGGGTATTTTCCTCCCCTTGGTTTATTCAGCATACCTTATATAGTACATTTTGGCCATTCTATAACAGCCTGACCTGTAGAATTATTTGGTATACCTGTAATGTGTTTTATATTAGAATAAACAAAACAAAATTCTGGTTCGTTTTCTTAGATACAAATGCCAGACCATTGTTTGTCTTTATTTGTGCAGGTATACCATGATGGCCATAACTTCCAATAAATGTGTGATTACAGAATCAACCTTTTCTGAGCTCAAGACAGTCACCCTAGAAAACCTGAATATGTGTCTATGGTATGGTGTACATATTTTAATTTACCAAATTCCGTCAAGTGGAACACATCCATCTTCCAGATATGGTTTCATTGTCCTTCTTCTACTTCCTGTCTGGTTGTCCTGCCTATACTTCCTGCCTAGCTACTGGTCAATCAGCATTTTATTAAAATACAATTGACAGGGTACAAATCATTGTCCCACAGCAGTGTACATATTTAAATTTTCTAAATTTTGCAAAGTTGAACACATCCATCTTCCAGTTTTCATTCCTTTGAGTACCCTTTGAGTTAGTTCCTGCAGGTAGCTGTGTTTGGTTATAGAAAGAACAAGTAGGGCGTCTCTTTATAATCTCCTTAACTTCTTGCCATGTAATAGAAAACTCTTTAAACCTTTGCTATTGACATGGTGTTTTCTATGGAATTCTGAGGCCTGAAACATGATTCCAATCAAGAATTTATCCATTTCCACATTACTTTGTCCTAGAGGAACTGGCAGATCCATATGGGATCAGAGGTGTGTTATGATTACAGGACAAAATCTATTCCTGATTATGTCTTACAGCTGGATGAATAATTAAGTCAATTCCATATCATCTGGTATAAATTCAGTAGTTTCAATATGTAAGACAATTCTTAATGCATATTGTGAATCAGTAGCTACATTGAGAGGTTCTTTAAAATTTCTTAGTACCATAAGAATAACATATAATTTTGCCTTCTGGACAGAATGATAAGGGCTTTGTTCCACCTTACTTAATTCTTCTGTTTTGTAACCTACCTTCTTGGATTTATTTGCATCAGTATAAAATGTATGGGCTCCAATTTTTGGTGCATCATGCACAATTCAGGGAAGAATCTATGACGTTCTCATTATAAAGTTAATTCTATCGCTTTTGAGATAATTTCTATTAATTTCTCTAAAAAATTAGCATAAGCCATTTGCCAGGGTTCATTTTCTTCTCATAACTTTTTTATATCTTCAGCAGTAAAAGGGACTATGATCTCTCCTGGAGCTATATACATCATCATTGATAAAGTCTTAATTTACCTTTTATAATTAACTCAGAGTCATTTTCCACATAAATTTTCAATTTTATCCTTGGTTTATGTGGTAACAAGACAGATTTTAAGATAATATCATACTTCTACATTTAAATTCCTGTAAAAAATTCTGGAAAGCAATATAACTAGAATACAATTAAGATTTGCATGCACTCTATCTACATGTGCCTCATGTACTTTCTCCTCTACAAATGTCTATTCCTTTTCTACTTCAACTGGGCCTTCTCTGGGACTATTCAAGGATTTATCATCATCTAAGGTTTTGTTTAAATGAATTATTAGATCAGGTGTAATACCAATAGCAAGTCATAGACTGGAAATATCTCTTAATCTTTGAAAGTCATTAAGAATCTGCAACTGGTCTCTCCTAATGTGTGCCTTTTGTGTTCTAATTTTCTGTAAACCTATTTTTTTTACCTAAATAATTAACAGAATATCCTCTTTGAATCTTTTCAGGAGCAATTTGTAAGCCCCATTTAAACAATATTTGATTTCCTTCTTCAAACGTCCTATCTAAAGTATCTATATTTGAATCAGATATAAAAATGCCATCCATGTAATGGTAGATTATAGACGTGAGAATTTCCTTACATATTATTTCCAATGGATGAATGGCAAGGTATTGACATAAGTTTTTGGAGCAGCAGGAATGTTAATCTGGGTATTCCATTGCTGCAATAGAACACAACCCCAAAAATTCACTGCATATTGGCTATATATGGCCTTACTCTTCCTATTTGCCCTTATAACCCTATGCATTAAACCCATCCCATGCTTTGTTTTACCCGAGATAGGGTTCCAATTCCCAGGAACTGAACATCTGCCTCTTGAAAAGACCAATTCAGATGCCAAGATTCTGGAGTAATGATACTTACATTCACACCCATGTCTAGTAAGCCTTCAATAAAAGTGATATTTATATACACTCTTAGCTTTGGTCTTTGCTCATTTATAGAAGTCTGCAAAAATATACATTTCCTCTGTCCTACTGGAGTTTTGACTCATCCTCCACACATAACCCATCATTCGGACCAGTATTGCTCTTTACAGCAGGCACTGGAATTTTTAATTTTCTTGGTGAGACACATTTTCTACAGTAACTCAGAAGGACTGGACTAAATTCATCATGGGGGTCTGGAAGAGGTTGCCCACAGCATTTCCCAATGGTCTCAGGTTGCCTTGTTTCTCTTTCATTGAACTACATGCCTTGGTACAATGTCAGCCTTTTCCACATTTCCTGCATATACCTGAAGGTTGAATCCTCCTATTTCTGCCATTCCCATAAGAGACATTATTCCTAGGAATCTGTTGTCTATAATCCCTTCTCAGATGTTCCATTCTACCACAATTAAAACATTTGGTATTTTGATGTCTTCTTTTAACATTGGAAATTGCTTCTCCTACCCAAACTTTGGTACCAGAGTCAAGTGTCTCAACATTCATTGTATGCAAGACCCATTCATCCATGGGTGCTGATCTGATCTTTAAAGGCCTCAGGATCCTTTTGCAGTCTATGGTGGAATTCTCATAAGCCAAATATTCAACTTTTATATGTTTAGCTTCTGGGTCAGCTACCCCTTTATATAGCCCTAGTTAGTCATTGCAAAAAGTCACTAAATGGTTCTCTCTGACTCTGTTTAACAATTAGATATGATTCAACTGTCTTTCTTAGTTCAAGAATCCTGTCCCAAGTCTTTAAACTGCTGTGCTACATAGGGACATGGTGTGTTCATAATATAGATCTTGATCCCGAGGATTAGAGTAAAATCCTTCACCTATAATTTGATCTATGGATATCACAAGTCATTTTGCTTTTTCTTGTTGCTCTAAAATTCTTGCTTCCTCTTTAAAAAAGCACTTCCAAAGTAATTGCAGTCCACTTCTTTGCACTGCTGAGATGAACTATGTCAAATCTTGAGGCATTGCTTTGCTACTTAAAGCCTATATTTTAGCCATTTTCCTAACAAATTACGAATGTAGTCTGTAAGCTACAATTATTTGCTCAATTTCCTTCAGATCCATCATATGTATGGGTTCTCATGTAAATTCTTTTACAACCTTAGGGTACTTGGGGCCAGATACTTTTTCTGATGTTATTACTAGAAAGGCAGGCAGAACTCTGGGAAAGAATTTGGGAGATTTTTGTACTGATAAGGTTAAATTTTACCTTTTTACCTTTTGTTCCTGGTTATCAAATTTGATCATTTCCTCAAACTTTTCAAATCTGTTTACCACTGCCTTTTGTAATATCTGTATCTCCTGTCCAGTGTTCTGCTCTAATGCCCTCATTGAAGATTTTAAGATATGAAGTCTGTCTAGTAGAGATAATGTCTCATTCTTGGACATTCTTTATAGCATGCATATCCTTCCTGGAGAGACACTCTATCAGTCAATCTGTCATACCCTTTTGAAAGAGTCTGATTAATGCACTCAACAGTGTGAATTTCCTCAAATAATATTTCTGCACCCACTGTTATTGATTGACTTTTATGTGCCAAATTGGCTGTTTCCTCTTCCAGAGTGCTGTTTCTTCCTTTAAATAAATTACTATCAGTTTGTACCATTTCTAAAAAAAAATAAAAACCTCAGTTGACTGAGTTTTGTTTGTTAATGTGGTTGTATCCTTCTTCAGATTTCCAAACACTTTTTTGAGAAGCATGGTCTATAAAGACTGTACCATTTCTAAATACATCTCATTTTTAGCCCTTATAGTCAAACCATATTTTTAAGAAAAAATATTAAGAACAAGACTAATCCCCAGAATTAAAAATAGTGATGTAAAAGGGACATCATATAAGTCTTGTAAAACCTCACACATGGTGTAAATAAAGAGGCTATTGAAACCTTGGATGGTTAGGTTGACTGACATATTGCCCTTTTAAATTAGGATCTTATGATCTGTATTTAGTATATTAAATCTTGCTTGTGGTTTAATTAGGTGGATTAGGTACAATAACCATTACCTGCCAGTAGGTGTCATGGGCCACATACAAAACTATCCCAGCTGGGCCCTGTGATGCATTTGGAGTCCTGTGACTGGTATGAATCTAATATTAGTGTGAAATATTGAAAGATATGCTTAGATTAATAAATAGTTATTAATAGAAATCACAGACTGTAGGTACCACTGTGGGTCCTGATTGGTCAGGAGCTGCAGGAGCACAGGGATAGCAAGATAACAGTAGGTAAAAAGGAAAGTCCATATGCCATCTGAATTTCCATGCAGTTTACATGTGGTAGGACACAGACACTGGGGCTAGTGTGCATATACTGGAAGCCGCTCTGATGTGAGTAATAAGATAATATAGATAACCATGACCAATCTGCAGCAAGAAAAACATCCACTTCACCAGAATTCTATATCCAAATGAACTACTGGCTACACACATAGGCCATGGCCAGCTGAGGGAAGGTTTAGGCCTAGCTGGGAGAACTCAGAGCTGGCAGAGGGCATCAGAACCAGGGGATGGGGTTTCTAAAACCAAATATTTGTGAGTCAGATGATGGCTTAAGTTACAAAACAATCCCACACAAGTTTAGAAATATGAATAATAGAAGGGTTATTTATTTAAGGGGAAAACTTAAAGATAACTGTCCTAGACAACAGTCCTCTGCATGAACAGGGACACAGTCTAGCAGCCGGAAGCAGGAGCTGGAAGCAAGAGAGCGAGCACATGGTTTACACTGCTTTTATAGTATAAGAAACCATGCCCAAGTGGGCTCGTATCTTAATGACTATTGGCTGAAAAGCAGAATGTGCTCCCACACTTGAGAAAGAGAAATATGATTTATGATGTCAGGTAGCTGATACACAGAGAAAGAGAGAGAGAGCTGGTTTTGAAGTTGGACAATGGCTCTGTTTTTCTCTACATCCAAGCTTTTTGTTAAAAGGAATATTCAGAATTTCTGTCTAATGTCAAGAGCCGGCTGGTACGAGACAGAATGAAAAAATTAAGAAAAAAATTACATTTCTTCATACGTATTTTTGTTTCTATCACACCTTTCATTGAACATATTTATGTCTGTATATGTCTATATAAATGATTAAGTTTTCCACAATGAATAATGAATTTTCCTGCAGTAATCTCTGAAGTTTTCAGGAAGAAGATGGGGTCCCACAACAACTCCACCTGGTTGGTATGATATCATGATGCTCATAGTGCTGTTATAAGGCCTGTTTGGGGGTACAAGCTGTTCAAACGGTTCCAACTTGGTTAGCTGAAATGGTGCACTTTTTACAATGTTCTGGCCAGAACTCAATATAGGAACCTCAGATAAACCACAGTCAATACTCAGAGACTGTTTGCAATTATACCAGACAGTAACCTTGGAACTTAACCATCATTTTACTTTCACAGGATCCAATAGAAAGAAAATTTCCCCTGGCAGCTGGAAGTAATTCTATAAAATGAAGTTCCCTCTCCCAACAAAGATTGTCATCAGGGTAAGGACATCATTTGGGGTTTGATTATAGTTGGTATAGGGTGGTGTGTTGGGAAATTTTTTAGGCTCAGGGATCTTTTGGGAAAAAAAGGGAAAAATCTATGGGATAATATATTAGTGTGAGCTTACTCATTAGGATAGGATATTTATTGGATATATTTGTTCTTATTGTATATAATTTGGTATTTGGCTTAGAATTCTCTTATTTAAAAAAAATGGGGAGGTGTTGTAGGAAATCATACAGCCAATGGACTTTAAGTTAATTGCCCACTGGGGCATGACCTCTTATACTATGTATGCTGTTGTAAAGCATACATCCAGTCTCTTTTTTCTGGCTGCTAATTTCAGTTTCTGTTCTCTGATCCAGCAGAAGATTCTGATTTTTGACTCTACCCCTAAATGAATAAACATCTATTATTCTCAATTCTGAATTAGTATGGGATTTAATTTAAGCATCCTTCTTTATCTTATCCCTGCACCAAGAGGCATTGTCATAGTTTCTGCTCCTGTGCAGAAAAAGCTAATATTGATGACCGGTATTGATAACTGTTACACATCAGCAGGGGTTGTACTGCCAACCTGGGCAAATTTGCCAAGGTCACTTTTAATGCCATCTACAAGACCTACAGCTACCTGACCCCTAACCTCTGGAAAGAGACTGTTCACCAAGTCTCCTTAACAGGAATTAACTGGCCCTTATATAAAAACCTGTCCCAGAGTCTCAGTTCAGAGTACACAGACTCCATCTGTGACTACTGTGTAAAGGATGTTATACAAGAAAAATAAAGTGAGTTAACTCTGTTAAACAAAACAAAAATCCTTTTCATTGAAACAAAATAAATTTTGGAAAATTTCAATTGAAATGCTAACAATTTGTCTCCTATTTGACAGTGTAAAAAATATTGAATAATGTGGAAATTAAATTCTAATGGGAAACCTAAAATTGGAGGTGTGTGGGTTCAAGCATTTTAAAATATAAATCATGTCCTTATACTTCTTAATATTTTCTATTTATTTATTGTTTACTTATACTTAAGTATATAGTTAGTCAATTCGTCATATTAAAATACACATTTGGATTCCATAATTATTTTTGCATTTTGGATCATTTTGTGTGTGACTACTTATTGGTTAAACC